>NW_024037074.1:24742454-25454524 GCF_015706575.1 Patiria miniata
ACAGTGATCCAACTTTTCAGACCTGAGTTCAAGAGGGGGTAAATTCACAAGTACTTAACTTTTAAATCGACGAAAGCTGCCCGGGCGTCTTCTTCTGCACCAGAGACCTTCATCTTCTTCTTCATGGACCTGCACAGGACACACGGGCAAAAAGACAATAAAAGACTGCAAAAAATCGCAGCCGGAGAAGGTAATGCCAGTCACAAATGTACATCTTTCAAAATAACACATACACATACAAAAAAAAGACTTCATTTCCAGCCAGACGCTATGCTATTTTCTTACTCTTTCATGCTGCGCACTCAATTTCGACTTGTTTCATACAATACTGTAACGTGACAGAGGGCGCTTTTGCGTGGAGCGCTGTAGCTAAAATTAGCGCATGTACTTTTAGTGCATAGCAGTGGCTAGGCGCGCGCAGCGCTTAGGCTCTGCCTCGCGCGTTCGCCATTGAGCAGTGGGTCACTGCTCGGTGACGTGCAGCAGGCGGCGCCAGGCGCATATGGGCCAGCGGCCGGCTCGGTAGGCTATATAAGGCGCGCAGAAAAGCGAAATCAGGGGACCTGATTTCTGGTTCGAAACGCCGCACTTGCGGGCGTGTGGTAAGGCATATACCTCCTGTACTTAGGTGGTAGGGCTGTTGGGCGGTACTGTGACGAGTCGGTTACGGTTCCTCGAGCTGGTGCTGGGTTGCTGCGGGATCAATTGTCCCTTCTTGGGGGCATGGTTTCGTTTGTGATCTTGGCTCCGCGAGTAGGGGCTGGTGGTGCGTTCGATCGAGATAACTGACTCCGGCACGGTCTGCCTATACGGACCTGCGTGCGCTAGGCTAATAGGAAACAATAGGTACATTGCTAATACTGCGCGCTGTGGATGTGAGCGGGTAATTTAGGGGCCTAATTGTGGTGCGGTTTGAGTCGTCCCTTATAGGGACTTGCGTAATATCTGCCCCTAGACTTGCATTAGTCTCACGCACATTGCGCTTGCGAAGGAACTTAACCCCCCCCCCCCCTCACTGGATTATCATACACTGCTTGTATCCCGTAGTTCATTGCACCCCCTGTATATAAGTGTTGCATTTCCCACAGCGCCCTCTGTTGATCTCTTACTGTTCAATTCTTGGATCGGAGTGGGCCTTTTTGTGATTCCAGGAGGAATGTGAATAAAACAGTGGTTATTATTTCTTGGTAATGAAACTGGTGTCACAAGGCTGTTCATTGGTTCTCCCTCAGTTACGTCGTTTAGGATTAGGCCAATCAGATTAAAGCGCGCTGCCCAGTCACATAAAACAACTAGCTTTCCGACCGGGACGGTATATTTCCATCCCAACGGACTCGTCTCTAGCCGCTCAGGGACTTTCCGGTACGTGCCGTCCGTGCCACGCCTGTGGAGAGGGCGCCCTCTTTCGAGCACCGCTCCACGCTAAGGGCGTGACGTCACAATTGGTGTCAGAAGTGGGATTCAGTCGTGATAGCTTTGTTGTGATCAACTTTCCGGGTACAGGTTTCGAGTATTATTTATTGATGTTGTGTATGTATACAACAATACTCTGGTTGCAGCTTCATTGGCTGTAGTGTGTATATTGCTTCTCATCATTTTCTTTTGTTACGTGTGGCTTATTCAACGAAGAGATAGGAGCTATTTCTGTTGGGTGCGATCTGCAAGATTTGATCCGCCAGTTAAGATCGAGTTGAGACAACAATATGAGTGCAAATGGTGGTCATGTTGAGGGGGATCTGCACAGGTCCAAGATGGAGGTCCAGTTGTTGCAGTGGGAGAAAGCTCAACAATTGGACAGAATTGCAAAGTTAGAGGCAGCTTTACAAGAAGCTACAACAGCTGTAACGAGCCCAATTGGTGGCGCTCGTGGTGGTGCGCCAGAGTCTCGTGGTAGTGCGCATGACAGAGTTGATTCGGATATAGTATTCCGGCTCCCTGGCCAGGGATTGGCTGAGAATGGGGAAGAGACATCAGGGTACACTTCCTACGAGGTGCATCCATTGACCGAGTTGAAGACGCCGAAAGTCCATCTCAAGGAGCGGGATTGTGGGTACAGTTTAATTGATTGGACTCCTCCAAGACGAGAAAAAGTATCCAGTCCAAAGGTCTCTGCGGTACATGAGAAGGATGTGAATGGGACTTCAAGTGTTCACATGCCAAGGGTACCTGATGCTGAGAAGAAGCTCCATAGTGAGTTGATGAGTTTTGCTACACGCTTGCCTAATAGTAAGGCTGAGGGCGTGGCTGATGTTTTCAAGTGCAGACAAGACAGGGCCTTGTCAGCTGAGAAGAGATGAAAGATTTGTTGGGGAAGATGGGCTGAGAGAGCGGGTTAGTCAGGCTCCTCGCCGCCCAAGTATAGTTCCTGACCGTTTTAATGGTAAAGTGCCGTGGAATGAGTACTACGGGCACTTTGAGAGTTGTCAGCTAGTGAACCGATGGGATGATGTACAATCTGCCGAATACTTGGCTGCAAGTCTTCAGGGAGATGCTGTCCGCATCCTTGGGGAGGGTGCTTACCAAGGAGGTAAGCGGACTTATAAGGAGTTAGTGAAATTGTTGGCTAGGCGGTTCGGGCCTGGTCAGCAGGCTGAGAATTTTCTGGTTGCGTTACGTCATCGCAGACAGAAGCCTAAGGAAACTCTGCAGGAGTTATGTCAGGCAATACACGAGTTGGCTGTTAAGGCATATCCAGAGATCCCTGAGGAGTCAAGGGATCGGTTGGAGAAGAATCACTTTGTTGATGCTGTTTCTGATCAGCAGGTGCGGGAAGGTATCTTTAGAGCAAGACCAAAGAACTTGTCAGAGGCATTACAAGCCGCCCTCGAGACGGAAAACTTCCACAAGGTGGAGGTACAGCGAAGAATTGATGAAAGGCCCCCTAAGTTTGTAAGAGGAACGGACCGAGAAGTGGAGGCAAGAATTCAGTCCATCGAGCGGGCTGTTGACTCGCACACGAAGTGTTAAACGAAATGAGTAAGCATTTGGAGCAGTTGATGGGTAGAGTGTTGTTTCAACCACCAGCGCATGCGCAGATGGCTCCTGCGATGCAAGAAGTTTCAGTTGGCTCTCCTCCTCCACAGAGGCGGCCTAAATCCGAGTTGAAGTGTCATAACTGCGGTGCACTTGGTCACTTCGCTAGAGAGTGCAGGCAGCCTAAGCATAAACGTACCCGCTACCAGGGAAACGAGAACCAGCCGACTGGGGACCCGCGGAAAGGCTGAACAATGTACAGGGTCCACAGTAACGGAGGGCACGAGGTTGAGAACAGAAGTGCACGTTGTCACAACCCCCGCAATTGGGCCAAGCCATGGTTTGTTCGTAGATGGGTCAATTAGGTCGACTAAGTTTCGCTTGCTTATTGACACCGGGGCAACTGACACATTGATCAGTATGATTGTATACTACCAGCTGCCAAAAGAACAGCGGCCCGAGTTGGAATGTTGCGAGTCTAGAGTCAGGCAGGTGGACGGTACCCCTTTGAAGGTGTATGGTACTGCATGGTTGGACTTAGGAATTGGAAAAACCGTCCACCCGACTCGGGCTGTATTTGCTGATATCAGTATTCCCGCCATGTTGGGAATGGACTGGTTGTTAGCCACTAATGGGACTTTGGATTTCCGAAGGCTAGAGTTGTGTGTTAATGGGGAAAGAATTAAGTGCACAGGTGTTGCTGGTGAGCCATTCGTGGGCCGCGTGGTGATAGCAGAAGCTACGGAGATTCCACCTGGTCATGAAAAGATTGTGGCTGGAACTATTGTCGGTCACTGCGAGGGGCTGAAGGGACCACTGATTGTGGAACCAATTGAGTCAGGCGGGCATCTTGGTGAAAAAGGGCTGATCCTTGCTAAGTCCCTAATTGATGCACCTGCCGAGATTGTGCCCATTCGAGTATTCAACCCTAATAGGGAAAAACGTGTGCTACATGTCGGAATTATGGCTGCAACAGTTTCACCCGTGGAGGTCGAAACTCCGCCCACACAGGGCAGAGAAGAAGGAGTAAGAGTAGACTTGCTGCCAAGTCATTTGAGAGATTTGTATGAAAGGAGCAAGATACATTTGAACGCAGAAGACCATGGCAGGTTGAAGAGATGTCTGATAGACTTCCAAGATGTCTTCTCGCAGGGTGATGGTGACATAGGCCTTACTGATATAGTTAAGCACAGTATCGACACTGGTGGTGCTAGACCAGTGAAGCAGAGACCCCGGAAACACCCTGTTTGTAACCAACAAGAGATAAACCGACAGGTGGATGACTTGAAGGGGCGTGGCTTGATAGAGCCATCAGATAGCCCATGGGCGGCTAACGTGGTGTTGGTGAAAAAGAAAGATGGCTCAAAGCGTCTGTGCATCGATTATAGAGGTTTGAATGCAGTAACAATCAAGGACGCATATCCTGTTCCCAGGATTGATGAGACACTCGACGCGCTAGAGGGCGCTCAGTGGTTCTCAACCCTTGATCTCGCATCCGGGTACTGGCAAGTAGCCCTGGATGAAGATGCTCAGCAGAAGTCAACTTTCGTTATGCGCAACGGGTTGTACCGTTGGAAAGTTATGCCATTCGGGTTGGCGAACGCGCCCGCCACGTTTGAACGTCTTATGGAGAAGGTGTTGGCAGGGTTACAGTGGGAGATCTTATTGGTCTACCTCGATGACGTCATCGTTTTTGGAAAAACGGTGAAAGATGAGTTAGAACGCCTGTGCAAGGTGTTTGAACGATTGAGGAGTGCTGGACTTAAGCTAAAGCCCAGCAAATGCAACCTCTTTCAGAAGTCGGTAACTTACTTGGGTCACATTGTATCGGCAGAGGGCGTTGCCACGGATCCCGCCAAAATCAAATCCGTTGCTGATTGGCCAGTCCCGAAGAACGTTAAAGAGGTGAGGAGTTTCCTTGGCCTCGCTTCGTACTATAGACGATTCATACAAGGCTTTGCAAGCATTGCAAGCCCGTTGCACGCCTTAACTTCGAAATCGAAAGTGTTCTCTTGGGATGAGTCTTGTGAGGAAGCGTTCGTCAGACTTAAGGAGGAGTTAATGACCGCTCCAATCTTAGCATGCCCATTGCCAGGCCAGGAGTTCATCCTTGACACGGATGCCAGTTTAGAGGGCACAGGCGCAGTACTGTCTCAGGTTCATGACAGTGCTGAAAAGGTTGTTGCCTATGCAAGCCGGAAGTTCAGTAAAGCCGAAAGAAATTATTGCGTCACCCGGAAGGAGTTGCTTGCAGTGGTTGCCTATCTCAAATACTTCCGCCAGTACTTATATGGTCAGAAAACACTGGTTAGGACAGACCATTCTTCTTTAAGATGGTTGACAAACATGAAAAACCCGGAAGGTCAACTTGCTCGTTGGCTGGAGGTTGTATCAGAATATGACGTCACAATTCAGCACCGCCCTGGTGCCAAGCATGGCAACGCTGATGGTCTATCAAGGCGGCCATGTAAGCAGTGTAGTCATTGTGGTAGTGAAGGTAATGATGACGATGGTGTTGAAGGAGAACAGTCGAATATGCCGAGTAGAAGTAATGAGGCAGCAGTAAGGGTTGCCGCCTTGCAACCGTCGCTAAGCGCCTCAGATCTTAGAGATGGCCAAATGGCAGATGAGTCCATGAAGTGGTTGCTAGTCGCCAAGAGCGAGGGAAAAGAGCGCCCACCTTGGGCGGACATAGCCAGCTTATCCCCGGCCAGTAAGACGTATTGGGCTTATTGGAATCAGATATCAGTTAGAGATGGTGTACTGCATCAACGTTGGGAATCGGGAGATGGTAGTTCCTTCCGGTGGAGGCTTGTGGCTCCTCAGATCGTCAGACACAAGTTTATAGAAGAATTGCATGGTGGGAAACTTGGCGGCCATCTTGGCCTGAAGAAGACGTTGGCCCGTGTAAAACAAAGATACTTCTGGTCGGGCATGAGTGCCGATGTAAGGACCTGTGTGCGTCAGTGTAACCAGTGTGCGAGGAAGAAGCCGCCCCCTAAGAAACGGAGGGCGCCCTTGCAGCAGTATAATGTTAGGGGAACCATGGACAGGGTAGCCATGGATTTGGTTGGCCCCCTACCGAAGACGGAGGGTGGGAACCTGTGGATCCTTGTAGTAGGAGAGTACACTACAAGATGGATGGAGGCATATGCGCTTCCGGATGCGAAAGCTGAGACAGTCGCCGCTAAATTTGTTAGCGAGTTTGTGTGTCGATTCCTAGTGCCGAGAGAGGTCCATACGGACCAAGGGACCAATTTCGAATCCGAACTGTTCCGAGAGATGTGTCGGGTCCTCGGCATTAGTAAAACAAGGACTACAGCATACAATCCCAAGTCGGATGGTCTCATAGAGAGGTTCAATAAGACCCTCGTTACCATGGTATCCATGATGATTGACCCACACAAAGGTCAGCGCGATTGGGACGAGTGCCTCCCGTTTGCAACTAGTGCGTACCGATGTACGCCGCAGGAGAGTTTGGGGGAATCCCCAATATGATGATGCTGGGTCGAGAAGTTGCTTTGCCATTGGACTTGACCGTGGAGAGTCCTGCACCAAGTGATGACGAAATAGTACAGACGGACTATGCGCAGAATCTTAGGGACCGGATTCAAAAAGCTCACGAGAGGGCGCAAAAATGCTTAGGAAAAAGCATGAGACGCCAAAAGTGAACTATGACCGGAGGGCAACCAACCCTTGCATCCGGGAGAATGAGTTCGTGTGGGTGTTCAACCCCGCGAGAAAGAAAAGGGTTAGCCCCAAACTTCAGTTGAAGTGGGAGGGGCCGTTTCTGGTACTGAAGAAACTTTCGGATGTGGTGGTTCGCATTCAAAAATCAAAGGGCGCCAAGCCACGTGTTATACACGTGGACAGGTTGAAGCCCTACCAAGGAAGTCCGATCGATCCATGGAGTACTCCCAGTAGGGCTCCCTCTTGTGACACCGAGATCGGAGCATGCGCTGAGAACGTACAAGGCCATCTGAAGGAGTTGGAATCTTCAGATGAAGACGGTGTAGAAAACAATCCCCTGGTACCCTTGGATGGTAACGATGGAGAAAACATTCGTCTTGAACCCCCGTACGATGTGCGTGGAGGGGACAGTCTTCTTGAAACCTCAAATAATGAGGATGAGACCAGTTGTCTTGAGCCCCTGAAGGATATGGGCACAGAGATAAATACATGTGCTGAAGGCGTAGAAGAGCATCCCGAGGAGTTGCATGACGGGGGTGTAGAAAGTATACAGAAACCATGGGGTAGCAAGGATGCGGCAAGCAGTGTACAAAAATCCAAAGAGACAAGGAGGTATCCAAAGAGGGCGCACAGGTTGCCCCTCAGATTCCGTTAAATTGAATTTGAGTTGGCTGGCAAATAACAGCTGTTTCCACCCTTTTGTCTTTCAGAATTGTCTCTAGATGGCGCCCCCAACCGAAACAAAGACGTACAAGTGCTACAAGTGCGGTCACAAGTTCCAGAAATTGAAGGGATTGCTCCGGCATCTAAGGATAAACCACGGGCCGGCGGCGTTTCTGTACTGCTGCCACTGTGGGTTCCACGTGAAGCGCAGGGACCATTTGCGTAGGCACTACAAGATGGAGCACCCTGCGAAGCTGTCCGAGGTCTCAGAGATAGACATGGAACCGGAAAGAAGAGGGCGCCCCTCTGCGGTGGCTGGCCCCGAACACCCCCCGAAGGATGTACGGCTAGTCCGAAAATCGTCAGACCCCCAAGCGCCTTTTAAGGTTGTTGTGCCGTTAAACGGCAAGAATAGTCAGGAGGCCGGTGATGACGAGCTGCCCGCCCTTAAAGGGCTGCCCCCCTGTCTGTCCCCCATTCCTCCCTCTCCTCAACGCACTGTGGAGGAGGACTCCAGACCGCCGGAAGATGAGACGCCAAAGACATACAAGGATGACGCCATCAGCCTGTCATCCATGCCCCCGCTGGAGTTAGACATCGACGAGGATCTAGAGAAGATACCAGAGGAGCCGCAGGAAGAGACACACGTGCCAGAGAAGAAGCCGAAATCGCAAGACAAGGCCCCAGCTTCTCCCAAGCCAGCAGCAGATGCCCGACCCAAGGCAGCAACTTCTTCAAGGAAGCAGCCTCCCGAGGAGACGCGGTTTGAGCTTCAGAGCCCGAAAATACCCAAACTGGCCACCTTTGTGGAGCACACGGAGACCATCATCTACGTTGACAACATAATCATCTCAAGAGAATCTCGTCAACGGACCTTCTACCGGGACGTACTTGTGCAGTGCAGCCACGCACTCCCTGGCCATGGGCATGGATCCACAACCAGGAAGAAATAGGACATCTCAGGAGATGAACTTTATTTTTGTCTTGAAGATAAAGACTTTTATTTTTCTTAAGTATATTTTATACCAACCAGGAGAGCTTTATTTTTTTGAGACGTATGGGCCAAAACTGGGCCCGAAAAGTCGTTGTTTTGCTAAGATAATTGCATAAGATCTTAGAACCCATTGTTAAGGTAAACAAAATGTTTAAAGTGTTTGTGTATTACTATTGTTGTTCCTAATGTTTCTCTTTCAGGTTTTCAAATTAAAAGTAGGTTTGTAATAAGATACCTGTCACGTTTTGTATGGAAATGTCGGCTTATCTAAATGAGGGCATTTAGGCCTGTCAGGAAGCTGTGTAACGTGACAGAGGGCGCTTTTGCGTGGAGCGCTGTAGCTAAAATTAGCGCATATACTTTTAGTGCATAGCAGTGGGCTAGGCGCGCGCAGCGCTTCGGCTCCGCCTCGCGCGTTCGCCATTGAGCAGTGGGGTCACCGCTCGGTGACGTGCAGCACGCGCGCGCAGGCGCATATGGGCCAGCGGCCGGCTCGGTAGGCTATATAAGGCGCGCAGAAAAGCGAAATCAGGGGACCTGATTTCTGGTTCGAAACGCCGGCACTTGCGGGCGTGTGGTAAGGCATTATACCTCCTGTACTTAGGTGGTAGGGCTGTTGGGCGGTACTGTGACGAGTCGGTTACGGTTCCTCGAGCTGGTGCTGGGTTGCTGCGGGATCAATTGTCCCTTCTTGGGGGCATGGTTTCGTTGTGATCTTGGCTCCGCGAGTAGGGGCTGGTGGTGCGTTCGATCGAGATAACTGACTCCGGCACGGTCTGCCTATACGGACTTTCAGTTGCATAATTTCAGACATTTGGCGCAAGTGTTCCAAGTGGCTAGATCGCGGCCTTCGGAAATCAATTCTTTGACTTCAACACAGAGACAAGGGCCCACATTACATCTAACAAAACAACACGGTTGTCCTGCCCCCAGATCTGAAAAGAGGACAGTGATCCAACTTTTCAGACCTGAGTTCAAGAGGGGGTACAATTTACAAGTACTTAACTTTTCAATCGAAGAAAGCTGCCCGGCGTCTTCTTCTGCACCAGAGACCTTCATCTTCTTCTTCATGAACCTGCACAGGACACACGGACAAAAAGACAAAAAAAGACTGCAAAAAATCGCAGCCAGGAGAATGTTAATGCCAGTCACAAATGTACATCTTTCAAAATAACACATACACATACAAAGAAAGACTTCATTTCCAGCCAGACGCGATGCTATTTTCTTATTCTATTCATGCTGCGCGCACTCAATTTCGACTTGTTGTCATACAATACAATAAGCTCCCAAAATATAAGAACTTTCAGTTACATAATTTCAGACATTTGGCGCAAGTGTTCCAAGTGGCTAGATCGCGGCCTTCGGAAATCAATTCTTTGACTTCAACACAGAGACAAGGGCCCACATTACATCTAACAAAACAACACGGTTGTCCTGCCCCCAGATCTGAAAAGAGGACAGTGATCCAACTTTTCAGACCTGAGTTCAAGAGGGGGTACAATTTACAAGTACTTAACTTTTCAATCGACGAAAGCTGCCCGGCGTCTTCTTCTGCACCAGAGACCTTCATCTTCTTCTTCATGGACCTGCACAGGACACACGGACAAAAAGACAAAAAAAGACTGCAAAAAATCGCAGCCAGGAGAATGTTAATGCCAGTCACAAATGTACATCTTTCAAAATAACACATACACATACAAAGAAAGACTTCATTTCCAGCCAGACGCGATGCTATTTTCTTATTCTATTCATGCTGCGCGCACTCAATTTCGACTTGTTGTCATACAATACAATAAGCTCCCAAAATATAAGAACTTTCAGTTACATAATTTTAGACATTTGGCGCAAGTGTTCCAAGTGGCTAGATCGCGGCCTTCGGAAATCAATTCTTTGACTTCAACACAGAGACAAGGGCCCACATTACATCTAACAAAACAACACGGTTGTCCTGCCCCCAGATCTGAAAAGAGGACAGTGATCCAACTTTTCAGACCTGAGTTCAAGAGGGGGTACAATTTACAAGTACTTAACTTTTCAATCGACGAAAGCTGCCCGGCGTCTTCTTCTGCACCAGAGACCTTCATCTTCTTCTTCATGGACCTGCACAGGACACACGGACAAAAAGACAAAAAAAGACTGCAAAAAATCGCAGCCAGGAGAATGTTAATGCCAGTCACAAATGTACATCTTTCAAAATAACACATACACATACAAAGAAAGACTTCATTTCAAGCCAGACGCGATGCTATTTTCTTACTCTTTTCATGCTGCGCGCACTCAATTTCGACTTGTTGTCATACAATACAATAAGCTCCCAAAATATAAGAACTTTAAGTTGCATAATTTCAGACATTTGGCGCAAGTGTTCCAAGTGGCTAGATCGCGGGCATCGGAAATCATTTCTTTGACTTCAACACAGAGACAAGGGCCCACATTACATCTAACAAAACAACACGGTTGTCCTGCCCCCAGATCTGAAAAGAGGACAGTGATCCAACTTTTCAGACCTGAGTTCAAGAGGGGGTACAATTTACAAGTACTTAACTTTTCAATCGACGAAAGCTGCCCAGCGTTTTCTTCTGCACCAGAGACCTTCATCTTCTTCTTCATGGACCTGCACAGGACACACGGACAAAAAGACAAAAAAAGACTGCAAAAAATCGCAGCCAGGAGAATGTTAATGCCAGTCACAAATGTACATCTTTCAAAATAACACATACACATACAAAGAAAGACTTCATTTCCAGCCAGACGCGATGCTATTTTCTTACTCTTTTCATGCTGCGCGCACTCAATTTCGACTTGTTGTCATACAATAAAGCTCCCGAAATATAAGAACTTTCAGTTGCATCATTTCAGACATTTGGAGCAAGTGTTCCAAGTGGCTAGATCGCGGCCTATGGAAATCAATTCTTTGACTTCAACACAGAGACAAGGGCCCACATTACATATAACAAAACAACACGGTTGTCCTGCCCCCAGATCTGAAAAGAGGACAGTGATCCAACTTTTCAGACCTCAGTTCAAGAGGGGGTACAATTTACAAGTACTTAACTTTTTAATCGACGAAAGCTGCCCGGCGTCTTCTTCTGCACCAGAGACCTTCATCTTCTTCTTCATGAACCTGCACAGGACACACGGACAAAAAGACAAAAAAAGACTGCAAAAAATCGCAGCCAGGAGAATGTTAATGCCAGTCACAAATGTACATCTTTCAAAATAACACATACACATACAAAGAAAGACTTCATTTCCAGCCAGACGCGATGCTATTTTCTTACTCTTTTCATGCTGCGCGCACTCAATTTCGACTTGTTGTCATACAATAAAGCTCCCAAAATATAAGAACTTTCAGTTGCATCATTTCAGACATTTGGCGCAAGTGTTCCAAGTGGCTAGATCGCGGCCTATGGAAATCAATTCTTTGACTTCAACACAAAGACAAGGGCCCACATTACATATAACAAAACAACACGGTTGTCCTGCCCCCAGATCTGAAAAGAGGACAGTGATCCAACTTTTCAGACCTCAGTTCAAGAGGGGGTACAATTTACAAGTACTTAACTTTTTAATCGACGAAAGCTGCCCGGCGTCTTCTTCTGCACCAGAGACCTTCATCTTCTTCTTCATGAACCTGCACAGGACACACGGACAAAAAGACAAAAAAAGACTGCAAAAAATCGCAGCCAGGAGAATGTTAATGCCAGTCACAAATGTACATCTTTCAAAATAACACATACACATACAAAGAAAGACTTCATTTCCAGCCAGACGCGATGCTATTTTCTTACTCTTTTCATGCTGCGCGCACTCAATTTCGACTTGTTGTCATACAATACAATAAGCTCCCAAAATATAAGAACTTTCAGTTGCATAATTTCAGACATTTGGCGCAAGTGTTCCAAGTGGCTAGATCGCGGCCTTCGGAAATCAATTCTTTGACTTCAACACAGAGACAAGGGCCCACATTACATCTAACAAAACAACACGGTTGTCCTGCCCCCAGATCTGAAAAGAGGACAGTGATCCAACTTTTCAGACCTGAGTTCAAGAGGGGGTACAATTTACAAGTACTTAACTTTTCAATCGACGAAAGCTGCCCGGCGTCTTCTTCTGCACCAGAGACCTTCATCTTCTTCTTCATGGACCTGCACAGGACACACGGACAAAAAGACAAAAAAAGACTGCAAAAAATCGCAGCCAGGAGAATGTTAATGCCAGTCACAAATGTACATCTTTCAAAATAACACATACACATACAAAGAAAGACTTCATTTCCAGCCAGACGCGATGCTATTTTCTTACTCTTTTCATGCTGCGCGCACTCAATTTCGACTTGTTGTCATACAATACAATAAGCTCCCAAAATATAAGAACTTTCAGTTGCATAATTTCAGACATTTGGCGCAAGTGTTCCAAGTGGCTAGATCGCGGGCATCGGAAATCAATTCTTTGACTTCAACACAGAGACAAGGGCCCACATTACATCTAACAAAACAACACGGTTGTCCTGCCCCCAGATCTGAAAAGAGGACAGTGATCCAACTTTTCAGACCTGAGTTCAAGAGGGGGTACAATTTACAAGTACTTAACTTTTCAATCGACGAAAGCTGCCCGGCGTCTTCTTCTGCACCAGAGACCTTCATCTTCTTCTTCATGGACCTGCACAGGACACACGGACAAAAAGACAAAAAAAGACTGCAAAAAATCGCAGCCAGGAGAATGTTAATGCCAGTCACAAATGTACATCTTTCAAAATAACACATACACATACAAAGAAAGACTTCATTTCCAGCCAGACGCGATGCTATTTTCTTACTCTTTTCATGCTGCGCGCACTCAATTTCGACTTGTTGTCATACAATACAATAAGCTCCCAAAATATAAGAACTTTCAGTTGCATAATTTCAGACATTTGGCGCAAGTGTTCCAAGTGGCTAGATCGCGGGCATCGGAAATCAATTCTTTGACTTCAACACAGAGACAAGGGCCCACATTACATCAAATAAAACAACACGGTTGTCCTGCCCCCAGATCTGAAAAGAGGACAGTGATCCAACTTTTCAGACCTGAGTTCAAGAGGGGGTACAATTTACAAGTACTTAACTTTTCAATCGACGAAAGCTGCCCGGCGTCTTCTTCTGCACCAGAGACCTTCATCTTCTTCTTCATGGACCTGCACAGGACACACGGACAAAAAGACAAAAAAAGACTGCAAAAAATCGCAGCCAGGAGAATGTTAATGCCAGTCACAAATGTACATCTTTCAAAATAACACATACACATACAAAGAAAGACTTCATTTCCAGCCAGACGCGATGCTATTTTCTTACTCTTTTCATGCTGCGCGCACTCAATTTCGACTTGTTGTCATACAATACAATAAGCTCCCAAAATATAAGAACTTTCAGTTGCATAATTTCAGACATTTGGCGCAAGTGTTCCAAGTGGCTAGATCGCGGGCATCGGAAATCAATTCTTTGACTTCAACACAGAGACAAGGGCCCACATTACATCAAATAAAACAACACGGTTGTCCTGCCCCCAGATCTGAAAAGAGGACAGTGATCCAACTTTTCAGACCTGAGTTCAAGAGGGGGTAAAATTCACAAGTACTTAACTTTTCAATCGACGAAAGCTGCCCGGCGTCTTCTTCTGCACCAGAGACCCTCATCTTCTTCTTCGTGGACCTGCACAGGACACACGGACAAAAAGACAAAAAAAGACTGCAAAAAATCGCAGCCAGGAGAATGTTAATGCCAGTCACAAATGTACATCTTTCAAAATAACACATACACATACAAAGAAAGACTTCATTTCCAGCCAGACGCGATGCTATTTTCTTACTCTTTTCATGCTGCGCGCACTCAATTTCGACTTGTTGTCATACAATACAATAAGCTCCCAAAATATAAGAACTTTCAGTTGCATAATTTCAGACATTTGGCGCAAGTGTTCCAAGTGGCTAGATCGCGGGCATCGGAAATCAATTCTTTGACTTCAACACAGAGACAAGGGCCCACATTACATCTAACAAAACAACACGGTTGTCCTGCCCCCAGATCTGAAAAGAGGACAGTGATCCAACTTTTCAGACCTGAGTTCAAGAGGGGGTACAATTGACAAGTACTTAACTTTTCAATCGACGAAAGCTGCCCGGCGTCTTCTTCTGCACCAGAGACCTTCATCTTCTTCTTCATGGACCTGCACAGGACACACGGACAAAAAGACAAAAAAAGACTGCAAAAAATCGCAGCCAGGAGAATGTTAATGCCAGTCACAAATGTACATCTTTCAAAATAACACATACACATACAAAGAAAGACTTCATTTCCAGCCAGACGCGATGCTATTTTCTTACTCTTTTCATGCTGCGCGCACTCAATTTCGACTTGTTGTCATACAATACAATAAGCTCCCAAAATATAAGAACTTTCAGTTGCATAATTTCAGACATTTGGCGCAAGTGTTCCAAGTGGCTAGATCGCGGCCTTCGGAAATCAATTCTTTGACTTCAACACAGAGACAAGGGCCCACATTACATCTAACAAAACAACACGGTTGTCCTGCCCCCAGATCTGAAAAGAGGACAGTGATCCAACTTTTCAGACCTGAGTTCAAGAGGGGGTACAATTTACAAGTACTTAACTTTTCAATCGACGAAAGCTGCCCGGCGTCTTCTTCTGCACCAGAGACCTTCATCTTCTTCTTCATGGACCTGCACAGGACACACGGACAAAAAGACAAAAAAAGACTGCAAAAAATCGCAGCCAGGAGAATGTTAATGCCAGTCACAAATGTACATCTTTCAAAATAACACATACACATACAAAGAAAGACTTCATTTCCAGCCAGACGCGATGCTATTTTCTTACTCTTTTCATGCTGCGCGCACTCAATTTCGACTTGTTGTCATACAATAAAGCTCCCAAAATATAAGAACTTTCAGTTGCATCATTTCAGACATTTGGCGCAAGTGTTCCAAGTGGCTAGATCGCGGCCTTCGGAAATCAATTCTTTGACTTCAACACAGAGACAAGGGCCCACATTACATCTAACAAAACAACACGGTTGTCCTGCCCCCAGATCTGAAAAGAGGACAGTGATCCAACTTTTCAGACCTGAGTTCAAGAGGGGGTACAATTTACAAGTACTTAACTTTTCAATCGACGAAAGCTGCCCGGCGTCTTCTTCTGCACCAGAGACCTTCATCTTCTTCTTCATGGACCTGCACAGGACACACGGACAAAAAGACAAAAAAAGACTGCAAAAAATCGCAGCCAGGAGAATGTTAATGCCAGTCACAAATGTACATCTTTCAAAATAACACATACACATACAAAGAAAGACTTCATTTCCAGCCAGACGCGATGCTATTTTCTTACTCTTTTCATGCTGCGCGCACTCAATTTCGACTTGTTGTCATACAATAAGCTCCCAAAATATAAAAACTTTCAGTTGCATAATTTCAGACATTTGGCGCAAGTGTTCCAAGTGGCTAGATCGCGGCCTTCGGAAATAAATTCTTTGACTTCAACACAGAGACAAGGGCCCACATTACATCTAACAAAACAACACGGTTGTCCTGCCCCCAGATCTGAAAAGAGGACAGTGATCCAACTTTTCAGACCTCAGTTCAAGAGGGGGTACAATTTACAAGTACTTAACTTTTCAATCGACGAAAGCTGCCCGGCGTCTTCTTCTGCACCAGAGACCTTCATCTTCTTCTTCATGGACCTGCACAGGACACACGGACAAAAAGACAAAAAAAGACTGCAAAAAATCGCAGCCAGGAGAATGTTAATGCCAGTCACAAATGTACATCTTTCAAAATAACACATACACATACAAAGAAAGACTTCATTTCCAGCCAGACGCGATGCTATTTTCTTACTCTTTTCATGCTGCGCGCACTCAATTTCGACTTGTTGTCATACAATACAATAAGCTCCCAAAATATAAGAACTTTCAGTTGCATAATTTCAGACATTTGGCGCAAGTGTTCCAAGTGGCTAGATCGCGGGCATCGGAAATCAATTCTTTGACTTCAACACAGAGACAAGGGCCCACATTACATCAAATAAAACAACACGGTTGTCCTGCCCCCAGATCTGAAAAGAGGACAGTGATCCAACTTTTCAGACCTGAGTTCAAGAGGGGGTAAAATTCACAAGTACTTAACTTTTAAATCGACGAAAGCTGCCCGGCGTCTTCTTCTGCACCAGAGACCCTCATCTTCTTCTTCGTGGACCTGCACAGGACACACGGACAAAAAGACAAAAAAAGACTGCAAAAAATCGCAGCCAGGAGAATGTTAATGCCAGTCACAAATGTACATCTTTCAAAATAACACATACACATACAAAGAAAGACTTCATTTCCAGCCAGACGCGATGCTATTTTCTTACTCTTTTCATGCTGCGCGCACTCAATTTCGACTTGTTGTCATACAATACAACAAGCTCCCAAAATATAAGAACTTTCAGTTGCATAATTTCAGACATTTGGCGCAAGTGTTCCAAGTGGCTAGATCGCGGCCTTCGGAAATCAATTCTTTGACTTCAACACAGAGACAAGGGCCCACATTACATCTAACAAAACAACACGGTTGTCCTGCCCCCAGATCTGAAAAGAGGACAGTGATCCAACTTTTCAGACCTGAGTTCAAGAGGGGGTACAATTTACAAGTACTTAACTTTTCAATCGACGAAAGCTGCCCGGCGTCTTCTTCTGCACCAGAGACCTTCATCTTCTTCTTCATGGACCTGCACAGGACACACGGACAAAAAGACAAAAAAAGACTGCAAAAAATCGCAGCCAGGAGAATGTTAATGCCAGTCACAAATGTACATCTTTCAAAATAACACATACACATACAAAGAAAGACTTCATTTCCAGCCAGACGCGATGCTATTTTCTTACTCTTTTCATGCTGCGCGCACTCAATTTCGACTTGTTGTCATACAATAAAGCTCCCAAAATATAAGAACTTTCAGTTGCATAATTTCAGACATTTGGCGCAAGTGTTCCAAGTGGCTAGATCGCGGCCTTCGGAAATCAATTCTTTGACTTCAACACAGAGACAAGGGCCCACATTACATCTAACAAAACAACACGGTTGTCCTGCCCCCAGATCTGAAAAGAGGACAGTGATCCAACTTTTCAGACCTGAGTTCAAGAGGGGGTACAATTTACAAGTACTTAACTTTTCAATCGACGAAAGCTGCCCGGCGTCTTCTTCTGCACCAGAGACCTTCATCTTCTTCTTCATGGACCTGCACAGGACACACGGACAAAAAGACAAAAAAAGACTGCAAAAAATCGCAGCCAGGAGAATGTTAATGCCAGTCACAAATGTACATCTTTCAAAATAACACATACACATACAAAGAAAGACTTCATTTCCAGCCAGACGCGATGCTATTTTCTTACTCTTTTCATGCTGCGCGCACTCAATTTCGACTTGTTGTCATACAATAAGCTCCCAAAATATAAGAACTTTCAGTTGCATAATTTCAGACATTTGGCGCAAGTGTTCCAAGTGGCTAGATCGCGGGCATCGGAAATCAATTCTTTGACTTCAACACAGAGACAAGGGCCCACATTACATCAAACAAAACAACACGGTTGTCCTGCCCCCAGATCTGAAAAGAGGACAGTGATCCAACTTTTCAGACCTGAGTTCAAGAGGGGGTACAATTTACAAGTACTTAACTTTTCAATCGACGAAAGCTGCCCGGCGTCTTCTTCTGCACCAGAGACCTTCATCTTCTTCTTCATGGACCTGCACAGGACACACGGACAAAAAGACAAAAAAAGACTGCAAAAAATCGCAGCCAGGAGAATGTTAATGCCAGTCACAAATGTACATCTTTCAAAATAACACATACACATACAAAGAAAGACTTCATTTCCAGCCAGACGCGATGCTATTTTCTTACTCTTTTCATGCTGCGCGCACTCAATTTCGACTTGTTGTCATACAATACAATAAGCTCCCAAAATATAAGAACTTTCAGTTGCATAATTTCAGACATTTGGCGCAAGTGTTCCAAGTGGCTAGATCGCGGGCTTCGGAAATCAATTCTTTGACTTCAACACAGAGACAAGGGCCCACATTACATCTAACAAAACAACACGGTTGTCCTGCCCCCAGATCTGAAAAGAGGACAGTGATCCAACTTTTCAGACCTGAGTTCAAGAGGGGGTACAATTTACAAGTACTTAACTTTTCAATCGACGAAAGCTGCCCGGCGTCTTCTTCTGCACCAGAGACCTTCATCTTCTTCTTCATGGACCTGCACAGGACACACGGACAAAAAGACAAAAAAAGACTGCAAAAAATCGCAGCCAGGAGAATGTTAATGCCAGTCACAAATGTACATCTTTCAAAATAACACATACACATACAAAGAAAGACTTCATTTCCAGCCAGACGCGATGCTATTTTCTTACTCTTTTCATGCTGCGCGCACTCAATTTCGACTTGTTGTCATACAATAAAGCTCCCAAAATATAAGAACTTTCAGTTGCATAATTTCAGACATTTGGCGCAAGTGTTCCAAGTGGCTAGATCGCGGCCTTCGGAAATCAATTCTTTGACTTCAACACAGAGACAAGGGCCCACATTACATCTAACAAAACAACACGGTTGTCCTGCCCCCAGATCTGAAAAGAGGACAGTGATCCAACTTTTCAGACCTGAGTTCAAGAGGGGGTACAATTGACAAGTACTTAACTTTTCAATCGACGAAAGCTGCCCGGCGTCTTCTTCTGCACCAGAGACCTTCATCTTCTTCTTCATGGACCTGCACAGGACACACGGACAAAAAGACAAAAAAAGACTGCAAAAAATCGCAGCCAGGAGAATGTTAATGCCAGTCACAAATGTACATCTTTCAAAATAACACATACACATACAAAGAAAGACTTCATTTCCAGCCAGACGCGATGCTATTTTCTTACTCTTTTCATGCTGCGCGCACTCAATTTCGACTTGTTGTCATACAATACAATAAGCTCCCAAAATATAAGAACTTTCAGTTGCATAATTTCAGACATTTGGCGCAAGTGTTCCAAGTGGCTAGATCGCGGCCTTCGGAAATCAATTCTTTGACTTCAACACAGAGACAAGGGCCCACATTACATCTAACAAAACAACACGGTTGTCCTGCCCCCAGATCTGAAAAGAGGACAGTGATCCAACTTTTCAGACCTGAGTTCAAGAGGGGGTACAATTTACAAGTACTTAACTTTTCAATCGACGAAAGCTGCCCGGCGTCTTCTTCTGCACCAGAGACCTTCATCTTCTTCTTCATGGACCTGCACAGGACACACGGACAAAAAGACAAAAAAAGACTGCAAAAAATCGCAGCCAGGAGAATGTTAATGCCAGTCACAAATGTACATCTTTCAAAATAACACATACACATACAAAGAAAGACTTCATTTCCAGCCAGACGCGATGCTATTTTCTTACTCTTTTCATGCTGCGCGCACTCAATTTCGACTTGTTGTCATACAATACAATAAGCTCCCAAAATATAAGAACTTTCAGTTGCATAATTTCAGACATTTGGCGCAAGTGTTCCAAGTGGCTAGATCGCGGGCATCGGAAATCAATTCTTTGACTTCAACACAGAGACAAGGGCCCACATTACATCTAACAAAACAACACGGTTGTCCTGCCCCCAGATCTGAAAAGAGGACAGTGATCCAACTTTTCAGACCTGAGTTCAAGAGGGGGTACAATTTACAAGTACTTAACTTTTCAATCGACGAAAGCTGCCCGGCGTCTTCTTCTGCACCAGAGACCTTCATCTTCTTCTTCATGGACCTGCACAGGACACACGGACAAAAAGACAAAAAAAGACTGCAAAAAATCGCAGCCAGGAGAATGTTAATGCCAGTCACAAATGTACATCTTTCAAAATAACACATACACATACAAAGAAAGACTTCATTTCCAGCCAGACGCGATGCTATTTTCTTACTCTTTTCATGCTGCGCGCACTCAATTTCGACTTGTTGTCATACAATAAAGCTCCCAAAATATAAGAACTTTCAGTTGCATAATTTCAGACATTTGGCGCAAGTGTTCCAAGTGGCTAGATCGCGGCCTATCGGAAATCAATTCTTTGACTTCAACACAGAGACAAGGGCCCACATTACATCTAACAAAACAACACGGTTGTCCTGCCCCCAGATCTGAAAAGAGGACAGTGATCCAACTTTTCAGACCTGAGTTCAAGAGGGGGTACAATTTACAAGTACTTAACTTTTTAATCGACGAAAGCTGCCCGGCGTCTTCTTCTGCACCAGAGACCTTCATCTTCTTCTTCATGGACCTGCACAGGACACACGGACAAAAAGACAAAAAAAGACTGCAAAAAATCGCAGCCAGGAGAATGTTAATGCCAGTCACAAATGTACATCTTTCAAAATAACACATACACATACAAAGAAAGACTTCATTTCCAGCCAGACGCGATGCTATTTTCTTACTCTTTTCATGCTGCGCGCACTCAATTTCGACTTGTTGTCATACAATACAATAAGCTCCCAAAATATAAGAACTTTCAGTTGCATAATTTCAGACATTTGGCGCAAGTGTTCCAAGTGGCTAGATCGCGGCCTTCGGAAATCAATTCTTTGACTTCAACACAGAGACAAGGGCCCACATTACATCTAACAAAACAACACGGTTGTCCTGCCCCCAGATCTGAAAAGAGGACAGTGATCCAACTTTTCAGACCTGAGTTCAAGAGGGGGTACAATTTACAAGTACTTAACTTTTCAATCGACGAAAGCTGCCCGGCGTCTTCTTCTGCACCAGAGACCTTCATCTTCTTCTTCATGGACCTGCACAGGACACACGGACAAAAAGACAAAAAAAGACTGCAAAAAATCGCAGCCAGGAGAATGTTAATGCCAGTCACAAATGTACATCTTTCAAAATAACACATACACATACAAAGAAAGACTTCATTTCCAGCCAGACGCGATGCTATTTTCTTACTCTTTTCATGCTGCGCGCACTCAATTTCGACTTGTTGTCATACAATAAAGCTCCCAAAATATAAGAACTTTCAGTTGCATAATTTCAGACATTTGGCGCAAGTGTTCCAAGTGGCTAGATCGCGGCCTTCGGAAATCAATTCTTTGACTTCAACACAGAGACAAGGGCCCACATTACATCTAACAAAACAACACGGTTGTCCTGCCCCCAGATCTGAAAAGAGGACAGTGATCCAACTTTTCAGACCTGAGTTCAAGAGGGGGTACAATTTACAAGTACTTAACTTTTCAATCGACGAAAGCTGCCCGGCGTCTTCTTCTGCACCAGAGACCTTCATCTTCTTCTTCATGGACCTGCACAGGACACACGGACAAAAAGACAAAAAAAGACTGCAAAAAATCGCAGCCAGGAGAATGTTAATGCCAGTCACAAATGTACATCTTTCAAAATAACACATACACATACAAAGAAAGACTTCATTTCCAGCCAGACGCGATGCTATTTTCTTACTCTTTTCATGCTGCGCGCACTCAATTTCGACTTGTTGTCATACAATACAATAAGCTCCCAAAATATAAGAACTTTCAGTTGCATAATTTCAGACATTTGGCGCAAGTGTTCCAAGTGGCTAGATCGCGGCCTTCGGAAATCAATTCTTTGACTTCAACACAGAGACAAGGGCCCACATTACATCTAACAAAACAACACGGTTGTCCTGCCCCCAGATCTGAAAAGAGGACAGTGATCCAACTTTTCAGACCTGAGTTCAAGAGGGGGTACAATTTACAAGTACTTAACTTTTCAATCGACGAAAGCTGCCCGGCGTCTTCTTCTGCACCAGAGACCTTCATCTTCTTCTTCATGGACCTGCACAGGACACACGGACAAAAAGACAAAAAAAGACTGCAAAAAATCGCAGCCAGGAGAATGTTAATGCCAGTCACAAATGTACATCTTTCAAAATAACACATACACATACAAAGAAAGACTTCATTTCCAGCCAGACGCGATGCTATTTTCTTACTCTTTTCATGCTGCGCGCACTCAATTTCGACTTGTTGTCATACAATAAAGCTCCCAAAATATAAGAACTTTCAGTTGCATAATTTCAGACATTTGGCGCAAGTGTTCCAAGTGGCTAGATCGCGGGCATCGGAAATCAATTCTTTGACTTCAACACAGAGACAAGGGCCCACATTACATCTAACAAAACAACACGGTTGTCCTGCCCCCAGATCTGAAAAGAGGACAGTGATCCAACTTTTCAGACCTGAGTTCAAGAGGGGGTACAATTTACAAGTACTTAACTTTTCAATCGACGAAAGCTGCCCGGCGTCTTCTTCTGCACCAGAGACCTTCATCTTCTTCTTCATGGACCTGCACAGGACACACGGACAAAAAGACAAAAAAAGACTGCAAAAAATCGCAGCCAGGAGAATGTTAATGCCAGTCACAAATGTACATCTTTCAAAATAACACATACACATACAAAGAAAGACTTCATTTCCAGCCAGACGCGATGCTATTTTCTTACTCTTTTCATGCTGCGCGCACTCAATTTCGACTTGTTGTCATACAATAAAGCTCCCAAAATATAAGAACTTTCAGTTGCATAATTTCAGACATTTGGCGCAAGTGTTCCAAGTGGCTAGATCGCGGCCTTCGGAAATCAATTCTTTGACTTCAACACAGAGACAAGGGCCCACATTACATCTAACAAAACAACACGGTTGTCCTGCCCCCAGATCTGAAAAGAGGACAGTGATCCAACTTTTCAGACCTGAGTTCAAGAGGGGGTAAAATTCACAAGTACTTAACTTTTAAATCGACGAAAGCTGCCCGGCGTCTTCTTCTGCACCAGAGACCCTCATCTTCTTCTTCGTGGACCTGCACAGGACACACGGACAAAAAGACAAAAAAAGACTGCAAAAAATCGCAGCCAGGAGAATGTTAATGCCAGTCACAAATGTACATCTTTCAAAATAACACATACACATACAAAGAAAGACTTCATTTCCAGCCAGACGCGATGCTATTTTCTTACTCTTTTCATGCTGCGCGCACTCAATTTCGACTTGTTGTCATACAATACAATAAGCTCCCAAAATATAAGAACTTTCAGTTGCATAATTTCAGACATTTGGCGCAAGTGTTCCAAGTGGCTAGATCGCGGGCATCGGAAATCAATTCTTTGACTTCAACACAGAGACAAGGGCCCACATTACATCAAAAAACAACACGGTTGTCCTGCCCCCAGATCTGAAAAGAGGACAGTGATCCAACTTTTCAGACCTGAGTTCAAGAGGGGGTACAATTTACAAGTACTTAACTTTTCAATCGACGAAAGCTGCCCGGCGTCTTCTTCTGCACCAGAGACCTTCATCTTCTTCTTCATGGACCTGCACAGGACACACGGACAAAAAGACAAAAAAAGACTGCAAAAAATCGCAGCCAGGAGAATGTTAATGCCAGTCACAAATGTACATCTTTCAAAATAACACATACACATACAAAGAAAGACTTCATTTCCAGCCAGACGCGATGCTATTTTCTTACTCTTTTCATGCTGCGCGCACTCAATTTCGACTTGTTGTCATACAATACAATAAGCTCCCAAAATATAAGAACTTTCAGTTGCATAATTTCAGACATTTGGCGCAAGTGTTCCAAGTGGCTAGATCGCGGGCTTCGGAAATCAATTCTTTGACTTCAACACAGAGACAAGGGCCCACATTACATCTAACAAAACAACACGGTTGTCCTGCCCCCAGATCTGAAAAGAGGACAGTGATCCAACTTTTCAGACCTGAGTTCAAGAGGGGGTACAATTTACAAGTACTTAACTTTTCAATCGACGAAAGCTGCCCGGCGTCTTCTTCTGCACCAGAGACCTTCATCTTCTTCTTCATGGACCTGCACAGGACACACGGACAAAAAGACAAAAAAAGACTGCAAAAAATCGCAGCCAGGAGAATGTTAATGCCAGTCACAAATGTACATCTTTCAAAATAACACATACACATACAAAGAAAGACTTCATTTCCAGCCAGACGCGATGCTATTTTCTTACTCTTTTCATGCTGCGCGCACTCAATTTCGACTTGTTGTCATACAATACAATAAGCTCCCAAAATATAAGAACTTTCAGTTGCATAATTTCAGACATTTGGCGCAAGTGTTCCAAGTGGCTAGATCGCGGCCTTCGGAAATCAATTCTTTGACTTCAACACAGAGACAAGGGCCCACATTACATCTAACAAAACAACACGGTTGTCCTGCCCCCAGATCTGAAAAGAGGACAGTGATCCAACTTTTCAGACCTGAGTTCAAGAGGGGGTACAATTTACAAGTACTTAACTTTTCAATCGACGAAAGCTGCCCGGCGTCTTCTTCTGCACCAGAGACCTTCATCTTCTTCTTCATGGACCTGCACAGGACACACGGACAAAAAGACAAAAAAAGACTGCAAAAAATCGCAGCCAGGAGAATGTTAATGCCAGTCACAAATGTACATCTTTCAAAATAACACATACACATACAAAGAAAGACTTCATTTCCAGCCAGACGCGATGCTATTTTCTTACTCTTTTCATGCTGCGCGCACTCAATTTCGACTTGTTGTCATACAATAAAGCTCCCAAAATATAAGAACTTTCAGTTGCATAATTTCAGACATTTGGCGCAAGTGTTCCAAGTGGCTAGATCGCGGCCTTCGGAAATCAATTCTTTGACTTCAACACAGAGACAAGGGCCCACATTACATCTAACAAAACAACACGGTTGTCCTGCCCCCAGATCTGAAAAGAGGACAGTGATCCAACTTTTCAGACCTGAGTTCAAGAGGGGGTACAATTTACAAGTACTTAACTTTTCAATCGACGAAAGCTGCCCGGCGTCTTCTTCTGCACCAGAGACCTTCATCTTCTTCTTCATGGACCTGCACAGGACACACGGACAAAAAGACAAAAAAAGACTGCAAAAAATCGCAGCCAGGAGAATGTTAATGCCAGTCACAAATGTACATCTTTCAAAATAACACATACACATACAAAGAAAGACTTCATTTCCAGCCAGACGCGATGCTATTTTCTTACTCTTTTCATGCTGCGCGCACTCAATTTCGACTTGTTGTCATACAATACAATAAGCTCCCAAAATATAAGAACTTTCAGTTGCATAATTTCAGACATTTGGCGCAAGTGTTCCAAGTGGCTAGATCGCGGCCTTCGGAAATCAATTCTTTGACTTCAACACAGAGACAAGGGCCCACATTACATCTAACAAAACAACACGGTTGTCCTGCCCCCAGATCTGAAAAGAGGACAGTGATCCAACTTTTCAGACCTGAGTTCAAGAGGGGGTACAATTTACAAGTACTTAACTTTTCAATCGACGAAAGCTGCCCGGCGTCTTCTTCTGCACCAGAGACCTTCATCTTCTTCTTCATGGACCTGCACAGGACACACGGACAAAAAGACAAAAAAAGACTGCAAAAAATCGCAGCCAGGAGAATGTTAATGCCAGTCACAAATGTACATCTTTCAAAATAACACATACACATACAAAGAAAGACTTCATTTCCAGCCAGACGCGATGCTATTTTCTTACTCTTTTCATGCTGCGCGCACTCAATTTCGACTTGTTGTCATACAATACAATAAGCTCCCAAAATATAAGAACTTTCAGTTGCATAATTTCAGACATTTGGCGCAAGTGTTCCAAGTGGCTAGATCGCGGGCATCGGAAATCAATTCTTTGACTTCAACACAGAGACAAGGGCCCACATTACATCTAACAAAACAACACGGTTGTCCTGCCCCCAGATCTGAAAAGAGGACAGTGATCCAACTTTTCAGACCTGAGTTCAAGAGGGGGTACAATTTACAAGTACTTAACTTTTCAATCGACGAAAGCTGCCCGGCGTCTTCTTCTGCACCAGAGACCTTCATCTTCTTCTTCATGGACCTGCACAGGACACACGGACAAAAAGACAAAAAAAGACTGCAAAAAATCGCAGCCAGGAGAATGTTAATGCCAGTCACAAATGTACATCTTTCAAAATAACACATACACATACAAAGAAAGACTTCATTTCCAGCCAGACGCGATGCTATTTTCTTACTCTTTTCATGCTGCGCGCACTCAATTTCGACTTGTTGTCATACAATAAAGCTCCCAAAATATAAGAACTTTCAGTTGCATCATTTCAGACATTTGGCGCAAGTGTTCCAAGTGGCTAGATCGCGGCCTTCGGAAATCAATTCTTTGACTTCAACACAGAGACAAGGGCCCACATTACATCTAACAAAACAACACGGTTGTCCTGCCCCCAGATCTGAAAAGAGGACAGTGATCCAACTTTTCAGACCTGAGTTCAAGAGGGGGTAAAATTCACAAGTACTTAACTTTTAAATCGACGAAAGCTGCCCGGCGTCTTCTTCTGCACCAGAGACCCTCATCTTCTTCTTCGTGGACCTGCACAGGACACACGGACAAAAAGACAAAAAAAGACTGCAAAAAATCGCAGCCAGGAGAATGTTAATGCCAGTCACAAATGTACATCTTTCAAAATAACACATACACATACAAAGAAAGACTTCATTTCCAGCCAGACGCGATGCTATTTTCTTACTCTTTTCATGCTGCGCGCACTCAATTTCGACTTGTTGTCATACAATACAATAAGCTCCCAAAATATAAGAACTTTCAGTTGCATAATTTCAGACATTTGGCGCAAGTGTTCCAAGTGGCTAGATCGCGGGCATCGGAAATCAATTCTTTGACTTCAACACAGAGACAAGGGCCCACATTACATCAAACAAAACAACACGGTTGTCCTGCCCCCAGATCTGAAAAGAGGACAGTGATCCAACTTTTCAGACCTGAGTTCAAGAGGGGGTACAATTTACAAGTACTTAACTTTTCAATCGACGAAAGCTGCCCGGCGTCTTCTTCTGCACCAGAGACCTTCATCTTCTTCTTCATGGACCTGCACAGGACACACGGACAAAAAGACAAAAAAAGACTGCAAAAAATCGCAGCCAGGAGAATGTTAATGCCAGTCACAAATGTACATCTTTCAAAATAACACATACACATACAAAGAAAGACTTCATTTCCAGCCAGACGCGATGCTATTTTCTTACTCTTTTCATGCTGCGCGCACTCAATTTCGACTTGTTGTCATACAATACAATAAGCTCCCAAAATATAAGAACTTTCAGTTGCATAATTTCAGACATTTGGCGCAAGTGTTCCAAGTGGCTAGATCGCGGGCATCGGAAATCAATTCTTTGACTTCAACACAGAGACAAGGGCCCACATTACATCTAACAAAACAACACGGTTGTCCTGCCCCCAGATCTGAAAAGAGGACAGTGATCCAACTTTTCAGACCTGAGTTCAAGAGGGGGTACAATTTACAAGTACTTAACTTTTCAATCGACGAAAGCTGCCCGGCGTCTTCTTCTGCACCAGAGACCTTCATCTTCTTCTTCATGGACCTGCACAGGACACACGGACAAAAAGACAAAAAAAGACTGCAAAAAATCGCAGCCAGGAGAATGTTAATGCCAGTCACAAATGTACATCTTTCAAAATAACACATACACATACAAAGAAAGACTTCATTTCCAGCCAGACGCGATGCTATTTTCTTACTCTTTTCATGCTGCGCGCACTCAATTTCGACTTGTTGTGGACCAGTTGCATCATTTCAGACATTTGGCGCAAGTGTTCCAAGTGGCTAGATCGCGGCCTTCGGAAATCAATTCTTTGACTTCAACACAGAGACAAGGGCCCACATTACATCTAACAAAACAACACGGTTGTCCTGCCCCCAGATCTGAAAAGAGGACAGTGATCCAACTTTTCAGACCTGAGTTCAAGAGGGGGTACAATTTACAAGTACTTAACTTTTCAATCGACGAAAGCTGCCCGGCGTCTTCTTCTGCACCAGAGACCTTCATCTTCTTCTTCATGGACCTGCACAGGACACACGGACAAAAAGACAAAAAAAGACTGCAAAAAATCGCAGCCAGGAGAATGTTAATGCCAGTCACAAATGTACATCTTTCAAAAAAACACATACACATACAAAGAAAGACTTCATTTCCAGCCAGACGCGATGCTATTTTCTTACTCTTTTCATGCTGCGCGCACTCAATTTCGACTTGTTGTCATACAATAAAGCTCCCAAAATATAAGAACTTTCAGTTGCATAATTTCAGACATTTGGCGCAAGTGTTCCAAGTGGCTAGATCGCGGCCTTCGGAAATCAATTCTTTGACTTCAACACAGAGACAAGGGCCCACATTACATCTAACAAAACAACACGGTTGTCCTGCCCCCAGATCTGAAAAGAGGACAGTGATCCAACTTTTCAGACCTGAGTTCAAGAGGGGGTACAATTTACAAGTACTTAACTTTTCAATCGACGAAAGCTGCCCGGCGTCTTCTTCTGCACCAGAGACCTTCATCTTCTTCTTCATGGACCTGCACAGGACACACGGACAAAAAGACAAAAAAAGACTGCAAAAAATCGCAGCCAGGAGAATGTTAATGCCAGTCACAAATGTACATCTTTCAAAATAACACATACACATACAAAGAAAGACTTCATTTCCAGCCAGACGCGATGCTATTTTCTTACTCTTTTCATGCTGCGCGCACTCAATTTCGACTTGTTGTGGACCAGTTGCATCATTTCAGACATTTGGCGCAAGTGTTCCAAGTGGCTAGATCGCGGCCTTCGGAAATCAATTCTTTGACTTCAACACAGAGACAAGGGCCCACATTACATCTAACAAAACAACACGGTTGTCCTGCCCCCAGATCTGAAAAGAGGACAGTGATCCAACTTTTCAGACCTGAGTTCAAGAGGGGGTACAATTTACAAGTACTTAACTTTTCAATCGACGAAAGCTGCCCGGCGTCTTCTTCTGCACCAGAGACCTTCATCTTCTTCTTCATGGACCTGCACAGGACACACGGACAAAAAGACAAAAAAAGACTGCAAAAAATCGCAGCCAGGAGAATGTTAATGCCAGTCACAAATGTACATCTTTCAAAAAAACACATACACATACAAAGAAAGACTTCATTTCCAGCCAGACGCGATGCTATTTTCTTACTCTTTTCATGCTGCGCGCACTCAATTTCGACTTGTTGTCATACAATAAAGCTCCCAAAATATAAGAACTTTCAGTTGCATAATTTCAGACATTTGGCGCAAGTGTTCCAAGTGGCTAGATCGCGGCCTTCGGAAATCAATTCTTTGACTTCAACACAGAGACAAGGGCCCACATTACATCTAACAAAACAACACGGTTGTCCTGCCCCCAGATCTGAAAAGAGGACAGTGATCCAACTTTTCAGACCTCAGTTCAAGAGGGGGTACAATTTACAAGTACTTAACTTTTCAATCGACGAAAGCTGCCCGGCGTCTTCTTCTGCACCAGAGACCTTCATCTTCTTCTTCATGGACCTGCACAGGACACACGGACAAAAAGACAAAAAAAGACTGCAAAAAATCGCAGCCAGGAGAATGTTAATGCCAGTCACAAATGTACATCTTTCAAAATAACACATACACATACAAAGAAAGACTTCATTTCCAGCCAGACGCGATGCTATTTTCTTACTCTTTTCATGCTGCGCGCACTCAATTTCGACTTGTTGTCATACAATAAAGCTCCCAAAATATAAGAACTTTCAGTTGCATCATTTCAGACATTTGGCGCAAGTGTTCCAAGTGGCTAGATCGCGGCCTTCGGAAATCAATTCTTTGACTTCAACACAGAGACAAGGGCCCACATTACATCTAACAAAACAACACGGTTGTCCTGCCCCCAGATCTGAAAAGAGGACAGTGATCCAACTTTTCAGACCTGAGTTCAAGAGGGGGTAAAATTCACAAGTACTTAACTTTTCAATCGACGAAAGCTGCCCGGCGTCTTCTTCTGCACCAGAGACCCTCATCTTCTTCTTCGTGGACCTGCACAGGACACACGGACAAAAAGACAAAAAAAGACTGCAAAAAATCGCAGCCAGGAGAATGTTAATGCCAGTCACAAATGTACATCTTTCAAAATAACACATACACATACAAAGAAAGACTTCATTTCCAGCCAGACGCGATGCTATTTTCTTACTCTTTTCATGCTGCGCGCACTCAATTTCGACTTGTTGTCATACAATAAAGCTCCCAAAATATAAGAACTTTCAGTTGCATAATTTCAGACATTTGGCGCAAGTGTTCCAAGTGGCTAGATCGCGGCCTTCGGAAATCAATTCTTTGACTTCAACACAGAGACAAGGGCCCACATTACATCTAACAAAACAACACGGTTGTCCTGCCCCCAGATCTGAAAAGAGGACAGTGATCCAACTTTTCAGACCTGAGTTCAAGAGGGGGTACAATTTACAAGTACTTAACTTTTCAATCGACGAAAGCTGCCCGGCGTCTTCTTCTGCACCAGAGACCTTCATCTTCTTCTTCATGGACCTGCACAGGACACACGGACAAAAAGACAAAAAAAGACTGCAAAAAATCGCAGCCAGGAGAATGTTAATGCCAGTCACAAATGTACATCTTTCAAAAAACACATACACATACAAAGAAAGACTTCATTTCCAGCCAGACGCGATGCTATTTTCTTACTCTTTTCATGCTGCGCGCACTCAATTTCGACTTGTTGTCATACAATAAAGCTCCCAAAATATAAGAACTTTCAGTTGCATAATTTCAGACATTTGGCGCAAGTGTTCCAAGTGGCTAGATCGCGGCCTTCGGAAATCAATTCTTTGACTTCAACACAGAGACAAGGGCCCACATTACATCTAACAAAACAACACGGTTGTCCTGCCCCCAGATCTGAAAAGAGGACAGTGATCCAACTTTTCAGACCTGAGTTCAAGAGGGGGTACAATTTACAAGTACTTAACTTTTCAATCGACGAAAGCTGCCCGGCGTCTTCTTCTGCACCAGAGACCTTCATCTTCTTCTTCATGGACCTGCACAGGACACACGGACAAAAAGACAAAAAAGACTGCAAAAAATCGCAGCCAGGAGAATGTTAATGCCAGTCACAAATGTACATCTTTCAAAATAACACATACACATACAAAGAAAGACTTCATTTCCAGCCAGACGCGATGCTATTTTCTTACTCTTTTCATGCTGCGCGCACTCAATTTCGACTTGTTGTCGACCAGTTGCATCATTTCAGACATTTGGCGCAAGTGTTCCAAGTGGCTAGATCGCGGCCTTCGGAAATAAATTCTTTGACTTCAACACAGAGACAAGGGCCCACATTACATCTAACAAAACAACACGGTTGTCCTGCCCCCAGATCTGAAAAGAGGACAGTGATCCAACTTTTCAGACCTCAGTTCAAGAGGGGGTACAATTTACAAGTACTTAACTTTTCAATCGACGAAAGCTGCCCGGCGTCTTCTTCTGCACCAGAGACCTTCATCTTCTTCTTCATGGACCTGCACAGGACACACGGACAAAAAGACAAAAAAAGACTGCAAAAAATCGCAGCCAGGAGAATGTTAATGCCAGTCACAAATGTACATCTTTCAAAAAAACACATACACATACAAAGAAAGACTTCATTTCCAGCCAGACGCGATGCTATTTTCTTACTCTTTTCATGCTGCGCGCACTCAATTTCGACTTGTTGTCATACAATAAAGCTCCCAAAATATAAGAACTTTCAGTTGCATAATTTCAGACATTTGGCGCAAGTGTTCCAAGTGGCTAGATCGCGGCCTTCGGAAATCAATTCTTTGACTTCAACACAGAGACAAGGGCCCACATTACATCTAACAAAACAACACGGTTGTCCTGCCCCCAGATCTGAAAAGAGGACAGTGATCCAACTTTTCAGACCTGAGTTCAAGAGGGGGTACAATTTACAAGTACTTAACTTTTCAATCGACGAAAGCTGCCCGGCGTCTTCTTCTGCACCAGAGACCTTCATCTTCTTCTTCATGGACCTGCACAGGACACACGGACAAAAAGACAAAAAAAGACTGCAAAAAATCGCAGCCAGGAGAATGTTAATGCCAGTCACAAATGTACATCTTTCAAAATAACACATACACATACAAAGAAAGACTTCATTTCCAGCCAGACGCGATGCTATTTTCTTACTCTTTTCATGCTGCGCGCACTCAATTTCGACTTGTTGTCATACAATAAAGCTCCCAAAATATAAGAACTTTCAGTTGCATAATTTCAGACATTTGGCGCAAGTGTTCCAAGTGGCTAGATCGCGGCCTTCGGAAATCAATTCTTTGACTTCAACACAGAGACAAGGGCCCACATTACATATAACAAAACAACACGGTTGTCCTGCCCCCAGATCTGAAAAGAGGACAGTGATCCAACTTTTCAGACCTGAGTTCAAGAGGGGGTAAAATTCACAAGTACTTAACTTTTCAATCGACGAAAGCTGCCCGGCGTCTTCTTCTGCACCAGAGACCCTCATCTTCTTCTTCGTGGACCTGCACAGGACACACGGACAAAAAGACAAAAAAAGACTGCAAAAAATCGCAGCCAGGAGAATGTTAATGCCAGTCACAAATGTACATCTTTCAAAATAACACATACACATACAAAGAAAGACTTCATTTCCAGCCAGACGCGATGCTATTTTCTTACTCTTTTCATGCTGCGCGCACTCAATTTCGACTTGTTGTCATACAATAAAGCTCCCAAAATATAAGAACTTTCAGTTGCATAATTTCAGACATTTGGCGCAAGTGTTCCAAGTGGCTAGATCGCGGCCTTCGGAAATCAATTCTTTGACTTCAACACAGAGACAAGGGCCCACATTACATCTAACAAAACAACACGGTTGTCCTGCCCCCAGATCTGAAAAGAGGACAGTGATCCAACTTTTCAGACCTGAGTTCAAGAGGGGGTACAATTTACAAGTACTTAACTTTTCAATCGACGAAAGCTGCCCGGCGTCTTCTTCTGCACCAGAGACCTTCATCTTCTTCTTCATGGACCTGCACAGGACACACGGACAAAAAGACAAAAAAAGACTGCAAAAAATCGCAGCCAGGAGAATGTTAATGCCAGTCACAAATGTACATCTTTCAAAAAACACATACACATACAAAGAAAGACTTCATTTCCAGCCAGACGCGATGCTATTTTCTTACTCTTTTCATGCTGCGCGCACTCAATTTCGACTTGTTGTCATACAATAAAGCTCCCAAAATATAAGAACTTTCAGTTGCATCATTTCAGACATTTGGCGCAAGTGTTCCAAGTGGCTAGATCGCGGCCTTCGGAAATCAATTCTTTGACTTCAACACAGAGACAAGGGCCCACATTACATCTAACAAAACAACACGGTTGTCCTGCCCCCAGATCTGAAAAGAGGACAGTGATCCAACTTTTCAGACCTCAGTTCAAGAGGGGGTACAATTTACAAGTACTTAACTTTTCAATCGACGAAAGCTGCCCGGCGTCTTCTTCTGCACCAGAGACCTTCATCTTCTTCTTCATGGACCTGCACAGGACACACGGACAAAAAGACAAAAAAAGACTGCAAAAAATCGCAGCCAGGAGAATGTTAATGCCAGTCACAAATGTACATCTTTCAAAATAACACATACACATACAAAGAAAGACTTCATTTCCAGCCAGACGCGATGCTATTTTCTTACTCTTTTCATGCTGCGCGCACTCAATTTCGACTTGTTGTCGACCAGTTGCATCATTTCAGACATTTGGCGCAAGTGTTCCAAGTGGCTAGATCGCGGCCTTCGGAAATAAATTCTTTGACTTCAACACAGAGACAAGGGCCCACATTACATCTAACAAAACAACACGGTTGTCCTGCCCCCAGATCTGAAAAGAGGACAGTGATCCAACTTTTCAGACCTCAGTTCAAGAGGGGGTACAATTTACAAGTACTTAACTTTTCAATCGACGAAAGCTGCCCGGCGTCTTCTTCTGCACCAGAGACCTTCATCTTCTTCTTCATGGACCTGCACAGGACACACGGACAAAAAGACAAAAAAAGACTGCAAAAAATCGCAGCCAGGAGAATGTTAATGCCAGTCACAAATGTACATCTTTCAAAAAACACATACACATACAAAGAAAGACTTCATTTCCAGCCAGACGCGATGCTATTTTCTTACTCTTTTCATGCTGCGCGCACTCAATTTCGACTTGTTGTCATACAATAAAGCTCCCAAAATATAAGAACTTTCAGTTGCATAATTTCAGACATTTGGCGCAAGTGTTCCAAGTGGCTAGATCGCGGCCTTCGGAAATCAATTCTTTGACTTCAACACAGAGACAAGGGCCCACATTACATCTAACAAAACAACACGGTTGTCCTGCCCCCAGATCTGAAAAGAGGACAGTGATCCAACTTTTCAGACCTGAGTTCAAGAGGGGGTACAATTTACAAGTACTTAACTTTTCAATCGACGAAAGCTGCCCGGCGTCTTCTTCTGCACCAGAGACCTTCATCTTCTTCTTCATGGACCTGCACAGGACACACGGACAAAAAGACAAAAAAAGACTGCAAAAAATCGCAGCCAGGAGAATGTTAATGCCAGTCACAAATGTACATCTTTCAAAATAACACATACACATACAAAGAAAGACTTCATTTCCAGCCAGACGCGATGCTATTTTCTTACTCTTTTCATGCTGCGCGCACTCAATTTCGACTTGTTGTCATACAATAAAGCTCCCAAAATATAAGAACTTTCAGTTGCATCATTTCAGACATTTGGCGCAAGTGTTCCAAGTGGCTAGATCGCGGCCTTCGGAAATCAATTCTTTGACTTCAACACAGAGACAAGGGCCCACATTACATCTAACAAAACAACACGGTTGTCCTGCCCCCAGATCTGAAAAGAGGACAGTGATCCAACTTTTCAGACCTGAGTTCAAGAGGGGGTACAATTTACAAGTACTTAACTTTTCAATCGACGAAAGCTGCCCGGCGTCTTCTTCTGCACCAGAGACCTTCATCTTCTTCTTCATGGACCTGCACAGGACACACGGACAAAAAGACAAAAAAAGACTGCAAAAAATCGCAGCCAGGAGAATGTTAATGCCAGTCACAAATGTACATCTTTCAAAAAAACACATACACATACAAAGAAAGACTTCATTTCCAGCCAGACGCGATGCTATTTTCTTACTCTTTTCATGCTGCGCGCACTCAATTTCGACTTGTTGTCATACAATAAAGCTCCCAAAATATAAGAACTTTCAGTTGCATCATTTCAGACATTTGGCGCAAGTGTTCCAAGTGGCTAGATCGCGGCCTTCGGAAATCAATTCTTTGACTTCAACACAGAGACAAGGGCCCACATTACATCTAACAAAACAACACGGTTGTCCTGCCCCCAGATCTGAAAAGAGGACAGTGATCCAACTTTTCAGACCTGAGTTCAAGAGGGGGTACAATTACAAGTACTTAACTTTTCAATCGACGAAAGCTGCCCGGCGTCTTCTTCTGCACCAGAGACCTTCATCTTCTTCTTCATGGACCTGCACAGGACACACGGACAAAAAGACAAAAAAAGACTGCAAAAAATCGCAGCCAGGAGAATGTTAATGCCAGTCACAAATGTACATCTTTCAAAATAACACATACACATACAAAGAAAGACTTCATTTCCAGCCAGACGCGATGCTATTTTCTTACTCTTTTCATGCTGCGCGCACTCAATTTCGACTTGTTGTCGACCAGTTGCATCATTTCAGACATTTGGCGCAAGTGTTCCAAGTGGCTAGATCGCGGCCTTCGGAAATAATTCTTTGACTTCAACACAGAGACAAGGGCCCACATTACATCTAACAAAACAACACGGTTGTCCTGCCCCCAGATCTGAAAAGAGGACAGTGATCCAACTTTTCAGACCTCAGTTCAAGAGGGGGTACAATTTACAAGTACTTAACTTTTCAATCGACGAAAGCTGCCCGGCGTCTTCTTCTGCACCAGAGACCTTCATCTTCTTCTTCATGGACCTGCACAGGACACACGGACAAAAAGACAAAAAAAGACTGCAAAAAATCGCAGCCAGGAGAATGTTAATGCCAGTCACAAATGTACATCTTTCAAAAAAACACATACACATACAAAGAAAGACTTCATTTCCAGCCAGACGCGATGCTATTTTCTTACTCTTTTCATGCTGCGCGCACTCAATTTCGACTTGTTGTCATACAATAAAGCTCCCAAAATATAAGAACTTTCAGTTGCATAATTTCAGACATTTGGCGCAAGTGTTCCAAGTGGCTAGATCGCGGCCTTCGGAAATCAATTCTTTGACTTCAACACAGAGACAAGGGCCCACATTACATCTAACAAAACAACACGGTTGTCCTGCCCCCAGATCTGAAAAGAGGACAGTGATCCAACTTTTCAGACCTGAGTTCAAGAGGGGGTACAATTTACAAGTACTTAACTTTTCAATCGACGAAAGCTGCCCGGCGTCTTCTTCTGCACCAGAGACCTTCATCTTCTTCTTCATGGACCTGCACAGGACACACGGACAAAAAGACAAAAAAAGACTGCAAAAAATCGCAGCCAGGAGAATGTTAATGCCAGTCACAAATGTACATCTTTCAAAATAACACATACACATACAAAGAAAGACTTCATTTCCAGCCAGACGCGATGCTATTTTCTTACTCTTTTCATGCTGCGCGCACTCATTTCGACTTGTTGTCATACAATAAAGCTCCCAAAATATAAGAACTTTCAGTTGCATCATTTCAGACATTTGGCGCAAGTGTTCCAAGTGGCTAGATCGCGGCCTTCGGAAATCAATTCTTTGACTTCAACACAGAGACAAGGGCCCACATTACATCTAACAAAACAACACGGTTGTCCTGCCCCCAGATCTGAAAAGAGGACAGTGATCCAACTTTTCAGACCTGAGTTCAAGAGGGGGTACAATTTACAAGTACTTAACTTTTCAATCGACGAAAGCTGCCCGGCGTCTTCTTCTGCACCAGAGACCTTCATCTTCTTCTTCATGGACCTGCACAGGACACACGGACAAAAAGACAAAAAAAGACTGCAAAAAATCGCAGCCAGGAGAATGTTAATGCCAGTCACAAATGTACATCTTTCAAAAAAACACATACACATACAAAGAAAGACTTCATTTCCAGCCAGACGCGATGCTATTTTCTTACTCTTTTCATGCTGCGCGCACTCAATTTCGACTTGTTGTCATACAATAAAGCTCCCAAAATATAAGAACTTTCAGTTGCATAATTTCAGACATTTGGCGCAAGTGTTCCAAGTGGCTAGATCGCGGCCTTCGGAAATCAATTCTTTGACTTCAACACAGAGACAAGGGCCCACATTACATCTAACAAAACAACACGGTTGTCCTGCCCCCAGATCTGAAAAGAGGACAGTGATCCAACTTTTCAGACCTGAGTTCAAGAGGGGGTACAATTTACAAGTACTTAACTTTTCAATCGACGAAAGCTGCCCGGCGTCTTCTTCTGCACCAGAGACCTTCATCTTCTTCTTCATGGACCTGCACAGGACACACGGACAAAAAGACAAAAAAAGACTGCAAAAAATCGCAGCCAGGAGAATGTTAATGCCAGTCACAAATGTACATCTTTCAAAATAACACATACACATACAAAGAAAGACTTCATTTCCAGCCAGACGCGATGCTATTTTCTTACTCTTTTCATGCTGCGCGCACTCAATTTCGACTTGTTTCATCGACCAGTTGCATAATTTCAGACATTTGGCGCAAGTGTTCCAAGTGGCTAGATCGCGGCCTTCGGAAATCAATTCTTTGACTTCAACACAGAGACAAGGGCCCACATTACATCTAACAAAACAACACGGTTGTCCTGCCCCCAGATCTGAAAAGAGGACAGTGATCCAACTTTTCAGACCTGAGTTCAAGAGGGGGTACAATTTACAAGTACTTAACTTTTCAATCGACGAAAGCTGCCCGGCGTCTTCTTCTGCACCAGAGACCTTCATCTTCTTCTTCATGGACCTGCACAGGACACACGGACAAAAAGACAAAAAAAGACTGCAAAAAATCGCAGCCAGGAGAATGTTAATGCCAGTCACAAATGTACATCTTTCAAAAAAACACATACACATACAAAGAAAGACTTCATTTCCAGCCAGACGCGATGCTATTTTCTTACTCTTTTCATGCTGCGCGCACTCAATTTCGACTTGTTGTCATACAATAAAGCTCCCAAAATATAAGAACTTTCAGTTGCATAATTTCAGACATTTGGCGCAAGTGTTCCAAGTGGCTAGATCGCGGCCTTCGGAAATCAATTCTTTGACTTCAACACAGAGACAAGGGCCCACATTACATCTAACAAAACAACACGGTTGTCCTGCCCCCAGATCTGAAAAGAGGACAGTGATCCAACTTTTCAGACCTGAGTTCAAGAGGGGGTACAATTTACAAGTACTTAACTTTTCAATCGACGAAAGCTGCCCGGCGTCTTCTTCTGCACCAGAGACCTTCATCTTCTTCTTCATGGACCTGCACAGGACACACGGACAAAAAGACAAAAAAAGACTGCAAAAAATCGCAGCCAGGAGAATGTTAATGCCAGTCACAAATGTACATCTTTCAAAATAACACATACACATACAAAGAAAGACTTCATTTCCAGCCAGACGCGATGCTATTTTCTTACTCTTTTCATGCTGCGCGCACTCAATTTCGACTTGTTGTCATACAATAAAGCTCCCAAAATATAAGAACTTTCAGTTGCATCATTTCAGACATTTGGCGCAAGTGTTCCAAGTGGCTAGATCGCGGCCTTCGGAAATCAATTCTTTGACTTCAACACAGAGACAAGGGCCCACATTACATCTAACAAAACAACACGGTTGTCCTGCCCCCAGATCTGAAAAGAGGACAGTGATCCAACTTTTCAGACCTGAGTTCAAGAGGGGGTACAATTTACAAGTACTTAACTTTTCAATCGACGAAAGCTGCCCGGCGTCTTCTTCTGCACCAGAGACCTTCATCTTCTTCTTCATGGACCTGCACAGGACACACGGACAAAAAGACAAAAAAAGACTGCAAAAAATCGCAGCCAGGAGAATGTTAATGCCAGTCACAAATGTACATCTTTCAAAAAAACACATACACATACAAAGAAAGACTTCATTTCCAGCCAGACGCGATGCTATTTTCTTACTCTTTTCATGCTGCGCGCACTCAATTTCGACTTGTTGTCATACAATAAAGCTCCCAAAATATAAGAACTTTCAGTTGCATAATTTCAGACATTTGGCGCAAGTGTTCCAAGTGGCTAGATCGCGGCCTTCGGAAATCAATTCTTTGACTTCAACACAGAGACAAGGGCCCACATTACATCTAACAAAACAACACGGTTGTCCTGCCCCCAGATCTGAAAAGAGGACAGTGATCCAACTTTTCAGACCTGAGTTCAAGAGGGGGTACAATTTACAAGTACTTAACTTTTCAATCGACGAAAGCTGCCCGGCGTCTTCTTCTGCACCAGAGACCTTCATCTTCTTCTTCGTGGACCTGCACAGGACACACGGACAAAAAGACAAAAAAAGACTGCAAAAAATCGCAGCCAGGAGAATGTTAATGCCAGTCACAAATGTACATCTTTCAAAATAACACATACACATACAAAGAAAGACTTCATTTCCAGCCAGACGCGATGCTATTTTCTTACTCTTTTCATGCTGCGCGCACTCAATTTCGACTTGTTGTCGACCAGTTGCATCATTTCAGACATTTGGCGCAAGTGTTCCAAGTGGCTAGATCGCGGCCTTCGGAAATCAATTCTTTGACTTCAACACAGAGACAAGGGCCCACATTACATCTAACAAAACAACACGGTTGTCCTGCCCCCAGATCTGAAAAGAGGACAGTGATCCAACTTTTCAGACCTGAGTTCAAGAGGGGGTACAATTTACAAGTACTTAACTTTTCAATCGACGAAAGCTGCCCGGCGTCTTCTTCTGCACCAGAGACCTTCATCTTCTTCTTCATGGACCTGCACAGGACACACGGACAAAAAGACAAAAAAAGACTGCAAAAAATCGCAGCCAGGAGAATGTTAATGCCAGTCACAAATGTACATCTTTCAAAAAAACACATACACATACAAAGAAAGACTTCATTTCCAGCCAGACGCGATGCTATTTTCTTACTCTTTTCATGCTGCGCGCACTCAATTTCGACTTGTTGTCATACAATAAAGCTCCCAAAATATAAGAACTTTCAGTTGCATAATTTCAGACATTTGGCGCAAGTGTTCCAAGTGGCTAGATCGCGGCCTTCGGAAATCAATTCTTTGACTTCAACACAGAGACAAGGGCCCACATTACATCTAACAAAACAACACGGTTGTCCTGCCCCCAGATCTGAAAAGAGGACAGTGATCCAACTTTTCAGACCTGAGTTCAAGAGGGGGTACAATTTACAAGTACTTAACTTTTCAATCGACGAAAGCTGCCCGGCGTCTTCTTCTGCACCAGAGACCCTCATCTTCTTCTTCGTGGACCTGCACAGGACACACGGACAAAAAGACAAAAAAAGACTGCAAAAAATCGCAGCCAGGAGAATGTTAATGCCAGTCACAAATGTACATCTTTCAAAATAACACATACACATACAAAGAAAGACTTCATTTCCAGCCAGACGCGATGCTATTTTCTTACTCTTTTCATGCTGCGCGCACTCAATTTCGACTTGTTGTCATACAATAAAGCTCCCAAAATATAAGAACTTTCAGTTGCATAATTTCAGACATTTGGCGCAAGTGTTCCAAGTGGCTAGATCGCGGCCTTCGGAAATCAATTCTTTGACTTCAACACAGAGACAAGGGCCCACATTACATCTAACAAAACAACACGGTTGTCCTGCCCCCAGATCTGAAAAGAGGACAGTGATCCAACTTTTCAGACCTGAGTTCAAGAGGGGGTACAATTTACAAGTACTTAACTTTTCAATCGACGAAAGCTGCCCGGCGTCTTCTTCTGCACCAGAGACCCTCATCTTCTTCTTCATGGACCTGCACAGGACACACGGACAAAAAGACAAAAAAAGACTGCAAAAAATCGCAGCCAGGAGAATGTTAATGCCAGTCACAAATGTACATCTTTCAAAATAACACATACACATACAAAGAAAGACTTCATTTCCAGCCAGACGCGATGCTATTTTCTTACTCTTTTCATGCTGCGCGCACTCAATTTCGACTTGTTGTCATACAATACAATAAGCTCCCAAAATATAAGAACTTTCAGTTGCATAATTTCAGACATTTGGCGCAAGTGTTCCAAGTGGCTAGATCGCGGCCTTCGGAAATCAATTCTTTGACTTCAACACAGAGACAAGGGCCCACATTACATCTAACAAAACAACACGGTTGTCCTGCCCCCAGATCTGAAAAGAGGACAGTGATCCAACTTTTCAGACCTGAGTTCAAGAGGGGGTACAATTTACAAGTACTTAACTTTTCAATCGACGAAAGCTGCCCGGCGTCTTCTTCTGCACCAGAGACCTTCATCTTCTTCTTCATGGACCTGCACAGGACACACGGACAAAAAGACAAAAAAAGACTGCAAAAAATCGCAGCCAGGAGAATGTTAATGCCAGTCACAAATGTACATCTTTCAAAAAACACATACACATACAAAGAAAGACTTCATTTCCAGCCAGACGCGATGCTATTTTCTTACTCTTTTCATGCTGCGCGCACTCAATTTCGACTTGTTGTCATACAATACAAAGCTCCCAAAATATAAGAACTTTCAGTTGCATAATTTCAGACATTTGGCGCAAGTGTTCCAAGTGGCTAGATCGCGGGCTTCGGAAATCAATTCTTTGACTTCAACACAGAGACAAGGGCCCACATTACAAACAAAACAACACGGTTGTCCTGCCCCCAGATCTGAAAAGAGGACAGTGATCCAACTTTTCAGACCTGAGTTCAAGAGGGGGTACAATTTACAAGTACTTAACTTTTAAATCGACGAAAGCTGCCCGGCGTCTTCTTCTGCACCAGAGACCTTCATCTTCTTCTTCGTGGACCTGCACAGGACACACGGACAAAAAGACAAAAAAAGACTGCAAAAAATCGCAGCCAGGAGAATGTTAATGCCAGTCACAAATGTACATCTTTCAAAATAACACATACACATACAAAGAAAGACTTCATTTCCAGCCAGACGCGATGCTATTTTCTTACTCTTTTCATGCTGCGCGCACTCAATTTCGACTTGTTGTCATACAATAAAGCTCCCAAAATATAAGAACTTTCAGTTGCATCATTTCAGACATTTGGCGCAAGTGTTCCAAGTGGCTAGATCGCGGCCTTCGGAAATCAATTCTTTGACTTCAACACAGAGACAAGGGCCCACATTACATCTAACAAAACAACACGGTTGTCCTGCCCCCAGATCTGAAAAGAGGACAGTGATCCAACTTTTCAGACCTGAGTTCAAGAGGGGGTACAATTTACAAGTACTTAACTTTTCAATCGACGAAAGCTGCCCGGCGTCTTCTTCTGCACCAGAGACCTTCATCTTCTTCTTCATGGACCTGCACAGGACACACGGACAAAAAGACAAAAAAAGACTGCAAAAAATCGCAGCCAGGAGAATGTTAATGCCAGTCACAAATGTACATCTTTCAAAAAAACACATACACATACAAAGAAAGACTTCATTTCCAGCCAGACGCGATGCTATTTTCTTACTCTTTTCATGCTGCGCGCACTCAATTTCGACTTGTTGTCATACAATAAAGCTCCCAAAATATAAGAACTTTCAGTTGCATAATTTCAGACATTTGGCGCAAGTGTTCCAAGTGGCTAGATCGCGGCCTTCGGAAATCAATTCTTTGACTTCAACACAGAGACAAGGGCCCACATTACATCTAACAAAACAACACGGTTGTCCTGCCCCCAGATCTGAAAAGAGGACAGTGATCCAACTTTTCAGACCTGAGTTCAAGAGGGGGTACAATTTACAAGTACTTAACTTTTCAATCGACGAAAGCTGCCCGGCGTCTTCTTCTGCACCAGAGACCTTCATCTTCTTCTTCATGGACCTGCACAGGACACACGGACAAAAAGACAAAAAAAGACTGCAAAAAATCGCAGCCAGGAGAATGTTAATGCCAGTCACAAATGTACATCTTTCAAAATAACACATACACATACAAAGAAAGACTTCATTTCCAGCCAGACGCGATGCTATTTTCTTACTCTTTTCATGCTGCGCGCACTCAATTTCGACTTGTTGTCATACAATAAAGCTCCCAAAATATAAGAACTTTCAGTTGCATAATTTCAGACATTTGGCGCAAGTGTTCCAAGTGGCTAGATCGCGGCCTTCGGAAATCAATTCTTTGACTTCAACACAGAGACAAGGGCCCACATTACATCTAACAAAACAACACGGTTGTCCTGCCCCCAGATCTGAAAAGAGGACAGTGATCCAACTTTTCAGACCTGAGTTCAAGAGGGGGTACAATTTACAAGTACTTAACTTTTCAATCGACGAAAGCTGCCCGGCGTCTTCTTCTGCACCAGAGACCTTCATCTTCTTCTTCATGGACCTGCACAGGACACACGGACAAAAAGACAAAAAAAGACTGCAAAAAATCGCAGCCAGGAGAATGTTAATGCCAGTCACAAATGTACATCTTTCAAAATAACACATACACATACAAAGAAAGACTTCATTTCCAGCCAGACGCGATGCTATTTTCTTACTCTTTTCATGCTGCGCGCACTCAATTTCGACTTGTTGTCATACAATAAAGCTCCCAAAATATAAGAACTTTCAGTTGCATAATTTCAGACATTTGGCGCAAGTGTTCCAAGTGGCTAGATCGCGGCCTTCGGAAATCAATTCTTTGACTTCAACACAGAGACAAGGGCCCACATTACATCTAACAAAACAACACGGTTGTCCTGCCCCCAGATCTGAAAAGAGGACAGTGATCCAACTTTTCAGACCTGAGTTCAAGAGGGGGTACAATTTACAAGTACTTAACTTTTCAATCGACGAAAGCTGCCCGGCGTCTTCTTCTGCACCAGAGACCTTCATCTTCTTCTTCATGGACCTGCACAGGACACACGGACAAAAAGACAAAAAAAGACTGCAAAAAATCGCAGCCAGGAGAATGTTAATGCCAGTCACAAATGTACATCTTTCAAAAAACACATACACATACAAAGAAAGACTTCATTTCCAGCCAGACGCGATGCTATTTTCTTACTCTTTTCATGCTGCGCGCACTCAATTTCGACTTGTTGTACAATACAATAAGCTCCCAAAATATAAGAACTTTCAGTTGCATAATTTCAGACATTTGGCGCAAGTGTTCCAAGTGGCTAGATCGCGGGCATCGGAAATCAATTCTTTGACTTCAACACAGAGACAAGGGCCCACATTACATCAAACAAAACAACACGGTTGTCCTGCCCCCAGATCTGAAAAGAGGACAGTGATCCAACTTTTCAGACCTGAGTTCAAGAGGGGGTAAAATTCACAAGTACTTAACTTTTCAATCGACGAAAGCTGCCCGGCGTCTTCTTCTGCACCAGAGACCCTCATCTTCTTCTTCGTGGACCTGCACAGGACACACGGACAAAAAGACAAAAAAAGACTGCAAAAAATCGCAGCCAGGAGAATGTTAATGCCAGTCACAAATGTACATCTTTCAAAATAACACATACACATACAAAGAAAGACTTCATTTCCAGCCAGACGCGATGCTATTTTCTTACTCTTTTCATGCTGCGCGCACTCAATTTCGACTTGTTGTCATACAATAAAGCTCCCAAAATATAAGAACTTTCAGTTGCATAATTTCAGACATTTGGCGCAAGTGTTCCAAGTGGCTAGATCGCGGCCTTCGGAAATCAATTCTTTGACTTCAACACAGAGACAAGGGCCCACATTACATCTAACAAAACAACACGGTTGTCCTGCCCCCAGATCTGAAAAGAGGACAGTGATCCAACTTTTCAGACCTGAGTTCAAGAGGGGGTACAATTTACAAGTACTTAACTTTTCAATCGACGAAAGCTGCCCGGCGTCTTCTTCTGCACCAGAGACCTCATCTTCTTCTTCATGGACCTGCACAGGACACACGGACAAAAAGACAAAAAAAGACTGCAAAAAATCGCAGCCAGGAGAATGTTAATGCCAGTCACAAATGTACATCTTTCAAAATAACACATACACATACAAAGAAAGACTTCATTTCCAGCCAGACGCGATGCTATTTTCTTACTCTTTTCATGCTGCGCGCACTCAATTTCGACTTGTTGTCATACAATAAAGCTCCCAAAATATAAGAACTTTCAGTTGCATAATTTCAGACATTTGGCGCAAGTGTTCCAAGTGGCTAGATCGCGGCCTTCGGAAATCAATTCTTTGACTTCAACACAGAGACAAGGGCCCACATTACATCTAACAAAACAACACGGTTGTCCTGCCCCCAGATCTGAAAAGAGGACAGTGATCCAACTTTTCAGACCTGAGTTCAAGAGGGGGTACAATTTACAAGTACTTAACTTTTCAATCGACGAAAGCTGCCCGGCGTCTTCTTCTGCACCAGAGACCTTCATCTTCTTCTTCATGGACCTGCACAGGACACACGGACAAAAAGACAAAAAAAGACTGCAAAAAATCGCAGCCAGGAGAATGTTAATGCCAGTCACAAATGTACATCTTTCAAAATAACACATACACATACAAAGAAAGACTTCATTTCCAGCCAGACGCGATGCTATTTTCTTACTCTTTTCATGCTGCGCGCACTCAATTTCGACTTGTTGTCATACAATAAAGCTCCCAAAATATAAGAACTTTCAGTTGCATAATTTCAGACATTTGGCGCAAGTGTTCCAAGTGGCTAGATCGCGGCCTTCGGAAATCAATTCTTTGACTTCAACACAGAGACAAGGGCCCACATTACATCTAACAAAACAACACGGTTGTCCTGCCCCCAGATCTGAAAAGAGGACAGTGATCCAACTTTTCAGACCTGAGTTCAAGAGGGGGTAAAATTCACAAGTACTTAACTTTTCAATCGACGAAAGCTGCCCGGCGTCTTCTTCTGCACCAGAGACCTTCATCTTCTTCTTCGTGGACCTGCACAGGACACACGGACAAAAAGACAAAAAAAGACTGCAAAAAATCGCAGCCAGGAGAATGTTAATGCCAGTCACAAATGTACATCTTTCAAAATAACACATACACATACAAAGAAAGACTTCATTTCCAGCCAGACGCGATGCTATTTTCTTACTCTTTTCATGCTGCGCGCACTCAATTTCGACTTGTTGTCATACAATAAAGCTCCCAAAATATAAGAACTTTCAGTTGCATAATTTCAGACATTTGGCGCAAGTGTTCCAAGTGGCTAGATCGCGGCCTTCGGAAATCAATTCTTTGACTTCAACACAGAGACAAGGGCCCACATTACATCTAACAAAACAACACGGTTGTCCTGCCCCCAGATCTGAAAAGAGGACAGTGATCCAACTTTTCAGACCTGAGTTCAAGAGGGGGTACAATTTACAAGTACTTAACTTTTCAATCGACGAAAGCTGCCCGGCGTCTTCTTCTGCACCAGAGACCTTCATCTTCTTCTTCATGGACCTGCACAGGACACACGGACAAAAAGACAAAAAAAGACTGCAAAAAATCGCAGCCAGGAGAATGTTAATGCCAGTCACAAATGTACATCTTTCAAAATAACACATACACATACAAAGAAAGACTTCATTTCCAGCCAGACGCGATGCTATTTTCTTACTCTTTTCATGCTGCGCGCACTCAATTTCGACTTGTTGTCGAACCAGTTGCATAATTTCAGACATTTGGCGCAAGTGTTCCAAGTGGCTAGATCGCGGCCTTCGGAAATCAATTCTTTGACTTCAACACAGAGACAAGGGCCCACATTACATCTAACAAAACAACACGGTTGTCCTGCCCCCAGATCTGAAAAGAGGACAGTGATCCAACTTTTCAGACCTGAGTTCAAGAGGGGGTACAATTTACAAGTACTTAACTTTTCAATCGACGAAAGCTGCCCGGCGTCTTCTTCTGCACCAGAGACCTTCATCTTCTTCTTCATGGACCTGCACAGGACACACGGACAAAAAGACAAAAAAAGACTGCAAAAAATCGCAGCCAGGAGAATGTTAATGCCAGTCACAAATGTACATCTTTCAAAATAACACATACACATACAAAGAAAGACTTCATTTCCAGCCAGACGCGATGCTATTTTCTTACTCTTTTCATGCTGCGCGCACTCAATTTCGACTTGTTGTCATACAATAAAGCTCCCAAAATATAAGAACTTTCAGTTGCATAATTTCAGACATTTGGCGCAAGTGTTCCAAGTGGCTAGATCGCGGCCTTCGGAAATCAATTCTTTGACTTCAACACAGAGACAAGGGCCCACATTACATCTAACAAAACAACACGGTTGTCCTGCCCCCAGATCTGAAAAGAGGACAGTGATCCAACTTTTCAGACCTGAGTTCAAGAGGGGGTACAATTTACAAGTACTTAACTTTTCAATCGACGAAAGCTGCCCGGCGTCTTCTTCTGCACCAGAGACCTTCATCTTCTTCTTCATGGACCTGCACAGGACACACGGACAAAAAGACAAAAAAAGACTGCAAAAAATCGCAGCCAGGAGAATGTTAATGCCAGTCACAAATGTACATCTTTCAAAATAACACATACACATACAAAGAAAGACTTCATTTCCAGCCAGACGCGATGCTATTTTCTTACTCTTTTCATGCTGCGCGCACTCAATTTCGACTTGTTGTCATACAATAAAGCTCCCAAAATATAAGAACTTTCAGTTGCATAATTTCAGACATTTGGCGCAAGTGTTCCAAGTGGCTAGATCGCGGCCTTCGGAAATCAATTCTTTGACTTCAACACAGAGACAAGGGCCCACATTACATCTAACAAAACAACACGGTTGTCCTGCCCCCAGATCTGAAAAGAGGACAGTGATCCAACTTTTCAGACCTGAGTTCAAGAGGGGGTACAATTTACAAGTACTTAACTTTTCAATCGACGAAAGCTGCCCGGCGTCTTCTTCTGCACCAGAGACCTTCATCTTCTTCTTCATGGACCTGCACAGGACACACGGACAAAAAGACAAAAAAAGACTGCAAAAAATCGCAGCCAGGAGAATGTTAATGCCAGTCACAAATGTACATCTTTCAAAATAACACATACACATACAAAGAAAGACTTCATTTCCAGCCAGACGCGATGCTATTTTCTTACTCTTTTCATGCTGCGCGCACTCAATTTCGACTTGTTGTCATACAATAAAGCTCCCAAAATATAAGAACTTTCAGTTGCATAATTTCAGACATTTGGCGCAAGTGTTCCAAGTGGCTAGATCGCGGCCTTCGGAAATCAATTCTTTGACTTCAACACAGAGACAAGGGCCCACATTACATCTAACAAAACAACACGGTTGTCCTGCCCCCAGATCTGAAAAGAGGACAGTGATCCAACTTTTCAGACCTGAGTTCAAGAGGGGGTACAATTCACAAGTACTTAACTTTTCAATCGACGAAAGCTGCCCGGCGTCTTCTTCTGCACCAGAGACCCTCATCTTCTTCTTCGTGGACCTGCACAGGACACACGGACAAAAAGACAAAAAAAGACTGCAAAAAATCGCAGCCAGGAGAATGTTAATGCCAGTCACAAATGTACATCTTTCAAAATAACACATACACATACAAAGAAAGACTTCATTTCCAGCCAGACGCGATGCTATTTTCTTACTCTTTTCATGCTGCGCGCACTCAATTTCGACTTGTTGTCATACAATAAAGCTCCCAAAATATAAGAACTTTCAGTTGCATAATTTCAGACATTTGGCGCAAGTGTTCCAAGTGGCTAGATCGCGGCCTTCGGAAATCAATTCTTTGACTTCAACACAGAGACAAGGGCCCACATTACATCTAACAAAACAACACGGTTGTCCTGCCCCCAGATCTGAAAAGAGGACAGTGATCCAACTTTTCAGACCTGAGTTCAAGAGGGGGTACAATTTACAAGTACTTAACTTTTCAATCGACGAAAGCTGCCCGGCGTCTTCTTCTGCACCAGAGACCTTCATCTTCTTCTTCATGGACCTGCACAGGACACACGGACAAAAAGACAAAAAAAGACTGCAAAAAATCGCAGCCAGGAGAATGTTAATGCCAGTCACAAATGTACATCTTTCAAAATAACACATACACATACAAAGAAAGACTTCATTTCCAGCCAGACGCGATGCTATTTTCTTACTCTTTTCATGCTGCGCGCACTCAATTTCGACTTGTTGTCATACAATAAAGCTCCCAAAATATAAGAACTTTCAGTTGCATAATTTCAGACATTTGGCGCAAGTGTTCCAAGTGGCTAGATCGCGGCCTTCGGAAATCAATTCTTTGACTTCAACACAGAGACAAGGGCCCACATTACATCTAACAAAACAACACGGTTGTCCTGCCCCCAGATCTGAAAAGAGGACAGTGATCCAACTTTTCAGACCTGAGTTCAAGAGGGGGTACAATTTACAAGTACTTAACTTTTCAATCGACGAAAGCTGCCCGGCGTCTTCTTCTGCACCAGAGACCTTCATCTTCTTCTTCATGGACCTGCACAGGACACACGGACAAAAAGACAAAAAAAGACTGCAAAAAATCGCAGCCAGGAGAATGTTAATGCCAGTCACAAATGTACATCTTTCAAAATAACACATACACATACAAAGAAAGACTTCATTTCCAGCCAGACGCGATGCTATTTTCTTACTCTTTTTTTCATGCTGCGCGCACTCAATTTCGACTTGTTGTCGACCAGTTGCATCATTTCAGACATTTGGCGCAAGTGTTCCAAGTGGCTAGATCGCGGCCTTCGGAAATAAATTCTTTGACTTCAACACAGAGACAAGGGCCCACATTACATCTAACAAAACAACACGGTTGTCCTGCCCCCAGATCTGAAAAGAGGACAGTGATCCAACTTTTCAGACCTGAGTTCAAGAGGGGGTACAATTTACAAGTACTTAACTTTTCAATCGACGAAAGCTGCCCGGCGTCTTCTTCTGCACCAGAGACCTTCATCTTCTTCTTCATGGACCTGCACAGGACACACGGACAAAAAGACAAAAAAAGACTGCAAAAAATCGCAGCCAGGAGAATGTTAATGCCAGTCACAAATGTACATCTTTCAAAAAAACACATACACATACAAAGAAAGACTTCATTTCCAGCCAGACGCGATGCTATTTTCTTACTCTTTTCATGCTGCGCGCACTCAATTTCGACTTGTTGTCATACAATAAAGCTCCCAAAATATAAGAACTTTCAGTTGCATAATTTCAGACATTTGGCGCAAGTGTTCCAAGTGGCTAGATCGCGGCCTTCGGAAATCAATTCTTTGACTTCAACACAGAGACAAGGGCCCACATTACATCTAACAAAACAACACGGTTGTCCTGCCCCCAGATCTGAAAAGAGGACAGTGATCCAACTTTTCAGACCTGAGTTCAAGAGGGGGTACAATTTACAAGTACTTAACTTTTCAATCGACGAAAGCTGCCCGGCGTCTTCTTCTGCACCAGAGACCTTCATCTTCTTCTTCATGGACCTGCACAGGACACACGGACAAAAAGACAAAAAAAGACTGCAAAAAATCGCAGCCAGGAGAATGTTAATGCCAGTCACAAATGTACATCTTTCAAAATAACACATACACATACAAAGAAAGACTTCATTTCCAGCCAGACGCGATGCTATTTTCTTACTCTTTTCATGCTGCGCGCACTCAATTTCGACTTGTTGTCATACAATAAAGCTCCCAAAATATAAGAACTTTCAGTTGCATAATTTCAGACATTTGGCGCAAGTGTTCCAAGTGGCTAGATCGCGGCCTTCGGAAATCAATTCTTTGACTTCAACACAGAGACAAGGGCCCACATTACATATAACAAAACAACACGGTTGTCCTGCCCCCAGATCTGAAAAGAGGACAGTGATCCAACTTTTCAGACCTGAGTTCAAGAGGGGGTAAAATTCACAAGTACTTAACTTTTCAATCGACGAAAGCTGCCCGGCGTCTTCTTCTGCACCAGAGACCCTCATCTTCTTCTTCGTGGACCTGCACAGGACACACGGACAAAAAGACAAAAAAAGACTGCAAAAAATCGCAGCCAGGAGAATGTTAATGCCAGTCACAAATGTACATCTTTCAAAATAACACATACACATACAAAGAAAGACTTCATTTCCAGCCAGACGCGATGCTATTTTCTTACTCTTTTCATGCTGCGCGCACTCAATTTCGACTTGTTGTCATACAATAAAGCTCCCAAAATATAAGAACTTTCAGTTGCATAATTTCAGACATTTGGCGCAAGTGTTCCAAGTGGCTAGATCGCGGCCTTCGGAAATCAATTCTTTGACTTCAACACAGAGACAAGGGCCCACATTACATCTAACAAAACAACACGGTTGTCCTGCCCCCAGATCTGAAAAGAGGACAGTGATCCAACTTTTCAGACCTGAGTTCAAGAGGGGGTACAATTTACAAGTACTTAACTTTTCAATCGACGAAAGCTGCCCGGCGTCTTCTTCTGCACCAGAGACCTTCATCTTCTTCTTCATGGACCTGCACAGGACACACGGACAAAAAGACAAAAAAAGACTGCAAAAAATCGCAGCCAGGAGAATGTTAATGCCAGTCACAAATGTACATCTTTCAAAAAAACACATACACATACAAAGAAAGACTTCATTTCCAGCCAGACGCGATGCTATTTTCTTACTCTTTTCATGCTGCGCGCACTCAATTTCGACTTGTTGTCATACAATAAAGCTCCCAAAATATAAGAACTTTCAGTTGCATAATTTCAGACATTTGGCGCAAGTGTTCCAAGTGGCTAGATCGCGGCCTTCGGAAATCAATTCTTTGACTTCAACACAGAGACAAGGGCCCACATTACATCTAACAAAACAACACGGTTGTCCTGCCCCCAGATCTGAAAAGAGGACAGTGATCCAACTTTTCAGACCTGAGTTCAAGAGGGGGTACAATTTACAAGTACTTAACTTTTCAATCGACGAAAGCTGCCCGGCGTCTTCTTCTGCACCAGAGACCTTCATCTTCTTCTTCATGGACCTGCACAGGACACACGGACAAAAAGACAAAAAAAGACTGCAAAAAATCGCAGCCAGGAGAATGTTAATGCCAGTCACAAATGTACATCTTTCAAAATAACACATACACATACAAAGAAAGACTTCATTTCCAGCCAGACGCGATGCTATTTTCTTACTCTTTTCATGCTGCGCGCACTCAATTTCGACTTGTTGTCGACCAGTTGCATCATTTCAGACATTTGGCGCAAGTGTTCCAAGTGGCTAGATCGCGGCCTTCGGAAATAAATTCTTTGACTTCAACACAGAGACAAGGGCCCACATTACATCTAACAAAACAACACGGTTGTCCTGCCCCCAGATCTGAAAAGAGGACAGTGATCCAACTTTTCAGACCTGAGTTCAAGAGGGGGTACAATTTACAAGTACTTAACTTTTCAATCGACGAAAGCTGCCCGGCGTCTTCTTCTGCACCAGAGACCTTCATCTTCTTCTTCATGGACCTGCACAGGACACACGGACAAAAAGACAAAAAAAGACTGCAAAAAATCGCAGCCAGGAGAATGTTAATGCCAGTCACAAATGTACATCTTTCAAAAAAACACATACACATACAAAGAAAGACTTCATTTCCAGCCAGACGCGATGCTATTTTCTTACTCTTTTCATGCTGCGCGCACTCAATTTCGACTTGTTGTCATACAATAAAGCTCCCAAAATATAAGAACTTTCAGTTGCATAATTTCAGACATTTGGCGCAAGTGTTCCAAGTGGCTAGATCGCGGCCTTCGGAAATCAATTCTTTGACTTCAACACAGAGACAAGGGCCCACATTACATCTAACAAAACAACACGGTTGTCCTGCCCCCAGATCTGAAAAGAGGACAGTGATCCAACTTTTCAGACCTGAGTTCAAGAGGGGGTACAATTTACAAGTACTTAACTTTTCAATCGACGAAAGCTGCCCGGCGTCTTCTTCTGCACCAGAGACCTTCATCTTCTTCTTCATGGACCTGCACAGGACACACGGACAAAAAGACAAAAAAAGACTGCAAAAAATCGCAGCCAGGAGAATGTTAATGCCAGTCACAAATGTACATCTTTCAAAATAACACATACACATACAAAGAAAGACTTCATTTCCAGCCAGACGCGATGCTATTTTCTTACTCTTTTCATGCTGCGCGCACTCAATTTCGACTTGTTGTCATACAATAAAGCTCCCAAAATATAAGAACTTTCAGTTGCATCATTTCAGACATTTGGCGCAAGTGTTCCAAGTGGCTAGATCGCGGCCTTCGGAAATCAATTCTTTGACTTCAACACAGAGACAAGGGCCCACATTACATCTAACAAAACAACACGGTTGTCCTGCCCCCAGATCTGAAAAGAGGACAGTGATCCAACTTTTCAGACCTGAGTTCAAGAGGGGGTACAATTTACAAGTACTTAACTTTTCAATCGACGAAAGCTGCCCGGCGTCTTCTTCTGCACCAGAGACCTTCATCTTCTTCTTCATGGACCTGCACAGGACACACGGACAAAAAGACAAAAAAAGACTGCAAAAAATCGCAGCCAGGAGAATGTTAATGCCAGTCACAAATGTACATCTTTCAAAATAACACATACACATACAAAGAAAGACTTCATTTCCAGCCAGACGCGATGCTATTTTCTTACTCTTTTCATGCTGCGCGCACTCAATTTCGACTTGTTGTCATACAATACAATAAGCTCCCAAAATATAAGAACTTTCAGTTGCATCATTTCAGACATTTGGCGCAAGTGTTCCAAGTGGCTAGATCGCGGCCTTCGGAAATCAATTCTTTGACTTCAACACAGAGACAAGGGCCCACATTACATCTAACAAAACAACACGGTTGTCCTGCCCCCAGATCTGAAAAGAGGACAGTGATCCAACTTTTCAGACCTGAGTTCAAGAGGGGGTACAATTTACAAGTACTTAACTTTTCAATCGACGAAAGCTGCCCGGCGTCTTCTTCTGCACCAGAGACCTTCATCTTCTTCTTCATGGACCTGCACAGGACACACGGACAAAAAGACAAAAAAAGACTGCAAAAAATCGCAGCCAGGAGAATGTTAATGCCAGTCACAAATGTACATCTTTCAAAATAACACATACACATACAAAGAAAGACTTCATTTCCAGCCAGACGCGATGCTATTTTCTTACTCTTTTCATGCTGCGCGCACTCAATTTCGACTTGTTGTCATACAATAAAGCTCCCAAAATATAAGAACTTTCAGTTGCATCATTTCAGACATTTGGCGCAAGTGTTCCAAGTGGCTAGATCGCGGCCTTCGGAAATCAATTCTTTGACTTCAACACAGAGACAAGGGCCCACATTACATCTAACAAAACAACACGGTTGTCCTGCCCCCAGATCTGAAAAGAGGACAGTGATCCAACTTTTCAGACCTGAGTTCAAGAGGGGGTACAATTTACAAGTACTTAACTTTTCAATCGACGAAAGCTGCCCGGCGTCTTCTTCTGCACCAGAGACCTTCATCTTCTTCTTCATGGACCTGCACAGGACACACGGACAAAAAGACAAAAAAAGACTGCAAAAAATCGCAGCCAGGAGAATGTTAATGCCAGTCACAAATGTACATCTTTCAAAAAAACACATACACATACAAAGAAAGACTTCATTTCCAGCCAGACGCGATGCTATTTTCTTACTCTTTTCATGCTGCGCGCACTCAATTTCGACTTGTTGTCATACAATAAAGCTCCCAAAATATAAGAACTTTCAGTTGCATCATTTCAGACATTTGGCGCAAGTGTTCCAAGTGGCTAGATCGCGGCCTTCGGAAATCAATTCTTTGACTTCAACACAGAGACAAGGGCCCACATTACATCTAACAAAACAACACGGTTGTCCTGCCCCCAGATCTGAAAAGAGGACAGTGATCCAACTTTTCAGACCTCAGTTCAAGAGGGGGTACAATTTACAAGTACTTAACTTTTCAATCGACGAAAGCTGCCCGGCGTCTTCTTCTGCACCAGAGACCTTCATCTTCTTCTTCATGGACCTGCACAGGACACACGGACAAAAAGACAAAAAAAGACTGCAAAAAATCGCAGCCAGGAGAATGTTAATGCCAGTCACAAATGTACATCTTTCAAAATAACACATACACATACAAAGAAAGACTTCATTTCCAGCCAGACGCGATGCTATTTTCTTACTCTTTTCATGCTGCGCGCACTCAATTTCGACTTGTTGTCATACAATAAAGCTCCCAAAATATAAGAACTTTCAGTTGCATAATTTCAGACATTTGGCGCAAGTGTTCCAAGTGGCTAGATCGCGGCCTTCGGAAATCAATTCTTTGACTTCAACACAGAGACAAGGGCCCACATTACATCTAACAAAACAACACGGTTGTCCTGCCCCCAGATCTGAAAAGAGGACAGTGATCCAACTTTTCAGACCTCAGTTCAAGAGGGGGTACAATTTACAAGTACTTAACTTTTCAATCGACGAAAGCTGCCCGGCGTCTTCTTCTGCACCAGAGACCTTCATCTTCTTCTTCATGGACCTGCACAGGACACACGGACAAAAAGACAAAAAAAGACTGCAAAAAATCGCAGCCAGGAGAATGTTAATGCCAGTCACAAATGTACATCTTTCAAAATAACACATACACATACAAAGAAAGACTTCATTTCCAGCCAGACGCGATGCTATTTTCTTACTCTTTTCATGCTGCGCGCACTCAATTTCGACTTGTTGTCATACAATACAATAAGCTCCCAAAATATAAGAACTTTCAGTTGCATAATTTCAGACATTTGGCGCAAGTGTTCCAAGTGGCTAGATCGCGGCCTTCGGAAATCAATTCTTTGACTTCAACACAGAGACAAGGGCCCACATTACATCTAACAAAACAACACGGTTGTCCTGCCCCCAGATCTGAAAAGAGGACAGTGATCCAACTTTTCAGACCTGAGTTCAAGAGGGGGTACAATTGACAAGTACTTAACTTTTCAATCGACGAAAGCTGCCCGGCGTCTTCTTCTGCACCAGAGACCTTCATCTTCTTCTTCATGGACCTGCACAGGACACACGGACAAAAAGACAAAAAAAGACTGCAAAAAATCGCAGCCAGGAGAATGTTAATGCCAGTCACAAATGTACATCTTTCAAAATAACACATACACATACAAAGAAAGACTTCATTTCCAGCCAGACGCGATGCTATTTTCTTACTCTTTTCATGCTGCGCGCACTCAATTTCGACTTGTTGTCATACAATACAATAAGCTCCCAAAATATAAGAACTTTCAGTTGCATAATTTCAGACATTTGGCGCAAGTGTTCCAAGTGGCTAGATCGCGGCCTTCGGAAATCAATTCTTTGACTTCAACACAGAGACAAGGGCCCACATTACATCTAACAAAACAACACGGTTGTCCTGCCCCCAGATCTGAAAAGAGGACAGTGATCCAACTTTTCAGACCTGAGTTCAAGAGGGGGTACAATTTACAAGTACTTAACTTTTCAATCGACGAAAGCTGCCCGGCGTCTTCTTCTGCACCAGAGACCTTCATCTTCTTCTTCATGGACCTGCACAGGACACACGGACAAAAAGACAAAAAAAGACTGCAAAAAATCGCAGCCAGGAGAATGTTAATGCCAGTCACAAATGTACATCTTTCAAAATAACACATACACATACAAAGAAAGACTTCATTTCCAGCCAGACGCGATGCTATTTTCTTACTCTTTTCATGCTGCGCGCACTCAATTTCGACTTGTTGTCATACAATACAATAAGCTCCCAAAATATAAGAACTTTCAGTTGCATAATTTCAGACATTTGGCGCAAGTGTTCCAAGTGGCTAGATCGCGGGCATCGGAAATCAATTCTTTGACTTCAACACAGAGACAAGGGCCCACATTACATCTAACAAAACAACACGGTTGTCCTGCCCCCAGATCTGAAAAGAGGACAGTGATCCAACTTTTCAGACCTGAGTTCAAGAGGGGGTACAATTTACAAGTACTTAACTTTTCAATCGACGAAAGCTGCCCGGCGTCTTCTTCTGCACCAGAGACCTTCATCTTCTTCTTCATGGACCTGCACAGGACACACGGACAAAAAGACAAAAAAAGACTGCAAAAAATCGCAGCCAGGAGAATGTTAATGCCAGTCACAAATGTACATCTTTCAAAATAACACATACACATACAAAGAAAGACTTCATTTCCAGCCAGACGCGATGCTATTTTCTTACTCTTTTCATGCTGCGCGCACTCAATTTCGACTTGTTGTCATACAATAAAGCTCCCAAAATATAAGAACTTTCAGTTGCATCATTTCAGACATTTGGCGCAAGTGTTCCAAGTGGCTAGATCGCGGCCTTCGGAAATCAATTCTTTGACTTCAACACAGAGACAAGGGCCCACATTACATATAACAAAACAACACGGTTGTCCTGCCCCCAGATCTGAAAAGAGGACAGTGATCCAACTTTTCAGACCTGAGTTCAAGAGGGGGTACAATTTACAAGTACTTAACTTTTAAATCGACGAAAGCTGCCCGGCGTCTTCTTCTGCACCAGAGACCCTCATCTTCTTCTTCGTGGACCTGCACAGGACACACGGACAAAAAGACAAAAAAAGACTGCAAAAAATCGCAGCCAGGAGAATGTTAATGCCAGTCACAAATGTACATCTTTCAAAATAACACATACACATACAAAGAAAGACTTCATTTCCAGCCAGACGCGATGCTATTTTCTTACTCTTTTCATGCTGCGCGCACTCAATTTCGACTTGTTGTCATACAATAAAGCTCCCAAAATATAAGAACTTTCAGTTGCATAATTTCAGACATTTGGCGCAAGTGTTCCAAGTGGCTAGATCGCGGCCTTCGGAAATAAATTCTTTGACTTCAACACAGAGACAAGGGCCCACATTACATCTAACAAAACAACACGGTTGTCCTGCCCCCAGATCTGAAAAGAGGACAGTGATCCAACTTTTCAGACCTGAGTTCAAGAGGGGGTACAATTTACAAGTACTTAACTTTTAAATCGACGAAAGCTGCCCGGCGTCTTCTTCTGCACCAGAGACCTTCATCTTCTTCTTCATGGACCTGCACAGGACACACGGACAAAAAGACAAAAAAAGACTGCAAAAAATCGCAGCCAGGAGAATGTTAATGCCAGTCACAAATGTACATCTTTCAAAATAACACATACACATACAAAGAAAGACTTCATTTCCAGCCAGACGCGATGCTATTTTCTTACTCTTTTCATGCTGCGCGCACTCAATTTCGACTTGTTGTCATACAATAAAGCTCCCAAAATATAAGAACTTTCAGTTGCATAATTTCAGACATTTGGCGCAAGTGTTCCAAGTGGCTAGATCGCGGCCTTCGGAAATAAATTCTTTGACTTCAACACAGAGACAAGGGCCCACATTACATCTAACAAAACAACACGGTTGTCCTGCCCCCAGATCTGAAAAGAGGACAGTGATCCAACTTTTCAGACCTGAGTTCAAGAGGGGGTAAAATTTACAAGTACTTAACTTTTCAATCGACGAAAGCTGCCCGGCGTCTTCTTCTGCACCAGAGACCTTCATCTTCTTCTTCATGGACCTGCACAGGACACACGGACAAAAAGACAAAAAAAGACTGCAAAAAATCGCAGCCAGGAGAATGTTAATGCCAGTCACAAATGTACATCTTTCAAAATAACACATACACATACAAAGAAAGACTTCATTTCCAGCCAGACGCGATGCTATTTTCTTACTCTTTTCATGCTGCGCGCACTCAATTTCGACTTGTTGTCATACAATACAATAAGCTCCCAAAATATAAGAACTTTCAGTTGCATAATTTCAGACATTTGGCGCAAGTGTTCCAAGTGGCTAGATCGCGGGCATCGGAAATCAATTCTTTGACTTCAACACAGAGACAAGGGCCCACATTACATCAAACAAAACAACACGGTTGTCCTGCCCCCAGATCTGAAAAGAGGACAGTGATCCAACTTTTCAGACCTGAGTTCAAGAGGGGGTAAAATTCACAAGTACTTAACTTTTAAATCGACGAAAGCTGCCCGGCGTCTTCTTCTGCACCAGAGACCCTCATCTTCTTCTTCGTGGACCTGCACAGGACACACGGACAAAAAGACAAAAAAAGACTGCAAAAAATCGCAGCCAGGAGAATGTTAATGCCAGTCACAAATGTACATCTTTCAAAATAACACATACACATACAAAGAAAGACTTCATTTCCAGCCAGACGCGATGCTATTTTCTTACTCTTTTCATGCTGCGCGCACTCAATTTCGACTTGTTGTCATACAATAAAGCTCCCAAAATATAAGAACTTTCAGTTGCATAATTTCAGACATTTGGCGCAAGTGTTCCAAGTGGCTAGATCGCGGCCTTCGGAAATAAATTCTTTGACTTCAACACAGAGACAAGGGCCCACATTACATCTAACAAAACAACACGGTTGTCCTGCCCCCAGATCTGAAAAGAGGACAGTGATCCAACTTTTCAGACCTGAGTTCAAGGGGGGTAAAATTTACAAGTACTTAACTTTTCAAACGACGAAAGCTGCCCGGCGTCTTCTTCTGCACCAGAGACCTTCATCTTCTTCTTCATGGACCTGCACAGGACACACGGACAAAAAGACAAAAAAAGACTGCAAAAAATCGCAGCCAGGAGAATGTTAATGCCAGTCACAAATGTACATCTTTCAAAATAACACATACACATACAAAGAAAGACTTCATTTCCAGCCAGACGCGATGCTATTTTCTTACTCTTTTCATGCTGCGCGCACTCAATTTCGACTTGTTGTCATACAATAAAGCTCCCAAAATATAAGAACTTTCAGTTGCATCATTTCAGACATTTGGCGCAAGTGTTCCAAGTGGCTAGATCGCGGCCTTCGGAAATAAATTCTTTGACTTCAACACAGAGACAAGGGCCCACATTACATCTAACAAAACAACACGGTTGTCCTGCCCCCAGATCTGAAAAGAGGACAGTGATCCAACTTTTCAGACCTGAGTTCAAGAGGGGGTAAAATTCACAAGTACTTAACTTTTAAATCGACGAAAGCTGCCCGGCGTCTTCTTCTGCACCAGAGACCCTTATCTTCTTCTTCGTGGACCTGCACAGGACACACAGACAAAAAGACAAAAAAAGACTGCAAAAAATCGCAGCCAGGAGAATGTTAATGCCAGTCACAAATGTACATCTTTCAAAATAACACATACACATACAAAGAAAGACTTCATTTCCAGCCAGACGCGATGCTATTTTCTTACTCTTTTCATGCTGCGCGCACTCAATTTCGACTTGTTGTCATACAATAAAGCTCCCAAAATATAAGAACTTTCAGTTGCATAATTTCAGACATTTGGCGCAAGTGTTCCAAGTGGCTAGATCGCGGCCTTCGGAAATCAATTCTTTGACTTCAACACAGAGACAAGGGCCCACATTACATCTAACAAAACAACACGGTTGTCCTGCCCCCAGATCTGAAAAGAGGACAGTGATCCAACTTTTCAGACCTGAGTTCAAGAGGGGGTACAATTTACAAGTACTTAACTTTTAAATCGACGAAAGCTGCCCGGCGTCTTCTTCTGCACCAGACCCTCATCTTCTTCTTCGTGGACCTGCACAGGACACACGGACAAAAAGACAAAAAAAGACTGCAAAAAATCGCAGCCAGGAGAATGTTAATGCCAGTCACAAATGTACATCTTTCAAAATAACACATACACATACAAAGAAAGACTTCATTTCCAGCCAGACGCGATGCTATTTTCTTACTCTTTTCATGCTGCGCGCACTCAATTTCGACTTGTTGTCATACAATACAATAAGCTCCCAAAATATAAGAACTTTCAGTTGCATAATTTCAGACATTTGGCGCAAGTGTTCCAAGTGGCTAGATCGCGGGCATCGGAAATCAATTCTTTGACTTCAACACAGAGACAAGGGCCCACATTACATCAAATAAAACAACACGGTTGTCCTGCCCCCAGATCTGAAAAGAGGACAGTGATCCAACTTTTCAGACCTGAGTTCAAGAGGGGGTAAAATTCACAAGTACTTAACTTTTAAATCGACGAAAGCTGCCCGGCGTCTTCTTCTGCACCAGAGACCCTCATCTTCTTCTTCGTGGACCTGCACAGGACACACGGACAAAAAGACAAAAAAAGACTGCAAAAAATCGCAGCCAGGAGAATGTTAATGCCAGTCACAAATGTACATCTTTCAAAATAACACATACACATACAAAGAAAGACTTCATTTCCAGCCAGACGCGATGCTATTTTCTTACTCTTTTCATGCTGCGCGCACTCAATTTCGACTTGTTGTCATACAATAAAGCTCCCAAAATATAAGAACTTTCAGTTGCATCATTTCAGACATTTGGCGCAAGTGTTCCAAGTGGCTAGATCGCGGCCTTCGGAAATAAATTCTTTGACTTCAACACAGAGACAAGGGCCCACATTACATCTAACAAAACAACACGGTTGTCCTGCCCCCAGATCTGAAAAGAGGACAGTGATCCAACTTTTCAGACCTGAGTTCAAGAGGGGGTACAATTTACAAGTACTTAACTTTTAAATCGACGAAAGCTGCCCGGCGTCTTCTTCTGCACCAGACCCTCATCTTCTTCTTCGTGGACCTGCACAGGACACACGGACAAAAAGACAAAAAAAGACTGCAAAAAATCGCAGCCAGGAGAATGTTAATGCCAGTCACAAATGTACATCTTTCAAAATAACACATACACATAAAAAGAAAGACTTCATTTCCAGCCAGACGCGATGCTATTTTCTTACTCTTTTCATGCTGCGCGCACTCAATTTCGACTTGTTGTCATACAATAAAGCTCCCAAAATATAAGAACTTTCAGTTGCATAATTTCAGACATTTGGCGCAAGTGTTCCATGTGGCTAGATCGCGGCCTTCGGAAATAAATTCTTTGACTTCAACACAGAGACAAGGGCCCACATTACATCTAACAAAAGAACACGGTTGTCCTGCCCCCAGATCTGAAAAGAGGACAGTGATCCAACTTTTCAGACCTGAGTTCAAGAGGGGGTACAATTTACAAGTACTTAACTTTTAAATCGACGAAAGCTGCCCGGCGTCTTCTTCTGCACCAGAGACATTCATCTTCTTCTTCATGGACCTGCACAGGACACACGGACAAAAAGACAAAAAACGACTGCAAAAAATCGCAGCCAGGAGAATGTTAATGCCAGTCACAAATGTACATCTTTCAAAATAACACATACACATACAAAGAAAGACTTCATTTCCAGCCAGACGCGATGCTATTTTCTTACTCTTTTCATGCTGCGCGCACTCAATTTCGACTTGTTGTCATACAATAAAGCTCCCAAAATATAAGAACTTTCAGTTGCATAATTTCAGACATTTGGCGCAAGTGTTCCAAGTGGCTAGATTGCGGCCTTCGGAAATAAATTCTTTGACTTCAACACAGAGACAAGGGCCCACATTACATCCAACAAAACAACACGGTTGTCCTGCCCCCAGATCTGAAAAGAGGACAGTGATCCAACTTTTCAGACCAGAGTTCAAGAGGGGGTAAAATTTACAAGTACTTAACTTTTCAATCGACGAAAGCTGCCCGGCGTCTTCTTCTGCACCAGAGACCTTCATCTTCTTCTTCATGGACCTGCACAGGACACACGGACAAAAAGACAAAAAAAGACTGCAAAAAATCGCAGCCAGGAGAATGTTAATGCCAGTCACAAATGTACATCTTTCAAAATAACACATACACATACAAAGAAAGACTTCATTTCCAGCCAGACGCGATGCTATTTTCTTACTCTTTTCATGCTACGCGCACTCAATTTCGACTTGTTGTCATACAATACAATAAGCTCCCAAAATATAAGAACTTTCAGTTGCATAATTTCAGACATTTGGCGCAAGTGTTCCAAGTGGCTAGATCGCGGGCATCGGAAATCAATTCTTTGACTTCAACACAGAGACAAGGGCCCACATTACATCAAATAAAACAACACGGTTGTCCTGCCCCCAGATCTGAAAAGAGGACAGTGATCCAACTTTTCAGACCTGAGTTCAAGAGGGGGTAAAATTCACAAGTACTTAACTTTTAAATCGACGAAAGCTGCCCGGCGTCTTCTTCTGCACCAGAGACCCTCATCTTCTTCTTCGTGGACCTGCACAGGACACACGGACAAAAAGACAAAAAAAAGACTGCAAAAAATGGCAGCCAGGAGAATGTTAATGCCAGTCACAAATGTACATCTTTCAAAATAACACATACACATACAAAGAAAGACTTCATTTCCAGCCAGACGCGATGCTATTTTCTTACTCTTTTCATGCTACGCGCACTCAATTTCGACTTGTTGTCATACAATACAATAAGCTCCCAAAATATAAGAACTTTCAGTTGCATAATTTCAGACATTTGGCGCAAGTGTTCCAAGTGGCTAGATCGCGGGCATCGGAAATCAATTCTTTGACTTCAACACAGAGACAAGGGCCCACATTACATCAAATAAAACAACACGGTTGTCCTGCCCCCAGATCTGAAAAGAGGACAGTGATCCAACTTTTCAGACCTGAGTTCAAGAGGGGGTAAAATTCACAAGTACTTAACTTTTAAATCGACGAAAGCTGCCCGGCGTCTTCTTCTGCACCAGAGACCCTCATCTTCTTCTTCGTGGACCTGCACAGGACTGACGGACAAAAAGACAAAAAAAAGACTGCAAAAAATGGCAGCCAGGAGAATGTTAATGCCAGTCACAAATGTACATCTTTCAAAATAACACATACACATACAAAGAAAGACTTCATTTCCAGCCAGACGCGATGCTATTTTCTTACTCTTTTCATGCTACGCGCACTCAATTTCGACTTGTTGTCATACAATAAAGCTCCCAAAATATAAGAACTTTCAGTTGCATAATTTCAGACATTTGGCGCAAGTGTTCCAAGTGGCTAGATCGCGGGCATCGGAAATAAATTCTTTGACTTCAACACAGAGACAAGGGCCCACATTACATCAAATAAAACAACACGGTTGTCCTGCCCCCAGATCTGAAAAGAGGACAGTGATCCAACTTTTCAGACCTGAGTTCAAGAGGGGGTAAAATTCACAAGTACTTAACTTTTAAATCGACGAAAGCTGCCCGGCGTCTTCTTCTGCACCAGAGACCCTCATCTTCTTCTTCGTGGACCTGCACAGGACACACGGACAAAAAGACAAAAAAAGACTGCAAAAAATCGCAGCCAGGAGAATGTTAATGCCAGTCACAAATGTACATCTTTCAAAATAACACATACACATACAAAGAAAGAATTCATTTCCAGCCAGACGCGATGCTATTTTCTTACTCTTTTCATGCTGCGCGCACTCAATTTCGACTTGTTGTCATACAATAAAGCTCCCAAAATATAAGAACTTTCAGTTGCATAATTTCAGACATTTGGCGCAAGTGTTCCAAGTGGCTAGATCGCGGCCTTCGGAAATAAATTCTTTGACTTCAACACAGAGACAAGGGCCCACATTACATCAAGTAAAACAACACGGATGTCCTGCCCCCAGATCTGAAAAGAGGACAGTGATCCAACTTTTCAGACCTGAGTTCAAGAGGGGGTAAAATTCACAAGTACTTAACTTTTAAATCGACGAAAGCTGCCCGGCGTCTTCTTCTGCACCAGAGACCCTCATCTTCTTCTTCGTGGACCTGCACAGGACACACGGACAAAAAGACAAAAAAAGACTGCAAAAAATCGCAGCCAGGAGAATGTTAATGCCAGTCACAAATGTACATCTTTCAAAATAACACATACACATACAAAGAAAGACTTCATTTCCAGCCAGACGCGATGCTATTTTCTTACTCTTTTCAAGCTGCGCGCACTCAATTTCGACTTGTTGTCATACAATACAATAAGCTCCCAAAATATAAGAACTTTCAGTTGCATAATTTCAGACATTTGGCGCAAGTGTTCCAAGTGGCTAGATCGCGGGCAACGGAAATCAATTCTTTGACTTCAACACAGAGACAAGGGCCCACATTACATCAAATAAAACAACACGGTTGTCCTGCCCCCAGATCTGAAAAGAGGACAGTGATCCAACTTTTCAGACCTGAGTTCAAGAGGGGGTAAAATTCACAAGTACTTTACTTTTAAATCGACGAAAGCTGCCCGGCGTCTTCTTCTGCACCGGAGACCCTCATCTTCTTCTTCGTGGACCTGCACAGGACACACGGACAAAAAGACAAAAAAAGACTGCAAAATATCGCAGCCAGGAGAATGTTAATGCCAGTCACAAATGTATATCTTTCAAAATAACACATACACATACAAAGAAAGACTTCATTTCCAGCCAGACGCGATGCTATTTTCTTACTCTTTTCATGCTGCGCGCACTCAATTTCGACTTGTTGTTATACAATAAAGCTCCCAAAATATAAGAACTTTCAGTTGCATAATTTCAGACATTTGGCGCAAGTGTTCCAAGTGGCTAGATCGCGGCCTTCGGAAATAAATTCTTTGACTTCAACACAGAGACAAGGGCCCACATTACATCTAACAAAACAACACGGTTGTCCTGCCCCCAGATCTGAAAAGAGGACAGTGATCCAACTTTTCAGACCTGAGTTCAAGAGGGGGTAAAATTCACAAGTACTTAACTTTTAAATCGACGAAAGCTGCCCGGCGTCTTCTTCTGCACCAGAGACCCTCATCTTCTTCTTCGTGGACCTGCACAGGACACACGGACAAAAAGACAAAAAAAGACTGCAAAAAATCGCAGCCAGGAGAATGTTAATGCCAGTCACAAATGTACATCTTTCAAAATAACACATACACATACAAAGAAAGACTTCATTTCCAGCCAGACGCGATGCTATTTTCTTACTCTTTTCATGCTGCGCGCACTCAATTTCGACTTGTTGTCATACAATAAAGCTCCCAAAATATAAGAACTTTCAGTTGCATAATTTCAGACATTTGGCGCAAGTTTTCCAAGTGGCTAGATCGCGGGCATCGGAAATCAATTCTTTGACTTCAACACAGAGACAAGGGCCCACATTACATCAAATAAAACAACACGGATGTCCTGCCCCCAGATCTGAAAAGAGGACAGTGATCCAACTTTTCAGACCTGAGTTCAAGAGGGGGTAAAATTCACAAGTACTTAACTTTTAAATCGACGAAAGCTGCCCGGCGTCTTCTTCTGCACCAGAGACCCTCATCTTCTTCTTCATGGACCTGCACAGGACACACGGACAAAAAGACAAAAAAAGACTGCAAAAAATCGCAGCCAGGAGAATGTTAATGCCAGTCACAAATGTACATCTTTCAAAATAACACATACACATACAAAGAAAGACTTCATTTCCAGCCAGACGCGATGCTATTTTCTTACTCTTTTCATGCTGCGCGCACTCAATTTCGACTTGTTGTCATACAATAAAGCTCCCAAAATATAAGAACTTTCAGTTGCATCATTTCAGACATTTGGCGCAAGTGTTCCAAGTGGCTAGATGGCGGCCTTCGGAAATAAATTCTTTGACTTCAACACAGAGACAAGGGCCCACATTACATCTAACAAAACAACACGGTTGTCCTGCCCCCAGATCTGAAAAGAGGACAGTGATCCAACTTTTCAGACCAGAGTTCAAGAGGGGGTACAATTTTAAAGTACTTAACTTTTAAATCGACGAAAGCTGCCCGGCGTCTTCTTCTGCACCAGAGACCTTCATCTTCTTCTTCATGGACCTGCACAGGACACACGGACAAAAAGACAAAAAAAGACTGCAAAAAATCGCAGCCAGGAGAATGTTAATGCCAGTCACAAATGTACATCTTTCAAAATAACACATACACATACAAAGAAAGACTTCATTTCCAGCCAGACGCGATGCTATTTTCTTACTCTTTTCATGCTGCGCGCACTCAATTTCGACTTGTTGTCATACAATAAAGCTCCCAAAATATAAGAACTTTCAGTTGCATAATTTCAGACATTTGGCGCAAGTGTTCCAAGTGGCTAGATCGCGGCCTTCGGAAATAAATTCTTTGACTTCAACACAGAGACAAGGGCCCACATTACATCAAATAAAACAACACGGATGTCCTGCCCCCAGATCTGAAAAGAGGACAGTGATCCAACTTTTCAGACCTGAGTTCAAGAGGGGGTAAAATTCACAAGTACTTAACTTTTAAATCGACGAAAGCTGCCCGGCGTCTTCTTCTGCACCAGAGACCCTCATCTTCTTCTTCGTGGACCTGCACAGAACACACGGACAAAAAGACAAAAAAAGACTGCAAAAAATCGCAGCCAGGAGAATGTTAATGCCAGTCACAAATGTACATCTTTCAAAATAACACATACACATACAAAGAAAGACTTCATTTCCAGCCAGACGCGATGCTATTTTCTTACTCTTTTCATGCTGCGCGCACTCAATTTCGACTTGTTGTCATACAATACAATAAGCTCCCAAAATATAAGAACTTTCAGTTGCATAATTTCAGACATTTGGCGCAAGTGTTCCAAGTGGCTAGATCGCGGCCTTCGGAAATCAATTCTTTGACTTCAACACAGAGACAAGGGCCCACATTACATCTAACAAAACAACACGGTTGTCCTGCCCCCAGATCTGAAAAGAGGACAGTGATCCAACTTTTCAGACCTGAGTTCAAGAGGGGGTAAAATTCACAAGTACTTAACTTTTCAATCGACGAAAGCTGCCTGGCGTCTTCTTCTGCACCAGAGACCCTCATCTTCTTCTTCGTGGACCTGCACAGGACACACGGACAAAAAGACAAAAAAAGACTGCAAAAAATCGCAGCCAGGAGAATGTTAATGCCAGTCACAAATGTACATCTTTCAAAATTACACATACACATACAAAGAAAGACTTCATTTCCAGCCAGACGCGATGCTATTTTCTTACTCTTTTCATGCTGCGCGCACTCAATTTCGACTTGTTGTCATACAATAAAGCTCCCAAAATATAAGTACTTTCAGTTGCATAATTTCAGACATTTGGCGCAAGTTTTCCAAGTGGCTAGATCGCGGGCATCGGAAATCAATTCTTTGACTTCAACACAGAGACAAGGGCCCACATTACATCAAATAAAACAACACGGTTGTCCTGCACCAGATCTGAAAAGAGGACAGTGATCCAACTTTTCAGACCTGAGATCAAGAGGGGGTAAAATTCACAAGTTGTCACTGCAGCAGCTGTGCAGTGAGTTTGTCTTAAGTTTATTAATTTTCTTAACAAGTTTTTCATAGTTTAAATTTAGAATTCCATTTTTAGAGTATTACTTCATATTTAGTGAAAGAGCCTACAGTTAACTTTCACCTCATAAAAGTGAAAGAGCCTACTTATGTGCTACATTAAGTAGCCTCCTTCCCACCACCAGAGTGACCTTGTGCACTTCCTGTGTGCATACAGAGACCTTGTGTGGGTACAAGTACCACATAATCTTGCCACATAAACAATAGGCAGCCATATTTACTGACCATGTGATTTCAGAGACAAGTGTTTTCATACTCATTGCGATTTAGTTCTTCAAGTTTCATCAGTTTATTCACCCTTTGTGGACCTTGAAAGACCCCATTTTGGTAAGAAGCATTTTCCTTGATTTTATGAGTTACTTTTAATATGGTTAGAGACAGAATTAAGTGGATTTTCTGAGATTTTACAGTTGATTATTCATTCAGCAAAAAACAGATTGAACTGCAAATAGTGTTTAGATTTGACAAATCAGACCACCCAATCAGACTGCACATTTTTGGACTCAACTTGCCATGTTTAATAGATTAGACTTTTCCATGTACATTTATTATAGTATTCTTATTAGTGTTTTTTCTGCTTTATTAAATTGCAGATTGTTATCTCAATCTCAATCTACTCAATCTACTATCAGCAATCACCACCATGTTGTCAAGTGGCTTCATTGTGTTTTGTGTGTGGTTCCTGGATTGATTGTGAATACCAGTCACTTGGGAGTCCTTTTCTCATAAGTTTGAGAACTATAGTCCGAAACTCCTCTGGGCACAAGTGAGCCCCGAGGCAGCCACAATAACAATCAAATAACAATCAAAGGACAATCAAAGTCACAACCAAAGTCCAGTCGTTCCAGAGCATGCAGAGTGAATAAACCCACGTCATGTCGTTACCAATCCAGTCGTCTTCTAGTCATAAGTTTGACAAGTCAAAGAAGAGTAACGCCGGTCGAGCAGCAAGTCACGCTGGTCATGTGTCGTCTTACAAGTCAAGTAAGAGTTCCAGTCGAGCCAGTCATGCTGTGTCCGTTACATCATCATATGCACGGCATCAGGAAGAAAAGCTGGAACTAGCGAAAACAGCGGCTGCTCTGCAGGTCCAGCTAGACTATGCAGAGAAAGAAAAACAGCTGAAACTCCTGGAGTTGGAGGCGGCAAAGAAAGTGGAGGAAATGAAGATCGAGAGAGACAAAAAGTTAGAACAACTTGAGATAGAGAGGAAATTGGCCGAAACCCGAGCTGTGATGGAGGTGTACTCATCGCTGGAGCGGGATGACAGTTCAATATCATCAGAGCTGTCCGGCATCCCCGCCGACAAACATGAACATATGCAGAGATTCCTCAACTCGCATCAAAGTGATCACCCCCCTCCACTGTGTCCATCTGTGCCCCAAAGTGAAAGCGCATATGTGGACAATGCGTCACTCCAACCAGTTGCCATGGTTACATCAGCCAATCAGAACAGATCTGATGAACAGTCCAGTGTACATCATTCTCATCACCAAAGTGAAGGAGGACGGATGACGATGTCGTCGGCACTTGAGAAGTGCATTACACAGTTGGCCGAGTCCAGTAGACAACAGCATGATGTAAACAAACGCCTTGTTGCATCTAGCCAGCTACCAAAGATAGCCATCCCCCAATTCAACGGTGATCCACTACAGTACCCCCTGTGGCGGAACTCCTTCAATTCCCTTATCGACAGCCAACCCCTTGACGCCGACACCAAGCTTAACTACCTCAATCAATATGTGACGGGAAAACCAAAGCACCTAGTGGAGCACTACATGCTCATCGGCACTGAAGAGGCCTACACGCAGGCAAGAAAAGTATTGAACGAGAGGTACGGAAACAGTAGTGTAGTGAGCACTGCTTTCATAAGCAAACTCCGTCAGTGGCCGAGGTTAACGCCGAGGGATGCAGCAGGCTTGAGAGATTTCTCTGATTTTCTGGGGAAAGTAGAGGCAGCACGAGTAACCACAGCAAGCCTTGGAGTGTTGGACTACGCCAGTGAGAATGCTCGTCTAGTCGAGAAACTGCCATTCAACCTTGAGACAAAGTGGCGGGACAAGATTGACTATTGGAGACAGATTCGTGGTCAGGATTCCTTCCCCCCATTCAGCGAGTTTGTCAAACTTGTGAAGATTGCAGCAGACAGGGCAAACATTCCTGAGTTGCAGAGCGTGGTTCGAAGTCAGGACAAACAACGTTCAAATGCAGGAAGTGCTCCGAAAAAGAACACCAGTGTTTTTGCGACTAGTACCAGTCGAGGTGAACCAACAAGCAGAGTGCAGTTGTCCAGTGACAAGAGTTGTCTCTTCTGCAATAAGCGTCATCTCCTGGACGACTGTGAGCGCTTTCTGCGCAAGCCTTTCGCTGAGCGAAAGGATTTCTTCTTCAAGAAGAGACTGTGCATGGGCTGTGCACGTTCCAGTGATCATCAAGTGAGAGAGTGTAACGACAAAAAAGTTTGTCGGATCTGCGCTGGTGCCCATTTGACCTGTCTCCATCGCAACTTCCAACAGAGACGGCCAGAAGAAACTGCTTCAAGTAACCCCCAGCCAGCAACGGCAAGTAAACAACCAGCTGACAAAGTCCCAACCAATTCATCCCCACCCAAAGAAGTCATTGCTGTGCACCCCAAACGAGATGAGGGAATGTCCAACTGTATCCAAGTGTGTTCCCAACCAGACCAAGAAGGAGAAGGTGACCACTCCATGATTATACCAGTGTTGGTTCGTAGTGAGAGTGATCCAGCGAGGGAGTTCCTCGAATATGCCATCTTGGACGAACAATCCAACAGTTGCTTCGTGTCAAAGAGTTTGTGTGAAAGGATGAACCTGCAGGGACCAGAGACGCAGTTACTACTCAGTACAATGCAAGAGCAAAATGTGCAAATCACCAGCAGTCGCATATCCGGGCTTGAAGTGCTTGATGTCAATAGAGAGCACACTGTTAAACTTCCAGTCTGCTTCAAGCGGGACAGCGTTCCAGCCAATAAATCCCAGATACCGAAACCTGCGGTTGTGCATCAATGGCCCCACCTAAAGTCTCTTGGAGAGAAGCTCATGCCCTATGACCCAACCCTGCAAATATCTCTTCTCATCGGGAGCAATTGTCCCAGAGTAGTTCGACCCAGGGAAATCATCGCCGGTGGAGAGGATGACCCTTACGGCCAGAGGTCACTACTAGGCTGGGGAGTAATTGGGAACGTTTGCAAGGCTGCACGACAAACCGATGACCAACCTGCAGTATGCAACAAAGTGGTTGCTGCTGAACCACAAAGCTACCAACACTTCGTCTATGGTACGAGGGTGAAAGAAGTCTTAAACCCAGAGAAAGTTCTCAAGGTGTTGGAATCCGACTTTGTCGAGAATCATCAGGGGAAGCCATACTCAGTAGAAGACGAGAAGTTCCTGAGCGTGATGGAAAAAGGAATAAAGAAAGCATCCGATGGCCACTACGAAATGCCACTACCACTGAAGTCTGACGCTGCGACCCTGCCTAACAACCGCCAACTTGCAGTCAAGAGATGGAATCAGCTGTCCGCCAGATTCCGAAAGAATGTGAAGTTTCGTGAAGACTACAGAGAGTTCATGAAAGATGTTATCCCAAAGTGTGCAGAGAGAGTCCCCCTAGACCAACTGGAAGTTGATGAGGGAAAGGTAAACTATGTGCCGCACACCGGAGTCTATCACCCCAAAAAGCCGGACAAGATAAGAGTGGTGTTCGACTGTTCAGCCAAATATGGAGGCGTTTCACTCAACGACCATCTCCTTCAAGGTCCTGACTTGACTAATGGTCTTCTCGGTGTTCTGTGTAGATTCAGGAAAGAGGAAGTGGCCTTTATGGTTGACGTGAAGAGCATGTTCCATCAGTTCTATGTAGAAGAGAAGTACCGTGACCTGCTGCGATTCCTATGGTGGGAAAATGGTGATCCAGAGAAGCCAGTGGTCGAATACAGAATGAAAGTTCACGTGTTTGGGGCCGCTAGCTCACCAGGCTGTGCCAACTTCGGGCTGAAGAGAGCAGCAGATGACGGAGAGGATGAGTTTGGAGCAGAGGCAGCAAACTTCATTCGTAATGATTTCTACGTAGACGATGGACTGAAGTCACTACCCACAGTGGAAAGAGCATCATTACTGATCAAAGCCAGTCAGAATCTGTGTGGAAAAGCTGGGTTGAAACTGCACAAAATCATCTCCAACAAAAGAGAGCTGTTGGAAAAATTCCCAGCAGAAGAGCGAGCCAGTGGTACAAGGGAACTAGATCTGAAGGTTGATGTACTACCAATGGAAAGAGCCCTGGGCGTCACTTGGTGTGTCGAGAGTGACACCTTTCAGTTCCATATTGAGTTGAAAGATAGACCATTCACAAGACGAGGCATACTTTCAACTGTAAGTTCGATCTATGATCCAAATGGCTATGTGGCTCCAGTAACCCTCAGAGGGAAGAGAATTTTGCAGCAGATGTGTCGCGACAAGCTTGATTGGGACAGTCCAGTGCCAGAGATGCTACAACCTGAGTGGGAGAAATGGCGTTCAGAGGTTCTCGGCTTAGAGAAGATCCAAATCCAGCGATGTTTTAAGCCCAAGGATTTTGGAACTGTGACAGCAGTTGAATTGCATCATTTTTCCGATGCAAGCCAAGATGGTTATGGTCAGTGTTCCTACCTGCGACTAGTCGATGCGAACAATAAGGCACATTGTTCCTTTGTAGTCGGTAAGTCCAGAGTGGCCCCTCTGAAGCTCGTCACCATCCCCCGGCTAGAACTTGCAGCAGCAACTGTCTCAGCAACTGTGAGTGAATTCCTGCGACGAGAGCTATGTTACGAGATGCTCCACGAATATTACTGGACAGACAGCAAGATTGTTTTGGGATACATAAACAATGAAGCAAGACGATTCCATGTCTATGTTGCTAACAGAGTGCAGCAAATCAGAAGTCTGACTAACCCAGAGAGATGGATGTACGTAGACACCAAAGAAAATCCTGCTGACGAAGCATCACGTGGTCTGACAGCAAAGGAACTTATAGAGAAGTCCTGCTGGTTATCCGGTCCAGATTTCTTGCAGAAGGATGGCCCCTTTCAACCCCAGCCAGCCGTAGTTGCACCACTGAGTGAATCAGACCCAGATGTGAAAAAAGTCTCAGCTTTCGTGACAACAGCTGAGAACAACGCACGACATCATCACTTCGAAGTGAGCCGACTTGATTGCTTTTCATCCTGGAATAGAGCTTGCAGGGCAGTCGCTCTTTGTCTGAGGTTGAAGACAAAGTTGAGGAACAGAGTAGTGAAGAAACCTTGTGAAGGGAAAGTTTGTTCCACTCCTGCGAAGCAAGCAATCACTGTGGCAGAACTACAGAATGGAGAGATGGAAATCATCAAAAATGTTCAGCATGAACATTTCAGTGTCGAGTTACAGGCCCTACAAGAACTTGGTGTAATCGGGCAAGTCACCGATGGAAAGACTGCAAGGGTGAGAAATGACTACCTGAAGAAGACGAGTTGTCTGTACCGGCTAGATCCCTTTCTAGATGTCGATGGCATCATCCGAGTGGGTGGCCGTATTGCCAGATCTGATCTTCCAATTGAAGCTAAGCATCCAGCCGTTCTCCCTCACAAAGGTCATGTCACCCAGTTGTTGATTCGCCATATTCATGAGAAGGTGAATCACATGGGCAGAGGAATGACACACAACGAGCTACGTCAGAGAGGGTACTGGGTAATTGGTGGTTCATCAGCTGTGTCCAACTACATCTCAAGATGTGTGACCTGCCGCAAACTGCGTGGATCGCTGCAGCGACAGAAGATGTCTGACCTACCCGTAGATCGACTAGAGCCAGCGCCCCCATTTTCCTATTGCGCTGTGGACTACTTCGGTCCATTTTTGGTGAAAGAGCGTAGGAGTCAAGTGAAACGTTATGGTGTCCTGTTCACATGTATGGCGTCTAGAGGTGTTCATCTAGAGACAGCAAATTCCTTAACGGCAAGTTCTTTCATCAATGCCCTTACAAGATTCCAGAGCAGGAGAGGACCTGTACGTCAACTGCGTTCAGACCAAGGTACAACATTCATCGGTGCTCGGAGTGAGCTGAGAGAAGCGCTAGCTGAGATGGAGCAGGACAGAGTCCACCAGTACCTGTTAGAGAGCAACTGTGACTGGATTCCCTTCAAGCTGAACACACCGCATGCCAGTCACATGGGAGGCGTGTGGGAGAGACAGATAGGTACAGTACGCCGTGCACTAGAGGGTCTTCTTCTTAAAACCACGACACAACTGGATGATGAATGTTTCAGGACCTTCATGACTGAGGTAGAAGGCATCATCAATTCACGACCTCTCACGACAGACTATCTCTGCTCATCAGACGCACCAGAGCCATTGACACCCAATCATCTGTTCACCATGAAACCCAAGGTGGTTCTGCCTCCGCCTGGAAAGTTCCAGAAGGAAGATGTCTATGCCCGCAAATGGTGGAGACGTGTCCAGTACTTGACCAATGAGTTTTGGGTGAGATGGAGAAAGGAGTTTCTGCACCATCTTCAAGAGCGCAAAAAGTGGGTCAATCCAGTAAGAGATCTACAAGTAGGTGATGTCGTGATCTCCAAGGAAGGTGAGCAGACCAGGAACCAGTGGCCACTGGGACGCGTAGTGGAGACCTACCCGAGCAATGACGGAAGAGTCAGGTCAGTGAAGCTCTTGATGGCCGATGGCACACGAGACAACCTTGGCAGACGGCAACACTCTCCATCACTCCTTGACAGACCAGTACACAAGCTTGTCCTGTTGGTACCCGCAGAGAAGCCTGAAGCTCAAGAGACCAGAGAAGTCCCCGCCGAAGAGCCAAACTGAAGATCCTGCCAGAAGAGACCCACTGCTGACGACAATCTATTTAGTTTATGAACTTTACATTTTAACTGTTCTTGTTACTCATTAGTAGGTAGATACCAATTTAACGAGCCAACACTAGTCTGCATCTGAGGAGCAGTGCGTACGAGACAAGATGACCACCAAGATGAAGGAACATTTTCATGGACATTAATCTTTGAAGTTCAGGTTTGATTAGTTTGTTAAATGCGAGATGCAGTTAGAGGAGCCATGTCACTGCAGCAGCTGTGCAGTGAGTTTGTCTTAAGTTTATTAATTTTCTTAACAAGTTTTTCATAGTTTAAATTTAGAATTCCATTTTTAGAGTATTACTTCATATTTAGTGAAAGAGCCTACAGTTAACTTTCACCTCATAAAAGTGAAAGAGCCTACTTATGTGCTACATTAAGTAGCCTCCTTCCCACCACCAGAGTGACCTTGTGCACTTCCTGTGTGCATACAGAGACCTTGTGTGGGTACAAGTACCACATAATCTTGCCACATAAACAATAGGCAGCCATATTTACTGACCATGTGATTTCAGAGACAAGTGTTTTCATACTCATTGCGATTTAGTTCTTCAAGTTTCATCAGTTTATTCACCCTTTGTGGACCTTGAAAGACCCCATTTTGGTAAGAAGCATTTTCCTTGATTTTATGAGTTACTTTTAATATGGTTAGAGACAGAATTAAGTGGATTTTCTGAGATTTTACAGTTGATTATTCATTCAGCAAAAAACAGATTGAACTGCAAATAGTGTTTAGATTTGACAAATCAGACCACCCAATCAGACTGCACATTTTTGGACTCAACTTGCCATGTTTAATAGATTAGACTTTTCCATGTACATTTATTATAGTATTCTTATTAGTGTTTTTTCTGCTTTATTAAATTGCAGATTGTTATCTCAATCTCAATCTACTCAATCTACTATCAGCAATCACCACCATGTTGTCAAGTGGCTTCATTGTGTTTTGTGTGTGGTTCCTGGATTGATTGTGAATACCAGTCACTTGGGAGTCCTTTTCTCATAAGTTTGAGAACTATAGTCCGAAACTCCTCTGGGCACAAGTGAGCCCCGAGGCAGCCACACAAGTACTTAACTTTTAAATCGACGAAAGCTGCCCGGCGTCTTCTTCTGCACCAGAGACCCTCATCTTCTTCTTCGTGGACCTGCACAGGACACACGGACAAAAAGACAAAAAAAGACTGCAAAAAATCGCAGCCAGGAGAATGTTAATGCCAGTCACAAATGTACATCTTTCAAAATAACACATACACATACAAAGAAAGACTTCATTTCCAGCCAGACGCGATGCTATTTTCTTACTCTTTTCATGCTGCGCGCACTCAATTTCGACTTGTTGTCATACAATACAATAAGCTCCCAAAATATAAGAACTTTCAGTTGCATAATTTCAGACATTTGGCGCAAGTTTTCCAAGTGGCTAGATCGCGGGCATCGGAAATCAATTCTTTGACTTCAACACAGAGACAAGGGCCCACATTACATCAAATAAAACAACACGGTTGTCCTGCCCCCAGATCTGAAAAGAGGACAGTGATCCAACTTTTCAGACCTGAGTTCAAGAGGGGGTAAAATTCACAAGTACTTAACTTTTAAATTGATGAAAGCTGCCCGGCGTCTTCTTCTGCACCAGAGACCCTCATCTTCTTCTTCGTGGACCTGCACAGGACACACGGACAAAAAGACAAAAAAAGACTGCAAAAAATCGCAGCCAGGAGAATGTTAATGCCAGTCACAAATGTACATCTTTCAAAATAACACATACACATACAAAGAAAGACTTCATTTCCAGCCAGACGCGATGCTATTTTCTTACTCTTTTCATGCTGCGTGCACTCAATTTTGACTTGTTGTCATACAATACAATAAGCTCCCAAAATATAAGAACTTTCAGTTGCATAATTTCAGACATTTGGCGCAAGTTTTCCAAGTGGCTAGATCGCGGGTATCGGAAATCAATTCTTTGACTTCAACACAGAGACAAGGGCCCACATTACATCAAATAAAACAACACGGTTGTCCTGCCCCCAGATCTGAAAAGAGGACAGTGATCCAACTTTTCAGACCTGAGTTCAAGAGGGGGTAAAATTCACAAGTACTTAACTTTTAAATCGACGAAAGCTGCCCGGCGTCTTCTTCTGCACCAGAGACCCTCATCTTCTTCTTCGTGGACCTGCACAGGACACACGGACAAAAAGACACAAAAAGACTGCAAAAAATCGCAGCCAGGAGAATGTTAATGCCAGTCACGATGTACATCTTCCAAAATAACACATACACATACAAAGAAAGACTTCATTTCCAGCCAGACGCGATGCTATTTTCTTACTCTTTTCATGCTGCGCGCACTCAATTTCGACTTGTTGTCATACAATACAATAAGCTCCCAAAATATAAGAACTTTCAGTTGCATAATTTCAGACATTTTGCGCAAGTTTTCCAAGTGGCTAGATCGCGGGCATCGGAAATCAATTCTTTGACTTCAACACAGAGACAAGGGCCCACATTACATCAAATAAAACAACACGGTTGTCCTGCCCCCAGATCTGAAAAGAGGACAGTGATCCAACTTTTCAGACCTGAGTTCAAGAGGGGGTAAAATTCACAAGTACTTAACTTTTAAATCGACGAAAGCTGCCCGGCGTCTTCTTCTGCACCAGAGACCCTCATCTTCTTCTTCGTGGACCTGCACAGGACACACGGACAAAAAGACAAAAAAAGACTGCAAAAAATCGCAGCCAGGAGAATGTTAATGCCAGTCACAAATGTACATCTTTCAAAATAACACATACACATACAAAGAAAGACTTCATTTCCAGCCAGACGCGATGCTATTTTCTTACTCTTTTCATGCTGCGCGCACTCAATTTCGACTTGTCATACAATAAAGCTCCCAAAATATAAGAACTTTCAGTTGCATAATTTCAGACATTTGGCGCAAGTGTTCCAAGTGGCCAGATCGCGGCCTTCGGAAATCAATTCTTTGACTTCAACACAGAGACAAGGGCCCACATTACATCTAACAAAACAACACGGTTGTCCTGCCCCCAGATCTAAAAAGAGGACAGTGATCCAACTTTTCAGACCCGAGTTCAAGAGGGGGTAAAATTCACAAGTACTTAACTTTTAAATCGACGAAAGCTGCCCGGCGTCTTCTTCTGCACCAGAGACCCTCATCTTCTTCTTCGTGGACCTGCACAGGACACACGGACAAAAAGACAAAAAAAGACTGCAAAAAATCACAGCCAGGAGAATGTTAATGCCAGTCACAAATGTACATCTTTCAAAATAACACATACACATACAAAGAAAGACTTCATTTCCAGCCAGACGCGATGCTATTTTCTTACTCTTTTCATGCTGCGCGCACTCAATTTCGACTTGTTGTCATACAATACAATAAGCTCCCAAAATATAAGAACTTTCAGTTGCATAATTTCAGACATTTGGCGCAAGTTTTCCAAGTGGCTAGATCGCGGGCATCGGAAATCAATTCTTTGACTTCAACACAGAGACAAGGGCCCACATTACATCAAATAAAACAACACGGATGTCCTGCCCCCAGATCTGAAAAGAGGACAGTGATCCAACTTTTCAGACCTGAGTTCAAGAGGGGGTAAAATTCACAAGTACTTAACTTTTAAATCGACGAAAGCTGCCCGGCGTCTTCTTCTGCACCAGAGACCCTCATCTTCTTCTTCGTGGACCTGCACAGGACACACGGACAAAAAGACAAAAAAAGACTGCAAAAAATCGCAGCAAGGAGAATGTTAATGCCAGTCACAAATGTACATCTTTCAAAATAACACATACACATACAAAGAAAGACTTCATTTCCAGCCAGACGCGATGCTATTTTCTTACTCTTTTCATGCTGCGCGCACTCAATTTCGACTTGTTGTCATACAATACAATAAGCTCCCAAAATATAAGAACTTTCAGTTGCATAATTTCAGACATTTGGCGCAAGTGTTCCAAGTGGCTAGATCGCGGGCATCGGAAATCAATTCTTTGACTTCAACACAGAGACAAGGGCCCACATTACATCAAATAAAACAACACGGTTGTCCTGCCCCCAGATCTGAAAAGAGGACAGTGATCCAACTTTTCAGACCTGAGTTCAAGAGGGGGTAAAATTCACAAGTACTTTACTTTTAAATCAACGAAAGCTGCCCGGCGTCTTCTTCTGCACCAGAGACCCTCATCTTCTTCTTCGTGGACCTGCACAGGACACACGGACAAAAAGACAAAAAAAGACTGCAAAATATCGCAGCCAGGAGAATGTTAATGCCAGTCACAAATGTATATCTTTCAAAATAACACATACACATACAAAGAAAGACTTCATTTCCAGCCAGACGCGATGCTAGTTTCTTACTCTTTTCATGCTGCGCGCACTCAATTTCGACTTGTTGTCATACAATAAAGCTCCCAAAATATAAGAACTTTCAGTTGCATAATTTCAGACATTTGGCGCAAGTGTTCCAAGTGGCTAGATCGCGGCCTTCGGAAATAAATTCTTTGACTTCAACACAGAGACAAGGGCCCACATTACATCTAACAAAACAACACGGTTGTCCTGCCCCCAGATCTGAAAAGAGGACAGTGATCCAACTTTTCAGACCTGAGTTCAAGAGGGGGTAAAATTCACAAGTACTTAACTTTTAAATCGACGAAAGCTGCCCGGCGTCTTCTTCTGCACCAGAGACCCTCATCTTCTTCTTCGTGGACCTGCACAGGACACACGGACAAAAAGACAAAAAAAGACTGCAAAAAATCGCAGCCAGGAGAATGTTAATGCCAGTCACAAATGTACATCTTTCAAAATAACACATACACATACAAAGAAAGACTTCATTTCCAGCCAGACGCGATGCTATTTTCTTACTCTTTTCATGCTGCGCGCACTCAATTTCGACTTGTTGTCATACAATAAAGCTCCCAAAATATAAGAACTTTCAGTTGCATAATTTCAGACATTTGGCGCAAGTGTTCCAAGTGGCTAGATCGCGGCCTTCGGAAATAAATTCTTTGACTTCAACACAGAGACAAGGGCCCACATTACATCTAACAAAACAACACGGTTGTCCTGCCCCCAGATCTGAAAAGAGGACAGTGATCCAACTTTTCAGACCTGAGTTCAAGAGGGGGTACAATTTACAAGTACTTAACTTTTCAATCGACGAAAGCTGCCCGGCGTCTTCTTCTGCACCAGAGACCTTCATCTTCTTCTTCATGGACCTGCACAGGACACACGGACAAAAAGACAAAAAAAGACTGCAAAAAATCGCAGCCAGGAGAATGTTAATGCCAGTCACAAATGTACATCTTTCAAAATAACACATACACATACAAAGAAAGACTTCATTTCCAGCCAGACGCGATGCTATTTTCTTACTCTTTTCATGCTGCGCGCACTCAATTTCGACTTGTTGTCATACAATAAAGCTCCCAAAATATGAGAACTTTCAGTTGCATAATTTCAGACATTTGGCGCAAGTGTTCCAAGTGGCTAGATTGCGGCCTTCGGAAATAAATTCTTTGACTTCAACACAGAGACAAGGGCCCACATTACATCTAACAAAACAACACGGTTGTCCTGCCCCCAGATCTGAAAAGAGGACAGTGATCCAACTTTTCAGACCTGAGTTCAAGAGGGGGTAAAATTCACAAGTACTTAACTTTTAAATCGACGAAAGCTGCCCGGCGTCTTCTTCTGCACCAGAGACCCTCATCTTCTTCTTCGTGGACCTGCACAGGACACACGGACAAAAAGACAAAAAAAGACTGCAAAAAATCGCAGCCAGGAGAATGTTAATGCCAGTCACAAATGTACATCTTTCAAAATAACACATACACATACAAAGAAAGACTTCATTTCCAGCCAGACGCGATTCTATTTTCTTACTCTTTTCATGCTGCGCGCACTCAATTTCGACTTGTTGTCATACAATAAAGCTCCCAAAATATAAGAACTTTCAGTTGCATAATTTCAGACATTTGGCGCAAGTGTTCCAAGTGGCTAGATCGCGGCCTTCGGAAATAAATTCTTTGACTTCAACACAGAGACAAGGGCCCACATTACATCTAACAAAACAACACGGTTGTCCTGCCCCCAGATCTGAAAAGAGGACAGTGATCCAACTTTTCAGACCCGAGTTCAAGGGGGGTAAAATTCACAAGTACTTAACTTTTAAATCGACGAAAGCTGCCCGGCATCTTCTTCTGCACCAGAGACCCTCATCTTCTTCTTCGTGGACCTGCACAGGACACACGGACAAAAAGACAAAAAAAGACTGCAAAAAATCGCAGCCAGGAGAATGTTAATGCCAGTCACAAATGTACATCTTTCAAAATAACACATACACATACAAAGAAAGACTTCATTTCCAGCCAGACGCGATGCTATTTTCTTATTCTTTTCATGCTGCGTGCACTCAATTTCGACTTGTTGTCATACAATACAATAAGCTCCCAAAATATAAGAACTTTCAGTTGCATAATTTCAGACATTTGGCGCAAGTTTTCCAAGTGGCTAGATCGCGGGCATCGGAAATCAATTCTTTGACTTCAACACAGAGACAAGGGCCCACATTACATCAAATAAAACAACACGGTTGTCCTGCCCCCAGATCTGAAAAGAGGACAGTGATCCAACTTTTCAGACCTGAGTTCAAGAGGGGGTAAAATTCACAAGTACTTAAATTTTAAATCGACGAAAGCTGCCCGGCGTCTTCTTCTGCACCAGAGACCCTCATTTTCTTCTTCGTGGACCTGCACAGGACACACGGACAAAAAGACAAAAAAAGACTGCAAAATATCGCAGCCAGGAGAATGTTAATGCCAGTCACAAATGTATATCTTTTAAAATTACACATACACATACAAAGAAAGACTTCATTTCCAGCCAGACGCGATGCTATTTTCTTACTCTTTTCATGCTGCGCGCACTCAATTTCGACTTGTTGTCATACAATAAAGCTCCCAAAATATAAGAACTTTCAGTTGCATAATTTCAGACATTTGGCGCAAGTGTTCCAAGTGGCTAGATCGCGGCCTTCGGAAATAAATTCTTTGACTTCAACACAGAGACAAGGGCCCACATTACATCTAACAAAACAACACGGTTGTCCTGCCCCCAGATCTGAAAAGAGGACAGTGATCCAACTTTTCAGACCTGAGTTCAAGAGGGGGTAAAATTCACAAGTACTTAACTTTTAAATCGACGAAAGCTGCCCGGCGTCTTCTTCTGCACCAGAGACCCTCATCTTCTTCTTCGTGGACCTGCACAGGACACACGGACAAAAAGACAAAAAAAGACTGCAAAAAATCGCAGCCAGGAGAATGTTAATGCCAGTCACAAATGTACATCTTTCAAAATAACACATACACATACAAAGAAAGACTTCATTTCCAGCCAGACGCGATGCTATTTTCTTACTCTTTTCATGCTGCGCGCACTCAATTTCGACTTGTTGTCATACAATAAAGCTCCCAAAATATAAGAACTTTCAGTTGCATAATTTCAGACATTTGGCGCAAGTGTTCCAAGTGGCTAGATCGCGGCCTTCGGAAATAAATTCTTTGACTTCAACACAGAGACAAGGGCCCACATTACATCTAACAAAACAACACGGTTGTCCTGCCCCCAGATCTGAAAAGAGGACAGTGATCCAACTTTTCAGACCTGAGTTCAAGAGGGGGTACAATTTACAAGTACTTAACTTTTCAATCGACGAAAGCTGCCCGGCGTCTTCTTCTGCACCAGAGACCTTCATCTTCTTCTTCATGGACCTGCACAGGACACACGGACAAAAAGACAAAAAAAGACTGCAAAAAATCGCAACCAGGAGAATGTTAATGCCAGTCACAAATGTACATCTTTCAAAATTACACATACACATACAAAGAAAGACTTCATTTCCAGCCAGACGCGATGCTATTTTCTTACTCTTTTCATGCTGCGCGCACTCAATTTCGACTTGTTGTCATACAATACAATAAGCTTCCAAAATATAAGAACTTTCAGTTGCATAATTTCAGACATTTGGCGCAAGTTTTCCAAGTGGCTAGATCGCGGGCATCGGAAATCAATTCTTTGACTTCAACACAGAGACAAGGGCCCACATTACATAAAATAAAACAACACGGATGTCCTGCCCCCAAATCTGAAAAGAGGACAGTGATCCAACTTTTCAGACCTGAGTTCAAGAGGGGGTAAAATTCACAAGTACTTAACTTTTAAATCGACGAAAGCTGCCCGGCGTCTTCTTCTGCACCAGAGACCCTCATCATCTTCAGTCACAAATGTACATCTTTCAAAATAACACATACACATACAAAGAAAGACTTCATTTCCAGCCAGACGCGATGCTATTTTCTTACTCTTTTCATGCTGCGCGCACTCAATTTCGACTTGTTGTCATACAATAAAGCTCCAAAAATATGAGAACTTTCAGTTGCATAATTTCAGACATTTGGCGCAAGTGTTCCAAGTGGCTAGATTGCGGCCTTCGGAAATAAATTCTTTGACTTCAACACAGAGACAAGGGCCCACATTACATCTAACAAAACAACACGGTTGTCCTGCCCCCAGATCTGAAAAGAGGACAGTGATCCAACTTTTCAGACCTGAGTTCAAGAGGGGGTAAAATTCACAAGTACTTAACTTTTAAATCGACGAAAGCTGCCCGGCGTCTTCTTCTGCACCAGAACCCTCATCTTCTTCTTCGTGGACCTGCACAGGACACACGGACAAAAAGACAAAAAAAGACTGCAAAAAATCGCAGCCAGGAGAATGTTAATGCCAGTCACAAATGTACATCTTTCAAAATAACACATACACATACAAAGAAAGACTTCATTTCCAGCCAGACGCGATGCTATTTTCTTACTCTTTTCATGCTGCGCGCACTCAATTTCGACTTGTTGTCATACAATAAAGCTCCCAAAATATAAGAACTTTCAGTTGCATAATTTCAGACATTTGGCGCAAGTGTTCCAAGTGGCTAGATTGCGGCCTTCGGAAATAAATTCTTTGACTTCAACACAGAGACAAGGGCCCACATTACATCTAACAAAACAACACGGTTGTCCTGCCCCCAGATCTGAAAAGAGGACAGTGATCCAACTTTTCAGACCTGAGTTCAAGAGGGGGTAAAATTCACAAGTACTTAACTTTTAAATCGACGAAAGCTGCCCGGCGTCTTCTTCTGCACCAGAGACCCTCATCTTCTTCTTCGTGGACCTGCACAGGACACACGGACAAAAAGACAAAAAAAGACTGCAAAAAATCGCAGCCAGGAGAATGTTAATGCCAGTCACAAATGTACATCTTTCAAAATAACACATACACATACAAAGAAAGACTTCATTTCCAGCCAGACGCGATGCTATTTTCTTACTCTTTTCATGCTGCGCGCACTCAATTTCGACTTGTTGTCATACAATACAATAAGCTCCCAAAATATAAGAACTTTCAGTTGCATAATTTCAGACATTTGGCGCAAGTTTTCCAAGTGGCTAGATCGCGGGCATCGGAAATCAATTCTTTGACTTCAACACAGAGACAAGGGCCCACATTACATCAAATAAAACAACACGGTTGTCCTGCCCCCAGATCTGAAAAGAGGACAGTGATCCAACTTTTCAGACCTGAGTTCAAGAGGGGGTAAAATTCACAAGTACTTAACTTTTAAATCGACGAAAGCTGCCCGGCGTCTTCTTCTGCACCAGAGACCCTCATCTTCTTCTTCGTGGACCTGCACAGGACACACGGACAAAAAGACAAAAAAAGACTGCAAAAAATCGCAGCCAGGAGAATGTTAATGCCAGTCACAAATGTACATCTTTCAAAATAACACATACACATACAAAGAAAGACTTCATTTCCAGCCAGACGCGATGCTATTTTCTTACTCTTTTCATGCTGCGCGCACTCAATTTCGACTTGTTGTCATACAATACAATAAGCTCCCAAAATATAAGAACTTTCAGTTGCATAATTTCAGACATTTGGCGCAAGTGTTCCAAGTGGCTAGATCGCGGGCATCGGAAATCAATTCTTTGACTTCAACACAGAGACAAGGGCCCACATTACATCAAATAAAACAACACGGTTGTCCTGCCCCCAGATCTGAAAAGAGGACAGTGATCCAACTTTTCAGACCTGAGTTCAAGAGGGGGTAAAATTCACAAGTACTTAACTTTTAAATCGACGAAAGCTGCCCGGCGTCTTCTTCTGCACCAGAGACCCTCATCTTCTTCTTCGTGGACCTGCACAGGACACACGGACAAAAAGACAAAAAAAGACTGCAAAAAATCGCAGCCAGGAGAATGTTAATGCCAGTCACAAATGTACATCTTTCAAAATAACACATACACATACAAAGAAAGACTTCATTTCCAGCCAGACGCGATGCTATTTTCTTACTCTTTTCATGCTGCGCGCACTCAATTTCGACTTGTTGTCATACAATAAAGCTCCCAAAATATAAGAACTTTCAGTTGCATAATTTCAGACATTTGGCGCAAGTGTTCCAAGTGGCTAGATCGCGGGCATCGGAAATCAATTCTTTGACTTCAACACAGAGACAAGGGCCCACATTACATCAAACAAAACAACACGGTTGTCCTGCCCCCAGATCTGAAAAGAGGACAGTGATCCAACTTTTCAGACCTGAGTTCAAGAGGGGGTAAAATTCACAAGTACTTAACTTTTAAATCGACGAAAGCTGCCCGGCGTCTTCTTCTGCACCAGAGACCCTCATCTTCTTCTTCGTGGACCTGCACAGGACACACGGACAAAAAGACAAAAAAAGACTGCAAAAAATCGCAGCCAGGAGAATGTTAATGCCAGTCACAAATGTACATCTTTCAAAATAACACATACACATACAAAGAAAGACTTCATTTCCAGCCAGACGCGATGCTATTTTCTTACTCTTTTCATGCTGCGCGCACTCAATTTCGACTTGTTGTCATACAATAAAGCTCCCAAAATATAAGAACTTTCAGTTGCATAATTTCAGACATTTGGCGCAAGTGTTCCAAGTGGCTAGATCGCGGCCTTCGGAAATAATTCTTTGACTTCAACACAGAGACAAGGGCCCACATTACATCTAACAAAACAACACGGTTGTCCTGCCCCCAGATCTGAAAAGAGGACAGTGATCCAACTTTTCAGACCTGAGTTCAAGAGGGGGTAAAATTCACAAGTACTTAACTTTTAAATCGACGAAAGCTGCCCGGCGTCTTCTTCTGCACCAGAGACCCTCATCTTCTTCTTCGTGGACCTGCACAGGACACACGGACAAAAAGACAAAAAAAGACTGCAAAAAATCGCAGCCAGGAGAATGTTAATGCCAGTCACAAATGTACATCTTTCAAAATAACACATACACATACAAAGAAAGACTTCATTTCCAGCCAGACGCGATGCTATTTTCTTACTCTTTTCATGCTGCGCGCACTCAATTTCGACTTGTTGTCATACAATACAATAAGCTCCCAAAATATAAGAACTTTCAGTTGCATAATTTCAGACATTTGGCGCAAGTTTTCCAAGTGGCTAGATCGCGGGCATCGGAAATCAATTCTTTGACTTCAACACAGAGACAAGGGCCCACATTACATCAAACAAAACAACACGGTTGTCCTGCCCCCAGATCTGAAAAGAGGACAGTGATCCAACTTTTCAGACCTGAGTTCAAGAGGGGGTAAAATTCACAAGTACTTAACTTTTAAATCGACGAAAGCTGCCCGGCGTCTTCTTCTGCACCAGAGACCCTCATCTTCTTCTTCGTGGACCTGCACAGGACACACGGACAAAAAGACAAAAAAAGACTGCAAAAAATCGCAGCCAGGAGAATGTTAATGCCAGTCACAAATGTACATCTTTCAAAATAACACATACACATACAAAGAAAGACTTCATTTCCAGCCAGACGCGATGCTATTTTCTTACTCTTTTCATGCTGCGCGCACTCAATTTCGACTTGTTGTCATACAATAAAGCTCCCAAAATATAAGAACTTTCAGTTGCATAATTTCAGACATTTGGCGCAAGTGTTCCAAGTGGCTAGATCGCGGGCATCGGAAATCAATTCTTTGACTTCAACACAGAGACAAGGGCCCACATTACATCAAATAAAACAACACGGTTGTCCTGCCCCCAGATCTGAAAAGAGGACAGTGATCCAACTTTTCAGACCTGAGTTCAAGAGGGGGTAAAATTCACAAGTACTTAACTTTTAAATCGACGAAAGCTGCCCGGCGTCTTCTTCTGCACCAGAGACCCTCATCTTCTTCTTCGTGGACCTGCACAGGACACACGGACAAAAAGACAAAAAAAGACTGCAAAAAATCGCAGCCAGGAGAATGTTAATGCCAGTCACAAATGTACATCTTTCAAAATAACACATACACATACAAAGAAAGACTTCATTTCCAGCCAGACGCGATGCTATTTTCTTACTCTTTTCATGCTGCGCGCACTCAATTTCGACTTGTTGTCATACAATACAATAAGCTCCCAAAATATAAGAACTTTCAGTTGCATAATTTCAGACATTTGGCGCAAGTTTTCCAAGTGGCTAGATCGCGGCCTTCGGAAATAAATTCTTTGACTTCAACACAGAGACAAGGGCCCACATTACATCAAACAAAACAACACGGTTGTCCTGCCCCCAGATCTGAAAAGAGGACAGTGATCCAACTTTTCAGACCTGAGTTCAAGAGGGGGTAAATTCACAAGTACTTAACTTTTAAATCGACGAAAGCTGCCCGGCGTCTTCTTCTGCACCAGAGACCCTCATCTTCTTCTTCGTGGACCTGCACAGGACACACGGACAAAAAGACAAAAAAAGACTGCAAAAAATCGCAGCCAGGAGAATGTTAATGCCAGTCACAAATGTACATCTTTCAAAATAACACATACACATACAAAGAAAGACTTCATTTCCAGCCAGACGCGATGCTATTTTCTTACTCTTTTCATGCTGCGCGCACTCAATTTCGACTTGTTGTCATACAATACAATAAGCTCCCAAAATATAAGAACTTTCAGTTGCATAATTTCAGACATTTGGCGCAAGTGTTCCAAGTGGCTAGATCGCGGGCATCGGAAATCAATTCTTTGACTTCAACACAGAGACAAGGGCCCACATTACATCAAATAAAACAACACGGTTGTCCTGCCCCCAGATCTGAAAAGAGGACAGTGATCCAACTTTTCAGACCTGAGTTCAAGAGGGGGTAAAATTCACAAGTACTTAACTTTTAAATCGACGAAAGCTGCCCGGCGTCTTCTTCTGCACCAGAGACCCTCATCTTCTTCTTCGTGGACCTGCACAGGACACACGGACAAAAAGACAAAAAAGACTGCAAAAAATCGCAGCCAGGAGAATGTTAATGCCAGTCACAAATGTACATCTTTCAAAATAACACATACACATACAAAGAAAGACTTCATTTCCAGCCAGACGCGATGCTATTTTCTTACTCTTTTCATGCTGCGCGCACTCAATTTCGACTTGTTGTCATACAATAAAGCTCCCAAAATATAAGAACTTTCAGTTGCATAATTTCAGACATTTGGCGCAAGTGTTCCAAGTGGCTAGATCGCGGGCATCGGAAATCAATTCTTTGACTTCAACACAGAGACAAGGGCCCACATTACATCAAAAAACAACACGGTTGTCCTGCCCCCAGATCTGAAAAGAGGACAGTGATCCAACTTTTCAGACCTGAGTTCAAGAGGGGGTAAAATTCACAAGTACTTAACTTTTAAATCGACGAAAGCTGCCCGGCGTCTTCTTCTGCACCAGAGACCCTCATCTTCTTCTTCGTGGACCTGCACAGGACACACGGACAAAAAGACAAAAAAAGACTGCAAAAAATCGCAGCCAGGAGAATGTTAATGCCAGTCACAAATGTACATCTTTCAAAATAACACATACACATACAAAGAAAGACTTCATTTCCAGCCAGACGCGATGCTATTTTCTTACTCTTTTCATGCTGCGCGCACTCAATTTCGACTTGTTGTCATACAATACAATAAGCTCCCAAAATATAAGAACTTTCAGTTGCATAATTTCAGACATTTGGCGCAAGTGTTCCAAGTGGCTAGATCGCGGCCTTCGGAAATAAATTCTTTGACTTCAACACAGAGACAAGGGCCCACATTACATCAAATAAAAAACACGGTTGTCCTGCCCCCAGATCTGAAAAGAGGACAGTGATCCAACTTTTCAGACCTGAGTTCAAGAGGGGGTAAATTCACAAGTACTTAACTTTTAAATCGACGAAAGCTGCCCGGCGTCTTCTTCTGCACCAGAGACCCTCATCTTCTTCTTCGTGGACCTGCACAGGACACACGGACAAAAAGACAAAAAAAGACTGCAAAAAATCGCAGCCAGGAGAATGTTAATGCCAGTCACAAATGTACATCTTTCAAAATAACACATACACATACAAAGAAAGACTTCATTTCCAGCCAGACGCGATGCTATTTTCTTACTCTTTTCATGCTGCGCGCACTCAATTTCGACTTGTTGTCATACAATACAATAAGCTCCCAAAATATAAGAACTTTCAGTTGCATAATTTCAGACATTTGGCGCAAGTGTTCCAAGTGGCTAGATCGCGGGCATCGGAAATCAATTCTTTGACTTCAACACAGAGACAAGGGCCCACATTACATCAAACAAAACAACACGGTTGTCCTGCCCCCAGATCTGAAAAGAGGACAGTGATCCAACTTTTCAGACCTGAGTTCAAGAGGGGGTAAAATTCACAAGTACTTAACTTTTAAATCGACGAAAGCTGCCCGGCGTCTTCTTCTGCACCAGAGACCCTCATCTTCTTCTTCGTGGACCTGCACAGGACACACGGACAAAAAGACAAAAAAAGACTGCAAAAAATCGCAGCCAGGAGAATGTTAATGCCAGTCACAAATGTACATCTTTCAAAATAACACATACACATACAAAGAAAGACTTCATTTCCAGCCAGACGCGATGCTATTTTCTTACTCTTTTCATGCTGCGCGCACTCAATTTCGACTTGTTGTCATACAATAAAGCTCCCAAAATATAAGAACTTTCAGTTGCATAATTTCAGACATTTGGCGCAAGTGTTCCAAGTGGCTAGATCGCGGCATCGGAAATCAATTCTTTGACTTCAACACAGAGACAAGGGCCCACATTACATCAAACAAAACAACACGGTTGTCCTGCCCCCAGATCTGAAAAGAGGACAGTGATCCAACTTTTCAGACCTGAGTTCAAGAGGGGGTAAAATTCACAAGTACTTAACTTTTAAATCGACGAAAGCTGCCCGGCGTCTTCTTCTGCACCAGAGACCCTCATCTTCTTCTTCGTGGACCTGCACAGGACACACGGACAAAAAGACAAAAAAAGACTGCAAAAAATCGCAGCCAGGAGAATGTTAATGCCAGTCACAAATGTACATCTTTCAAAATAACACATACACATACAAAGAAAGACTTCATTTCCAGCCAGACGCGATGCTATTTTCTTACTCTTTTCATGCTGCGCGCACTCAATTTCGACTTGTTGTCATACAATACAATAAGCTCCCAAAATATAAGAACTTTCAGTTGCATAATTTCAGACATTTGGCGCAAGTGTTCCAAGTGGCTAGATCGCGGCCTTCGGAAATAAATTCTTTGACTTCAACACAGAGACAAGGGCCCACATTACATCAAATAAAACAACACGGTTGTCCTGCCCCCAGATCTGAAAAGAGGACAGTGATCCAACTTTTCAGACCTGAGTTCAAGAGGGGGTAAAATTCACAAGTACTTAACTTTTAAATCGACGAAAGCTGCCCGGCGTCTTCTTCTGCACCAGAGACCCTCATCTTCTTCTTCGTGGACCTGCACAGGACACACGGACAAAAAGACAAAAAAAGACTGCAAAAAATCGCAGCCAGGAGAATGTTAATGCCAGTCACAAATGTACATCTTTCAAAATAACACATACACATACAAAGAAAGACTTCATTTCCAGCCAGACGCGATGCTATTTTCTTACTCTTTTCATGCTGCGCGCACTCAATTTCGACTTGTTGTCATACAATACAATAAGCTCCCAAAATATAAGAACTTTCAGTTGCATAATTTCAGACATTTGGCGCAAGTGTTCCAAGTGGCTAGATCGCGGGCATCGGAAATCAATTCTTTGACTTCAACACAGAGACAAGGGCCCACATTACATCAAATAAAACAACACGGTTGTCCTGCCCCCAGATCTGAAAAGAGGACAGTGATCCAACTTTTCAGACCTGAGTTCAAGAGGGGGTAAAATTCACAAGTACTTAACTTTTAAATCGACGAAAGCTGCCCGGCGTCTTCTTCTGCACCAGAGACCCTCATCTTCTTCTTCGTGGACCTGCACAGGACACACGGACAAAAAGACAAAAAAAGACTGCAAAAAATCGCAGCCAGGAGAATGTTAATGCCAGTCACAAATGTACATCTTTCAAAATAACACATACACATACAAAGAAAGACTTCATTTCCAGCCAGACGCGATGCTATTTTCTTACTCTTTTCATGCTGCGCGCACTCAATTTCGACTTGTTGTCATACAATAAAGCTCCCAAAATATAAGAACTTTCAGTTGCATAATTTCAGACATTTGGCGCAAGTGTTCCAAGTGGCTAGATCGCGGCCATCGGAAATCAATTCTTTGACTTCAACACAGAGACAAGGGCCCACATTACATCAAACAAAACAACACGGTTGTCCTGCCCCCAGATCTGAAAAGAGGACAGTGATCCAACTTTTCAGACCTGAGTTCAAGAGGGGGTAAAATTCACAAGTACTTAACTTTTAAATCGACGAAAGCTGCCCGGCGTCTTCTTCTGCACCAGAGACCCTCATCTTCTTCTTCGTGGACCTGCACAGGACACACGGACAAAAAGACAAAAAAAGACTGCAAAAAATCGCAGCCAGGAGAATGTTAATGCCAGTCACAAATGTACATCTTTCAAAATAACACATACACATACAAAGAAAGACTTCATTTCCAGCCAGACGCGATGCTATTTTCTTACTCTTTTCATGCTGCGCGCACTCAATTTCGACTTGTTGTCATACAATACAATAAGCTCCCAAAATATAAGAACTTTCAGTTGCATAATTTCAGACATTTGGCGCAAGTGTTCCAAGTGGCTAGATCGCGGCCTTCGGAAATCAATTCTTTGACTTCAACACAGAGACAAGGGCCCACATTACATCAAACAAAACAACACGGTTGTCCTGCCCCCAGATCTGAAAAGAGGACAGTGATCCAACTTTTCAGACCTGAGTTCAAGAGGGGGTAAAATTCACAAGTACTTAACTTTTAAATCGACGAAAGCTGCCCGGCGTCTTCTTCTGCACCAGAGACCCTCATCTTCTTCTTCGTGGACCTGCACAGGACACACGGACAAAAAGACAAAAAAAGACTGCAAAAAATCGCAGCCAGGAGAATGTTAATGCCAGTCACAAATGTACATCTTTCAAAATAACACATACACATACAAAGAAAGACTTCATTTCCAGCCAGACGCGATGCTATTTTCTTACTCTTTTCATGCTGCGCGCACTCAATTTCGACTTGTTGTCATACAATACAATAAGCTCCCAAAATATAAGAACTTTCAGTTGCATAATTTCAGACATTTGGCGCAAGTGTTCCAAGTGGCTAGATCGCGGGCATCGGAAATCAATTCTTTGACTTCAACACAGAGACAAGGGCCCACATTACATCAAATAAAACAACACGGTTGTCCTGCCCCCAGATCTGAAAAGAGGACAGTGATCCAACTTTTCAGACCTGAGTTCAAGAGGGGGTAAAATTCACAAGTACTTAACTTTTAAATCGACGAAAGCTGCCCGGCGTCTTCTTCTGCACCAGAGACCCTCATCTTCTTCTTCGTGGACCTGCACAGGACACACGGACAAAAAGACAAAAAAAGACTGCAAAAAATCGCAGCCAGGAGAATGTTAATGCCAGTCACAAATGTACATCTTTCAAAATAACACATACACATACAAAGAAAGACTTCATTTCCAGCCAGACGCGATGCTATTTTCTTACTCTTTTCATGCTGCGCGCACTCAATTTCGACTTGTTGTCATACAATAAAGCTCCCAAAATATAAGAACTTTCAGTTGCATAATTTCAGACATTTGGCGCAAGTGTTCCAAGTGGCTAGATCGCGGGCATCGGAAATCAATTCTTTGACTTCAACACAGAGACAAGGGCCCACATTACATCAAATAAAACAACACGGTTGTCCTGCCCCCAGATCTGAAAAGAGGACAGTGATCCAACTTTTCAGACCTGAGTTCAAGAGGGGGTAAAATTCACAAGTACTTAACTTTTAAATCGACGAAAGCTGCCCGGCGTCTTCTTCTGCACCAGAGACCCTCATCTTCTTCTTCGTGGACCTGCACAGGACACACGGACAAAAAGACAAAAAAAGACTGCAAAAAATCGCAGCCAGGAGAATGTTAATGCCAGTCACAAATGTACATCTTTCAAAATAACACATACACATACAAAGAAAGACTTCATTTCCAGCCAGACGCGATGCTATTTTCTTACTCTTTTCATGCTGCGCGCACTCAATTTCGACTTGTTGTCATACAATACAATAAGCTCCCAAAATATAAGAACTTTCAGTTGCATAATTTCAGACATTTGGCGCAAGTGTTCCAAGTGGCTAGATCGCGGGCTTCGGAAATCAATTCTTTGACTTCAACACAGAGACAAGGGCCCACATTACATCAAATAAAACAACACGGTTGTCCTGCCCCCAGATCTGAAAAGAGGACAGTGATCCAACTTTTCAGACCTGAGTTCAAGAGGGGGTAAAATTCACAAGTACTTAACTTTTAAATCGACGAAAGCTGCCCGGCGTCTTCTTCTGCACCAGAGACCCTCATCTTCTTCTTCGTGGACCTGCACAGGACACACGGACAAAAAGACAAAAAAAGACTGCAAAAAATCGCAGCCAGGAGAATGTTAATGCCAGTCACAAATGTACATCTTTCAAAATAACACATACACATACAAAGAAAGACTTCATTTCCAGCCAGACGCGATGCTATTTTCTTACTCTTTTCATGCTGCGCGCACTCAATTTCGACTTGTTGTCATACAATATAAGCTCCCAAAATATAAGAACTTTCAGTTGCATAATTTCAGACATTTGGCGCAAGTGTTCCAAGTGGCTAGATCGCGGCCATCGGAAATCAATTCTTTGACTTCAACACAGAGACAAGGGCCCACATTACATCAAACAAAACAACACGGTTGTCCTGCCCCCAGATCTGAAAAGAGGACAGTGATCCAACTTTTCAGACCTGAGTTCAAGAGGGGGTAAAATTTACAAGTACTTAACTTTTAAATCGACGAAAGCTGCCCGGCGTCTTCTTCTGCACCAGAGACCCTCATCTTCTTCTTCGTGGACCTGCACAGGACACACGGACAAAAAGACAAAAAAAGACTGCAAAAAATCGCAGCCAGGAGAATGTTAATGCCAGTCACAAATGTACATCTTTCAAAATAACACATACACATACAAAGAAAGACTTCATTTCCAGCCAGACGCGATGCTATTTTCTTACTCTTTTCATGCTGCGCGCACTCAATTTCGACTTGTTGTCATACAATAAGCTCCCAAAATATAAGAACTTTCAGTTGCATAATTTCAGACATTTGGCGCAAGTGTTCCAAGTGGCTAGATCGCGGCTTCGGAAATCAATTCTTTGACTTCAACACAGAGACAAGGGCCCACATTACATCTAACAAAACAACACGGTTGTCCTGCCCCCAGATCTGAAAAGAGGACAGTGATCCAACTTTTCAGACCTGAGTTCAAGAGGGGGTAAAATTCACAAGTACTTAACTTTTAAATCGACGAAAGCTGCCCGGCGTCTTCTTCTGCACCAGAGACCCTCATCTTCTTCTTCGTGGACCTGCACAGGACACACGGACAAAAAGACAAAAAAAGACTGCAAAAATCGCAGCCAGGAGAATGTTAATGCCAGTCACAAATGTACATCTTTCAAAATAACACATACACATACAAAGAAAGACTTCATTTCCAGCCAGACGCGATGCTATTTTCTTACTCTTTTCATGCTGCGCGCACTCAATTTCGACTTGTTGTCATACAATACAATAAGCTCCCAAAATATAAGAACTTTCAGTTGCATAATTTCAGACATTTGGCGCAAGTGTTCCAAGTGGCTAGATCGCGGGCATCGGAAATCAATTCTTTGACTTCAACACAGAGACAAGGGCCCACATTACATCAAACAAAACAACACGGTTGTCCTGCCCCCAGATCTGAAAAGAGGACAGTGATCCAACTTTTCAGACCTGAGTTCAAGAGGGGGTAAAATTCACAAGTACTTAACTTTTAAATCGACGAAAGCTGCCCGGCGTCTTCTTCTGCACCAGAGACCCTCATCTTCTTCTTCGTGGACCTGCACAGGACACACGGACAAAAAGACAAAAAAAGACTGCAAAAAATCGCAGCCAGGAGAATGTTAATGCCAGTCACAAATGTACATCTTTCAAAATAACACATACACATACAAAGAAAGACTTCATTTCCAGCCAGACGCGATGCTATTTTCTTACTCTTTTCATGCTGCGCGCACTCAATTTCGACTTGTTGTCATACAATAAAGCTCCCAAAATATAAGAACTTTCAGTTGCATAATTTCAGACATTTGGCGCAAGTGTTCCAAGTGGCTAGATCGCGGCATCGGAAATCAATTCTTTGACTTCAACACAGAGACAAGGGCCCACATTACATCAAACAAAACAACACGGTTGTCCTGCCCCCAGATCTGAAAAGAGGACAGTGATCCAACTTTTCAGACCTGAGTTCAAGAGGGGGTAAAATTCACAAGTACTTAACTTTTAAATCGACGAAAGCTGCCCGGCGTCTTCTTCTGCACCAGAGACCCTCATCTTCTTCTTCGTGGACCTGCACAGGACACACGGACAAAAAGACAAAAAAAGACTGCAAAAAATCGCAGCCAGGAGAATGTTAATGCCAGTCACAAATGTACATCTTTCAAAATAACACATACACATACAAAGAAAGACTTCATTTCCAGCCAGACGCGATGCTATTTTCTTACTCTTTTCATGCTGCGCGCACTCAATTTCGACTTGTTGTCATACAATACAATAAGCTCCCAAAATATAAGAACTTTCAGTTGCATAATTTCAGACATTTGGCGCAAGTGTTCCAAGTGGCTAGATCGCGGCCTTCGGAAATCAATTCTTTGACTTCAACACAGAGACAAGGGCCCACATTACATCAAACAAAACAACACGGTTGTCCTGCCCCCAGATCTGAAAAGAGGACAGTGATCCAACTTTTCAGACCTGAGTTCAAGAGGGGGTAAAATTCACAAGTACTTAACTTTTAAATCGACGAAAGCTGCCCGGCGTCTTCTTCTGCACCAGAGACCCTCATCTTCTTCTTCGTGGACCTGCACAGGACACACGGACAAAAAGACAAAAAAAGACTGCAAAAAATCGCAGCCAGGAGAATGTTAATGCCAGTCACAAATGTACATCTTTCAAAATAACACATACACATACAAAGAAAGACTTCATTTCCAGCCAGACGCGATGCTATTTTCTTACTCTTTTCATGCTGCGCGCACTCAATTTCGACTTGTTGTCATACAATACAATAAGCTCCCAAAATATAAGAACTTTCAGTTGCATAATTTCAGACATTTGGCGCAAGTGTTCCAAGTGGCTAGATCGCGGGCATCGGAAATCAATTCTTTGACTTCAACACAGAGACAAGGGCCCACATTACATCAAATAAAACAACACGGTTGTCCTGCCCCCAGATCTGAAAAGAGGACAGTGATCCAACTTTTCAGACCTGAGTTCAAGAGGGGGTAAAATTCACAAGTACTTAACTTTTAAATCGACGAAAGCTGCCCGGCGTCTTCTTCTGCACCAGAGACCCTCATCTTCTTCTTCGTGGACCTGCACAGGACACACGGACAAAAAGACAAAAAAAGACTGCAAAAAATCGCAGCCAGGAGAATGTTAATGCCAGTCACAAATGTACATCTTTCAAAATAACACATACACATACAAAGAAAGACTTCATTTCCAGCCAGACGCGATGCTATTTTCTTACTCTTTTCATGCTGCGCGCACTCAATTTCGACTTGTTGTCATACAATAAAGCTCCCAAAATATAAGAACTTTCAGTTGCATAATTTCAGACATTTGGCGCAAGTGTTCCAAGTGGCTAGATCGCGGGCATCGGAAATCAATTCTTTGACTTCAACACAGAGACAAGGGCCCACATTACATCAAACAAAACAACACGGTTGTCCTGCCCCCAGATCTGAAAAGAGGACAGTGATCCAACTTTTCAGACCTGAGTTCAAGAGGGGGTAAAATTCACAAGTACTTAACTTTTAAATCGACGAAAGCTGCCCGGCGTCTTCTTCTGCACCAGAGACCCTCATCTTCTTCTTCGTGGACCTGCACAGGACACACGGACAAAAAGACAAAAAAAGACTGCAAAAAATCGCAGCCAGGAGAATGTTAATGCCAGTCACAAATGTACATCTTTCAAAATAACACATACACATACAAAGAAAGACTTCATTTCCAGCCAGACGCGATGCTATTTTCTTACTCTTTTCATGCTGCGCGCACTCAATTTCGACTTGTTGTCATACAATACAATAAGCTCCCAAAATATAAGAACTTTCAGTTGCATAATTTCAGACATTTGGCGCAAGTGTTCCAAGTGGCTAGATCGCGGCCTTCGGAAATAAATTCTTTGACTTCAACACAGAGACAAGGGCCCACATTACATCAAATAAAACAACACGGTTGTCCTGCCCCCAGATCTGAAAAGAGGACAGTGATCCAACTTTTCAGACCTGAGTTCAAGAGGGGGTAAAATTCACAAGTACTTAACTTTTAAATCGACGAAAGCTGCCCGGCGTCTTCTTCTGCACCAGAGACCCTCATCTTCTTCTTCGTGGACCTGCACAGGACACACGGACAAAAAGACAAAAAAAGACTGCAAAAAATCGCAGCCAGGAGAATGTTAATGCCAGTCACAAATGTACATCTTTCAAAATAACACATACACATACAAAGAAAGACTTCATTTCCAGCCAGACGCGATGCTATTTTCTTACTCTTTTCATGCTGCGCGCACTCAATTTCGACTTGTTGTCATACAATACAATAAGCTCCCAAAATATAAGAACTTTCAGTTGCATAATTTCAGACATTTGGCGCAAGTGTTCCAAGTGGCTAGATCGCGGGCATCGGAAATCAATTCTTTGACTTCAACACAGAGACAAGGGCCCACATTACATCAAATAAAACAACACGGTTGTCCTGCCCCCAGATCTGAAAAGAGGACAGTGATCCAACTTTTCAGACCTGAGTTCAAGAGGGGGTAAAATTCACAAGTACTTAACTTTTAAATCGACGAAAGCTGCCCGGCGTCTTCTTCTGCACCAGAGACCCTCATCTTCTTCTTCGTGGACCTGCACAGGACACACGGACAAAAAGACAAAAAAAGACTGCAAAAAATCGCAGCCAGGAGAATGTTAATGCCAGTCACAAATGTACATCTTTCAAAATAACACATACACATACAAAGAAAGACTTCATTTCCAGCCAGACGCGATGCTATTTTCTTACTCTTTTCATGCTGCGCGCACTCAATTTCGACTTGTTGTCATACAATACAATAAGCTCCCAAAATATAAGAACTTTCAGTTGCATAATTTCAGACATTTGGCGCAAGTGTTCCAAGTGGCTAGATCGCGGGCATCGGAAATCAATTCTTTGACTTCAACACAGAGACAAGGGCCCACATTACATCAAATAAAACAACACGGTTGTCCTGCCCCCAGATCTGAAAAGAGGACAGTGATCCAACTTTTCAGACCTGAGTTCAAGAGGGGGTAAAATTCACAAGTACTTAACTTTTAAATCGACGAAAGCTGCCCGGCGTCTTCTTCTGCACCAGAGACCCTCATCTTCTTCTTCGTGGACCTGCACAGGACACACGGACAAAAAGACAAAAAAAGACTGCAAAAAATCGCAGCCAGGAGAATGTTAATGCCAGTCACAAATGTACATCTTTCAAAATAACACATACACATACAAAGAAAGACTTCATTTCCAGCCAGACGCGATGCTATTTTCTTACTCTTTTCATGCTGCGCGCACTCAATTTCGACTTGTTGTCATACAATACAATAAGCTCCCAAAATATAAGAACTTTCAGTTGCATAATTTCAGACATTTGGCGCAAGTTTTCCAAGTGGCTAGATCGCGGGCATCGGAAATCAATTCTTTGACTTCAACACAGAGACAAGGGCCCACATTACATCAAAAAAACAACACGGTTGTCCTGCCCCCAGATCTGAAAAGAGGACAGTGATCCAACTTTTCAGACCTGAGTTCAAGAGGGGGTAAAATTCACAAGTACTTAACTTTTAAATCGACGAAAGCTGCCCGGCGTCTTCTTCTGCACCAGAGACCCTCATCTTCTTCTTCGTGGACCTGCACAGGACACACGGACAAAAAGACAAAAAAAGACTGCAAAAAATCGCAGCCAGGAGAATGTTAATGCCAGTCACAAATGTACATCTTTCAAAATAACACATACACATACAAAGAAAGACTTCATTTCCAGCCAGACGCGATGCTATTTTCTTACTCTTTTCATGCTGCGCGCACTCAATTTCGACTTGTTGTCATACAATAAAGCTCCCAAAATATAAGAACTTTCAGTTGCATAATTTCAGACATTTGGCGCAAGTGTTCCAAGTGGCTAGATCGCGGCCTTCGGAAATAAATTCTTTGACTTCAACACAGAGACAAGGGCCCACATTACATCAAACAAAACAACACGGTTGTCCTGCCCCCAGATCTGAAAAGAGGACAGTGATCCAACTTTTCAGACCTGAGTTCAAGAGGGGGTAAAATTACAAGTACTTAACTTTTAAATCGACGAAAGCTGCCCGGCGTCTTCTTCTGCACCAGAGACCCTCATCTTCTTCTTCGTGGACCTGCACAGGACACACGGACAAAAAGACAAAAAAAGACTGCAAAAAATCGCAGCCAGGAGAATGTTAATGCCAGTCACAAATGTACATCTTTCAAAATAACACATACACATACAAAGAAAGACTTCATTTCCAGCCAGACGCGATGCTATTTTCTTACTCTTTTCATGCTGCGCGCACTCAATTTCGACTTGTTGTCATACAATACAATAAGCTCCCAAAATATAAGAACTTTCAGTTGCATAATTTCAGACATTTGGCGCAAGTTTTCCAAGTGGCTAGATCGCGGCATCGGAAATCAATTCTTTGACTTCAACACAGAGACAAGGGCCCACATTACATCAAATAAAACAACACGGTTGTCCTGCCCCCAGATCTGAAAAGAGGACAGTGATCCAACTTTTCAGACCTGAGTTCAAGAGGGGGTAAAATTCACAAGTACTTAACTTTTAAATCGACGAAAGCTGCCCGGCGTCTTCTTCTGCACCAGAGACCCTCATCTTCTTCTTCGTGGACCTGCACAGGACACACGGACAAAAAGACAAAAAAAGACTGCAAAAAATCGCAGCCAGGAGAATGTTAATGCCAGTCACAAATGTACATCTTTCAAAATAACACATACACATACAAAGAAAGACTTCATTTCCAGCCAGACGCGATGCTATTTTCTTACTCTTTTCATGCTGCGCGCACTCAATTTCGACTTGTTGTCATACAATACAATAAGCTCCCAAAATATAAGAACTTTCAGTTGCATAATTTCAGACATTTGGCGCAAGTGTTCCAAGTGGCTAGATCGCGGGCATCGGAAATCAATTCTTTGACTTCAACACAGAGACAAGGGCCCACATTACATCAAATAAAACAACACGGTTGTCCTGCCCCCAGATCTGAAAAGAGGACAGTGATCCAACTTTTCAGACCTGAGTTCAAGAGGGGGTAAAATTCACAAGTACTTAACTTTTAAATCGACGAAAGCTGCCCGCGTCTTCTTCTGCACCAGAGACCCTCATCTTCTTCTTCGTGGACCTGCACAGGACACACGGACAAAAAGACAAAAAAGACTGCAAAAAATCGCAGCCAGGAGAATGTTAATGCCAGTCACAAATGTACATCTTTCAAAATAACACATACACATACAAAGAAAGACTTCATTTCCAGCCAGACGCGATGCTATTTTCTTACTCTTTTCATGCTGCGCGCACTCAATTTCGACTTGTTGTCATACAATAAAGCTCCCAAAATATAAGAACTTTCAGTTGCATAATTTCAGACATTTGGCGCAAGTTTCCAAGTGGCTAGATCGCGGGCATCGGAAATCAATTCTTTGACTTCAACACAGAGACAAGGGCCCACATTACATCAAATAAAACAACACGGTTGTCCTGCCCCAGATCTGAAAAGAGGACAGTGATCCAACTTTTCAGACCTGAGTTCAAGAGGGGGTAAAATTCACAAGTACTTAACTTTTAAATCGACGAAAGCTGCCCGGCGTCTTCTTCTGCACCAGAGACCCTCATCTTCTTCTTCGTGGACCTGCACAGGACACACGGACAAAAAGACAAAAAAAGACTGCAAAAAATCGCAGCCAGGAGAATGTTAATGCCAGTCACAAATGTACATCTTTCAAAATAACACATACACATACAAAGAAAGACTTCATTTCCAGCCAGACGCGATGCTATTTTCTTACTCTTTTCATGCTGCGCGCACTCAATTTCGACTTGTTGTCATACAATACAATAAGCTCCCAAAATATAAGAACTTTCAGTTGCATAATTTCAGACATTTGGCGCAAGTGTTCCAAGTGGCTAGATCGCGGCCTTCGGAAATAATTCTTTGACTTCAACACAGAGACAAGGGCCCACATTACATCAAACAAAACAACACGGTTGTCCTGCCCCCAGATCTGAAAAGAGGACAGTGATCCAACTTTTCAGACCTGAGTTCAAGAGGGGGTAAAATTCACAAGTACTTAACTTTTAAATCGACGAAAGCTGCCCGGCGTCTTCTTCTGCACCAGAGACCCTCATCTTCTTCTTCGTGGACCTGCACAGGACACACGGACAAAAAGACAAAAAAAGACTGCAAAAAATCGCAGCCAGGAGAATGTTAATGCCAGTCACAAATGTACATCTTTCAAAATAACACATACACATACAAAGAAAGACTTCATTTCCAGCCAGACGCGATGCTATTTTCTTACTCTTTTCATGCTGCGCGCACTCAATTTCGACTTGTTGTCATACAATACAATAAGCTCCCAAAATATAAGAACTTTCAGTTGCATAATTTCAGACATTTGGCGCAAGTGTTCCAAGTGGCTAGATCGCGGGCATCGGAAATCAATTCTTTGACTTCAACACAGAGACAAGGGCCCACATTACATCAAATAAAACAACACGGTTGTCCTGCCCCCAGATCTGAAAAGAGGACAGTGATCCAACTTTTCAGACCTGAGTTCAAGAGGGGGTAAAATTCACAAGTACTTAACTTTTAAATCGACGAAAGCTGCCCGGCGTCTTCTTCTGCACCAGAGACCCTCATCTTCTTCTTCGTGGACCTGCACAGGACACACGGACAAAAAGACAAAAAAAGACTGCAAAAAATCGCAGCCAGGAGAATGTTAATGCCAGTCACAAATGTACATCTTTCAAAATAACACATACACATACAAAGAAAGACTTCATTTCCAGCCAGACGCGATGCTATTTTCTTACTCTTTTCATGCTGCGCGCACTCAATTTCGACTTGTTGTCATACAATACAATAAGCTCCCAAAATATAAGAACTTTCAGTTGCATAATTTCAGACATTTGGCGCAAGTTTCCAAGTGGCTAGATCGCGGGCATCGGAAATCAATTCTTTGACTTCAACACAGAGACAAGGGCCCACATTACATCAAAAAAAACAACACGGTTGTCCTGCCCCCAGATCTGAAAAGAGGACAGTGATCCAACTTTTCAGACCTGAGTTCAAGAGGGGGTAAAATTCACAAGTACTTAACTTTTAAATCGACGAAAGCTGCCCGGCGTCTTCTTCTGCACCAGAGACCCTCATCTTCTTCTTCGTGGACCTGCACAGGACACACGGACAAAAAGACAAAAAAGACTGCAAAAAATCGCAGCCAGGAGAATGTTAATGCCAGTCACAAATGTACATCTTTCAAAATAACACATACACATACAAAGAAAGACTTCATTTCCAGCCAGACGCGATGCTATTTTCTTACTCTTTTCATGCTGCGCGCACTCAATTTCGACTTGTTGTCATACAATAAAGCTCCCAAAATATAAGAACTTTCAGTTGCATAATTTCAGACATTTGGCGCAAGTTTTCCAAGTGGCTAGATCGCGGGCATCGGAAATCAATTCTTTGACTTCAACACAGAGACAAGGGCCCACATTACATCAAATAAAACAACACGGTTGTCCTGCCCCCAGATCTGAAAAGAGGACAGTGATCCAACTTTTCAGACCTGAGTTCAAGAGGGGGTAAAATTCACAAGTACTTAACTTTTAAATCGACGAAAGCTGCCCGGCGTCTTCTTCTGCACCAGAGACCCTCATCTTCTTCTTCGTGGACCTGCACAGGACACACGGACAAAAAGACAAAAAAAGACTGCAAAAAATCGCAGCCAGGAGAATGTTAATGCCAGTCACAAATGTACATCTTTCAAAATAACACATACACATACAAAGAAAGACTTCATTTCCAGCCAGACGCGATGCTATTTTCTTACTCTTTTCATGCTGCGCGCACTCAATTTCGACTTGTTGTCATACAATACAATAAGCTCCCAAAATATAAGAACTTTCAGTTGCATAATTTCAGACATTTGGCGCAAGTGTTCCAAGTGGCTAGATCGCGGGCATCGGAAATCAATTCTTTGACTTCAACACAGAGACAAGGGCCCACATTACATCAAACAAAACAACACGGTTGTCCTGCCCCCAGATCTGAAAAGAGGACAGTGATCCAACTTTTCAGACCTGAGTTCAAGAGGGGGTAAATTCACAAGTACTTAACTTTTAAATCGACGAAAGCTGCCCGGCGTCTTCTTCTGCACCAGAGACCCTCATCTTCTTCTTCGTGGACCTGCACAGGACACACGGACAAAAAGACAAAAAAAGACTGCAAAAATCGCAGCCAGGAGAATGTTAATGCCAGTCACAAATGTACATCTTTCAAAATAACACATACACATACAAAGAAAGACTTCATTTCCAGCCAGACGCGATGCTATTTTCTTACTCTTTTCATGCTGCGCGCACTCAATTTCGACTTGTTGTCATACAATAAAGCTCCCAAAATATAAGAACTTTCAGTTGCATAATTTCAGACATTTGGCGCAAGTTTTCCAAGTGGCTAGATCGCGGGCATCGGAAATCAATTCTTTGACTTCAACACAGAGACAAGGGCCCACATTACATCAAATAAAACAACACGGTTGTCCTGCCCCCAGATCTGAAAAGAGGACAGTGATCCAACTTTTCAGACCTGAGTTCAAGAGGGGGTAAAATTCACAAGTACTTAACTTTTAAATCGACGAAAGCTGCCCGGCGTCTTCTTCTGCACCAGAGACCCTCATCTTCTTCTTCGTGGACCTGCACAGGACACACGGACAAAAAGACAAAAAAAGACTGCAAAAAATCGCAGCCAGGAGAATGTTAATGCCAGTCACAAATGTACATCTTTCAAAATAACACATACACATACAAAGAAAGACTTCATTTCCAGCCAGACGCGATGCTATTTTCTTACTCTTTTCATGCTGCGCGCACTCAATTTCGACTTGTTGTCATACAATACAATAAGCTCCCAAAATATAAGAACTTTCAGTTGCATAATTTCAGACATTTGGCGCAAGTTTTCCAAGTGGCTAGATCGCGGGCATCGGAAATCAATTCTTTGACTTCAACACAGAGACAAGGGCCCACATTACATCAAATAAAACAACACGGTTGTCCTGCCCCCAGATCTGAAAAGAGGACAGTGATCCAACTTTTCAGACCTGAGTTCAAGAGGGGGTAAAATTCACAAGTACTTAACTTTTAAATCGACGAAAGCTGCCCGGCGTCTTCTTCTGCACCAGAGACCCTCATCTTCTTCTTCGTGGACCTGCACAGGACACACGGACAAAAAGACAAAAAAAGACTGCAAAAAATCGCAGCCAGGAGAATGTTAATGCCAGTCACAAATGTACATCTTTCAAAATAACACATACACATACAAAGAAAGACTTCATTTCCAGCCAGACGCGATGCTATTTTCTTACTCTTTTCATGCTGCGCGCACTCAATTTCGACTTGTTGTCATACAATAAAGCTCCCAAAATATAAGAACTTTCAGTTGCATAATTTCAGACATTTGGCGCAAGTTTTCCAAGTGGCTAGATCGCGGGCTTCGGAAATCAATTCTTTGACTTCAACACAGAGACAAGGGCCCACATTACATCAACAAAACAACACGGTTGTCCTGCCCCCAGATCTGAAAAGAGGACAGTGATCCAACTTTTCAGACCTGAGTTCAAGAGGGGGTAAAATTTACAAGTACTTAACTTTTAAATCGACGAAAGCTGCCCGGCGTCTTCTTCTGCACCAGAGACCCTCATCTTCTTCTTCGTGGACCTGCACAGGACACACGGACAAAAAGACAAAAAAAGACTGCAAAAAATCGCAGCCAGGAGAATGTTAATGCCAGTCACAAATGTACATCTTTCAAAATAACACATACACATACAAAGAAAGACTTCATTTCCAGCCAGACGCGATGCTATTTTCTTACTCTTTTCATGCTGCGCGCACTCAATTTCGACTTGTCATACAATACAATAAGCTCCCAAAATATAAGAACTTTCAGTTGCATAATTTCAGACATTTGGCGCAAGTTTTCCAAGTGGCTAGATCGCGGGCATCGGAAATCAATTCTTTGACTTCAACACAGAGACAAGGGCCCACATTACATCAAATAAAACAACACGGTTGTCCTGCCCCCAGATCTGAAAAGAGGACAGTGATCCAACTTTTCAGACCTGAGTTCAAGAGGGGGTACAATTCACAAGTACTTAACTTTTAAATCGACGAAAGCTGCCCGGCGTCTTCTTCTGCACCAGAGACCCTCATCTTCTTCTTCGTGGACCTGCACAGGACACACGGACAAAAAGACAAAAAAAGACTGCAAAAAATCGCAGCCAGGAGAATGTTAATGCCAGTCACAAATGTACATCTTTCAAAATAACACATACACATACAAAGAAAGACTTCATTTCCAGCCAGACGCGATGCTATTTTCTTACTCTTTTCATGCTGCGCGCACTCAATTTCGACTTGTCATACAATAAAGCTCCCAAAATATAAGAACTTTCAGTTGCATAATTTCAGACATTTGGCGCAAGTGTTCCAAGTGGCTAGATCGCGGCCTTCGGAAATAATTCTTTGACTTCAACACAGAGACAAGGGCCCACATTACATCAAACAAAACAACACGGTTGTCCTGCCCCCAGATCTGAAAAGAGGACAGTGATCCAACTTTTCAGACCTGAGTTCAAGAGGGGGTAAAATTTACAAGTACTTAACTTTTAAATCGACGAAAGCTGCCCGGCGTCTTCTTCTGCACCAGAGACCCTCATCTTCTTCTTCGTGGACCTGCACAGGACACACGGACAAAAAGACAAAAAAAGACTGCAAAAAATCGCAGCCAGGAGAATGTTAATGCCAGTCACAAATGTACATCTTTCAAAATAACACATACACATACAAAGAAAGACTTCATTTCCAGCCAGACGCGATGCTATTTTCTTACTCTTTTCATGCTGCGCGCACTCAATTTCGACTTGTTGTCATACAATACAATAAGCTCCCAAAATATAAGAACTTTCAGTTGCATAATTTCAGACATTTGGCGCAAGTGTTCCAAGTGGCTAGATCGCGGGCTCGGAAATCAATTCTTTGACTTCAACACAGAGACAAGGGCCCACATTACATCAAACAAAACAACACGGTTGTCCTGCCCCCAGATCTGAAAAGAGGACAGTGATCCAACTTTTCAGACCTGAGTTCAAGAGGGGGTAAAATTTACAAGTACTTAACTTTTAAATCGACGAAAGCTGCCCGGCGTCTTCTTCTGCACCAGAGACCCTCATCTTCTTCTTCGTGGACCTGCACAGGACACACGGACAAAAAGACAAAAAAAGACTGCAAAAAATCGCAGCCAGGAGAATGTTAATGCCAGTCACAAATGTACATCTTTCAAAATAACACATACACATACAAAGAAAGACTTCATTTCCAGCCAGACGCGATGCTATTTTCTTACTCTTTTCATGCTGCGCGCACTCAATTTCGACTTGTTGTCATACAATAAAGCTCCCAAAATATAAGAACTTTCAGTTGCATAATTTCAGACATTTGGCGCAAGTGTTCCAAGTGGCTAGATCGCGGCCCTCGGAAATCAATTCTTTGACTTCAACACAGAGACAAGGGCCCACATTACATCAAACAAAACAACACGGTTGTCCTGCCCCCAGATCTGAAAAGAGGACAGTGATCCAACTTTTCAGACCTGAGTTCAAGAGGGGGTAAAATTCACAAGTACTTAACTTTTAAATCGACAAAAGCTGCCCGGCGTCTTCTTCTGCACCAGAGACCCTCATCTTCTTCTTCGTGGACCTGCACAGGACACATGAAAGCTGCCCACCAGCGCCCATCACATTCCATCACATTGACAGGAGAACGCCTTTATTACTTCTCGGATCACCCCTAAAAAAAAGTTCTGCAGCCCATCGCCATTTTGAAAAACGATGCCTACGCTCCATTGCAAAATAAAGCACTTTCAAGGTCCAATTTCGTCAAAATTTCATAGAAATACAAGGGTCCACTGTACTAATTCAAGCCCCATTGAAAACAGTGTAAAATCAACAAAGTTCAGGGCTAAGTAACATGCAAGCCAACATCACTGGGGTTTCTGAAACAAAAATTAAATTATTGTCTTGTCTTACATCTTTTCATTTCTTTTCAATTTTAGGTACATTAGCCGATTACATTTTAAAATATTCACACCCAAATAAAATCACCTCCCGAAAAGTGATAGTTCCCGAGCCTGCATCTAGCCATTTTACAAGTGGCATCCTTCCACTTTCACAGGCAAATAGGACCCATTTTTCATCCGTGATTTCATCAAGCCTGCCCTCACATGGAAGCCCCAAAACCAGGGAGTTGGTCCTTGGGTATATTTAAACAATTCCACCATTTTTAAAGCCAAACGGTCTCCGTTTTCAAAAGAAATTGTGGGGGCACTTTTTATGCTAATCAGCTGGAGTAGAAATTCTCGCTTGAATTAGTTCAGTGCACCCACAAGCTCTCAGTCGTGTGCACGGCTTCCGCCATTCTTATTTACAAATCCTCAAGTTGATCGCCCACAAATGTCTTTAAAACTAGAGAATTTGAGGGCATGCAAATCGTGATTTGCCTGGCGTAGGCAATTTTTGGTCCAATTACCGGTTTGCAACATGACACATTTTTGTAACAAGGGGTTTCAAACCAGAAGACCAGAATTTTAAAAAAGTTCTCTGCATGAAAGAGCAAATTCATGTCAAAATTATTCGTTAATTATTGCTGCGTCGACGTTTAGTTCAGTTGACACTGTTAACATGGGCACTGGAAACAATTAAATGTAGTATCCTGACGTTACTCCTATGGTTATGTACAAAGTCTATGTGGGGTGTTGAGTGCATTAAATTCGAACAGTTTCTCTGTCCCAAATTCATGTCTTTTGCTGCAATGGCTGACCTTTATTGAGATGACATATGATAAAAAACAAGTCAGGTGTGTTTACAAACACAAATGCCCCACAACCGTGACTGTTCCCACGACATAACACCACTCTTTTAACATCAACTTACATGTACAGTGTACCTTGGTAACAGGGAACGTTCATTGACAGCATTAGTGTTTTCTAAAGTTTTATATGAATTAATCTCTATGATCTCAGAACAAATACAAGATTTCTTTTATTTAGCCACTGTGACTTTGACCTTTCGGCCCCAATTGCAATAGGCTTCTTAGGATTGCCAAGGACAGTCCACAAACCAAATTTGAAGTTCACATGTAAAGTATTTCTCAAGTTATCGCGCTGACAAAATTTCTATCGTTTTAACCACTGTGACCTTGACCCTTGACCTTTCGGCCCCAAATGCAATAAGCTTCTTAGGATTACGAAGAACAATACACAAACCAAATTTGAAGTTCATACGTTAAGTATTTCTCAAGTTATCGCGCTGACAAGATTTATCCGGACACACCACACACACCACAAAAATGGTGGTTTTAGGTTTTCAGAAGTTCAGTGTGGATATGACGCGACATTGACACCCCCCCCCCCCCCCCCATCACGACAGCATGTCAAGGAAGGGCAAAAGCCACGGTCCGCTACCGGTAAAACTCCTTTTCTTGTCATCAGTTCATGTTTTAACCATACATTCCTAAATCCACAAAACTCCTTTTTATTTACATAATGTAGGATTCTGCAGGATTGATGCTATTTGGCAAAAATATGCGGCTGATTTTGAAGGGTGCACTTTGTCAAGGAGGTCTTGAGCCGGACCTTGTATTGTTTATGCTCAGCCGTACATACATTTCGACCGACAGAGAAGAATTTGCAGGATTCATTGAAGCAGTGGTCATCCTTCAAAAGGGCCACATTCAAGAATGAACAGATGATTTTGGAGGATTGAGGCTGCTAGGCTGTTTGTAGTTTTTACATGGAGGCAGTTGGAGGCGCTGCTCTTTTTGAATGATTTTCCTTTGAAAAATCGATGGTGCTTTAAATGTTTATTCACTTTTGAATGAGACATCAAACCCAAAAAGGAAAGAATGTTGCATCCTCACGCCTCTTTAATGACTGAAGGTCAGTCATTGCAAAAATGTTGAAAAGACATGAATCTGATGAGACTGAGGAACATTGTCGATTCTATAAGTTACCTTGAAATGCACTCAACTTTCCACAGATTTCGTTTCAACCAAAGAAGTGGCATCAGGATTCTACATTCTCTCCCAAAGGAAAGAATGTTGCATCCTGACGCCACCTTTTTTTCCAATCAAAAAATGTTTTGAAAAGACATGAATCTCAGACTGAAAAAAAATCCGATTTTGTTGAAATATGCTCTCTGAATATGAACGCAACTTCCCAAAGACGGTGTACACAACCAAACACGTAGGCCTACATTCTTGGCCGAGCGATTTTCTGACTCCAATTAGTCACTAACTTTTTAATACTTACATAAAAGTTTCATTTTTGGGGACTGTTTTTTTTTTTTTTTTTTTAGATAATGTTAGAAGTTATATCCTTCATACACCATTCACTATGAGGACTCCGATGACCGTGAAATCCTTCCAAGAGGTCCAAGGGATATACACATGTGTTGATGATCGATTTCATATTCAAATCCAAGATGGCGTTTGCCTGTTTTCGTGTAACGTTCACCTCAGGTTGTTCGTCAAACAACAAATAAATCAACAAAAGCAATATGCCGAAAACTCACCAATAAGATCCAACATTTTAACAGGTTATAATGAAAGAGAGAAGTAATATTTATATCCAAATGAAGATAAAAAATACTTGCATGCAACCGAATGGCGGTAGGTCTCGGCAGGAAACGCTATCCTGCATCAAGTTGGGGCTGGGAAAGCCACTTGCTTATTATTCATAGTATCACCTGTACACGTGGGTAGTCACGCAGTTGACATACCGTGTATTGTGCTAAGCGAACAATACACAAAAAGAAACAAAACAAGACATGACCGCTTTAAACATCTGCAAGTGGAGATCTCGCCAACGTAGACAATAATTCATTATAAGGCCTATGCGTGGCCGAAACAGCTGAGCATTCCAGTCCACCCTCCTTAGCCACTGGGTTGAGAATATTCGTCATTTCAGATCAAATTCGTCTAAAATAAGATGTTGCCAAATGGCATCATTCAGAGATCGAATTCGCCTCATACAATTTAAATCAATTAGAGGAATTCGAGTTCAGAATAACATGGTTTGGCGTAGACGAGACGAAGTTCAATACTCCCGGGGACGAAAACGTGCTCATTGTTTGAATTTGCTTTAAAATTGAATGGTATAAATGACCAAATTGGTCTTGGTCAAAGCATATATTCCTCCATGGTAAAAGCGTGCGAAATATTTGTGGACGAAATTGAATATTACAGTTGTTGAATTTGAATAAAAAATGTTTCAAAATAGCCTGAAAAACCTAAGTGCACTTCCAATGTTTAATTTCGTCCGTCAGCGAATCAAGCAAAATGAGCACTCGTTTTCGTCCCGGGGTATTCAATTTCGTCTTGCCTATATGCCAACCTTGTTATTCAGAAATCAAATTCGTCGAATTGATTCAAATAGACGAATTCAATGAATGCTTCAAATCGGGAGGTTAGACGAGAACGATCTGTAATGACGAATGTTCTGGACCCGGTGATTAAAGAGGTGCTTATTGCTCCAACTTTAAAACTGAGTTATTTTGTTAAAAGCGTGAGAATTTAATAATAGAATTCAGGGGCGTAGCAAGGACTTTTTTGGGAGGGGGATTTTTTTTGTAGAGGCACTTGCACACTCCGTGCTGAAATGTTAACACGTTTTTTTCTCCAGACACTTTGGCCTCCATAAAATCAAATTGGGTGGGTGGGTGGGGGGGGTGGTGGGGGGGTACCATCTCTCGATGGGGGCGCTGATCAAAACCGACGAGTATGCACACTAACATAATTTGCACTTTTCAGGGCGACATTTAATTTAAAAAAAGGCACTCGTAAAGGCCGCTGGCACAAAAAAGGCCCTATTTTGTTTTTAAAAAGGGCACTTTTCCCAGAAAAAAGCCACTTGTCAACGAAAGAATGGCACTGGGGGCGGGGGGGGGGGGTAAAGTGGGTGCAAAAGGGGCTTTTAAAAGGCCTGGGCAGTCTTCACAAAATATTGGGGGATACCCCCTTATCGTAACGTGGCAAGTAACGTGGCTTTGAAACTGTGAACAGTAACAAAACAAAAGAAACTATCTAAACCCATGCAAGAAGCTGTAACAAATTTCACCACATTGACCCTCTAATGATGTCTCTGTGCATCGGTTATGTCCTGGCCCATGTCTTTTTCTTTACTGCACAATTTACCCTTGTTCCAAACATGGCCATTTTAAGAGTCTCCAGATGAATAAAAATCAAGGTTTTCCCACAAATTGTTAGGCCTACCCCTCATATTAAAAAAAAAAATTAAACAATTACTTTGCGCACCTGGGATTTGTGTAATTGGGGAGGGTCGACTAATATTTCTGAATTACAGACTTTTTGAGAGGCTAGACACAAATAGTTTTGTAATTGAATACTTCATCGGCAAAGTTATGTCCCTTCCAAGTTCACGACATCACAGAAGTGAAAACGGAGACAAATCAGATATAGGCGTTGGGCGGTTTTTTTTTATGTAAACCACATTGATTTAAACAATCACCGATTTAAATCGCGATTTAGGCACTTGGTTTGTTGGGGTTGTTTTATCATTCGTTTTTGTTTTGTTTGTTACAAAAGGGGAAGATCGGTTTTCGTGTTTCTGTTTTCTTCCACATCAAATTCTGTCTGCTGTTCCTTCCTTCCAGAACTAGGCTCCGCTGCAAAAAAAAACAAAAACAATTGAAACGGGAAGTAGCTGCTAATGAGGAAGGGCGCCGCCACGTTCCTGGTAGGTAAAAAACACATTTGCTGTGGTCACTCAACGTGTTGTGCAACTAAAACCTAAACTTTTTTTACATACATGTTACATTACAAAGCAGTTTATTCCCTGACAAGATAATTCACTCGATCATGATCGGTTATGGCCTATGTTGGGGTTTGGGGAAGAGTAAGGGGTAAACTGGTTGAGAATACAGTAATTCCTATGGAAATGCAAGTGCAAGAGATACAGAATAAGAACTCTAAACCCATATTAGGCTAAAACAAAATGGGTAGATTTTCCTGTAACAGTCAAAATGAAAGTTTTGCAGTTTGTGAGAAATAAAGGTGCCACCCCCCCCCCCCCCCCCACACACACAAAAACACACCTGAACTGGAACCAGAGTAATAATGGACCCTGAAGCTCCATGTATAGATTTTCCTGTCACATGCAGTTATTAAATATTTTGCTAGGAATTGTCTATATTATGTGGAAAACTTTAGTTGAAAGACTGTAGTTTGCTATAGGCCACCAAAAACACTACAAAACTGGAACAAAGGGTCATAAAACAGGCGCAGGCCGATTGTGTATAGTTTGGGATAATAATTTCAATAACACTTTAACTGTTCAGCTAACCGAAGACATAATTTATGTTGGAAGTTGGCAGAAAATTTGTAGTGGATAGAGAGGGCAGATTTATTTTTGTAAGATAAATAATTGGGTTTAATACGACAATGACGGCAAAGTCACGGCACAAAATGAAAATGGCGACAATGCCGAAACGAACGGATTTCTGCCTTCTGTCGTTGCGCCAGATCATTGTTGACCCGTGAAGGAAGTGTCCTTCCTCCGTGGTTGACAGACCCGGACCGTCATGACCGTAGTCCTACTTGTGGGCGCTTCGACACTTCGGACTAAAAAAAGTGCAGTGAAGAAGAAAGAGGGTTTATATGTAGCCCAATACTATCGATAAATCACAAAATGAAAACCATTACAACACACAGTAACTGGCCTATGTGGGGAAAATACACAAGAAAATAGACCGAACAGAAATCGGTGTCCGAAGTCTGGGCCTGGCCGCAGTTCTAGTTAACACACGTAGCAACCGTAGGCCAAACTGCGTGCCCAATTTCCGGACACCATCTCCTGTTATTTTTGATTCAAACGAAATTTAAATCGTCAGTGTCGGACTCGTCAACAAACATGTTCTCTTTTACAGGATCTTACTTGTAAAAGTCGAGGAAAAGCACCTTCCAACTTTCAAGCAAACAGCTCCACTAACGTGATTATCGTCTGAGTCCAACAATAATATTACAACCGCCACTGGATATTACTGCAGCGAACTAATTACTCCACGTGCGTGCAACAGAATTAAACACTGCCGGACTGACGAACACACCCCCTCTGTTTCTGGCGGTAACAACGCGCAGCGAGGAGGAACTGAAAGTGTATAGCAGATGGCAGAGACGCGATTCATGTAACAGCTAGACGACGGCCACTGAAAGTATTGTTGACGTACGTACCCATGTGGCGCAGCCCCTAACGTGGCGCACTGTGACTTTTCGCCTGATAGCGCCTAGCTAGGGCAAAATGAGGCCTAATTTAACTGAAATTTCATAGAAAGTGAAATGTCATGAAGTTTTTAACACTCCCGTTCATAAATCACGAGTTCATTTACTGGTACAAAATTAGAAGAAACATTTATTTCGGCGTGATTTTCCGAGTTTATTTCGAAGTGCACAGTGAACTCATTGAAAATGTCACCCCGAAATAAGAAAATTATTTTCTGACAAATTTGTAATTGGGAAGTAAGTAGAGATAATAATGGCTTATCAGAGTTTAACAACTTTACAGAAATTCTTCAATGTGAATTTGGAATTTTCCAAGATTTATTCCTGTGCGCCACGTCATGACGCGTCAGGGAACACTCAGCCGAGTTTGTGCCCAATTTCCGGACGCCACCGTTTTTGAATTTTGGATTAAATTTCATGACACCGAAATCGTTAGCAGGCATCAATAAGGAAATAGTACCAGTATTTCACTGAATGAATTTGAAGCTTGTCAACAAAGAAGTTTGGCAACACTACATGAGGAAAGTCGAGGTAAACGTCGAAGTGCGCCACGTTAAGGAACACATCATAGTAGAAAATGCAGGTGAAAAAAAAAAATCGGCGGCTCGCATTTTTGCTCCGTGCCTGGCGAAAACGATGACGACGACCCGAAAGTCTCAACCTTCGCTGCCCACGGCTGATTTCACATTTTCCCGTATTTTTGGCTGAACAAACATTTCGTGTGAAAGTTTGTCTTATACATAAAAAAGTCACTCTAACATGTGGGAAATTGAACTCAACAGACAGAATTAACAAGGAGACCAAACTGAGGTTTTAATCATCCAACTTGCTTCTTTCACAACTATAATGTATTATATTAAAGAGGTTGTGGAATGCTGAAAATCGTTTTGTTTTTTATATTGTAGAGTAGACCCATATATAGCATAATGACAAACTCCCATTCTTTTCTAATGTGCGTTTATATGTTTATAAAACTGAAATTCATCGAGTAATTTGTTGGTCGGCGAGCGCATAATTGAAATCAACAGTCGTCGGGCTCTTCTTGAAATCAAAAAAGGCGTGACGTAATAAACAGGACTCGTTTATACAACGACTGTTTACTGCTGCCCAACCCGCCCCGTCATACGTCAGCACGTGTGACTCGCAGTCAAGCAGTGAGAAAATCAACATTTTGTAAAAGACTCGCGGAGATTGATATTCCTTCCCATTGCTTAATTTTTGGATGAGTATATTGAACAAGGACACAGTGACCTCTGAGCTGTTCTTCCGTATAAATTTGAGCCCCAACTGCCCGAAAAAGAGACCAGCAAAAACACGGATACTGCAACTGGCCAGCTGAAAACGCCAGACAACACGGCTCTGATGGGTGGTAGGTCTGCGACGTTTGCGTAAAAAAACAGCTGTGTTTTATCCAAGGACTAAAAGTATTATGTTCATGATAACATTTTTAGATGAGCATCAACAGTCCTACCGCAACTTTCTTCGTGATTTACAGACAATCTCAAACGTTATTCCGGTGAATATTCAGTCCAAAGAGACGACAAATCGTCAGGTTGTTTTCGAATGATACGCGTACGGCACGCATAACGCATCACGGCAGTGGATGTGGTCGACCGTGTCCAGAACTAATGTTGTACGGTTAGCAGCGTCGCGGGCCCCGGTCAAGTTCCTTGCGTTGCCTGGTGCTTTTTATGTATACGTTCCCCACAAAAAAATCAGTCCTCTTCTCTTTTCTTTCCTTGTGCATTTTAACCCTTGTTTTAACATCCTGAAACGATAATTACGAATTTACTTGAATTTTGAAATTGTTAACTTTATTGTTTACCAAAAAAAGCCGTAAAACAACGCCAGGAGACCATGGAGGAAGGAGGAGACCATGGGACTACCGCTTCACCTCAGCCTGTAAACGTGGCTACAAAAAAAGTACAATTCATAAATCGTAGTCATGCTCCGTTCATGAAACAAAAATCTCTGGACTTACGACATGTTCGGGATCCCGGTTGAAAACAAAATTCACTGGTCCCGAAATTTAACGTGCACTATCATTATTTTCAGTACCTAATGAAGACTTTATTCAAGAAATTCCAGTGGCAGAGAATTTGTCATTCGATCAAAAGAAGTTCTAGGGAAAATAGAGGCCTGTCACATTAATCAGCACTAATGTTAAGGAAAACTACGCGGTCCTTTTTCTACGCATTTACCTTCAATTTGTGTGTGTGTCAACGCGTGCGCGTATGCTGCGCAGATAATGGAGGGTCGAGGATACATTTGAATACTCCTAGAACTATGAGGCTCCCGTGGAGCCTCATAACATAGGTTCAGAACCCCGCAAAATTGTTGTCAGCACAAAACACTAATTAAGTACAAAAACGTCCATCCCAACCAAGCTTTTTCCCACAGAACCGCTGCACAGTTTGCCCCTAAACTCCGTACAATACCTCATGACATACTCACCTTATGTGCACCCAACAAACATCGGTGGATTCTGTCTGTTTTCGGCAAAAATGATGAAAAATATGCCCTTTCCGCACTGAACCAACCTAACACTTAACGAGCACGCGCGCAGAATGATCGCAGTCATTTTCGGTTCGATCGCTCGGAGCGCGCCGCGGGGGGTATGGTGTAGGAGCGGAACGATAGTATGCGCATGCCTACAAGTGCAAGTACGTACCCCCCACGGCGCGCTCCGAGCGATCGAACCCGAAAATGACTGCGATCATTCTGCGCGCGTGCTCGTTTCAAGTGTTTATTTTTTATAATTTTAATGACTCGGTCCACTTATTTTAGAAATAAGTTTTCGCAATAAATGAAGATCAAATAAGTTACGAAGCTCATGATTGCTATAGCTCCTTCCGCGAATTCGGCGAACTCCGCGATCATCGGCCAGCTGCCAGAATCTCTCCAGAACAATCTCTTGTTTGTCACCACTGGCAATTCCCAAAAACTCAACGGCTTTTGGTTTTCCACATCTTCGGATTTGTCAATTACATCTAACTAAAAAGGAACAGAAAAGTAAATGGTAAGAAAAGTACAAGGTACGAGTCGTCCCGGGTACGAGTTGTCCCAGGTCACAAATTTGGGGTACGAGTCGTCCCGGGTACGAGTTGTCCTGGGTACGAGTTGTCCCGATACCTTTGTACTCGTACTCGGCCCGTACTTGGACTCTGAAAATCTCGAACTCGGATTTTTGGCCCAGGACTCGACTAAAAAGTACTCGGACTCGGCCCGTACTCAGCACTGTGTGTACTCGGGAAAACTTAGTACTCGAGTTTTGGTACTCGACTACAACATTGGGCAGCATTTACCAGATTTTCTCAACAATACGTGTTTGTAGCTGCGCAATGCCTAAACTAATTTTGGAATGCCATTCTGCAATCGTTGCCTGATTCCTGCTTCGCAATGCGGGTATATATATGGACATTAGTAAACAACAGACAGAGTCCAAATAAACCTTAGACCATCATATAAAAATCACAATCCTTTACAATCGCTTTTTGATGGCTTAAATGAGGCCTACACAAAACTCCAAATGAAAAGCTCCAAATGGTACATGGAACTACATACACAAAGAACTCAATCTAGACCATTTATTACAGATCAAAGAATGTGCTTATCATGGTCAGTGGATACTTTACTGACCCTGGGTGGAATTATTCAATACACACCATCACACATGTTTAAATACATCAACATTCACTACGAACAGTATCATGGCTAACTTTCATTCCATACATAATTATGTTTTTAACACAATAAATTACCAAATAAACCAAAACAAAAAAGAGAAGAAAACCACTACAAGAAGGGCCAATATTGCCTTCCATAGTACAGACAACAGTTAATATTTACCACTGAGAAAGGAACACAAAATATATAAGTAACCCTGTTTTACAACACAGGACTAGAATCACATGATACGGCAACATCATCCTTCCCCGCAGCTACCAGGTCGCACAATGAGCTGCTGGAACAATGAGCTGGTGTACTGCTACTCTTATCAATTTTCTAAATACATGTATGTCTCTTATGCTAGACATTTCTCTTATTTGTATTTACTTTTAAGGTACACCTTTTTTAATTTGCTTAATCTTTTTTATAAGAACCAGCTCCCACAGAAGTTTCTTTCTTTTTCTTTGGCACAAATTTGGCCATGGCATGTGATGTCATTTGAAGGTGAAACTAGTTGAGGTTCTGTGAATTGAAAACTATAAACCTCAATATTTTGTAAATATTCCATCAAGCAGAAGTTTATTTTATTGGCGAATTTGTGAAAAATGGAATTTTATTTCATAATTGAGTTGTCACAGTTTTATCAATTATTCCTTCTAGTCAGGTGGCTCAGACCCAATTTTTGACGAGATCGCGATCGACTGGTCCAAAGCATCAAACTTGGCAGATATATTCTTATAGCCCTAGCGAAGACATTTAGAAGGGGTGACACCTGAAATTCTTTTGGGGAAGGGCGCCTAATTTGCATAAATCGTAAATACCTGCAGTGTAATATATTTGTTCCCATATTTAGCTATATTTTATATTTTTTTTATTTTATGAGAAGTTTATTTTGGTGATTCTACTTACACATCCTTACTTCAATAACATTTTCTAAATAATGACTGAATAATTATGAAGACATAGAAACAATCCAAAATGGCTACCATTATACCCTAGAGTTGCGCACATTAACCTTATCTCCAGATATCATCAAGTGGTCTTGCCAAACCTCAGTATTGATGAGCTTCAAATTCACCAAGTTGCTGTCAGTTACCCTTTTAAAACTTTATGGAAAATCATGTGAACTGTGATAACATTGCGATATTTAACCCAGAAAACAAAACGTGGGGACTTAAACAAGTTGAAGGAAATTCCCAAAATTATTGGCAAGAAAATTGTTTGACGTAGATACAATTATTGTAAACAAAAATAATAATCTCTTACATTGGGGATTTCCTTGAACTTGTTCAGGTCTCCCACGTTAGGCAACCCTTTGCCTAATTTTTAGCCCAATTGGCATACACCTCATCCCCCCCCCGCCCTTTTGTGGTGCTAAATATCAAGATTTTATCATTTTTCACATGATTTCCCATTGATTTTTGTTAAGGTAGCTGTGCCACTAAGTAACTTTGTGAATTTGAAGCTCATCAACACTGTGGTTTGGGAAGACTACTTGATGATATCTGAGTAAAAGGTAACTATAGGATATAATGGTAGCCATTTTGGATCTTTATTATGTCCTCATAATCATCCAGTCTGTGATATGCTTTAGAAACGTTATTTAAGTAAGGATATGTATAAAGTAGAATCACCAAAATATACTTTTCCAAAAAATAGAAGAAAAAAAACAAATATACCCAAATATGGGAATAAATATATTACATGGCATTTATTAACGAATTATGCAAATAAGGCACCCTTTCCAAAAGAATCTCAGGCGTCAACCTTTGTAGGTAACTTCTTTAGGGCTATAAGGATGTAGCTGCTAAGTTTGGTGGTGCTTTGGACCAGTCGGTTACAATTCCGACCATATGCCACCGGACTATTCTAGAATAGGGGGAATTTAAATTGCCCAAAACCCAACAAGAAATTTAAACTTTGTCCAGGATTTGTAGGAGCTGCAGGTCTCAAAGTGTTTATTTTGTTTTCCAGCTAATCTTTGACGTGTAAAAATGCCAACAGACTTTCCCTTTATCGGGATAACCAAATATCTGGCTGAATTGTATCATAAGTGCTGCACAATACCTACCCAGCACTGTCAATTACTCTCATGGGAACAAACTATTTTGTTCCATTTCATAAAAAAACATAATTTAGATTTTTTTTTTAATTTAATAAATTGCAGTACTTTAAAGAGTACTATATTAGAATACAGTTAGTGCAACAGACAGTTCCTTTTTGTTTAATAGTACTATTAAAGCAAAAGGTGGGTTTAAAAATGTGGAAAATCTGTCTGAAGCTTACATACATAACTACAACAAAACAGTACATGAATTCAGTTTCTCTAAATTTATTTACAGTATTATACATGTTTGACAATATATATTACTTCACCAAATTTGTTGATGGAATAAACACTCAACTTGAAACTGACTAGTACTTAATCATATGTTTAGGTACCATTGCATTGGTGTGTGTATATATACTTCCTAGTAAAGCAATTAACTAACTTAAGGTACTGATACTTATACTCGTGTTGGGCTGAAATACTAGAAAACTGAGAAAAAGAGACAAAAAAGCAAATAGAGCACTTATCTCCACTCATATTGTTATTTCAAGGGAGACAAAGTGAGATTGGAGGGGTTACATTCTGAGGCCCAGATAGTGAACTTCGCTGTAAAACTAAGTTTCTTTTCCCGAAAGTCAGTATTATTATAGGCAAAACACCTTCAGTGTCATTCATTCTCAAAATGGTTGGTTTCTGTCCCATTCCCCTTCATTTCCCAAGCATTTATGCAACATTGATTCTACACATGTACATGTATTAGACTTTTGTGACACTGCTCCAACCCTCAAACCAAACAATGTTAGTCTTCCACTTTTTTCTCATAAATTTTGTGTTCTCTTGGCGTTCAGAATGCTATACTCTTCCACATCGGAGTCATCACTCCAGCCCATCCCACCACCATCATGATCAGAGTCCTCTGTATTGACTTGGTTGAAACCCTTCCTTCGGTTGAAGAAGTTGCCCAAGCTGAATTTGCTGTCAGTGGTGGCCTTGTAGCCCGAGCGGATGGTAGTACCTGCTTCACCTCGGAAGAAGCGCATGCGGCCCTGAGCCCGCAGGCGCACAGCAACTGCCACCAGAAGCATGAGGAAGATGGGAACAGCAAGTACAGCCACAATGATGGCCGTAGTGGTGAAACTGGCATCCATGGTAGGATTGACTATGTGCTTGGGGATTTCCTCTCGGCGCGGTTGTCTTTCCTCCTCGACTTGGCTAGAAGTAGTTTCATCTAGTCCTAGACAAGCAAATATGTGAACCTATTTATTGCCACAGGTTTGAATCTGAATGGACAATATGAAAAGGCATACATCTCATTCAATGGAACACCAAAATAATAAAATACAACAGCAATCACAGAAGAATTCGGTAGAAGCCAAATATCACAAATAACTGCTCAGAAATTGGAGAGAAAAAAATCTATTTTGTTAATCCAGTTTCTCTCTACACAAATGATAACCCAAGTGTCACAAAATTTGGACTCTAGTTGTGGCACTGATAGCCTTGCTTGATGAGGCTCTGGAAGTTTAATACTATTGATGAGATATTGTCTTTAATCGATTTGATCGTCGCCCAGAATGCCGGTGTTGTAACAAACAAAAAAAGACTGCATATGCTAAACAAAGACTCTTCTGTGTCGCTTATATAGATGTAGATGTAGGTTGCTAAGCTTGCTACTGCAGCCTTTCTTTCAACGCAATCTCACAAGGGTCCTTACAAGTGGCACTTACAGGTGCCCATTTGTTCCCGGGAAGTATCAAGTGTTAGCTGCCATTTTGTATCTGCCATAACAATGTGAATCTGTGACAAATTAATTTTAAACCGGGTCATCAAGCCCTATGTGATGAAAGTAACATGGTGCTGGGTGGACAGTCCGGTAATCCATTCAACACTGTAACACCTGGCCATGAATATGAATGGAATCATACTACTTTGAGGTCATGGATAAGCTTCACATTTTACTTACCAAGGTTCCTTTGGAATTTCCAGACTCTGTTGGGTCCAATTTCCACGACATAAACATTCTTGGAATCTGGTGCTGCTGCAACATCATGTGGTTGCCCGAACCCCTTAACAACAATAACAAAGTGCACAAATTATTAAGATAAAAAATAAAACTTTTCTAGTTCTAGACTTGCTAAATCAGCGGCCTAATTAAAAAAACAACAACTTTTTATCATGGCCAAAATCTAAGACTGAATTTATATACTAAAGTCAGCTTCTGGTTGGTTGCAGGCACGACAACCGTCCTTAATTTAACTTACGATGGTCTCCCAGACTAATCCCCGCCCCCAATAACTTTGGATCATTTGAAATATGCAGTGGATGGACCGGGAACCAGTCTCTAGGTCTCCCCCAACTCTCCTATTCTGGCCATTGAAGGGGTACTTGTGCATACTTTGAGCGATAATTATACTACCAATTTTTCATCTGCATGATCATCGCGTGACCGACTATCAACCAGACTTAGGTAAATATGGACTGTGTATTGAGTAGATGGTACTTTGTGACCACTGTTGAGAGCCCCAATGGGAAAGGCACCATGTGTGCATACTGGTTCATACACTGCTCTTGACTTGGAAAGAACAAAATTCACTTTCCATGATAGCTTAAGTTAAATTCCAGGATTGTTGTCATGACCATGGGAACCCTAGCACAACTAATTTGATTTTGAATGTGCACAAACCCATGTCTCCTTCATGTCAGCATTAGGTGTATGGCAGTAATAGGGTCAATGGGCCTTATTCAGGAGTCGGCCATATTGAATTGAAAGTGAGATAATATCTAAAACATTTTAACTTGCGAAGAGAAATTAAAAAACCCCTAGAGGTTCGCGTTTGTTGAGTTACAAATGCAGAGTGGTCGGGCAGACAACCTTTTCATTAAACACTGCCCACTTAAGTTATGAATATGTTTATGTAAGAACAAAGGATCACGAAATAACATCCCTTCCAGTGCAATCAATTATTTTGTTACAAAAATGTATCTTTAACGGTGTGATAAAGTTCAGTAAACATTCTATGTGCGCAAAAAAGTTATTTCTGGTTTGATGACGTCATCAGTCAAAACGTTGAGTGAATACTGATGAAGTTCGGAGAGGATAATTGTTCAATGTAAAATTAAAATAATGTATAAAAATATGGGAAATATAATTGTTTGTACTAATAACACCTAACTTCCGGTTTGATGATGTATTAATAACACCTAACTTCCGGTTTGATGACGTCACAGCATTAGAGATCCAAAGGTGAACATTGTAATGGATATCATTATTTGGACTACGAAGATATGGAAGAAATTTTGCTTTGTTTTGATTTCAGGCTAAAGTCTTCATTTTGAATTCAAGTAACTTTGACCTTCCGATAGACCAGGAAGTAAAGGTCAAGCGAGTTCACGTACACGAAAAGAAATGTTTATCAATTAATGGTCTATCTGATTACAAGGTTGGAACATGATTGATCATTTTGTTCAAGAGTTATAAGTGAAGAAGATCATCATTTTTTCAACAAAAATCGCTTGAAATTTGACACCCGAAAACGTCATCGTGACGTCGGAGTCATATGCACCACTCGGGATGTGGGTCGATATATACTGAAAGTTACAAGTTCATATCATAAACAGTTTAGGAGAAAATCGCGGAGAAGTATTGTCCGGAAAAAAAGAAAGAAAGAAAGATTAATCGTAACAACTCCAAAAAGTGGTTGGGTTGTGCCAGACCACTCAATGACAGTAAAATAAGGCTGCATTATGCCTACATAAATAGTCTGGCGCCATCCCATTCAACAGTACACAATTAATGAAATACTCTTGGGAACTTGACAAAAATGGCCAACTCGTGCATAAGGCCCATAGTCCCTTCAAGTCTCTCTTTGTACACGATGAGGGCTCCATAAAGCCTAAATATATGTTTCCCAACTTTGATAACAATCTTTGGTTATAAATATTTACCGAACTCCCTGGTGTCCATGTCTGAAGCAGCATGCCACTGTCAAAGCCTAGGGTGAAACCCTGGACTGGCTCCGCTGAACCACTTCTGGATAAGCCCTTGCCATTCACTGCATACAGACGACCTCCTAAGACAACACATAGGGTCAAGAATGAATTAAGGCATGCACAATGGAATAAGGAAATGCAGAGTTTTAAAGGGACATAGGAACATTGACAATTACCAGAATACCGGTAGAACCTATTGATGAGGTACAAAACCTCGCTCAAAGTGACAAAAGTACTGGTATAAATAACCTGTCAATTATTCTGCCACAAATGGATTTGAGTTCTTTGAGATGTCTTTTTAGCATATTAGTTCTTCTAAAGACCTGCAAGAGACATTTGTATGCAAGGATCCAAACAACTCCAATGATGTGGGCGACTTCACGCCTTACGCCGTGTCTGAATTACACATGGGTCTATGGGAAGTGGCTGCAACCGCTACCGTCATTGCCAGCCGCAGCCAGGTATTTGGACACGGCCTTAGAACCATGTAATGCTAGTTACCAGAAGCATAAACTTTTTCTTATCCTACAATTCTGGTGGTCTAGTATTCGAGCTACTCCCCCTTCATTCTAGTACTTACATGTAGATCTTAACCTACAGTTCAAGCCCTGAATAGAGAGCACAATAGTCAAAGTTACATAGATCAGCCTGAAATTGCCAACAATCAAGGGTGCAATGAGAGCAGAATGTGCACTATACTATAGTGACTACTGGGTAACCTAAGTTTTACCTTAAAAGCTGCAATATTTGGCTCTCTACAGGAGTATAACTGTCGAATATAATGTGGGAAAAGAACCCGTACTGATGTGAAGCAGTGTAATAAGAAATAAAAACATAGTCATGGTGACTGACTCACTTGAAGTTATTCACACATTTAAAAAAGGGAAAACCAATTCCTGGAAAACGAATCACTTCAATGAAAATGGAGTAACTCCTCACCACAGCCACTAATTTGAAAAATTCAAAATGCCTGTGGAAGACAAGGTAATAATCATTCATATCAAACACTCATTTTTTTCTCAATATACTCTTTTTGCCACAAAAAATGGGATCAAATGATAGAACTAAATAAAAAATATGATCCTTTTCAAATTCTCCTTAAAGTAACTTCCAGTCTGATGACGTCATGAATTTAAAATCTGTGGTTAATCAGAGAATATCAATATATATTTTTTGTGTCTGGTATTCCTCACTTAACACTTTTATAATTCATATGTATGTAGTAAAATGCTTCTGCTTTTGAGTTATGTTCGGTTTTTATTGCACTTCCGGTAACAACAGAAGTGAAGGACAAGAAATGTTTGTCACGGCATAGTCTACAACCTCATGAAAAACGAACACGATACTCTATTTAGTTCAAAAGATATAGTGCAAACTAATTTGCCCTTAAATCATGACGTCATGATGACGTTACAAAGATTATAACATCTTCGTCACATGGTACAAGTTCACACTAGGTTTTAAGATCTTGGTTCCAGATCATTCTGACTCACGCTGTACACAGTGAACTGTTTCAAGGGCAAGGGTGATACATTACTGCGAGACAACTACCGTGGCCTCAAGCTGTTGGACCAGATGTTTAAAGTCACTGAGAGGATATTGGAGAGTGTGATAGGTCTCAAGTGACCATCGACCAAATGCAGTTTGGGTTCATGCCTGGCCGTGGCACAATTGATGCTATCTTCATCCTACGTCAACTGCATGAGAAGTACCTTGGCAAACGGAAGAATCTCAATTTTGCATTTGTCGACCTGGAAAAGGCCTTTGATGGAGTGCCCAGAATGGTTCTGTGGTGGTCGCTGAGGAAAGTGGGATTGGAAGAGTGGGTAATCAGGACGATTCAGGCCATGTATGAGAACTCTAAGTCCAGCACACGCCTGAATGACCTGTTTAGTTCTGTGTTCAGTGTGAAGGTGGGTGTGCATCAAAGGTCCGTGCTCAGTCCTCTGTTCTTCATAATAGCTCTGGAGGCACTGTCGCAAGAGTTCCAAACTGGTTGCCCCTAGGAACTGCTGTATGCTGACGATCTGGTGATAACAGCAGAGTCAATCGAGGAGCTCAAACATAATCTCTCTGTCTGGACATCATATCTTGAGTCAAAGGGTCTTCATGTCAACATGTCCGAAACAAGGATCCTCTGCAGTAGGCATAGTGTCCAACATAAAGCTGACGCTGCTATTAAGTGGCCTGTCTGCAAAAAAAGGAGTAGGTAGTAACTCAATCTTCTGCTCCAGTTGTAACCATTGGGTCAAAAAGCGCTGCTCTGGCATCCATGGCAGGCAAAACAAGATTCAACCTTCAAGTGTAAGGTGTGTTATGGATTCCTTCTGTTACCTTGGGGATGTCTTAAGTCAGTCAGGTGGTTGCTTTGACGCTACGACTGCAAGGGTACGTTTGGCCTGGAAGCACTTTGATGATCTGCTACCAGTTCTGACCAACAAGGGGATCTCCCCACATGTCAGGGGTTATGCCTATAATGCTTGTGTGCGTAGTGTTCTCCTGTATGCTAGTGAAACCTGGCCAATTACATCTACCACCTTATCCGCGATGATAACGCCATGATTGGAAATCCATGGCTGAGCTAAGGCCCCAACCTAGTCTGTCTGCTGTTGACGAGGTGGTTCGTCGGGGACGCCTTCACTGGTTTGGTCACATCCAGCGTATGAACGAGGACGGCTGGCCAAGGAAGATCCTCTACTACCAGATCCCTGGCAACTACCAACGTGGACGTATAAAGAAGAGGTGAAGCATGCAGATCGATGCCAATCTGGCATTGAACCGAGTGGAGTGGAGGAAAGCTATCGGACTAAGAGGACATGATCATCATGGAGTCCAACCCTCCAGTTCAGGGAAAGACGGACTATAAACAGATGGATGGATGGATGGATTCCGAAGTAAAAACTGATTGCCAAACCAACAAAAAGTTTATTTGTAGTTAAGTCACTTAACTTCCACCTTAAATGCGATGAATTTATAAAATAATAGCACTGAGTCGAAGGAAGACTTCCTTTTTTGTGATACAAGTGACAGGCGTCAAAGTGGCCTACCCCACAAAGCAGGCAGGGTGAACCCTAGTGGCAAGAACTCTGGGCTACAAAGACAAAAAAAACTGCAATACAACAAACCCCTGTCATTTCATCAGCAAGTACCAACGGGATAGTTCTCAGACTTTGCACGTTATACTACTTAGAACTCGAGTCCAACTTGAAAATATAATATACTTCACATTACTTTTAAAATAATTAAAAAAATTGTGATACATAGTCCATTTCAAAGTTGTTCGGACATTTAGAACTTTTATTTACATTTCAATATGCTACACAGCATTGAGTAGGTATCCTTTTTTTCACAGCAATCCTTCATGGATTAAAACCAAGCATAGGATGTATAGTTTTTGTTCTACGCCATAATTTTTGGCAGGACTGACATGACTGAGGTAAAAGTTTCCTGCACATTCTGCAAATTTGAAAATTGGACCACAATGTTAGCTTACATTACTTTAACATTCTTGATGTTCTTCCCTGTTTTGACAAATGTCATAATGTCGGCAACATGTTTATCCTACCTTTCCATGGACTGTAGCTAATGGCAAATAACCGTGTGCCAAACTCTGGTAGATGATATTCTCGGATGTACTTGCCAGTATCTGCCTGGAAGCATTGTATCCGGCCATTCTCTCTATCAGCCACACACAACTGCTGCTTGATAGGAATGAATGCCAGGCTGTGGGGTATGGAGAATGTGCTGGGCTCTGGGTCAATAGCAAGCTCCCTTCCTGTAGTATCAAGACAAGAATGGCAGGCTCTTTCTAACAGCAGACAAATTCTCTTAGGTATCAGAAATTGTCCACACAGGGATGAATTTAAAACATTCACCACTGCATTCAAGGGAACTCATCTTGTTACCTACATGTACATTTGTATTCACTGAACTTTTGTCTGCAATTTGTTGCAGGTTTTTAGTCTATTAATACAGAAAAACCATGGAAGCAATACCATACATTTATATATATGAATTGAAGCTTTGCATTGTGGATGAGATCAATTATGTTTGCGGGAAACAATATGTGGAAAGAAATCTCTTCTTGGAAGTGTGGTTCTGAAAAGAACCGGTTGGTTGTACCGGTTCTTTTCAGAACCACACTTCTTCTAAGAAGAGATTTCTTTCCACGTAATGTTACCCGCAAACATTATAATTTACCATACATTTAATCAACTGGGGAAAATGAACTGCACATGAAAAATGAGTCTCTACTTAAGGAGCTGTTTATTTATCTTCATCTTCAATACTTGCCTTACATCCTAATCATAGTGTGCATAATTTTGATAAAACTCCCCATAACATGCTTGTCATCATGTAACAATGCACAGTCAGTGTTTGTTTTGTATCTTGATTATGTTTATATACGATGTACAGTGGCGAACAATAGAGAATTTCTGGCGAAAACCACATATGTTTTTGTACGTTCTCATGCAAAACAAATGAGCAGCACTCCTACCAACATAGGATGAGGCTTTCCCCCATTCCAGGATGTATTTCCCAGCTGCAGAGAACTTCATGATCCTACTGTTACAATAGCCATCTGCTACAAAGATGTCTCCAGTTACTGGATCCACGGCCACGTCTGTGGGCTTGCAGAAGTGGTCTTTACCACTGCCAGGCTCCAACTCCATCCCAAGAGTTAGTAAGGGTTTGTCTCCTCCTGCTGGAGGGAACTTGAATATCTGGTGCAGGGCAACATCTGTCAGCCATATGTTACCTTCATGGTCGATAGACAGCCCATGTGGCATGAAAAACCTTTACAGTGTAAAACAAAATATTTGGTTGGCTATGAAAGTCACTTTTGTTTTTAAATAGAACAAACTGACATTTTGTCTTGGACCTCAGCCATAGTAAATAACTGTGAAATACACATGGGCAAAGTTATGCACTGATTCTGATTTGTTTTTCTTTTTCTTTTCTTTCTCTCTTTTGATATCTGCCACTGCCTTATATAAGTACACATGTCAGGCCAGTGACATAATTTTGAGACAACACTGGTGTGGTGATGCTAGTCACTTACATGTTTGTTCCCCACTGCTGTTTCATGTGTCCCATTTCCTTGTCAAAAACCAACACTGTACTGTTTTTGATGCGTCCTTTGTCTACCTCCATGTAATGGTTGTCAGCACTGAAGACCCTGCAGCAGCACAACATAGAGGAAATGTATGGGTAATGAAATAAGAAATAATGACATGTTATGAAAACATGCATTATTGTGGAGAAATGATTTATGATAGTGATTTGTTGTTGATCATTCACAAATTTGGCGAACAGAGGGCGCTCGCCTACTCACCGTTAAATTGCCAATAAGCTGGCCTGCCCAGGTGTGTGCACAAAGACTGGCATTCGGTGTCATGTAAGATAATATAGGGCCTCATTAATTATTGTTTGGTGCTTATAAAAGACTGTATCTTACATAATTTGGTAGTTAAGTATACTCTTTAAAATTACTAAGTATCTTTAGAGTGATACAAAAGCTGGTTATTCTAAGAGAAGGGAGAGGTAACCCAGACAGCGGTAAACAGGCTTCGCGGGGCAGTGCTCCGGAACTAGTGACAAACGAGAAGGATAGAAATCTGTGTCAGTCACGGGGAGAGTCGAGAGAAATGGCCTCCGAATTGGGGAAAATAGAGAGATAATTCCCCCAAATACCGCTGGAAATCATGATGAAAGATACTGTTTGCCGTGCTTAGCCTGGTGCAGGGACTGGCTGCCTCCTTCCCTTCGACTCTGAGCAACCAATGGAGACGAATGAACAAATACATGAATAAATAATCAGTGATTCTCCGGTGAAACTTAATCTCCGCTGTGTGTGTATGTCAACTCGCCCCCAACGAGACTCAAGCCCCACGGCGCTACTCCGCACTCACTACATTATGAAAAGAGGCGTCCTTGTTGTTTTCCCCAGGGTATGGGAGGGGGTATCACTGGGGTATTACTGTATTAAACACAATCAAGATGTTACTATATTTCTACTATACATGTAGTATGACTCACCCGACACCCCAGACTCTGTCTGCTCTATGAAATATAAGCACATCTCCATCCAAGCCCACAGCAACCCCTGCAACCTGCCCCAAGTTCAAGCCATCATATACAGGCCATCCATCTACCATGCTCAGGTCTGCAAATCAAGACATATCATTGCATTGTGATCAAAAGAAAATGTCAACATTTTGGGCAAGAAAACCTACTAATTATTTCCATTGCATCAAGCAAATCAACAATAGCTTGTTAAAGGCCAACTGAATAATTGGATTTCACTTAAACTAAATTCATGAACAACAGTTCTTATACTGTACAGGGCAAATCAAAAAGAAAGCGACCTGGATTAATTGTTTTTCCCCCTTAAAAAGCAATTCATAAATACCTAAGACAGTTTACCCACTCCTATTGGTCGAGAGCCCGTCATGTGGCTGGTCTTAAATGGTTGATAAAGACATGGCTGGCTGGTCTTAAACACTGTTCCAGTGTCACATTAAATTTGGACTCCTAAAAATCCAGTGGCTCTTAGCGTTTTATTGGTTGAACGCTCACAATCCTCACTTAGGCATGCACAATACTACCAGTGAGTCAGTATTTTATAGTCCTAAATTCACAACACAATGCCCCAGGTGCATTCTGCTTGACATCGCGCCAATCTCCATAGAAGGAGTTGTTTACATCTTATTCGCCAGCTGGACACTCCATTATTTAGCTAGACTGGGTGTTTAAAAAAACATGAAGTAAACTTGTTGAACAAATCGGGGTTGTTTGACCAAAAAGTTTTGATTTTTTTGACCGGGTAATTATCAGCACCCAGACTTAAAGCGATCTTGAACAGGGTGATTAAAACCTCCCAAACACACATTTATTCCCTTATTAAATTTGATACACAAATGAAACATGTATTAAAAGAATATGTTCTTCCACTAATGTGAAAAAAAAAAGAAATACTGAAATTGATCCATGCTATCACTAGCAATACATGTTTTACTAAAATATGCGATCTTTATAGCAGTCCGTGGAATGCCATTTGAAGCTATTGAGCTGATTAAGAACTGCAGATTACACGCAGCCATTCATACAAATGAGAATTTAATCATTTGAGTCAAGACTGAAACATTCAACAAGTCAACTCTTTTTTTTCCCCTGAAATATTGATGGTGTTTTTGTCTGATTTCCTTTGCAACTTTTCGTTCATTCATGCAGGTGTGAAAACGTTCATTTTTCTTGTATTTAATGGGTATTTATCAGTTTGTAGAACGGTAAATGATCAGTGGTGGACAGCTGAATTTTGTGATCTTTTTATCAAAATAGACATAACTTGGGAATAGAGTGTGCAAATTGCGTGAAATTTTCCGTTACTTGTCAATAACGTGTACTTTATCTCTATGTTATTTTTATGAAATGAAGCGAGCCACAAAGTTAAAAAAATATGTTCTCCAATTTTGTCTAAAGGATATAGGAAATAAAAACAAGCAGCATGGTGATAAAGTCAGTTTGTGCAGTTAGTAGAGTTTGCCGTTATCAATATCTATGATCTTTCCGAGTATGATTCAATTAGAATACAGTTGATTGACAATCTGCATTTTGTCATCTGGTATGAAAACAGGAAATAGTAGAATGACAAGATTGCTTCAGATTTCTCCCCCCCCCCCTCCCTCATGAATGCCACTTGACAGAACTCCCTTAACATCCACGTGATGAATCCCTGAAACACTTACTTTCAGAGGATTCCTTGTCTTTGTCTTTCTTGTCATTGCCATCAGTATTGATCTTTTCAGTTGATCTTCCCTCCTCTTCTGATGTCTTCACAATGCCAGGTTTGGTGCTTGTTTCTTCCTTTCTGTCCTTACCTCCACCCTCTGTATCTGTACCTTGGGTTTCTTGCTTGCCATGTTTGTCCAAGAATTTGTTCATGGTGTTGTACTTGTTATCATCATCATCATCATCATCATCATCATCATCTATGTTACCCCCATACCAATCATGCTTGTAATTATCGACCTCATCGTTATCATGTTGGTTTCCATAGAGGTCTGGGTTGAGGTCATAGCGATCAGGTTCCTCTTTGCCTGCATCAGTACTCACTCTAGGTGGCTTTGAGGGAGCAATGTCTGACCCTGTATACATTTATTTGAAAAACAGGACATGTAGAGAAAAAAGGACAATTTACCTGTAATACATCAGGAAATGTTATCAAGTTTTGAATCATTCTGCACTTTTTTTCTCAATAACTTCTACCCAGAACGTTAATCCTTCCTTCCACAGTTATAGCAGATATTGATTTCAAGGTACACGCATATACCTCTAACACATCTCCAAGGTATGTATTTGTTGTTTATATGCAGCTGAACAGTTTTCAAACTGGGGGGGGGGGGGGGGGGGGGGGCATCACCAAAAAGGGGCACTTTTTTTTCCCACCGTGCTGAAATGCTGACACGTTTTTTTTTCACTGGACACTTGGCCTCCGTAAAATAGTGGGGGGGGGGGGGGGGGGGGGGCTCTTCAATAACGGGCAATACGCAAAGAAATAAGCATTAGGTGCCCATTTTTAGGGTGCATTGTAAGGCTTTTGGGGGTTGGTTTTAATATTCCTCGTTCATATTTAAGAACTCTCTATACCATATTGGGAAATGGTTATTGAAAACAAATTATCCAAAATTTTAGGGCCAGTTTTATTTTCATCGCCAGGGGACCCATTTATGGCCGCTAGCTGGGCACTTAGGTAAATTGGGTGATTACTATCACATGACATGACAGTGACTAATGGACCCTTCGTGAATACACCAAAATGTGCGCAGCACTCCGGGATGGTGCACCACATTACGACACACACAAAGTATCCATAGCAGGGACAATTATCAGTTCGTCAATCGTAGGGGAATCTAGTCTTGTTCCTAGACTCATGTACATGGGTAACGCCTAAAATAACACCAAAGGCCCCAGATCATTCATACACATTCATGCGTGCACTGCGTTGTACGCTGAAGCTTTGTAATCTTTTCGTTGACAACTTTGGAGTTTGAAAGAGCAAATAGAATATATCTGAACTGAAATTTCTGATTTCTGTACCCAAAAATAAATATGTTTGGTAAAATACATTGACTTATTATATTTTTAATGTATTTAAAAAAATATTATGTGTGAGGCAGCCATACAGGCAGAAAAGCTTGAGGTAGGCTCTGAAATTTGCGAGGCGGACCGCCACATATTTGAATGGGTAGGGGAAACATTGTCTTAGATGTGTATTAAAAAAAACATAATAAAACAAAACAAAATTGACCCAGGGAGGGCTTCGTACTCCGGGTAACACAGTATTTGTGGAGATAAAACCTATATTGATGGTCAAACTACATGCCATTAGTGCTTTAGATGACCCTCACTAGAGAAAAAAAAAAAACAACAACAGACAAGTCTTTCTTTAAATGATGATGATACTGAGTGAAGTCAAACCAATGGGTCCATGGATGCAAAGAAGAAAACAGTCGGCTGATGAATAAACATGTATGTGCATTCCCCAGCAAGGTTACAGCATTTGATGGAATCGTTAGATATCCTGCACAAAATGGGAAAATACTTTGATTGTCAGTGTTGTAGTCGAGTACTTTTTCCAAGTACTGCCGAGTACTGCCGAGTACTTAGGTTTCCGAGTACGAGTACCAGTACGAGTACTCGTACTTCCGAGTACAAGTACAGGTCTCCAAGTACGAATACTTGTACTTCCGAGTATGAGTACTTGTATTCCGATTAAAAGTACGAGTATGTGTATTCCGAGTACGAGTATCAGTACGGCAAATGGTTCATGGTGCGTAGCTGGCTCAGGCCCAGTCAGATCGATATACAGACCCACTCATGGCTAGCTGTTAAATGTGTTTGTCCAGACGTGCACAGAGGAACACCAGGAAACTTTGATTTCTCTGCAAGCCAATCAACCATTTAAAATGAAAGCATCGATAAAATAAGGCCGTGGTAAGTCAAGCTATACCATTTTTTTTTCGAGTACTGCTATTCGAGTACGAGTACTTTGATAATCGAGTACAAGTACTTTGCTGCCCGAGTACAAGTACCGTCATTTTGAGTAGGAGTACTTTGACATACGAGTACGAGTACGATAAAAAAAAAAGTACATGAGAAGCACTCGAGTACAAACAAGTTGCGAACAAATTGTTACCGATCCCATCAGCTCTTGAAGCCTTCCCTAGGAGAATCGAATATCTGTTATGCTGAATATCAACAATCCATCATCAAAAAGCACAGGAATTTGTGAATGCTTGAACTTATTCCCTGAACTTTGAAGAACAATGTGCTTTACCATGGAACGTGTCATTATATTCTTGATTTTGCCTAGTTACCAGCTTCTCGGCACCATTGACTACTTTGGAAGTAAAATCCAGCCATTTCACAATAGTTCTCTTAAACACCACGATTGTATCACTGTTGTAGCTAGTCAGCCCTGTATATCGATAGTCACCCCTGTATATGTATATCCTACCTGGAGGAATGTACTGGAAGAGCTGTTGACTACCTTCCGACCAGCACATCTTGTATGTTTCTCCTTCAAAAGCATCTGTGTAGTACATCATGTAGAAGTTACACATCTCATCATGGGAACTTCCGCTGCGGGGGGAAAAAATGACACTTTTTAATTTTCAGTTTTGTTTAGTGTTTTCAAAGTGTAAACAAATGTTAGGATGGTTGACTACACTGAATGACATGTGACTGAATACACTTTCCTGATATTTGGGTAATTCCATGGTAACTCATGTCACAATTGGAGGGGGTCTTCTGTCAACCCTGTGCTGTTATTCCATACAATCAAAGCATTTAGGTTGGATTTTGTTCACAGAAGATCCCTTGTAATGAATAATAAATACATTTTTTTACTTGGCAATTAGTTACAAGTTAAAACATATATAAGGAAAACTTTAACAAAAAACCTCTTTCCCCCTAGAAAATGAATCTTTCTCTCTGCCTTAAAAACAAAGACACACAATAGCACTTGCATTTTACATGTAAAACAAAGTGGCAAAATGACTGCCTAAAATCGAAAATTTTAGAGGGAAAAAAAACCCATATAGGTTAGGCTCAGGTGCAGTTCGTGTTTGTCTCAGTTTAGAAATTTTATCCGAACGTTGGTTTTGGACGCAAATTGAAATGTTAAAATGACTTGCTGTGGGTATATACCATTTAACCCAAACGATCCCCAACCAGCCAAACTCCAACTCCAGGGTTTGTTGGGAATCTGTTAGGATCAGTACTGCACAAGTAACTGAGATGTGATTTTACAGAATGCAATGTACCGGTACACCCTCTGCTGTAGTTTTACTTTCTGTTGCCATGTGTGTGACATTTTGATCTTTCCTTACTAGCAACACTGTAGTGAACAAAAATCATTTGTATTACATCACATAAAAAACTTTTCCCCGAAAAAATTTAATTTAGTTTCAATTTCTGAGAAAACGCCCAACAGCACAAATCGCAATAGACAAAAATGTCACTAATTGGGAGCACCTCATTCATTTTAAGAATAAAAAAAATACAATTGAATATGCCCACATGGGTGGGCTAAACTACACAATCCCCGAAAATGGTGGGCCTTTATTGCAGCTGCAGCTGCAGCTGCAGCTTCACATGTACTTTGGGACTTTCCAACATGCAGTCCGAACCAACCACGATATATAACGATTCATTAACAAGGTTGACAACATGACGGGCTAGCAAATGTTTGAAACCTTCAACGGTTCTGAACAAAGTGAACACAAAGTAATTGATCGATCTGTACATAAATGCTTCATATTGCCAGTCTGGACTTGAGACCAGCCAAAATATCGAGACCAAAGGGGACCAAGACCGAGACCAAGACCGAAACCACAGCTCCTGAGACCGAGACTGGGACCGGTCTTGAGACCGAGATCGGTCTCGAGACCTACAGCACTGATCAATTACAAATTCTGAATCAGAATTGCAATTCCACTTTTTGAGGAATCGATTCTCTGATGTAGCCAGGCATGCAACTTGGAATTTAGAAAAAATGAGGAAACTCCAAACCACATAAGGCTTTGTACAGTGTTTTTCAATTTGTAATGGCTTTCATGAGAAGTTAAAAATGAGGAAATCAGAGGATCCAAGAAAAAGTTGCATGGCAATGTCCCAACTTCTGAAGCTACATCCTAACGTTCAACAGTGGCAGAGTCGTGTCGCCTCGTCATCAAAAGTTTCCAGGATCCATACGCATATATGCGTATCTCAAAACAGAAAATCATGTTTTTATTAATGAAGTGAAGTGGCTGGTACTTGGTGATCAATCTCCAATGTAGTGGTTGATCGTTTACCAGCGAACCCGGGGGTGAGTACGCTATGCATCAGAAATGAAAGCACGTGGAGAAGTTCTGTGTATTTTGATACGATTATTACGCAGCCAAATAAAGTGTTGATCATACATGAAAAAGTATATGGAACTAAGAGAAAACAACAGTATTATGCTTAGCATCCATTTCGATGGAAAATGCCAGTTTTTCAGTGTACTTTCCACATTATTTTCAAATGTTTTGGTTCAAAGCGCCGAACTTGGGTAAGCTCTGATTTTGATCTTGCGTGTTTTCCGCAGGGGAAGAATACAAAAAAAAATGTCAAAAACGGAAAATTTTATTTTGTTGTGACCCCTGCCCAAAACGTGACTTTTATATTTGCAAACAAATGACCATCTAAGAGAGCGATTACAAACCATAATGACCTTGTTATTAGTGGTTTTGGTTTTAATTTTTCTGCTTGTTTTGTTGTTCTTTGGGTGTTTTTTGGGGTGGGGGGTTGATTTATTTGATTATTATTTTTTTTTTTTGCAAAAAATTATGGAATCAATTCCTGCATGGAATCGCAATTCCCAGACGGAATCAGAATTGATTAAAAAAAATGCTGGATTCGCCCAAGCCCAACGGGGACAGCAGAAATTCTGCATAACTCGGTCCTAATTTGTCTAACAATAAAAAACTTCCCCATAACGGGGTGACAGCTACCGGTAGCCCACACATACACAAAGGACAAGGGCAGAAATATTAGTATGAACATTAATGTTGACCCCTTTCAGAAATTTGGTTAGGACCCTGCAGAATCTAAATGAATTCAACATACATGACATAACAGATATTTTCCACAATTTCACTGAGTAGCCTTTGCATATAACTTACCCAGCATATGTGATTGAGTGTCTTGACTGGGAGTTATAAGTACAGCGTGCTGCCAGGATATCTCCATCTTTGATTTCATAGATACGATCCATTGGATAGAATGCCTGCATACATGTAGATCATAAGATAACTTTAGGAATATCCATTCAAATGAGGCAAGGACACATGGCCAGGGGCAAGCTGCATGAAGCTGCTTGACAAAAATGTGTTCAGCACAGAACATTTTTCCCAAGAGGGAATAAAAAAACACCTTAAACAAAATGTCAAGTGATGTTCATGCATTTGTTATGACTAACTCTCAATTATTTTGCTGAAGGATACAACTGTTTAGAAGCTCTACAAAATGGGCCGAAGTTATGACAGCCAAAGGTCGGTTAATTACATTGTGCTGATTCACTCTCACGATCCAATTATGGCTGCATGTGTGCAAACTGTGTTCTAACCACACTGTGGAGTTATCTGGACACACTGCCAAATTCTTACTGAATGTTAGCCTTGACCAAGGCTATCAGCTTGTTCCCATACGAGCTTGTTCCCGCTACCGCACGCGCCGCGACACAATCACTAGTTGTAATATACCGTTAGCCTCAACGACCCTTGCGTGTGCTTTGTGTGCATGTACGTACGCCCCACACACACTTCCGCAAACAGCCGTACAATAAGTCGAAGCGCAAGATAGCCTTGACGCAACCGTGGCGAATTCCTTATGTGTTTCTTTATAGTTTCGACCGAAATCGGCCGAAAATTTCTGATGCGCATATATTACACGATATCCAATCAAAGCCCGTAAACTTTGACCCGCGACATACATATTCATGACCCGCAAATTACTGTATACACCACGTACATGTATGTTCGCTCAAACCGCGGTATGTCCAGGTATTTCAATCCCATTTTAAACCATTTCTCCAGTTTTATTACAAACAAATGAAACATGCCGCTATATGAGTGAACAATTGTTCAAAATGATACTATTTCCAATGTATTGCGAATTGGACAGTCCGCCGACGTTTTGTCGGTGCAACAACGTACATTATCACGCCGCTACCTGCCCGTGCTATTCTGACAGCGAATGTAGGGAACAGGTCAACTCGGACCCAGGTCAAATCATACCCATTTAATCGAATGCAGGTTAACCCGTATCTATAAGCACCCGTATGAATTAACTGCAAGAAACGAGCTATTGACTTTGGGATCGAAATATACGAAACTGTCAGGTACATGGTGAAAAAAAAACTCTCCCTGAATTCGTACCATGTGCAAATTGCATCTCATACGTACGACACATGTATTTTAACGCGTACGTATGAATCGTATATGTCGTACCTACGACGTACGTACGACATGTAAGTCGTAGATGTAAATCGCACGAGATACAAGTCGTATGACATAATCGACAAACAAGTCAAACATACGAGTTACAAATCATATTTTGTACACACGAGATATTAAGTCGTACTTATATACGACTTTGCCGTATGCGACATATATCGTACCCTGTCGACTCGACTTATATGTCGTACCGGCACCTGTCGACATTATGTCATATGTTTGATATGTCATACTCTGTCGACATATATGTCGTACCCTGTCGATGATATTAGTCGTACCCTGTCGAAATATGTCGTACCCTGTCGATATATTAGTCGTACATACGACATACAACTTATAAGTTGTTCATACAAGTTAAAATCAGTCTTACAGAATAAGTTTGCTGAAGGAGAGATATTTTTTTCCCATATCCCCTTGACAGCTTAGAAGAAATACCCCCCCCCCTAAAAAAACTAAAAGTCAGCGGTAGATATACTCAATAGTGTGAGCGTTTTTTTTGCCGCTGAACGTGAAAGCGCAGCGTGTCTTACTGCATGGCGCCAGTCAGGCCGGTGCCTACAGTGGACGGCCCAAACGTGGCCTCTGTGCATGGTGACATCGTTTTTGCCAGCGTGCGGTTTTGTACCGTTTGCCGTTTTTTGAAGGTCTAATTTTTCATCCTTTTACATTTCATTTTCGACCCAAACTATGTGTAACTTTATAAATATTATTCTACTATTATTTAAGATTTTAAGGGGGTGTTTTACAATAATTATTGTTACCACAGGCCGTCTGGTTTATAAACCTTTGGTCGTATTATGCAATGCAATAAATATTCATTTTTTTGTCAGCCGTTATCCAATGAGAGAAGACTATTTACCATAGCGCGTACTAATTATCATATTCGGCATACACGGTTGCGTCAAGGCTATCTTCCGCCTCGCCTTACTGTACGGCTGTTTGCGGAAGTGTGTGTGGGGCGTAAGTACAACATGTACATGCACACAAAGCACACGCAAGGGTCGTTGGGGCTAACGGTATAGTACAACATTGTGTCGCTGCGCGCGCGGTGTGCGGTAGCGGGAACAAGCTCATATGGGAACAAGCTGATAGCCTTGGTCAAGGCTAACTGAATGTGTGCAATGTGGTATTACGTGATCAAGTGACATTGTCACACTTCCTTAGGAAAACAAGCATGTGTTGAAACACATGCCCCACTGAGCCCATTTCAAATCTTACGACTGTGCTACACAAGTGGATTTGGCAACTTTCTGAATATGCTTAGAAAGCAATTTCCATTATCTTAACCCCAATTCAATTCAATTCAATTTATTTATTCTCATCATGTAAAAACATGAAACTTGTCTCCTCGTTCTGCACACGTACATGTATAGTGGGAAGGGGAAGGGAACAATGGCAAGCCGGGGGGGGGGGGGGGGGGATATAAGAAAGCCAGGGGGATATGAGCAGGGAGAAAGGAAACAGGGAAAGGGTTGGAGCTGATATGTACGAGGGATATAACCACACAAGTTAACATTGCGATTTAAAAAGCATTACCTATTATAAGTCTGATTAAAAACACATCATAAATTTGACCTTTGGCCTTAAACCTCCATCCCAATATTATACGGCACATAAACATAAAGACCAACCTACATACCCGTACCATATTTGAAGTTGATATGTTAAGTAATTCTGTAGGTATTCTGCTGAAATGGTTTCTACTGTTTAAACCATAACGATTTTGGCCTTCGACATATGGATCAAAATCCAATAAGCTTCTGGGGACCCCCACATCAACTCACAAACCAAGTTTGAAAATGATACCGGAATGTCGAGTAACTCTTGAGATATCCTGATGAAACTGACTGTGTCCACACGCAGCCTTACATACAAATAGTTGTGGGGAAAACCTTTGTTTCCCCTTCTTTTGTTCTCCTTTGTTTCTAATGAAATCTCAAACTCCATAGCGTTTTCCTTATGTGACACCGAAGGACAAGGCAAACAACACAACAGTATGCCTGCTGGTACAGGAAGGGAAGCACAAAGCCAACCCAAATGACGGGTAATAGGAGTGATTTGATACTGCTTTCCCTAATCAGGCTTTAATCTCTTGTATCATCTGCAAGCCAAGTGCAACGCACAAATACACACACGTAAAAATGATGTTTTTGGTGGTAAGGTGGGATCGGTTCAAAGTTTGCCAAACAGATAAACATCACTTAGAGTTATTTGTTTATTGTGCATTTTTTTATTTGAAGCAACAAAACTGAAATAATCGATTGACCCATTGAAGGGGCTACTCTACATTTTGAGAAATAAAGAAAACAGAGACACTTTGGGGGATTACGTAACTGGATTCTGTTGTTATCCTCTGTAATCAAAAAAAAAAATTGGGGTGAAAGAATGTCAGATAATATGTTGGACCCACACACATTGACACAACTCAATGAGATATCATCCACAAGGTGTTACCACAAACCTATTAACTGTAATTTATGCACACTGTATTTGAACTGTGTTTATTCACTAAAGAATCCATAAAACTATGCAGGACTCAGGTGGTTTATGGTGCAACAGTGAAACGGATTAACATACTGAACATTATAAAAGATTTGAATACCTGAGCCCACTTTGGGTTACCCTTGCCAAGTGTTGTCCATTCTCCATGACGTATGCGGTACCCACTGATGACAGTACTCATCTCATGGGCGTGTGTCCGGAACGCAAATGGGTAGATGGGAACAGGGTCAGCATATGCGCAGGCAATATCAACATGGTAATCTACAAACAATACACAATATAATGTACATCATTACAAATTCAAACGTAGGTTAAAATGCATTCAGTTGTATAGTACTTAAATGATTTCAAGCAATGTTGACAATATAACAATAAATTACTACCGCACAGTGCAGTTTAGGCTGAGCGTCCATAAAAAATTACTCGGCGCGCCGTGATCCGCTTCACTGCTCCCACTGCGCCGCACTGGCCCGCACTCCAGCTTCTCTCGGCCTGCCGATAGCACGGCGCCGTGCGGCGCAGGTGGAAAACATGAATAACAATAGGTGACACGGCTGAACGCACTTAATACACACAGCCCGCCGCAGCGCGCCGACACTGATTTCTTGCTGTATGATGCAAACAAATCACCGTCTTGCAAGGTGCAGTTTAAATACACCGACACAATAGTTGCCAGGATTATTTTGCCAGCTTCTAGTAGAACTTCCACAGACAATCTCTTATCGCCAAAGATATACATTGTATCACTTTTGGAGGAAGGCTGTAACGTTATTTTCTTTCTCGGTAGAAATATATTTTGATTATGTTCCAATTCCCAGGGTGGAATTTAATACGGTGCCGTATGCCTATGTATTAAACCGGGTATCAACCGGGAAACCTCTCAATGAATACTTTCCGCAGTCAGACTAAACGGGGACGGTTTAAAATGGGATATAAATATAAAGTCGGGCAAGGAAATTAGATCATCCGCACAAAACTACTGGGATGGTGAAAATCGATTATGAAAGTATATGGATAAACATATTTTAACGATTTTTCAATCGATGAAACGATTTCAAAGAGCTTCATTTCAAATTCATTTTACACGGTACGATTTAATATGAACCGACCAATGCACATCCTACTGATTTCTGGGCTCGATTCGCGGTGGAAACATAAACGAGACGAACTTCTCAAACTGTAAACATGACAAGGCCTAGACCCGTGAACGTGGCGGTATCCGCCGCCATGCGTACATCTCATTGAACAGCTTTCGATCGGCCAGCATCGCCGGGAATAGAATTTCCGTTTGAGACTCGAAATTTCTTTGGAATGACAGATCCTACGCAACTCAAAGTTCGCGAATAAGGTTTTGTGCGTGTATTGGTCATAAAAGTGCTTGTTAAATTTCCGGACTCAAACGAAAATTCTATTCCCGCCGATGTTTGCCGATCGAAAGCTGTTCAATACGATGTACGCGTTGCAGTGTATACCGCCACATTCACGGGTCTAGACTAGACAAGGCCAACCTGCAGTGCAGACGAAGATCGACCAGTACACACGCCGCACGCACTCACAATGTGATTGCCCAATACACGGAATGTACGCTACTGTCGGATACCAGCGTGTTCAAAAGGCACCAGAACGCTGGTGCCCTTGGTTCCTTTGTATTACACAGGCCATTTCTCACCAAGGGGAATTCCCTTTACGCATGTGCAGCAAGTTTTGTACGCAGCCCATGGCAATTGTTCCGTCGAAATTGATTTTTGTACGAGAACCGGTGCATATTTTCGTACAAACAGGAGTAAAACAATGTCTTTGAATCATCGGACATAGATTTAGCTCATATTTTGCAGAGTTTTCACTGCTATTGCGTGCTATTCGACAATATTGCATGATGGCGGCAAAGAAAACTTCTCAACTCTCGAGCAACAAGGAAGGCCCTACGTACGTACATATTAAACTACATCCCTTAGCTTATTATAAATGCATCTGAAAGATAATATCGCAATTCCCTTAAAAGGTCATGATTTTTGTTAATTTTAAATTTTCAGCCTTACATTTTTTTTTGGCGTAATAGACTTTTCTAATTTTCATTTTGATGACACCCCGCCCCCCCCCCCCAAAAAAATCAATTTACATCGGGGTTGCTATCTCATTAAATACAAGGATACCGTGACACATGTTCTTCAGTAAACATAAAGTCTGCTTTATTTTCAATAACAATAGGCCTACAAAACAATTATCTGCTTTTTCTCAAAAAAAAATATTCCGTTTATAAATTCTTTTGTCTAACTCTCATTTGAATTACAGACCCAGTGGTGCATGGCGAGGATTATTGACGGCCATAATTATTTGCACAAAATATATTTAAAATAAGTGTATACTGGCTCCATAGGAAAGTGCAAATGTTACAGTGTGACATCATCAGTACATAGGCATATTGTCGACTGGATTGGCGATAGGTGGAACTGAGATAGTTCATTGATTTTATGCACAATGTACATGTAGGCATACAGTGTCAATGATAACGGTAGATATTGCACTAAAAAATATATGATCAAACCGTATACAGACTTTAACAGATTTGAAGTGAAGCAATATACTTGACATCAGCGCTATGATAATTAGTTAGTTTATCGGTGAGCCTTTTTCCGGTGATCAGCCACGTCTTATTTACTGGTGAAGACATACTTGCACCCCTCCACCATGCAGCGTCCAAATGACTTTTGCTGGAAAAGTGGCATGTGCTGACATGGGGGATCTCGACGGCGCTGGAGGGCCTCTATGAATGTTAGGAAATGGCCTGGGTGGTCCCTTGAGGGAATTGGCGTGGGGAAAGTGCGCGCACACTGCAGCATATCATCGTTAACTGGGGGGTTGGATGAGCAGTGTTGACACTCTGGATCGGCACATTTAGCAAAAATCGCCATGCCAATGCGCCGATCCATGTGTCTGATGACGAACTTGTATTCATCGAACACTGCCCTGTCCTCCCTCAGCCTAGTTGCAGATGATGATACTGCAGTGTGTACGCGCTCGAAGTCGTCGTAGGGAGCATCGCTTGAGCAGCTTGGGGTTGATATAGTGGTGACTGGATGTCCAGCGTAGGACAGGTCTTTCCAATAGTGCTTCACCCGGTCCATGGCTGTATTGAAGACGTCCTGGTCTTTCTCCCATCTCTCTTCTGGGTTGAGGTCGGTCTGCCGGGCTGGCGGTAGTTCCCCAGGGAGAGCTGCAGGTACCGACGTCGACGTCAACGCTCGGGTGCACGGGGCCCACAGCCGCTCCACTGGGTGAAGTGCTGAGTGGCCGGGACAGTAGGAGGTTACAATTAGGGCGTCCAGCTTGCACTGTTTGAAGAGGCGGCCATAGTACATTTCGTTAACCACATGGTTAACATTATAATCCGGGCCGCCATCTGCAATCAGTACAAGCAATGAACGCCCCTTTGCTACCTCTTCTTCGACCTTCAGGTGGTTCAGGATGTCATTGGCGTGGGTCGACACATGGCACGGGTTTTGTGGACTCCTGTTTACTACTGTGGCCTTCCATCTTTTGGGCAGCCTGAGAAGTGGAAAAATATATATATATATATATATTGACTATATTGTTGATGTGCCTGGCGCAGTCCCTTGATTTTTAGCCTTTAGTGCTGTGCTAAAGCAGGTTTAACCATTCTATTTTGGCATCATTTTCTGATATTTTTCGATGTGCACAATGAACTTTGCGCCCCAGAATAAGAAAATTATATGAATGGATTTTATAATGATTTATTACAATAAATTTATCAACTTGAAGGAAATTCTAATTATATTATTCTTCGTTAATAATTACTTTCCCTTCGTTTTAAATAAATTAACTGAAATTTATAGCCAACTCACTCATAGTGGTCTCGCCCAAGGTCGTCTTTGGTCAGCGAAGATGGACGGACTGATGTAACCATCTGGAGGTAGCCGCAGGGGACGATGTAGTAACCTGGCGTTGGGAAGTCGTGGTCGGCCAGGTTGGGGGAATCCTCTACCGGGAAGAATCTGTTTATTTGGATGCGCCGGCTCACTGCAGCCACCTGGTCGCCGAGGAGAATCTTATTCTTGTTATCCACAGAGAAGACAAGAGCAGATTCACCGAACATGGAGGCAAACTCCATCACGTATCTCACCCGTGCCGAGTAGAAGTGGCTGTTCGAATTCTCCTTTCGGATGGAATTTTCCTTGGCGGGGACCCGTGCGTCGATGAACCCCTTGTAACGCTTGGAACTCCGGTAGTTCTTGTGTGGGGGCTGCATCCAACGAGCGACAGTGCGATCTCCTGTTATTTGACAAAAATAAAATGTGGTACTTGATAACAATAAAAAATGTGTATTATGATGGGGAAAATGTAAGGCGAAGTAAAAAAAAAAACATGTTTAGCGTCCCCGCCCGCTTCCTTTTTAGAGGCCGCCTCCTTTTTTTTTTTTTTTTTTTTTTTTTTTTAAAAGACAAAAATTGATAAATTTTAACGATTTCTGCGCAGAAAAGATGTTCGGTTCTGCATAGTTACATCATTTTGGTCTCATTTTCTGTTGCATCTTGCCCATAAGAAGCCAATATGTCATTTTCTTGAGTCCAAGTGGCGGCCATTTTGAAAAAAGCTGGTAACCATCTTGAAAAATAGCCCAGCCGCGTTGTCTTGAAAAATGTGTCGGGCGGCCATTTTGAAAAAAAAAAAAAAAAAAAAAGGGCCTCCTCCTTCCTTTTTGTCAAAGAGGCAGGACGCTAAACATGTTGTTTTTTTTATTTTGCCTAAGATGACTAAATTGAAGTTGTTATAGGGCCTACAGACTCGTCATGCTCGGTTTTGAAAGATATGAATGTAGAAGTTTTGCGTCGAAAGCAACGAACTCAAACTCAAACTTTCTTCTTCTAAAATATGCAGTCGGAACCAAGGGTAAATTTATAGTAAATATTCACCCGGCCAGGGGGTAGAGAGCGACAAGGAAGCATTACCGGCAAGGGTTGTTAAAAAAAACATTAAGTATTATTTATAAAAACATCGAAATCGTACCTAGATTTGGCCGTTTTTCCTTTAACTCCGGGACAGCGTGGAACAGGTGTTCTTTAATCTGGGATATGGTTGAGCCACATGTTCCGACCTCCTCTTGACGCCGCTTGTGAGCGCGGAACCCGTTGCCCTCAACAAAATTACGAGCTGTTTCCACGATTGTGGGGAATGTCTCAGCGACAGATGGACGTCCCCGACAACGAGTACTCTGGTCCTTGGCATCACGTTTCGCCACAGTTTTTTGTCTTTTGGGGCTTTCCAGGAGCCAGTTCATATATTTTTTGTCATTTTCGAGGGAACCGAGGGCCATGTCTGTACTCATAGTAAGTCGAACGCAAAATAATGTTATTTGCCCGTTTGCTTTGGTATCCCTGAATGGTTTCCAAATGCTCCAATCAGATTTGTACCAACTTTCTCCAAACACGCTCTGGGCCTAGCTGAACAAAAGCTAAAAAGGGATCCAACAAAGGATAGAGTTCTAACCACCGTTTACCAAGCGCGTCGCTACTCGCGGTTCGGTTAACTCAAAGGGATCAAGTGGGATGTTGACTTCTAGCAGTAAATCGGTGTACTAGTGAAGATTCACACAATGTACCGCGGTAAAGCTCGGGTGCCGCTGCAGCTTGCGGGAGACACAAAAGGGAACATGAAGTTTGGCGTCCCTTCACACATCAGTGGCTCAGGTCTTCGAAAACTGCTTTTCGGGTCAGAACGTCATTTTAATCAAGCGACGAGTCGAGAGAAGTTCCCTTCGATTTTAGTCCAAAACCTACTGCATCATGAAGATTGAATGGCTTACTACCAAATGGGCAGGAAGGCAGGAAGAAGTGTCGACGGGTCGAATCAAGACCAAGGGGCCTCTACACCCCGGTATGGAAGTCAAGGTGGCATACAAATCGGGCTTGTATAAAGCAAAGATTGTTGAAATTAATGGAGGTAAGTCAAGACAATTGCTACACTTTGTAGCATTTTGTTTTACATTTGAAATTGAAAATCAGCAAAACGAGGCTTGTTATCTGCACTTGCATGGACCGATATTTACTTGTATGGTCGGTAAATCTCCTTTTAAACATCGCACACCACGATATATGCAGCAATGCCCATTGCATATTTTTTCATACTTGTATTTTGTCAAGCGAGAAATCATGCCATGTGTAAATGAAGTCCTGACCAGATGACTGCCCAAATTCTACAGCAATTGAATGTTCATTGAAACGGAAGTCAAAACATGTTTGAAAACTTTTAGTGTATACATGACTTTTTTACCGGAAAAGAACAGGGCTTGCAGAATGCGTTCAGAATAAAATCCCATTCATAGCTATTCGTGTGCTATTATGCTTACTGTTGTAATTGTTAAATATTTTATGTATACGCCAGAATTCTTCCAAATGCCATTGTATTGCAGATTTTAAACTTCATTATTTTTTTTATAGGTACGAAGCGGTCTCTTGACACCGATGAAGATGATGAGGAAGTAGTCATCGGTTTGGATGGGGTGTCCACTTGTCTCATTAATAGATCAGCCTATGTAGATGTGCATTCGAAAGTGTCCGGCCCCAAGGAGTTAGTACTAAAGTTATTATCGGTCTTGTTTTCTGAGGGGGATCTGGCCCGAAGCAATTATCATGGGGGGGAAGTAGTCTGCAAAGGGGGGGTCGTTATCAAGAAGAGTCCACTAAAACACCAAATGGTTTTTCAGGCGATACTAGCGCAGGCAGGGAAAGAGTTCCCTGGAGCGACAGAGAGTGATGCATACAGAAAATTGGTCACTGACGCCGTCAACGGGAAATGTAGAAAACTTGCCACAAAACTAGGGCTGTAGTTTTCTTAAGTTAATTTTATCACAGCGAGCTAGTGTCTCATGAAGTAATTGTAACTGTAATAATGTTGTAATTGTAATACTGTAGTCAAAAATACACACAACTACTATTAAAATCGTATAGAAGGAATGGTAAGAGAAGCAAATAATAAAGTACAGAAAAAATATTGAATAATGCAACTTATCTCTATGTTATTGATTTCTTTTATATAATTAGTGAGATCATGAAGTCCGATTCCTGGAAAAAAAATTATTTGGAATTAAGAAATCTTTTTAATTCAGCCTCGGCAAAATATTGACGGGTTTTATTCGCCCCACCCGATCCCATATTATTCTTTTTATTTCGTGCGTGCAGCCTCCCCAATATTTACTAGACTTATTAAGTTCGTCCCGCAAGATGGCATTATTTTATTCCGAGCATCCAGCTCCCAAAAATATTGACGGGTTTTATTCGCCCCACCCGATCCCATTATTCCATTTATTTCGTGCGTGCAGCCTCCCCAATATTTACTGGACTTATTAAATTCGTCCCGCAAGATGGCATTATTTTATTCCGAGCATCCAGCTCCCAAAATATTGACGGGTTTTATTCGCCCCACCCGATCCCATTATTCCTTTTATTTCGTGCGTGCTGCCTCCCCAATATTTACTGGACTGATTAAATTCGTCCCGCAAGATGGCATTATTTTATTCCGAGCATCCAGCTCCCAAAAATATTGACGGGTTTTATTCGCCCCACCCGATCCCATTATTCTTTTTATTTCGTGCGTGCAGCCTCCCCAATATTTACTAGACTTATTAAATTCGTCCCGCAAGATGGCATTATTTTATTCCGAGCATCCAGCTCCCAAAAATATTGACAGGTTTTATTCGCCCCACCCGATCCCATATTATTCTTTTTATTTCGTGCGTGCAGCCTCCCCAATATTTACTAGACTTATTAAGTTCGTCCCGCAAGATGGCATTATTTTATTCCGAGCATCCAGCTCCCAAAAATATTGACGGGTTTTATTCGCCCCACCCGATCCCATTATTCCTTTTATTTCGTGCGTGCAGCCTCCCCAATATTTACTAGACTTATTAAATTCGTCCCGCAAGATGGCATTATTTTATTCCGAGCATCCAGCTCCCAAAAATATTGACGGGTTTTATTCGCCCCACCCGATCCCATTATTCCATTTATTTCGTGCGTGCAGCCTCCCCAATATTTACTAGACTTATTAAATTCGTCCCGCAAGATGGCATTATTTTATTCCGAGCATCCATCCTCCCAGTTTTTGAGATAAAACTTTATGTTTCTGAAAACATACACTAGACCTATGTCACCTACGCATCTTTTCACCAAGTTTGTACATGTAGGCCTACACTTTTTTTCAATCGTGAAAGAAAAGGTACCAATTCTAGTTTTTACATGAACATGTACTGCTTTGAAACTCCACTTGTACCTGTTGAATTGAAGGGGTGAACTGCTTTTGTTCGGGGGGAGTTTAATACACCAATCCTGAAAGAAAGGTACCATTTCTGGCTTTAGACGTGCTGCTTTGAAACTCCAGTATAATAGAAGGGGTCAATTGCTTTTGTTCGTGGGGAGTTAATCGCCTTTGTTGTTAAACGAGATAATCTTCTCGGGCTACCGGGGCGCACTGACAACTAATCTTCACAGCCTGCCGCAGCGAGCCGAGCGGCTAGCTGGTAGAGTGCCCAATTAACATAACAATGATGCCAACACAATAGCCGATCGGTAATGAGCTGTGGCTGGGTCCACTGCGCCGCACTGCGCCGGGCTCACTGAGAACTCGGGAGGGTAAAAAAAAACCGCCGCAAAGGGCCGCGGCGGGCCGAGGCGCGCCCAGTAACTGAATAAGGACGCTCGACCTTACCATATTTACAAAAACAGCGGTCACCCCCACACCCGGTCATTATCACGCAGTGAAGACCGGATCCTCACACTGTTATTCCCATTAATAAATACCTTTTTAACGAAATAAACAGTTAAAATGCTCCAATTTTGTGACTTTTTTCCGGCGATATTTCCAGACTTTTTTGTGTTTATGTTCATGGGCCATATTTAGCTTAACAGCTATAACGACGTAATCTCAACAGAAACAGCTGCCGTAACGAAACAAATTACAACAACGTTTTCATATCTTTACCTGATGGAGGAAGCTGAAATCTCGTTTACACATTCCTTGTGTCCGGAATTAAAAAGATGCTTGGTTTAGGAAAGGTAAATATGTCGGTGGGTGAAGTGTTCAAAGAAAATAAATCGTAGATCTACGCTTTCGTCGTAAACATCCTCAGTATATACTGCACTGCTGTACGATGTCGTTTCAAAACTTCCTTACGCGCGCGCACGCACGCATCCCTAGCAACTGTGTTGCGTACGCGCGCATCAGTCTCACGCGATGGGGCTTGAGCGCATGTGCAGTGCTCTATTGTTACAAGCTACTGCAGGACTGTTACTATTTTGACCAATCATTGGCTTGCATGGGGCTGAACGGGGCTTGATCAATGCTGGTTCAAGGGCCATTTATTCGCTTGATCTTTGAAGCCGGTCCATTATCACCGTTAATGCCCGGCCACGTGATCGAGTCTCGACCAATCAGAAACCATCAACTCTCCAAGGTATTTATTAATAACAATTAAAAACTTTTTAAAATTAAGAAATCCTCATTAGGCCAAAAAAAAAATAGTTGGTCTCTGGTCAGCGCGCGCGTCGATTTTAATCATGCGCGTCAACCTTTTTTTTTCTTCAAATTGTCTGCAGTAGCTACAACAGTGCCCTCTTTTGCCGCAACTTCTCAAAGTTTTGTACCAAGGAATGGGGAAACCGCTCCAAGGCAAATGATGGAGGGCACCAAGGCAAATGATGGAGGGCACCAAGGCAAATTATGGAGGAAACCAATGTATATGAGGGCACAAAAAAGCAAAATATAGTACCCACCTTGTCTGTACAATCCATGCCTAAAAAACAAAACAAAAAAAAAACAAAAAACGCGTCGCCACATCAATTCCGGAACTTTGGTCTGACCAGAGACCGACTATTTTTTTTTGGCCTTAAAATCATAAATGAGGTAATGAACCTTAATTGGAAGTTGAAGACCTGATAAACTGCATTTTTTTTTCAAAACTAACTTTAATAAATAGAAACAAACAACTTTAACAGTTAAATGCAGACATCCGGACAAGCAGATGGCCAGACCTCCGATGGACTGAAGGACGGACTACATCTGCTTTGCAGCTCGCCAAAACAAAAGTCTCAACAAACTTTTGTAATTTGGAATGTTCTATATACATTGGTGTTTGTTAAATCTCAGTCAGTTGTCCTGACAAATTGGGTTTTTTTCTTTTCAAATGTATGTCCTTTATTTAAATTTAATATGAAAAAAGGTTTCTCCACATTATTTTAAAAAAAAATGCATTTTCTGGTACATTTTCTGGCATCTTTTTTTTTTTAGCAAGTATAAACTCACCATTGTTGTCTTTATCAAAAAGTAAACACAAATGCAGCAACCTTATATGTCTTTCAGCTCCCCAGTTAAATATTCATCAGATGTACATGTACACGTAACTATTTCTAGTTCACCTTTATATTGTACATACTTTGGTACATGCACATGGGCGTTGCCAGGATTTTTTTCTAGAGGGGGCAAAGCACATTTTCTCCCCGAAATCCCTGTACTTTTCCAGCATATTCACGATTTATCATTTTTCGAGGGTGGGCAGGGATATTTGGCCCCCCCCCCCCAACCCATTAAATTAACAGCAATATGACTTTGCACTTTTTTTTCTTTCTTTAATCCCCCCCCCCCTTTTCTGGTGGCCTTTCCGGGAGGGGGGGAGGGGGAGGGGGAGGGGGGGGGGGGGGCAAGCGACGCCCATGTACATGCAGTATGTGTTCTTGTGACGCTCGGAACACAAACTAATGAAAGTCCTTACTTGTAGAGACATATTAGGCCCTTGTTCAAAAGGTCTGGTAGTCTGGTAGTTTGTATTACAGAGTTCTGAAATTTTTGGCCGGGAAGGCCAGCGCAGATTTATAACTTTAACATTTAAGGGCAGAAGTTTTGTTATTACATGTATAGATTGTTTTGAAAACATGTATTATGTTGTACTTACTTGATACTTGAGGTGGAATGGACATGTACCCTGATCCCAATAGGTAGATACCTCCAGCATATGGTTGCCTATTGATATGAACAAACACAGGTAAATGTACATGTGCCCTGTCATTTTGCAAGTACCGTACTATTGACATGCACCAGGAAATTGGATGTGATTGCAATGAATATCGATGTTGATGAATGACTTCCTTTAGGCATGTTAGGAATTACAGGGATTCCCCAATCCAATTAAATCACACAACTGTGACCTGTTCTGTCCAAAGCAGACGCTTCTGGGCAGAGGTTAAAATTGAGATAGGGCCAAAAAACGCTGTGGGGGTGATTTTTATCGATTTTTAAATGTTTGCATATTTGTAATCCTGAACATATGTCTAAAATATATATAAAAGTTTGAAACCCTAATTTGAACTCTACATATTCTATTTTTGATGATTTTGATAAGGTATATCAGTTAAAGAAATAACTGTTTTGTGACGTTTGTGGCCATTTTCTCTGTTTTCTACTTTTCGACACAATGAACTTCAAAATAGCATAACTCTGCCCAGGAATGACCGGTTTCAAAAATTAAACCACCTATTAAGAGGGAAAAGAACATATGTTAACAATATGTAAAAATATCATTTTCGACCTTATGCCCAGAAAAGTCTGATTTTGACAGAACAGGTCACAACTGAGAACACCCAGCATAGCCTTGGCTGATCTAGGCTCTGGGTTATAGAATTGGCACTCTGACACTCCTGAGAAATATGTCCAATAAACTCAGACATTTGTCATCATGCAGACATGCATGCACAAAGGGACATGTGTAATAACATTTATCAAAATATCCATATTGTGCCTATTAATAGGTGTTTCATGTACAATGTATGTAAAACGGAACAACTGGCATTAATTTGAAAAAAGAAGAAACCTGTAAGTCCCACGCTGTCAGTATGCAGCAGATCCAAAGTGTACTATGAGAAATCCTCCATACATGCATTTCTTCTTTCCTAGAACCTACGGTAAAAAAGACATTTGGAAGTGCAAAAACCCCTACGTGCATTCAATGCAGTTAAAAAAAACCCAAAAAACGGATTTGCACACTATACTTACGGATTGAGTGTCACATACATGGATAATCCTGAATGGTCCCTACCTGTAATCAAATCAAGATAGAAAGAACATTCAAGATTGTACCAATTAGTACACCTCAAGAGTAAATGATACATGTGCCTCCTGCCACATTTACATGCATTGTAATGCAAAACATAATAAAACTGTTAAAAAAGAAGTATTTGTATTATGTATTGAAATAAAGAGTAAGCATTTGCATCCATAAAGATAATTTAATTATATAATGATAATTATTGTAATAGTGGCTTCTTATAAAGCGCTAAAAGTCAGAAATGCAGTGACGCTCATGGCAATATACAAAAACAATTACAAAACTTACAAATACTTAAATCGAACACATCTCATTTGAAATTTAACATTACCATAGGTACAAGCTGAAGGGGAGATTAGGGTGTGAACAGATAGGTACTGAGTACTTGTTTGAAAGAGTTGGATGAGGAAGCTAAGTAACATATCAAGTCAAATGTTCTTGTATTAAATGTACATGTCATGTGTTAAAATGTCTGCAACCTACCAACAAGATTTCTGTGACCCTTAGGCCTACCATAAACATATTTTCAGATTCTGTAACTGGTCATCCTTCGGCAAATGTTACATTGTGAATACAATTTTCAGTTCCAGAACAAACCATCTTTCAAGTAAAAATGGGCAAACTTGTCCATAAAGTGCTTCATAGGATACAGCACTGCCTGATAATGATAATAATAATAATTATTTGGGAGGCCAATCATCCTTACAGGCAGCTAAAAAGCTGAATTACGAAGGACGCGGCTACAACGTGGTCGAGCCGCTTGCCTTGCCTCCGGCAGCAAGCCACATCAACCCATATATGACCACGGAGCACAGCCTGAGATTGAAAGTGTTTGATTTTTATGGAGGGAGGAAAACTAGAGGGCCTGGAGAAAAACCCTTGTGGCACAGGAGAGAACCAGCGCACAACTCTACTCATATGGCATGTATGGTCCGTGGCCGGGATTCGAACCAGGGCCACAGTGGTGAGAGGCAAGCGCTTTACGCACAAGCCACCCATGCCACTCATGCCACCCATACTACCGGTACGGTACATGTAAAGTAAGGTGCAGTCCTCGCTTAAAAAATATTTTACTTGAGGCTTAAAAAGGATCATGAAAAATGTATTATGCCCTGATTTTCAAAAGGTTTGGGAGATTTTAGGTAGATTTTGGTAACACAAGTCTGTATTTTGGAAAGGGCAGGGGAAAAAAATGGGAAACACATTGAAAATATGGACTTTTATAAAAACGCATGAATAAATGTCCGCAATCTGATTGGTGGGTCATTGATCACATGTCATTGAATTATTCGTCCTAACCCACGGCCCGGCGGAAGCGCATACATGTAGAATTTCTATTCCACGGTAAAATAAAGTTCCATTGCACAGTCACACAATTGGCGGCTATGACCAATCACATGACAAGGATGTATTCAGTTGTTGTATAAAACAAATGATCAATAGTGTTTCAAATTCATGCAATGGAAAGCATAATTTCATTCCCTGACAGATGGAATGTTCCATTCAACTTGGCTTCACCTCGTGGAATGGAACATCCATCCGTCAGCTCATGAAATTGATCTTACCATTGCAATCATAAACATTCATAATTTGTACACTATCTCCCTCCCAGGCTCTTACACACTGTACATATATGGTACATGTACATGTACGCACACACACACGTTTGTTTATGGTGTAAATCAAAGATTTCCTATTGGTCCTCATCATCGATCCTTTGTTCATACTCAACTTTGTGCAACAGCTCCTATTGGTTTTGTACACGTTTTGTAATTGAGGACATCATCGATTTGACTCCTGTACTCAATCACACAGCGATGTTTCACAAGTGTGTCCTGGATTTACACCATAAACAAACCCTCACACACACACACCGAAGACACACCTGTTAAAAATTCTTAGACAGGCGATTGATGCGGTATTTGTAGCTAGTAACTTAGGAGATTGAATGCAGTTTTGATGTATATTACGTTTTACATAATGTATTTATCGTCTTGCCTACAAATGTTTGTTAATGAAAGAAATGGACAATGAATGGAAAAGGCCTTTTCTGATTTTAAACAACAAACAGACAAAACAAATTCGCATTGATGTACATGTATGCTTCAGTGTTCAGTACAGTACGTTTACATGTATAAAAATGTATGGATCAATCAGATCACATTCTAAATTAAATGATCAGAGTTTTAGATTGATTTTGTGTAATTTCTAGAAAAGGTGGAACCAATACATCAAATGTAAAATTAAAATGAAAAGGAACAGTATTAACCACATAATATCTGTACATGTACATGTATACATCAGATATCAAACTGAGCACTTATCAAAATGAAGAGAAGAGTTTGCTCATTCTAAGTGTCAAACAATCAAAATCCTAAGGATACTACACATAATTATGAATAACAAGTTTACTTCATTTACAATTCACGTCGACAGCTCATTTGAATGTGTACCGGTACCAGTGCTCCCCCAGTACAATGGATAGCTATAATCATAAATTGTACCCATTTCTATAATTACACAGGTCACACAAGACGAACAGCCCAGAGTTACTGACGTAACAAGACTCTGGTTGCCATGGTTACAATTTCACGTGGCCTCACTGGTAAACAGGTAAGTGGATGGAGAGTGGTTGCAGCCAACATGTACGTACCGGTACATGTATGAGATACCGGTAGGCATATAAGGTGAAGTATGGCTAATTACAGTACATGTACATACATGTATCCTGCTATTCAAAACAATTACTTCTACATGTACATGTCACTGTGTTATTACTATTATGCTGTTACTTTGTAGGACAACGTCTTTAAAAAGAGACAACTTGGCATCAGGGCTAAACAAAAAAAGAAAGATTAAATACAAGTTCATCTTCATTCAACTTTTAGGACATTTGTTTCAATTAATATGAAAATAAATGTAATCATCAGTGAGTATCAGATACATGTTCATGGTGTACACGTACATGTATGCACATTTTACCAAACTGACTAACATTGGAAACTGTTACCATTGCATGTACTGTACTTCTCAAATCTTTTTTGATCATGTTTCTCTTCTGTACTGAGTTTGGTACATTAACAGATGTACTGTCTTTGCTACACTGTATTCTCAAGTTTCACCTGTAAAAACCTTTTTGTGTACATTTGTAAATAGCTATCTTTCTAGCAACGTACAAAAGTGATTGTCTTTTGAATGACACACCTAAAGAAAAGTTGGCCCAGGTTTAGTTATGGAATAGTAACGATGGAATTAAAAAAAAAACAATTTAAATATTTTTTTCTGCGGCCTAACAATAATTCAGTTCTTGAAAAAGAATAAAAATGCTGCAAACTGCTTACCGACTGGATTATCCTGGAATATACAAATACATAAATCAGAGCAGCCTAATATTTCATCTTAGCAAGGACTTCTTCAGAGGCAAACGAAAGAGGAACAAGAAACAAACATGCATATATAGGTAACACACAAGCATGCAGGGTTGCAAGGAGCAACACAAAGGACGGATTGGCGGGGGGTGGCACTTCTTTTAATATTGGGTTTTGCCCTTCACAAACACTGTATACTCAGTGTTGTCAGAGGGCTTGCAAGAACAAAATCAAGAGTTACTGGAATTACTGGAACCTACACCCTCCTGCTAGTGCAGACGTCTCACTACTTGACCACTGAGGAACCACTTTCAGCGAGTAGCAAATAGCCTATTATTTCTGTTGAATCATAAAATATGAAAAAATAGAAATGGTTGCTTACCCTTGAAATGACTGATGTCACCGTAATGTATTTGCAGAGTAAGATAGTTGATACCACTGCTCCCACCGATATGAAAACCAACACCTTGCATGAAGAAACAAATGTACATATCAGACATCGGTTACAATGCATACATGTTAGTCAATTCTGTATTCTGTATGAAGTGTTACATTTATTTACTATCCTTTATAAGTCCATGTAATCGCATGTCCGTAACTCATCATGTGTTGTCATTACTATCCCTGCCTATCAGGCCAATAGAATTTCCTCTTCTGATCAGCACTGAATGTACAGCTAACTGCTGCTTGCTTTGGCATTAATAAGCAACTAGTTCAAACCCAACCACCCCTTACACATGTTACATGTAATTCTTCCCTCGTATATTCACAGTTGCTGCTGACAGATAAGAAATGACCATGTGTGGGTTTTGCCTTCATTGCTTATGCACTGCATGCCCCTCTGGCAGGGCTCCAACACTCTACAGAAGTGTAAAGGAAAACCTCTGTTTCTTTTTTGTTGTTGACCAAGATACATTATAAGGTTTCTTCATATGATTGCTTTATTGTTTTTGGATGGAATGCTGCTTTGCTACAGTAAAACATAACACGTGCATGCTTACCTCTCGGTAACGTTGGCTGTGAAGCATTTCTCGCCCAGGCAAACAGGATACTGCCTTTGCCCTTACATGTACCCATACTATTGCAGTCGCTGGGAGGAAAACAACATAAATAGAGGAGCTTTTAAGTAATTTACCTGGTTAGTGTGTCCTACAGTCATATTCATGTAAACTTGCAAGTGCGCAAGTTACACATCCAACTTGCATACATTATAAAATGTATAACATTTCGGTGGGGTTTTCCACCAGTTTAATTCTCAAGTTGTCCATCTCTTGCTGTGCCCTTCTACTAGTATATGTGTTTATGATCATTATCTTGTTGGAAGCGATGATTGTTTGGGAACACCTGATGGATGAAGGGTTGTACCGGTATGGTATTTGGGATGATTTGTGTCACATCGAACTGTCTGTCCATACAACCTGTAAAAATGGCCACATTACTTGCTCCAGCCTTAGCAATCGCTACCCATACATATGCACTTTAAAGGAGTGCTTCAGTTTCCCTTTGAGAATTCTTTCTTCTCCTCTTTTCCTAAATCACCCCTTGGTGTACCGTCCTTGTTATTCTACAGAGCATTCGTTGTTGTCAAAATTATCATTCCTTTCTAGGCAGGCACATACGGTATGAATATTCATCTAAAATCACGTCATATTTAAAGTCGCTAAACACGTGGAACACAGCATATGATTGTAAACATAAAACTAGCGCCCTGCTAGTAGACATGGGCGCATAAAGACAAAACATGACTGTCTACCGCAAGCTTGACAGAACAAAAATTAAAGGTTGCAGAATTTATTGCAATGTGCTATTTATTATTAAGATTATACTTTTTCCACGTACGTTGTCACGCCAAACACTCGACACACATGAGTTGTACAAACTAATTACTCTACATGTATTGACATTAACTGGCATTGCTTTGTTGCACGCCCGGCTCAATCGTGAATTCGTGACACACGTGGCATCGTGTCCTCACGCAACGTAAGGGAAGAAAACACTTTAAATATGTTCTTTGTCTGGGAAAACTCTCTACATGCCCATAAAAGCTGATAATTTATTCAATTATACAGGATGCCATGCGTGAAGTTAAAGTACCCACATGTGATTCCATGCATGGAATTTCACTTCATTTCCGGCTGTAGCCTACTGTACATATAAATTAATCGCACGGTCAAGAACAATAATAACAATGTAATCAGCTTCTTTTTGAGGATGTCAATTATAAAAAAAGGGTGCAGTGTTCTGTTTAAAAAGACTTTTACAACTACGGTAACCCTAAGTAACGGCAAATGTACATGTACACTCTACTTACTAGGACAGACCCGGAGAAGCCTTCACATCAGCACAGCCAAACAGGAGCATATGGTGGGCTGTATCCATATTTGCATGAGGCTCAAATCCAACTACAAAGACAGAAAGGAAGATAATGTTAATTGCTTTAAAAATCTGAATAGGAATGCAATATAAAACATCAATAAACAATAACCATGAAGTCAGACTCACATGTGTAATATTGAGTTGTACATGGTGGTAACAACCGTGTTAGCAATTTGAATCAACTTTGCAAGGCAATCTAAATTTAAACACTACAAATGTACATGTAACCAGTCTTATTTGGATTCTTCTTGGCATACATTAAGGCAAAACATTTACTCAAAACAGCATCCACTACAGAAGACTAGCGATATCACTTAAACACTCATATATTGTTTTGCATCTATCTAATTATAATGCTTCAATAAATTACCAGTAATCAGGCTAGTGGTAAAAGTATTTCCACATTATTTTTTGTTCATACATTTACAGATGTTCAGGTTCCCTGCAGACCACACCCCTAGTATCCAAGAACTGTGTGGATTACAATTACCGGTATTAATTTCATTCCATTTCACAGTGAATTTGTAGTGAATTTGTAATGAAGTTGCAGGCGAAGATGCAAGGAAAAGTTGTGGCAAAAACATGAAATGTGATTGCAAATATGAAGCGATTTTCCCAGAAAAATCCAATTTCCATTTTCAATGTTAACTTTAATTGCAGTGGACATGGTACATGTACTTGTACACAAGAACATCCATAATACTCACTAATGTAGGAATCTTGTCTTGGTACAGCCACAGAGCTACACAGATACTGTTCAGACTAATGGGGTAAAAGAACAGACAAATTAATAATGTAGGTGATAGGGAGGAACTGCATCAAACCTAATTTATCCACACCTTTATTTGAAACGAGTGCACACACGCGACTCTTCAATTTTCTCAAAGGAGCTTAAAAACAGCTCTCAACAAAAGATCGAAGAAAGGACTTTTAAAAATTGGCCATAAATGCAATCATACAAGTACCGGTATGTGCAGTGGTACAGCATACAGTGCTAGTAAACTGGTTCTGCAATATTAAGCTGCCCTCAGGTCGACCTTGTGACGACACAGAACAGTCAGCGACTGACTTTTCAGGATCAAGGTTTGCCTGAGCTATGACTGCGGGAACATTTCATTTCACAGATTTTTTTGTGACCTGAGTGTAACTGGGACGATATTAAAATGATCAGAATTAGTCGGCACTCAAAAACATCAACAGTCGTCAGAGTAGAAACATTTCAACTTCTACGACAACGTCGTGCGTGGCTTCTTTTGTTGGCACATGGAGCCCATAAGGAGAGGATATTCCATACCATAGCTAGAGGGGTTTTATAAAATGTGAAGTAAAACTGTTCCAACAAAATGCGATTGGAAATGTATACAGTATAATAAGCCGTTTTCTGAACCCCGGTTTTGGTCCTATAATACAGGTCCAGCCCCATTGTCAATCTGCATGAATGAAAAAAGAGACCCAGCCGAACAGCGGCCTAGCCTTAAACAGAGGCCTATGAATGGGAAGCAGGCTGAATGTGTAGACACCAAGAAAACACGAATCTGCTGGATTTTTTGCATGCACGTTGCGTTGTACGTGTACTGTCGACATTCGCTTACGCTTGCGAATCGCCTGTGTTGCACTTTTCACTTTTTGTACCCAAATTGCATATGTTGTTCATGCAAAAAATATAATAATAATGATGAATGATTAAGATGAATTATAATAATAAAATTTAAATGCACAGCACTTTAGATTAATTTTATTAAATGACAGTTGACCAAAACTTTCATGCCTGTATCTCACTCAGCTTTGTAGCATTTCCTTGGAAAAAAATAGTTCTGCTTCCAATTACATGGCATTTGAAAATAGGGTAGCTACAAGTACCGGTACTTGTAGAGTTGTTGCAGAAAATCAAATCATAAAGTTGCTGCCATCAAAATTCATGGCCAACAGAGAAAGATACAAATTCTGTGAAGCCATTCCAGAAGCAAATTAAGTCAAAAATGAGATGGCAGAAAGTAACCCATACTTTTGGGCACTATATACATGTAAGACATGTGAGGTGCAATTTTTGACAAACTGTGCCCAAGTTAACAACTTCAGTTTGGATGTTTATAAGTTAATTATTGTTACTACTCTAAATCATTATAATTTGATTTCAAACATTGAATTTAGAGTTCAATTAAAAGCAACACCTAAAACATTTTTGTAATGCATAATGATTCTGAAGCCATCAGTTCTACCGGTATATGTTTTTAACTTAAATGTACATGTAGGCTGGTCCCCCCCCCCCCCCCCACACTTTAGGTAAACTGAACCTACTGGTATTATTATTAAAAGTTGTTGGTGAACATGTAACCAATATACACTGTACTCAAATACTGTATATTTAAAATTTTAAGGATTGAGGTGATGGGTTTGAAGTCCATTTCTGTAGTTGTCTTGTGTTCGTGAATTATGTGTTTTTGGTTGTTTTCATTTTTCATTTGTTATCATTAATTAGAAGGCTTCTATCTTTATCTCAATAGTTTCTTGGGTATAATTATTTATGCCAGGGCTGCATATTGTTGATTTCACATTCAGTTACACATTTCAGCAATTTGTTTCACTTGTATAATTAGTGTACATGTAAATTCACATTTTGTTCATGCTTTAATTGAGTAAACCTTTTGTCTTTCCGTTACCGTCCTTCCGTTACCAAATTATAATCCACTTAAGACGTTGTAATTATATTACCGAAACACTTAAATTCAAATGAAAGGTGGTATAGTATAGATAAAGCTTCAGGGATTCCATTTCCTACCTTTAAAATATAATTACCCCCAACCTACCCCATAAAATTCACAAACATTATGCAAAACGTGTGTAAGTTGGAAAACCCTTGTCCGTTTTACCGTCCTTCCGTTACTGACCTCATTAATATTCATAATTCATTAACGAGAGGTATTCATGCCCCCAAAAGTGTGGAAATTGAAGGTACATGTAGCATTATAGAAATACAATTGTGACATTTGTTTGCTGTAACTAATAACAGTGTCTGTGATACACTCATTTGAAATTTTGTTTAATGAGTGAAATCGTCCTTCCGTTACCGTGGAATTGCCCTAATGGAAGAGGCACACAGACCACCACAGGCACTTGGCTCTTCCCCTCCCCCCCCCCCCCCTCCTTGTACATATGTACGTTAAGTACATTACACCCACACGTACGTACATGTACATGATGTACACTATAACATTTGATTCTGCAGTGTGCACCAACCATACACAACCCGGTGGTGTCTTCGCATGGCATGATGGGTATCAGGCATATGGTGGCAATGACATTCAAGAGTCCATAACACATACATGTACATACCGGTACTCTTCTTTTTTTTTCATAATTGAGGCGGGCCCTTTTGCACCGAGTCAATACTACCCATGCTGTACACATTTATGAATAGCGTGTACCTGAATTTGGTGTACATTATAATCTTATATGATCTGACTGTTGGTGACTAACCTGCGTGTAGAAGGCATGGCAGGGGAACATGATTGATTTTTTTGACTGTCTGTGACAGATCAAACCGTAGGAGGGTTAGCGCAGAAAATCAAGGTTTTGTCCATTTCATATGAATCATGCTTTTTAGCTCAGAGCAGAAATTTATTATGCCAATGCAAAGACAAAAAGGCTGTAAAAGATATTTTTAGACATAAGCATACGTTGCATAAACTGCAAGGAAATTAGAGACTCCATCAAACTCCATAAGGCCAAAAAAAAAAGTCTCGGTTTCTGGTATGCGCCCGTGTCGCCGTAGCCATGCGCGTCGGCAAAATAAAAAAAAAAAAATTTTCAATGAAAGATGATGTCTCAAAATCGCCAAACTCACTGGTTTGACTGGAATCCTGCTGCTGCACAATTTTAACGTGTTTTTAATTTTAGATTGGGTTATGGTCGAGAATAAGCTTTATGTGGCCTCTCTGGACTCCCATATATTTTCACTAAGTTTAGTCGGGCACCATTTGCAGTCATCAGCCGACATTTGAAGCAAAAAAATCAGGTAAAAAAAAAAAAAGCCGCGTCGCCGCACCACTTTTTGGGCAAGCTCCATACCAGAAACCGGAGACTTTTTTTTTTGGCCTAATGAAGTGTACCACTAATGATTCTATTTTTGAGTAGCCACATATGCTGCACCAGAAATGTGCCCATAATGATATTTGTGGGACAAATGCTGATAATGAAATCATGTTATTGACATAATGCTGCGACATCATCCAACTGGAATTAAAGCTGATAAATGTTCATGTAATTTGAAGAACTCATTTCCTTTCAATACCTTTTGTCAAATGATAAAATGCTTAAAACAATGTGAAACTAATAAATTAACTGCCAGTGACAATCATATAACTGAACTGAAACAATGTACGGTACAACCAAAAAGTGTTACGTCCCATCATCGTGAGTTTGTCATAAAAACAAACATCACAATGCAGTGCGCCACCAAGAGTTTGCCACGGAGAGTCCATTTTTCAAGTTTACGGTCGACAAAACATAGCCCATTTGAATGAGTGTCAGTAGACAACTTGAGCTGATATGTCATCGATTGGGGCATAGCATTCTGCCGCCTTACCAAGAACACCATATTGATGACAAGAAAATAAATGGGTAGACAGAGCCTCGAATCATACGCTTACGAAACCACTGACCGAAAAAAACTAACGATTTCAAATGTCCTGCACTGAGAATTTGTCGACCATCTCCCACAATGCACTGGGAAAAATGAACTCTCCATGGCAAACTCTTGGTGGCGCACTGCATTGTGAATCGCCTGAATTGTTTGAAATGTTTTTCCCACGGCGGTGTAAAACACGCCGTGGGCTTGAGCTGCTTATGTTGGTGGGTTGGTGGGTGGGTTGGTTGGTTTGTGGACAGTTTACTCGGGGTGTATTATACTGTTCCATGCCACGCGTGTATCACAGCTTTGCCAGTGAGTTTCTATGGAATACCTACAGCTTTGTGACACTGCTGCGCATGCGTCTAAGTTGCATATTAGATGATGTCCCATTGCATGGCAAAATTCACAGTTGTACAGTTCGTGGAACCGCCGTGGCTTGTACCACTTGGTACTTGATATAAAATGTTCACCTCTGTTATTGTATACAACTCAGATTTTGACTGCTAGACACGTTTTTAATAAGCCATTATTGAATTATTATTGAATACTTACTCTTTGTGGAAGGACACCTGGCATAAGGGCATCCAGATAAAAAAAGTTTGGATCTGGCTCATTTTCATCTTCCTCCATCTGGTCACCATGACGACGCATCATGTCTGGCTTCCAGGGATTATACAGTCTCCCAAAGCAAACCCCCGCAAGGGCTAGCACGAAGATAATGTCTCTCAGTGGCTTCCTCAAAACCAAATGTTGTTCCATGATTCCCTAAAGTCTACTTGAAGCTGTAGACTTCTTTCTGTACACTCTCAAGTTTTATAGCAACCCCATTCTTCATCAGTTTTGTTGCTGTTTTGAATGTCTGCGCTGACAGGTTTGTAAAACAGGACGACGTGAGCAGCACCAAATCAGATCCAAGTTGTGTATGTAATATTCAAGTACATCTTGTATGTACGATGAATGGTACATTCTGGGAGAACCAAAGGAAAAAAAATCACTAAATACAAAATTCACACATGTATTTGTACGGGACATGTTGGTTGAAACCTATCCTTTTGGGCTGTAAAACACATTCCTCACAAAAAGATTGTTAAAAAGTAGAATATTTGACGTTCACACAACTACATGTACCATAAGGGGAACAAAATTGTGCTCCTCATCAAACATCAAGCCATTGGAGCACTATTCATCATTCCAGTTGGCACGTTTGTCTGAAACTACATGTAGCATACAAATTATAACTAGTTTCCAATAGGTGCATCATACATCCTCCAAAAAGTCTTCTGAAAAATTGTGACTGTTTTTGAAATATTGCAACTTCCAGAAAACCCAGTATAATTTTTGCAAATCTTTAAATATATGTACAGTTAACTTTGCCATTAGCTCACCACCATTGCAAGTGCAGTTTGGTAGGGTAGAATGATTTTAACTGCATCGTGCCATTCAGTAGTCGAGGTACCACGTTCTTGCACAGTATCTGATAGCTATTAAATAATGTCCTTTAAAGTCCTTATAAATTCACATCACAATAAATGTAAGGATCCCTGTCTGATTGGTTCATCCTTGACTAGCTCCACCTACAGAGTGATAGATTGATAGATTGATGTTGTCTTCACATCTGGATACATGTGTAGGAGTGAAATAGAGAGTTTTTTTGTCATTTGTGGTAAATCCACCCTTCTTGGTTGCAGTGGATATTTGGCCGATGCTGGTTGTCTTTTAATAAGGGAATACATGTGGACAAGCATTACATTCACTGTGTGGACTTCCTAACAAAAGATGTCCACATAAAGCAGGTACCGGTAGCAGCGACGTTGTGTGGACTTGCCGACGTCCACACAAGGTTTTCCCCTCTCTGGAAAACATTTTTAGAGGCATTTTTTGGTTACATGTACCGGTAGGTTTATCCGTGGCAAAATCAGTTTGAGAAAAGTGAGTTTTTCCACTGGTTTTTATTAACTACATGAAAACAAAGGAATGTCCATACTACAGGTAGGTATGTAAAACAAACATGGGTGTGCTTGTGAGGTGTTAAACACTATAAAACTGGTAGGAGTCTGGAATGTTGATAATTACCTGAGGCGAAGCTGAGGGTTATTATCAGCATCCAGACTCCGACCAGTCTTAAACAAAGTGTTTAATACCAACCAAGCGCATATTTATTCCCATTCGTAAATACCTTTTTTCGGTCAAAAAAAAATCAAAACTTTTCGGTCCAAAAGTCAAAACAAGTCAAAAATTTAAAGTTCCCAAAGATTTAGTTCAACAATTTTACTTTCTGTTTTTCAAATCTATTGAGGATTCAACCATTATATTGAAATTAATCTTGAAATTATGAAAAGTGTATTGGCATTGAAAAAAAAGAAAGGAAAAAGAAAGAAAATGTTTGAAAAGCTCAAGGAAATATATTTTCCTAAAACTAAGGTGTCTAACTCATTTTAAAAAATAAATATTAGGCCCTACAATGTATATTGAGTTACATGTACATGGCCCGGATATCGGATAGCAAAGATTTTTCATAAAGCATCCCCTGCGTAGAATTAGGCAGGATTTTTTTCTACAACGCCAAAACTGCACGCTTTGGAAATCCCGCTTGCTGCCACAAATAAAGAGATTTTACTCTGTTAATCGGTATGGTGGATGATCGTAAGCCAACATATAAGTTTTGTTGAGGAAAAGAGCTAAGAGTGGTTGCTTTGCTATTTTTAAGCTTCTTATTGCAAAGCCTTAATATCTACGAAGAAATAAAGTTGTTTTCCTAGTTCCGGATTTTTCCTAGTCCCAGATTTTTCCTAGTTCCGGATAGCTTCAAATAAAAACCTACCTCTTTTGGATATAAGTCTCCAATAAATTTTTTTTGGACGATGTGCATTTTGAAAAGGAAAATATAAGCTCCTAGTAGATACACAAAGATTTTTCCGATAAAATCTTTAGAAGAGGAATTTTGGGCAGATTTCCGACTCGCACTTAATCAATTTTGTGTGACGCATTCTGTGCTGGGTCAAAGATTCTCGGTCTGTGCATGAGTTCGAGCCGTTGCGCTGCAGACAAAAGTTTTAAATTCATTTACGTTTTTTTCTCTTTTTAAAATTTGCTGGAATTCTCTTGAATGAACTAGGGTAGACGTCCTGAATTTCAGCACCATAAGAGTCGATTACTGTTTTTCAACATATGCAGTATCGAAATACCCGGTACTCCCGTCAAGACACAGCAAGTGGGCATAGCGCATGTTGCGATACCTAAACTAAATCGATACCGAACCTGCTTTGGTAATGACACGTGACTTTGAAAGACGATCATGTTGTCCGGAAATTCAGCACCCTGTGCGTACATGTAAGTTTGGCAATGCGTGCAGTCACGTGCTTCTGCCATGGGCGGCACCATGTTTCAGCGCGTGGGGAAAAAGGTGCGTTACACACACATTTAGTTCGGTAGGTAGGTTTATATTTTTACACCCGTAAAAGTTGTATTTTTGCCCTATATTAGTTATAAGTCCCCAACAAAATTCAAAATGGTTATCAAGCTACATTGTAATTTTGATTTTGTGAGATGTTAATCACGTGCCGAAATTCGGGTCACTTTCTGACCCCTGCCATGCCTGCTTGTAAGTTCGGCATCCCCCACAAGACTACACACCTGCACTTTGTACAGACGATCTTCCAGTCCACTCTCAGCGGCACAAACCATCACCAACGTCAGAAAAAAACTTCCATTTTAACCAATCCGACATGAAAAAATGGATGCAATCATCATTTTCATCTTAAACCCCATCTTACAAGGAATCCTAAAAACTTGTAAATATAATTCGCCTTTTACGGAGAGATTTTTAATCCCATTTTTTTTGCAAGAATGCATCGTAAGTTTCTGTTTTTTGGGTTGAAAACCCAAGGGCGGGAGTTCGTCATGTCACCTGATAGCAACATGGGTGGTCACGTGACAGTGTTGGCAGGCCAGTTCACTATTAAGGGCTACCGAATTTCGGGACGTGCCGATATTCGGGACGTCTACCCTATTTTTGGATAATGAAATAATACTTTACCAGAAAATATGCTTGATTTGGTTGGTTCTGGCTGATAAAAAGAGATTTTCTCGTGGGGGATTTTTTTTTCTCGTGTGAAGCAGTTTTGATCGATTCGGAACTGATTGAACCGATCCAGAACTAGGAAAAGTGACATCGGTACTTTTGACGTCGTAAAATCAAAATAGAGTTTAAATTTTGAAAATTGTTTTGTGGTCTCTCCATTACTCAATGTCACTTGTTCGTGGAGTAGTTGAGCCGAAAACAGCCTGAAATGATGTTTGCTATTCGAAACTAGGAAAACGACTAGGCCCCTAGGCCTACATGGAGGATCGAGGATACGTCCGACGCTAGCCCAACTGCATCTGGCCGTACAGTACTATCGCAAGCTCTGTAGTATGGACAGACACCAATGCTCCCCTAAACGCTGAACTCTGATGTAGCGATTTTGCTACCGATTTTGATCGAGATTATCTTCTCATCTAGGACAAACCTTGCCAAAGTTAATGTTCCTAGTCGTAGAAAAACTCATACCTTTTAAAAAAAACCACATTCTTTTATCCCAAAATGTTCATCCATCTGGCCAAAAGACGACTTTCAGTCATCATCTTCCACGAATATCGTCTCGAAAATGTTCCTCCATGCGACTTCAAAATGGCGGCCGCATTGTAATGTATGCATTATGCGGGCGCACTTTGGCAAGGTTATGAATATGCATTGTTCAGTTCATGACCTCGTGTTTGTATGGCCAGCCGCGCCGTGCAACCGACAAACGTCACGAACTGCAATGCATATTCATAATCTTGCCTAAGCGCACCCGCATAATGCATAAATTACAACACGGCCGCCATTTTGAAATCGCATGGAGGAACAATTCGGGACGATATTTGTGGGAGATAATGACTGAAAGTCATATTTTTGGCAATATACCGGTAGATGAAGATTTTGGGATAAAAGAACGTTTTTTCGAAAAGGTATGAGTTCCTCTACAACTAGGAACCTTAATTTTGGAAATGTCTGTCCTGGATGAGAAGATAATCTCGATCAAAATCGGTAGCAAAATCGCTACCTCAGAGTTCAGTGTTTAGGGGAGCATTGGGTGTCTGGCCGTACTACAGAGCTTGCGATTGTACTCATGACATACTCACGTAATATGCACAGAACAAACATCGCTGGATTCTGTCGTTTTTTTTGCCAAAATGATGAAAAATATGCCCTTTCCGCACTGAGCCAACCTGACACTTGAAACGTGCACGCATATGATCGATCGATGATTTTCGGTTCGCTCGGAGCGCGCCGCGGGGGTACGGTACTTGCACTTGTACGCATGCACATACTATCATTTCGCTTGTACTGTACCCCGAGCGAACCGAAAATCATCGCTTGATCATATGCGTGCACGTTTCAAGTGTCAGGTTGGCTCAGTGCGGAAAGGGCATATTTTTCATCATTTTGGCCAAAAAAACGACAGAATCCAGCGATGTTTGTTCTGCGCATATTACGCGAGTATGTCATGAGGTATAGTACGGAGTTTAGCATGTTTAGGGGCAAACTGTGCAGCGGTTCTGTGGGAAATGTCTGTGTTTTGAAACTTTTGATGGACGTTTTTGTACTTAATTAGTGTTTTGTGCTGCAAACAATTTTATCTCTAGGAGTACTGTACGGCCGAGCTTGAGTAACTCCAGCTGACATGCTCATTTTCATTTCACAATGTAGCGCTGGAGACATAACCTAGCCATAACAGTCCTGAATCCTCCAATTTTAATACAATTTTGCACACCCCCTAGGGAGTTAGGGTAAATACTCGTGAGAGTGTGGTAGCAAGAGACCCTAAAATAATGGCCTCTCAAAAATTTTCCATTTTCACCTCTAATATCCCACCCCAGATTTCATTTACATACCTCGTACATTCAGCAGTCATTCACGAAGCTAATGATTGACTTGAAACAGACCACACACAAAAAAAATGTGAAAAATCTTGACGATCTCGGTGGCTTGTCTGTAACCGCCAGTTCCAACGGCTGTCGTCCATTTTGTTTTGTTAATTATGTAACTGACATGACTGATGCATCAATTGACAATTTTTGAGAGGCCATTACGGTCTTTTAGGGTCTCTTGCTACCACACTCTCACGAGTACTACTAGGTTATGTCTCCAGCGCTACATGTGAATGAATATGACTGAGCATTGTCAGCTGAAGTTAGGCTACTCAAGCTACGGCCAGATGCAGTCGGGCTAGTCAAGTCCGACGCTTTCACTTTCAGTTTCAGTTAGGCTAGTCAACCTCCATCCATGATACTACAGAGGCTCCAACCCAGCTTGTATTTCTAATGTATTGTTAACCACAAAAATGAACAAATTACCTTTCTTCTACTTGTCATGTTCCGTGAACATATGGTTTGGTGCATCTTACTTTTACATGTACTCTTGGTCACTGTCGACTGTCAGACATGTCAGATAATAATGCATATAATGTCATGAATAGGGTGACCCGTAACATCATGTCCAAATTCTGCTAAATGCACTTTGAAATCTGTCAGATTTATCAAAAATCTGCCAAATTCCCCAGAACAGCTCTATGAGAATTACTCGAAATACACTTTAAACACGTAACATCACATGCAGATGTTGTAGTATTGCCTTTATTAAGGTTCAAATTACATTATAAACAATAGTCACATATGTTATGAAATCGCATAAATTTCAAGCAAGCGCAGTTGCGTCATGACGAAATCCGGTTGTTCGCAGTGAACCTCGGCACCTAGACCAGCCAACCTGTCCCATTATGCAAGGGTTTGATTGAAAGGATTGAAGGCTTTTTGAACAAATGTACAATTTTTTTTCAAATATGCTGTTTTTGCCAGAAATCTGCCCAAAACTCGCATTCTGTAAAATTTTCTGTCAAACCCGTTTTTTTTTTTTAATCTGTCAAAATTAGCCGAAAATCGGCTGAAACGGTCACAATGATCATGAATGTGGAACTGGCTAGCTAGCTATAGCTGACATTGTAGTGCAGTGCGCCCTCTCGTGACTAGTTTTGACCATTTTGCCAATTTTTTTTTTTGGGGGGGGGGGGGAGGGGCGTTCGTTTAGCTCACCCGGGTCGTTTCGCTCGTATCCCGCACCTTGCAAACAGGGCGCTGGGAAGGGCAGATGAGCTTCACAGAATCTTGTGAAGGAAGTTGGGATGGTATTCTGGGTAATTTATCATGACCTATGTATAAAGCATCTGGCTGCAGCTGTAGACCGCGGTTACATTAGAGACACACTCTTGGAAAAAATGGTCCGGTTAACTTATTCCTTATGATGGGACTTGCGGTTTGGCCGAAGTCAGTTTAAAGTGATCGGCTGACTGATAAGGTTTACGAACAAAACCCCGAGCCAACGAGGTTTTTGTATCGAAAGCTGCCGAACCACATTTTGCAAGAGTGTGTCCATAATGGGGTTGAAGCGTGCCGGTAATGCTGAGCCTGCATACTGCCAAAGTGACCAATGGCATTCATTTTCTCGTGCAAATAAGACCCATTTTTGGACCCTTATTTTATCGAATCTGCTCTTAGATAATAGCCCAAAAAGCTAGTGAGATGATCCTCGGCTATATTCGCACGATTTCACCGATTTTTAAACTAGACGGTCTCGTTTTTTACAAAAAATTGTGGAGGAACTTTTTATGCAAATTAACGACTCGCGTAGAAATATTTGAAACCCTAATCAAAATTATTGCGCCCGCTGTCAGTTTTATTGCGCCACTTCTGATATATCTTCTATCTAGCCCCCCCCCCCCAGCCACCCCCCACCACCACATCGAGAAAAATAATAGTAATTAAATACTGTTTTAAATGTGCTCGTTTATTCAGAAATTCATGAAGCATATTCAAACTAATTGGATGTTTCCAAAGGCACTGTGTCTTTCCCATTTGCAAAAGTTCTTTTTAAAAGCCCATGGGGGCATGCAAATTGTGATTTGGCCGGTGTATGCAAATTCTGGTCTTTTTATTGGACAATCTTAAAAGGTAGAACCTAGGAGGCTATAAGATAAAGATTTCCCTTACAAAAACACCTAATTATTTTATATTCCCTGACGTGCCTTTATGTGCGCACCCCGCCCCCAATCACCCATACATAATAAAACGTCATTTCAGCTGGGTTTTGTTACTTTTGTAGTAGCTTGACTTCCCCCGCAACAACTAAAACAAAATAGGCAAAATACTGACAACCTTCCAAGGATATCAAGTGTCTCACATCTTTCAAGTTTAATTTATTTTGTTTAATTCCTTAGTCTTATTGACATACAAATATTTAAACCAACTCATACAAACAAATACAAAAGATTCAAAATGAGGAAAAAGTTGGTCAGAAGGCCAATAAATTTGAGAAATTAATAATCACTTTATAATACCATAGATGATTATTACATAAGCCACCTCTTACATGACTGTACACGGTGAAGCCAGGTTTTTGTATTTCGCCATTTTGTGAACAAGAGTTTAAAAAGGGAGATAAAACTTGGGAATGCCCCGCCCCCCCTCCAAAAAAATTCCTAGATTATTTCAAAACATTTCAGGACTATATTTTGTCTAATTTAGCTATTATGTGAAAAAAAATATTTGATGCCAGGCAAGTTCAACACTCGAAATATATTGCGTTTATCCTTTTGTGAGGTTAGTTAATTATCAATAAGAAAATGAAAAGACATGCAAAACCACCAAGAAAAACAATTGTGCATACGAAGTAAAAAATATAACAAGTAAAAAAAGTGCAATGAAATAAATTACAAAAGGACAAACACAAATGTAATTCGAGTGTCACTTATACCTGTTGCAATGCATTTTGATGGATAGAAGTTCTTGAACAGTTTATTCTTTAAATTTTCCTAAAAATTAAACGTTCTTGTGTTTTCTAATAAATATACAATGGAAATAAAGTCACGTTTTAGTTAAACCGACGTCTTGTTAAAGACGTTAAATTTAAATAAAGTTTGTTACATTTCTTCAGTTTTTAAACAATAAATTAATCCTTTTTGAAATCTTTCAAAACTCTTATGACTTAAATTGGTTTTCTTAAAAATGCACTTTCAATATCAAATTAGATTTATAGAGCAAAATTCTCCATTGTCAACTGAACAAAAAGCAAATAGAAAGCCTTTGGCGAGACCTCGTTTACAATTTACCGAGAAGATCCAATTGAATGCATTAAAGGTAAGGAGTATGAAATTATGAACTTATTGATGTAATAATTTTGGATGACCCAGGACAGATCAAAGGAACATCCCTTCTCCCAGAAATGTCACCGCTAAAAAGCCAGTGACAAATTATTACCCTGACAATAATTTTTCAGCAAGTTTCCATTATTGTCCAATGTTAACTGTCTGTTGCAGTATCCGGTTTAAGATTATTTTAGAGGCATAAATAATTTAATGAAATCAATTACTTTTCGTTTAGTGTTGTTGCCTTAGTGTATAACATTAATGACATTGCATTATGCAGTCTGATTTATCATTTCATTTTGTGCAAGCTAGTTTTTTAAACTCAAGTTTCCGATGAGGGCATCCTTGTCCAGTAGAGCAGCTTCGTCATTGTCCAGTCTCGTCCAAGCTTGGTGGACCTCATGTCCTAAACATGAAAAAATAAGCAAGCAAATTAAAAAAAATATACATATATTAGGAAATCAAACACTGTGGATTTTGTAGGAGCGACAAACTACAATCAGAGAAATAACAAATTATAATCCTCATACCCTGGTCTTTTTTCGTTTTCAAAGTAAAGTCACCTCAAGAATCAGTAATGGCCAGGCCAGCAGGCGGTGTCAGTCCATCGTCAGTCCTCCCAGCTTACGATGGCTTGAGGCAGGCTCATCCTCATCTCATGAGTCAATTCCCTCATCAGTCAGTGGTCATCATTTCTATACAAGGATTCAAATGACGAAAAAAAAAAAATCTGAAATATTATTAAGAAATATGTGCAAGGAGAAAGAAAACTTCGATTTTTACCCCACAAAGCAACACAATGCTATACCAGCACTCGTTGTGGAAGGCACACAGAAAAGCGCCAATCACCAATTGTGAGTTCTGTGACTATAGAGGAATCCTACATGTAAACTAACTTCAAGAATCAGTAATGGGAAGCCCAGCAAGCAGGTCATCCGTTTATCCGTCGGTCCTCCTTCCTGCTTCCGGTTCCTCGAGTTTCTGTGTGATGAGGCTGTTGGAGCCTTGAAGGGTTCATTTTCGTCCAGACAAAGCAGCCTAGCTCATCCAGTTTGTCTCAACTTTTAGATGTCAGTTTCTTTGATGAAAGATGCAACTCTTTCCTAAATGGACAGGGGTACGAAAACACTGGGCCTAGCCCATTTGTTACTGAAGTGTAACATTGCAAATGTAGCCAATAATTATGTCTAAGCCTACCTATAACCAGGTCATGGGTACGGGTAGGACCCAATGGAAACCAAACGATTCTACCCATGTTTCCATTATTTCCTTTTTTAAAACAGACACGATTACTTTGTCATAATGTGCCGACGCTGATAATGGCAGGTTGCTTTGGAAACTGCATATTACCCGCACACTATAAACAACCATTAAAAGAAATTCACGTGACATTAAGATGACAAAATGCCATCTTAATCCTTGCCGATCCCTTCCAAATCGGACTTACATTGAACATAGTACTATACGGAAGGAGGGTTACACGTAGGCTAAAATCAACAAGGAAATAATAGTTTTCTATGTTACTCTAAATCAGTCGCACATCTTGAAATGCTTTCTTTTGAAATTTACGTTAAGTACGGTATACTCGTAGCCCACAAAGATTTGATCGTGAAAGTCTATATTCGACCGATCTCTTTAACTGCTGCAACGCTTTTTTCCGTTATGGTTTTCGTGTTCTCCCCTTCAATAAAACAGCACTGTCGGCCTTATACGTTATCAAAGGTCAAAGTAAGACAACCAAATGAGTAACTCAAAGGAGAAATATATACTTGAAGAAAACATGTATCCCTACGGATCTTTCTAAATCGGACTCACAAAAATGATGTAGATTAAGTTTAAACCTTTACAAAAACACGAAGAAATGTCGCATGCGATAGTAAATATGTCGCATGTCTTATACAGCCATTTTCCCTATCGCTTTGTTGATATGTCTGGCCTTTTTGAAGGCAAACTTCTTGACAATGTCACAAATTGCAGTTATTTTCGCTGACGAATAATACTTAAAAAAGATGTGGCGTGTAGGCCTAGAACTCGGGGGGAATGCCTTTAACATTGCTGCTTTAATTGAAATTCAGTCATTTTCATTACATCGATATAGGCCTAATGGATTTTTTCCTTAATTCCCGTCTTTTTTTACCTTTTTTTCCTGCCGTCATTTTCCCCACCGTTTACCAAAATTCGCTTTCCGACTTTTTTAAGCAGTGTAGTACCGTACCGGAAGTGGCTGCCGATTATAATTTGAATTTTTTTTGTTAACATTATTTCGGTCATTTTTCCTTAGCAAATTTTTGCATGACATAGGGCCTAGAAGTTTAGAAAATTACCGATTTTCAAATATTTATTTCTTTCGCTGCCGCTGTTAATCTTTTTACCGTAATTTTCGTCTCTTTAATTTTGTTCTTCCGCAATCGAAAGTTTTTTACTTTGTAGGTAAGAAAAATAACACTGATATCAACAGGCGCGGATCCAGACGGGGGCACACCCGGCCCGTGCTCCCCCTTTTCGCAACTGTTTTTTTTTTTGTACGAGTCGTCTTTTTAGGGCTGGCGGGCATTAAAAAATTCCTTTGAGAACATGGCTGTCTTTTTCGTTTTCGAGGAGTCATTATGGCGGGCGGACGGGCGGTCATCAAATCAATCGCTTTGAACATAAGTATCATACATAATTATAAACAAAAATATACAATGCATAAGTTTTGAAGGTAGCCTGTCAATCATTGTCTAAAAATTTATTTCAAAGCAAGAATATATTTTTATAAGACACTTTTATTTCCCGGCTGGAATTGGGGGCACATTTAATACAGCACTTGCATTTAATGCTTTATGTCAAAATATATTCCAAAATATATTCTAGAGTAGAACATGTATCGGTACACGAAATAATGTAGGCCATGTGGGTTTTTTTAATAAATGAAGAATAAAAACGTCATCCCCTTTTTATTTTCCCGATCTCAGAGAGAGATTTACGTCTGGTTCTCTAAAAGCAAAATGATTAAAAAAACCTAGCCCGTTAAAGTTTGCACTCTAAGTTAATTCTTTTGTAGATTCCAGGGGAATATAATACGAATTATGCTCGGTGTTTCTTATTTTTAAATGAATATATCAGGATTAACAACATCCCTCAAATAATAGCGTCAAAATATATTCCAAAATATATTCTAGAGTAAAACATTTTCACAAAATAATGTAGGCCATGCGTTTAATTTTTTAAATACACGAAGAATTAATCGTCATCCCTTTTATATTGTCCCGGCCTCAGATAGAGAGAGACATCAAATAAATAGGGGTTTATTTTAATACGATTTAGTATGTCTTACTCTCTCGATTTATTTTTAAAGTAAAACGATTTCAAACACCCTAGCCCATTAAGTTCTGAACTCTCAGTTAATTCTTTTGTAGATTCCAGGGGAAATTTTAATACGAATTATGCTTAGTTTTTCCTAATTTTAAAAGGAATACGAATAAGATCATCAACAGCCCTTTGACTTCAAACTTAATTTCAAAATGTATTCCGAAATAATTATATTCTAGAGTAACATTTACAAGAATAATGTAGGCCATGCAGTTTTATTTTTTAAATAAGCGAAGAATAAAATCGTACTACGAAAAAACAGACATCGGGAGCCCTACATTTAATGAATTATTTGGACTTGGAATGTCATCCCCCAATCGTTTATCTATGTGCATGTACACAACACGGAGGTGAAATTTCACGTTCAATTCAGTTTCCCACATTTTTCGCATAAAGTTTTCCCCTGTCTCTGAGAAAAAAAATACCCAAATAAAATGTCAGCTCCGAAAAGCCTTTCCAGAGAATGATTGATAGCCGCATTGTTCAAATTGATACAATGCCACTCTTGTTCGTTACAAAGCATATACATTTGGGCTCAGCTGCAGGCCACCGAACTTTAAGGCCTTTGAGAACTTGCCGTCAGTAATTGGAAGATTCTTAGATGATAAACAGTGATGATAGTATCTCAGCCAATGAAATGAGCCGGTTCCCGGCAAATAAATATGCCATTGGTTGCTTTCATCACGGACCGTCTGCTTTCATGAATATGACTTCCTTCCACGCGCAACTGGAGTGATTAGCTATCTGAGCCACAGGTGCATGGCTGCATGCCCGTCACATTCCAACCTGGTTGCTTAGAAATACTGTTGCTAGGATGCTCCCCTGTGATGCCTGGGACTGCCGGTTGCGTAGCCAGAAATCTTTTATGTGACTATTTTGAAACCTTGTATGTGAAAGCGGCAGCTCAGGAATGCTGCCGCTTTCGGGAAATTTGTGCTGGCAAATTTTTTATATTTTGGAAATTGGAATTTGGATGAGTTTGCATTTCCGTTAAATAAAAGCTGTTTTTTTTTTTCTTTTAAAGAAAATCGGAGCCCCCCCCCCCCCAAATACAAATAAACGATTTTCCTCAGGCCTTGACATTTCTTGAAGTGATTCGACAACACTTGCAGAATGCAGACGATTCATTTCCTCTTAAATTATTTAGCCTGCAGACTTCAAAAGAACATGGAAAAAATGGTGGTTAAAGTGTATGCAAGTGTATATACAAATTAAGTATGTATGACCGCAGTTACCACACATTATACTGGGACTCAAAAGTGAAGCCAATCACATCCGCGCGAGCTCGATTTACACCATAAACAAACCCACACACACACCCAGACTTGTTTCACATACCTAGTGTGGACTTTCCTTTCTTTTCGTGTAGTTAAGGAACACCAGTGGAAAAACTCATTTTTCTCAAACTGTGAAAACTCTTACAACCCAATTTTTTTTCAATGATTCCCTTTAGTGTTTCTCTTCATTCTGCTACAGATAAACCTAACCCAAAAATGCCTCTAAACCTGTTTTCCAGAAATGGGGAAACACTGTGTGGACGTGGGCAAGTCCACACTTCGTCGCTGCTACCTACATTATGTGGACGTCTTTTGTTCGGAAGTCCACACTGCGTATGTAAGACAAGCTCACACACACACAGACACAAGCGGGATGATAATGGAGAAAATACGAATTGAACTAAAATCACCAATCACATCGTCGCAGAGCTGACAAACCGGCGAATCGACCATTTTGGCGATTTCGATTTTTTTGTTATTTTTAGGCTTTATGAAGGTTGCTCTTTCAAGTATTTATGCCAAAATTCTTAATATTTGTCTGGATTTTGAGATTCAAAGCCCCCCTTGTAGCGAATCACTCACAAAAACAAATCCATAATTTGACATAGTGACGAATACGAAATTTCGCTGGTAACCAGCTTATGTAAGGTGTGCGTTCCAAGTACCAACGAATGTCATTCGTCAGTTTGTCGGATTGCGCGTGCAGTTTGTCGGATTCGCGCGCCGTGCGCGCGCAATCCGACAAACTGACGAATAGCATCACTGACGAATAGCATATAAACTTTTCGCTGGTAACCAGCTTATGTAAGGTGTGCGTTCAAAGTACCAACGAATGTTATTCGTCAGTTTGTCGGATTGCGCGTGCAGTTTGTCGGATTCGCGCGCCGTGCGCGCGCAATCCGACAAACTGACGAATAGCATACAAACATTTCGCTGGTAACCAGCTTATGTAAGGTGTGCGTTCAAAGTACCAACGAATGTTATTCGTCAGTTTGTCGGATTGCGCGTGCGTGCACGCACGATCCGACAAACTGACGAATAGCATACAAACAGTGTGAAGAACAACCGGATATTGCAGATTAGTGTAATTTGACAAACTGACGAATGCGTTTACGATCAAATAAAATCATATCGCACAACTTCTCTGATTAAATAAGTGACCTGGTGGATACTTAGTTTCATATTTTATTCAGAATGTATACTAAAAGTTTTTTTTATCGAAACATTAAGGGTACAATACGGCGCCCGGAGAAGTGTCCAACTTCAAACGCGAATTACTCCAAACAAGGTTTTCGCTTATTCGTCGGTTTGTCAGCCCTGCGACGACATTATATAGTAAAAGAAAGAAAATACCAGGAGAGGGGCAAAACGAAAAGGATATTATTAATGATGATGGAAGCAAAAAAAAAAAAAAACCCAAAAATGAAACGACAATAACATCAACCAAAATCGAGTGGGGTGGGGGTAGGGGCTGCTTGGGGCCAAGGGCGGATCCAGGGGGGGGGGGGGGGGGCAAAGGGGGCCATGGCCCCTCCAAAAAAACGAAAGCAATTTTTTTTTTTTATATGACATCGCAAAAAAGGCAGGCAATGAGTACACCACCATCTTTTCCTCAAAAAAACATTGGTTAAAGTGGTAAGAAATTGCCTCAGATCGCACCACAGAGCATCTAGAGTCCAAACATTTTTCGGGGCCCTTAAGCGGGCCCCGAACCCCACGCCGTAATTTTTTTGACCCACTTTTTTGGAGGACCAAATTTGTTTTTGGCCCCCCCCCCAAAAAAAACCCCAAAAATTGTGTTCTGGATCCGCCCTTGCTTGGGGCAGGCTGTCCCCTAATGAAAGTCAATTTATTTTATTTTCTTTGTTTGCAAGGCAAATTTTTGGGTAGAAATGTATGTTTTAATAGTAAACATGACTTTTTTTGGCTCGCTCGCAAAATAACACATTTCATTTTTTTTTTCACCCGGGGGCTGTCATCAGCACCTTCTAATTTTGCGGTTCATTTTCAACTAACATCAACAGTGACTTTAAATTCTATATTTGATAGAAAAAAAAGTATTATTAAAATTAAAAAATAAACATTGTGAATTTTGCTCTTAATGGCTTAAAATACTCATGCAACTATGAGAGAACATCTAAAATCGTAGAGCTTCCAGTGCCCTCAACCCTGCCTGTAAGGGATTTCGTGCTTCAGTCTCGTTATGTGTGCAACGTGCACAAAGTTTTTGTGCCCCCCCTTTTTGAAAATCCTGGATCCGCCCCTGGATATCAAGTATTATTTCTCTCACTAACGCTGTGATTTTTTTAGCCGTGTAAACTATGTTTCGTCACTTCACTTATATGCCACGTTGATTTGCGGTGTAATTTTCGTAATTTTCCTGTAGCTACCTGAAGAAACAGAGTGCCGTGCTGCGAGAAGAAACTCTACGTACTATGTGATTTTCGTTGTAATTTAATTTGGACTGATTTGATTTTTGTTTCCACGTTTCGTCACACGCGTTTAGTCAAATATTTTGGGTAGGTATCGCAGTCAAGGTAAAAAAAACACTGATTTCAGTTATTTTCGGCGTAAATTTCATCATTTTCTCGGCCACTTGTTGGAAGCGGAGAAGCATTTCTGTGAGAAGAAAATCCGCTCATGATTTGATTTTCACTGCAATGTATTTTACACACATTTGACTTTTTTTCCTTCAATTTTCGTCGTATTCGTTGCCAAATATTTCAGGTATAGGTATCTCAGTAAAGTTAACAAGTAACAGTGATTTAAGCTATTATTTCTTCCAATTATAGCGGTAACTTTGGCGTAAGAATTCGTAATTTCGTCGTTTTTATGTTTTATAATAATGCAAAGTAATATGCAGTCTGATTTTGGATCCAATATTCCGCAAATTGGAAAGTGTCTGATGAGGGCATCCTTGTCCAGATAGAGCAGCTTCGTAATTTTCCAGTCTCATCCAAGCTTGGCGGTCCGCATCTTCTAAAACATGACAAACAGAGTAAACTAGCATAATTTAGAATTAATACTTAAAGAGGAAATCAAGCATCGTAAGAGGTGACATAGTATTAAAGGAATAACCAATTTAAGTGTAGGCCTACATATCCCTGGTCTCCTTTCAAGTAAACATACCTCAGGAATTGGTAATGGCCAACTAAGCAGGCAGAGTCAGTCAACCGTCGGTCCTCCCAGCTTATGGCAGCTTGAGGCAGGCTCATCCATCATAGGGCAATTCCCTTACCAGTCAGTGGTCCTCATGTCTGTAAAAAGATTCAAATGACGAAAGAAAATATCCGAATTATTAAGAAATATCTGAAAGGTAGAGCAAGAGGGGGGGGGGGGGAAAGAAATGTTCGAATTAACCCCACAAAGCAGTGCCCCACTACCAGCACTCTTTATTTGTGGGAGAACATAGAAGAGCGCCAATTCACCCAATTTGATTACTTGTTTCTGCTTATTCTTTAGGTACATGTAACTAAAAACTAACCTCAAGAATTAGTAATGGGAAGCCCAGCAAGCAGGTCATCCGTTCATCTGTCGGTCCTCCTCCCTGTTTCCGGTTCCTCGGGTTTCTGTTTGATGAGGCTGTCGGAGCCCTGACGATGTCTTGAGGCAGGCTCATCCTCATCTCAGTAGAGCAATTCCCTCATCAGTCAGTGGTCCTCACTTGCTGAAAGGATTCAAATAACGAAAGGACACATTTGAATTATTGAGCTGTATGCGTGCCAGGGCTCGAAAGGGGAAAGAAAACATTGAATTAACCCCACAAAGCAAAGCCCTGCTACCAGAACTCGTTTGTGGACGAACATAATAACAGAGTCAGATCGCCCATTTAAATTAGTTCTGTGACTTGATTGTTCCTGCTAAGAGGAGGCCTACATGTAAACTAACCTAATAATCAGGAATGGGAAGCCCAGCAAGCAGGTCATCCGTTCATCTGTCGGTCCTCCTCCCTGCTTTCGGTTCCTCGAGTTTCTGTTTGATGAGGCTGTTGGAGCCCTGACGATGTCTTGAGGCAGGCTCATCAATCCCAGTAGAGCAATTCCCTCATCAGTCAGTGGTCCTCATTTTTTCTGAAAGGATTCAAATGACGAAAGAAAACATTTGATTTATTGAGCTGTAATTGTGCCAGGGCTAGAAAGGGGAAAGACAACATTGAATAACCCCACAAAGCAAAGCCCCGCTACCAGAACTCGTTGTTTGTGGACGAACATAGAAGAGCGCCAGATCGCCCATTTTGATTAGTTCTTGATTGTTTCTGTTTAAGTAGGCTACATGTACACAAACCTGATGGTCAGTAATGGCTAGCCCAGCAAGCAGGTCATCCGTTCATCTGTCGGTCCTCCTCCCCGCTTCCGGTGCCTCGAGTTTCTGTGTGATAAGGCTGTTGGAGCCCTGACGATGTCTTGAGGCAGGCTCATCAATCTCAGTAAAGCAATTCCCTCATCAGTCAGTGGCCCTCATTTTTCTGAAAGGATACGAAAGAAAACATTCGAATGATTGAGCTGTATTCGTGCCAGGGCTAGAAAGGGGAAAGAAAACATTGAATTAACCCCACAAAGCAAAGCCCGCTACCAGAACTTGTGGAAGAACATGATAACGGAGTCAGATCGCCCATTTTGATGAGTTCTGTGACTTGATTGATTCCGCGAAGAGGAGGCCAACATGTAAACTAACCTCAAGAATCAGTAATGGGTAGCCCAGCAAGCAGGTCATCCGTTCATATGTCGGTCCTCCTCCCTGCTTCCGGTTCCTCGAGTTTCTGTGTGATGAGGCTGTTGGAGCCTTGGATGGTTGATTTTCGTGCAGATAAAGCAGCCTAGCTCATCCATCATCAGTTTCTTTGAAGAAAGCTGCAACTTGTTCCTAGGTGAACAGGGTTACGAAAACTCTGGGCCTAGCCCATTTGTTACTGAAGTGAAACATTCCAAAGCATTATGTCTAGGCCTACTTGTAACAATGCCACTTGTTACCAAAAAGAAACTAAACGATTCTACCCATGTTTCCACTATTTACTTTTAAAAACAGACATGATCTTTTTTTTGTCATAATGCACACGAACATGTGCCGACACCGATAACGGCAGGTTGCCAATAAGTTGTACCCTTTCACAATGTACTTTTTTGGTTGGGGGGGGGGGTATTTTCTTTTGAAGGCACTTCCCAACAATGCCAACAATTTTGATGTTTTTGAAATGCCGCTGTATATAACTGAAATTCAGTCATTTTCTAAACAGATATTTTGTTCATTATGGTGTGATTTTTTTTTTCGTAATTTCGTCACTTTCATTTTCTTTTGCTGCCGTCATTTTCCCACCGTTTGCCAAAATTCGCTTTCCGACTTTTTGAGGCAATGTAGAACCAGTATTTACTGCTGAACATAATTTCATACTTTTGTTTAAATCTTAATTTCGGGTTTTTTTCTGTGGCCAAATTTGGAAACGCATCGAAGTTTAGAAATTAGCACCAATTTGCAAGTACAAATACATGTATTTACTTCTCTCGTTGCGGATGATTAATTTTTATGCCGTTATTTTCTTCACTTTGATTTGTTATTTCCATAACCCATTTTGTTTACTTTGTGGCAAGAAAAATAATACTGATTTCGGGTATTTTTACTCTCACTAAAGCTGTGATGTTTTCCTCGCGTTATTTTCATCATTTTTCTAGCGTGTAGGCCTACACGTAGAAAGCGGAGTGATTTTTTTTCGGAAAAAAATTCGCTTACGATGTGATTTTTCACTACAATTTATTTTGAACCTATATGAAGTTTGTTTTTAGTTTTCGTCATTCGCGTAGTCAAGTAAATATCCGGGTAGGTATTATTTATTCCAATACTGCCTAACATTTTAAAGTTGATTTCGTATTTTCGTCAATTTGAGGTTTGCCTCTTCAAAACCGTAACATTTTTTTGCCTGACGTATTGCAGTTGAGAAAAAAATAACACTGATTTCAAGTATTATCCCTTTCAACATCTGCTTCGATTTTGCTTAACGATTTGACATTTTCGTAGCCGCAACGATTAATTTGATTTAAAAACATTTAATTTTGTCTATTATCAGACACAATTACAGACGGATACCATTAAAAAAAAATCACACCACACTGAGAGCAATGCACACAAAGGCAAACAATCAAACATGCAACATTTACAATGAAACAAAACACAATCTACTTTTGAGTTTTTCCCCCAAAAGTCATTCTCTCTGTAAGCATTTTTTTTACTCACAGATAAGTTTATCTTCAAATACTTAATAATGAACCGAGCTTAAAAGCTCTTCACAGAATAAAAATGTCTTTTATATAAATTTATGCAAAGTATAATCAACTAAAGTTATGACTTTTGATTTTACTACGATCATTAAAATATGGTCAACTGTCAACTGTGCCCTCACTGCTCACAGACTAGCGAAGTATAGACAATGCGGCGCTTTTACAGACGCTGTTAATCCCAGATTTGTTTACCTTTAAGTGTTACTATAAGAGCGTATATGTCACCTAACAGAGAGCTCATTTAGGAATTAGTGTTAATTATTAACCAACAGTTTTCTCTGTATGCTCAAGGGACACTAGGTCCTGGAACAGTCCAATTGGGCTACAAAACGCGCTTTGAACGAGATGATGATAATCGGAAATAACTTTTTAAAGTAGGATATAAACATCCACACAACTATCCTTTGAAAACGGGGCGTTTTTGTGTTATTTCTGTATTATGCGTGCAAGAACGAATTTCGGAGTCCACTTTTGCGACCCCATAATTTCGAGCCGTTTGGATGCTAGTTGTGATTTCATTCGTACGCGTAAAGTGTTCGCCTTTTGCGGACGTTGAAGAAACCACATTTTTTTGCATTGGTGATTGGTCACCGCGCGCTGTTCCCGAGACACACAACGTGTATAGCGTACATGAGAACAACACGGAAACGTATTCGTACTCCGTCATGTCCGATGTAAGGCCAAAAAAAAAAAATATTCGGTCTCTGGTCAGACCACAGTTCCGGAATTGACGCGGCCACGCGGCTTTTTTTTTTTTTTTTGCTTTTTTTTTTTTTTTCTTCAAGCTTGGATTGTACAGACAAGGTGGGTACTATTTTGCTTTTTTGGTGTCCTCATGTACATTAGTGTCCTCCATAATTTGCCTTGGTGCTTTCGATCATTTGCCTTGGTGCAATTTCCAATTCCTTGGTGCTCTTTGGTAAAAAAAAATTGGGGAGGTGCGGAAATAGAGGGCGCTGTTGGAGCTACCGCGGAACATTTTGGAAAAAAAAAAGATCGACGCGCATGATTAAAATCGACGCGCGCGCTGACCAGAGACCCACTTATTTTTTTTTTTGGCCTAAACAAGCGTTTTTTTCCGTCTTTTCTCGGGAACTGTAAGACATTAGGTTGGTTTCCTTTTAAACCCGATGTTTGAAATAATCTAAGTAAACAATCCAAAACATAACATTTCGGGGATTTCAGGACCTAGTGACCCTTTAAGTAGTAACGTCCTTCCGTGTATTTGTTAAATGGTTTAAGTTTAAGGTTCAAGTTCTTCTCTTGGAAATCGGCGCTACTAATATGCACCGAAGAGGGTATCCCTTACAAGTGACACTGCACCAGGCATGGTCACTGTCAATTGCCGATGGCCTAGATTTTATGAATCTTGTTTGCTCTTAAACATTTTTTTACAATTATAAAGAAATTATATCGTCGTTGGTGGACAACGCACCAGGCATTGCCACTTTCTGTAGTTGTTTTACTAACTTTGTTTAATTATTGTTTTGAGTACCAGCCAATGTCCGTATATATAGGGCAGCATTCCAGTTGATCGATAAAACATCACAAAATGACTCTCAATCAATTACAAGATCGACTATAAATTTGCGAGTGAAGTTTCTTAATAGCGAAAATAAAATAAAATACACCAGTACTTTCAAGTTTAGGGGGACAGTGTTATTCATTAGACTGATTTTCGTTTGCATGAAGTTAGTGTTATTTTCATACTTTTTTTTTTTTTAATTTTTTTTTGGAAAACTTCTAAACTCCCCATCGCACTGCGTGCAGGCTCAATGTGCACATGCTCGCAGCGGGCTATGCTTGCTCCCTAATTTTCGTTTGCTTCATTTTCCCTTACACTGTTCATTGCACTTTGCTAAACAGTTCCCTAAATTTTATCACTGCAAAGTATGGTACACGAAATCGCGCGATTACGCAGGTACGCGGCCGGCGGATATGCGGATACGCGGGTACGTACGAAGACCAAGAGGAGATGAACATATTGTTCTAATTTAGGGCCTACTACTATACATATGACAATCACAACGTATGTACGTGATACATTTAATTTATCACATGCGTACGTGATAATATAATATTACGTACTAACGCAATATTAGTAGTATTATTGCGTACATACCTGATAAATATGTACATATTACGTACGTACATGTATTGCATATGTAAGTGATAATACGTGTATCCTTAAACGAGTATACGTTGTGTATACGTACTTAATAATTATCACGTGGGCCCTACGTACGTAATAATTATCACGTGGGCCCTACGTGATAATATTACCTACGTACGTGATAATATTAAAGTACGTGCGTGAGTTACGTACGTACGTGACAATAACACATACGTAATAGTATTATGAAAAAAACCCAAATAACTCCCATGTCCCTTCACGGTCTTCGTACCAAACCGTCTCCGGTCTAGCCAAAAAACAACAACACGAGTTTGCCGAACATTACGTATGAATATGCCTTATTGTCGAACGGAAAAGCGATAGAACGCGGTGCGGAGCTTTCTAAACGCGTATTAGAATGTTTCGCCGAATTTAAATGCCTATAACATTATCCTAACACTCTTACAGATCCAGCAGCTGCTTTGCTTTGCGGATGCTGCATAATGCACGCCTGCAGCGTCTGCACTCCTCCCAACTTGACCTACAAAAAAACCCTAATTAATTGTTTGCATCACTTGCACCAACGTTTTGCCCAGAATGTTGACTAGGTTTTATTATTGTTTCAATTTATTTTTTTAGTTTCTGAGACTGAGGTGGAGAACGTCTTTTAACTTCTCCAGAACGGGAGTTACAAAAGACCTGCAAGTCAATGTGACAATGAAGGAGACACTGTCACAGGTTTATCATTGAAAATACTGGTGTAAATTAGCGAGTTTAATTATTCACGGACAACAATTTGAAAAAAAAACCCAAACTTCCACTGGAATGCTACCCTTCAACTGTTCCACGTGCGAACGCAATGTCACTGCACGTATCAAATTCCTATGCAAATACGTGCGAACACAATGTCACTGCACGTGTCTGACGAATTCTTTCCAAATTGTATTTTCTCCCCACGTGCGAACACAATGTCGCTGCACATTTCAGACGAATTTCTATGCAAATGTTGTACTCAACGTGCGAACGCAATGTCACTGCACGTAATTTATAAAGTCCTATATGCAAATATATTGCACGTGTCAAATTCCTATTGGTATTGCATTATTATTGAATAAAATAATCATTTTCGTTCAACCTTAATTCTGCTGCAATTTATCTTCCATGTAAACTTTTTTTTAACATCCAATGAGTTCTCTGTTTCAGGTGACAAAACTCTCTACTTTCACCAGAGCTTATACACCTTATACACGTGTACATTAATCAGAGACATGTAACGTACCTCTTTTTACTCTTGAAGACATTGCCCCTCTTGGTGTTGATCTTGGAGTAAATGGTGTAAACGATGTCTTTGTTAATACAATATAAATTGGACACAATGTGCACGTTCAATTAAAATAAACACCTTTATACCGAGCCAAAATGATAATTTTGAACAGTGTAATGAGTTGCATGCAGTGAGCGTGAGGAGCACAAAGACAGTAATGAAGGCCTAGCCCAGCACCGAAACAACAGCTTAAGATAAAGCCCGTGCACGCTAGGTCGCTGTACCATGGTGATCAGCGAGGCATGAATGTAACAATAGGGCTGGAGTCTGAGTGGAAATCTTCTCAACACGTTATTTGCATAATGTGCATTCAGCACAAGCCTGGGTTAGAAATGAGAATCGGATAGAATGCTAATAACGTAACCTGATGGCCGATTACATTTTGGTCACGAGACTTACTTAGAGGGGTGGCACAGTTTCATACTGATCAACTTGAGTTGAAAACAACTGCCTGTTTAAATAAATTTGTGAAGGACGAAAACAAAATGTACTGCACCCACTTTTGGGGGTTGAATTTTTGGACTGACCGGTTACAGTCGCATCACCGGGGCACTTGCTCAATAAAAGGCATCTTCCGTTGGTGTAGCAGCGTATCCAGCTTCTTTTTTTTTTTTGGGGGGGGGGGCACATCCGTGCTGAACTTTGATGTCGACATGTTTTTTTCACCGGACACTTGGCCTCCGTAAAATCAAATGGGGGGGGGGGGGGGGGGGGGGGGGGGGGGGGGGGGGTAGGGGGCTTGGCAGGGCCCAATTTCACGGCGCTGCTAAGCACACGATTTTCTGCTAATAGAGCCTCCGTCTATTTCATGGAGACCGTAAGCATAAGTACAGCAAAAGGCACGCTTACTTCGGAGGGAAAATTTGCTTAACTTAGTTTCGTAACAATAGAAATCTCCATGCACGCGCGACCGTTAGCGCCCACACGCCGTGAAATAGTGCTTAGCAAATTTTTCTGCTATGCTAAACACAACTTTTCTGCTAACTGTTCAGCAGCGCCGTGAAATTGGGCCCTGGTACCAAGTTTACAACAATTGGAGCGCTCTTCGAAACCGGCCATTTTATTCTGGTTCTGTATCTAAACTCATCAGTAGGGATGTAATATGCAGACGCCATGGTGACCGAGCAGATATTTACTTGAAGTTGTAGCGTTTTCAGATTATCAATTCTCAATTATCAATTCGTCTTAATTTTCAGTTTACTATCACACTTTAATTATCAATGTTCCTTTTGAACTTTTTAATGATTAATTCTCTTGAATGCATTACTGATTGTACACATACACCCACACAGTACCTATGCAATGTGTAGTCCCTATACTTTTATACAGAGCAAATGACCTTCACTGCCCACACACGTCTTTGGTCAGTTTCTTAGTACAACTAAGTTACTTTCAAGATCATTGTTTTAAGGAACTATGTTACTCATTCCTAGTCATTTTTCTGAGACTCAAGGAAACCACGATATGACTAAGTTTCCCCATTCTTAAGTATTTCTTATTCTCAAGACTTCCTGTTTAGTGCTGCTCCACTAGCAGTATCTCATTCTGTTTCAATTCTGTTTCAATTCCAATTCTGTTCCATTTCTATTCTAGTCTGTTCAGTTCACCCAGTGCTCTTCGTCTCAGTTCACTGTAACCAGTTCAATCAATCAATGTGTATTAAAATATTGTTGTGGAATAAACAGTCACTGTAAACACAGTCCTCAACCAAATTGTGTATCAACCTATCCATTCCCCAACAAAGTGGGCCCCCTGATGATGTCATCTATGTTAAGAGACAGAAATTCTGCTTTGAAAATTCCAATGCTTGGTGCTTGACGTATTTCCGGTTGAAATTGATGATGTGCCCATTTTCAAGGCCCATTGTAGAGGTTTTAGGGCTCGGGTTTTCATATTCCCCGCTTATATCAGAATTCTCAGGCTATACCATTTTGGGAAAAAAAATTATCCGAAATTTTAGAGCCAGTTTTGTTTTTATCCCGAGGGGGCCTGCACATTTTATGCTCAAAGGGGGGGGGGGGGACATTTATGTCCGCAGGAGGGGCACTTGGGAAAATCTCGGGGGGGGGGGGGGGTGGAGTGTTACCCCGGTTTCGCCGCCCCTTGGCCCGAATTAGGGACAACTAAGACGTACTAAATAATTTATTTAACGACACTGTCGATGATCGCAATATTTTTTAGACATTGAAGTTCCAACATCGTTTTTTTCGCGACATGAAATTCACGATAAATGTATGGTGGTGTACGATAATGATCATCGGGAATGCAACGAAATAAACGGAGTTTTTTTCTAATAAAGGTATACGGTGTGTGGGTGGACTTTGATTGACCGATCCAGTAAGCACCGCCCCATGGTGTTCTGACCAATTACAGCCTTGACTTATATATAATGTCCGACGTGCTCGCACAAAAGTCACGCGCGTATGATGCGCGCGGCAGGAAAATGCAGGTGGCATTGGATAGGAGCACGTGTTAATTTGCCCAGTGCGCAGTGGGCGGGGCTTACTGGATCGGTCCATTAAAGGGAAAATACAACATTTGCAAACATCGAAAAATAAAACTACTAAGTTTTTACAAAATACCTTACTAGGATGTTGGTAAATGACAGTCTAAAGCATCCTGTAAAATTATGGAACCTGATGTGAAGTCATTTTCAAGAAAATGGTATTTTTGTATACATTTCCAATGGTGGTCGGCCGACCACCGTTGGAAACACTATTTTCAACTACTGCTCCAAATTAACATTTTTTTTTCAGTCAAAGTTTTGTTTGCTATTGGTTACATGTTCATGAACGGGTGCAGGCCAGCTCCGGCATCAATACATTGATCCATTTCATCCTTAGTGGAGTCAGGGAACCAGACTTCTTGAACATTTTTGTTTTTCTTGGTTTTTCCAGCATTTTCAAACACAATACGTCAAACATGTCAGTGTAACAATATTTGATCTATTATACCAACCCCTCAAATAGTGTATTTCTGAAAATTCCAGCAAAAGCCAATGATGTACATTCCGTTTGGCCGAAGTCAATTGAGCGTGATCGGCTGACTGATAAGGTTTACGCACAAAACCCCGAGCCAACGAGGTTTTGGTATATTGCGGACCATGCGGACAAATGTTGAGCATCGAATGATATGCATTTCGACCCTTCGTGAATTCGAAACGGAGCCTGAGCAACTGACGGGAGTTGAACAAATCAGATAACTTATTTTACAGATTTCCTACATTAGGCCAAAAAAAAAAATGAAAACGTTTTTTTCAAAAAAAGATGATGTCCCAAAACCGTCAAACTCATTGGTTTGACTGGAATCCTGCTGCTGCACAATTTTAACGTGTTTTTAGATGGGGTTATGATCGAGAATAAGCTTTATGTGGCCTCTCTGGACTCCCATATATTTGCACTAAGTTTAGTAGGGCAACATTTGCAGTCATCAGCCGACATTTGAAGCAAAAAAAGTCAGGTACAAAAAAAAAGCCGCGTCGCCGCACCACTGTTTGGGCAAGCTCCATACCAGAAACCGGAGACTTTTTTTGGGCCTAATTATTATGTTGTTTTTTTCAACCAAAAACGGGCGTCGCATTATATGAATGGGAATAAAAAAGAGTGATGAATGTATCAGTCTTAACGGCCGTTTCAAATCTTGCAGGGTCGTGGTCGTGATGGCGTTAGGTCACAGGTCACGCAAAATCTAGCCAATAACAGAGCGTGAATTCGTCTGCCCTTCCCAGCGTCCTGTTTGCAGGGCGGGGGGTACGAACGAACCGGGTCGTTTGCAACCTCGTCCCCAGTGCTTACTTTATTTCCAACCTTGTTTCCAATAGTAAGCCCCGGATAGGAAACTTTCTTCCTGTATCCTGATTCCATATTCGCTCGTACCCCCCCCACCTCCCCCTACGCCCTGCAAACAGGTCGATGGGAAGGGCAGATGAGCTTCACAGAATCTTGTGAAGGAAGTAGGGATGGAATTTTGGGTAATTTATCATGACCTACGTATAAAAAGCATCTGGCTGCAGCTGTAGACCGCGGTTAGCCAATGCGCGCAAATACTATCCGAAAAGTTTGCCATAGAAATGCATGCACACCATACCAGGTGTAATTTCTTTTTCATTGCGGACCATGTGGACAAATTTGGAGCATGGAATGATCATGCATTTCGACCCCTCGTGAATTCGAAACGGAGTTGAAAATTTACAAAACAGATAAGTTTTCACAGATTTTCCTACATTATTATGCTTTTCAAGCAAAAAAGGGCACCGCATTTATGAATGGGAATAAAAGAGTGATGAATGACTCAGTCTAAACGGCCGCTTTAAACCTTGCAGGGTCGCGGTCGTGGTGACTTGCAGGTCACAGGTCACGCAAAATCTATCCAATCAGAGCGTTAATTCGTCTGCCCTTCCCAGTGTCCTGTTTGCAGGGCGGGGGGTACGAGCGAAGATTTGATATCGCAATCGGCTACTAATGGATTTTTATCGTGTACTTGGTGTTGTTATTCACAACGTGCAGTACGTGTTTCGCTATCATTCGTCCACGCCTTCTCGAAAATACTCATTTCTTTAATTTGTTTATATTAATATAGAATATGTTAACTGTTTATCAGGGAACTCGACAGAAATGGCCAACTCGTGAATAAGGCCCATGGTCAACCTCGTCCCCAGTACTTACTTTATTTCCAACCTCGTTTCCAATAGTAAGCAGGTAGTGGTGGGCGCATACTGCCCAACACCCTGGGGACGAGGTTGGGCCAATGGTGTACCATGAGTGCGTTCGATTACTTCCCCCAGTACTCGCGACTGGCTCCTCGCGTAATGACAGACATGCGCAGTGGAGCTAAATAAACGAACGGTATTGGGTAAAGTTTTGTGCAAGAGCTGGAAACATGGGCGTCGCCAGGATTTTTTCTAGAGGGGGGCAAAACATATTTCAATAGGGGCGCTGTTCAAATTCGACGATTATTAACACTAGATTATGGTGTACCGTACTTTGTGACAAGTGCCCCATGAATATAGACATTGACAAAGAGGGAGACTAACACGAAAGAGCTTGGTAGCTCAGTTGGTAGATCACTGGAACCGCAATCCGTAGATTCCAGGTCCCTTCCCTCTTCCTTTCAATGAGTGACAATTACACGCGTTTGAGACTGGCATTTAGAGAAGTGCCAAACTAAATTTTTCCGAAGAGTTGAATTCAGTTTGACGTTTGAAACATTGAGGAGCAACTACACATGAAAGTCATCTATAAAGATTGAGTGTTGCAGTCGTTCAGAATGACTTTAGCGTCTACTCAATGGAAACTTAATACAAGACCTTTCCCTGTGTTTGAAACTTATTTAAATCAATTTAAGTTGACCTGAGTTTCTCTGCATATTCTATTTTCAAAGTTTGGCGACTCTGGAATACCAGTTTTTAATGGATGTGAGGTACTTTTTGATAACTTCAGTCTATGTCGAGTCTGTTTGAAGAGTGAAGCAGTCTGTGATAAGTCGAGTACGAGTTGAGTAGTTTCTGACCAGTAGACTACTTTTAACGGAGTACTACAGTCGATCCATTAGTTTGCAATGAATCCAGAGGCTTTGTATTAGTTAAGTACCTTTTTACAAGTCTTGCACTCTAAAAAAGAAGTGTAAATTTATGTTGTGTAAAACTGTTGTGTACAAAAATTGTCTCATTTCTGCTCAATATTGAGCAAAATGAAGATTTCGCTTGTACCTCCTACTTGTGTCAAATATGTTACACATGAAAAGGTAAAATAATACCCAACATTGACTACAAGTCCCAGCAGCACAGGCAAAAAGTTAAATCATGGTATTATTACCCAAGTGATGGGTTAAAGAAACTGGATTTACCCCACAACTGTGTAACAATTCTTTCATTGAACACGTCGAAGAGTAGAATTTACCACGACATTAAAATGTTACCACGGTGCGGGGTAAACTGACGCACGTGACAACGTTTGCCTAATATTGTGCACGCGTATCACTCATGTACAAAATGGCCGTCGCCTGTGAGACCTTCAACAATTTGGGGATTTTGAAGACGTCATTTCTTTGTTCCAGGTAAGTCAGTGAAATGAATTTCAGTGTTGTTTCCTCCAAATGCGATGCTGATGTATGAGGATTAATATCGGGGAGATTGGAGAAGTGACATGCTTACTATTTAGAGATTATTTGCAACTTGGACGTCACGGCTCTGCCAACCACGATTCCATGCACATGATGCATGCGTTTCATGCACTGTATAGCGAGTGTTCTCAGATCTAGAAACACGCAGTAAAGTGACCGACATTTGGGGAATTGTTTTTGAATGAGTTGATTGAGGGAAATTCTAACATCCCTGCCCATCATTTAGCCTACGTTCCTCGTAATAGTCCTCATGCATCAGCACCATATTGGGGAAATATCATCTTATTCATTTTACTGACTTTCCAACCCAGGACTCAGTTATTGAAATCCCTCGCGATTGCTGTCTCTAGTATGCAATTCACATTGCAGAGTTCACAGTTGAATAAAACCGCAAGGGTCAATAACAAATGTACACAACAACTAATTTAAAAACAACCCAAGTGATGGGTAAATTTAGAACCTAACAATGCAGGGTAAAAATTAGAACCCAATATCTGGGTAAGAAACTGACACAACACTTGGGTAAAAGGAGGGTTGGGTAAGGTTTACCCAATAATTGAGTAAAAAGGGAACATGGTCGTCACATGGGTAAACCTTCTTACCCAACTTTGTTGTGCAAACACATAACACAATTATGGGTAAAGTTACACTGAAATGAGTACTTTTCTACACTTTAGCTGTTGTGTAAAAAATAACTACACAAGTTGACGACCATGTTCCCTTTTTACTCTCGAAAAGGAAGTCATTTTACCCATGCAATATTGAGTAACTATTTTGAGAGTGTGTATACCCTGGTGAATTATTTTAATGAGGATTTCGATGAGTATTGTTTTAATGAGTGTGAGTACAGAATGTGTACCAAAAGTTGAGGTTCGAAGACTGTTGTGCAATACATTTTGATGTTAAAATAAATTTTGAGTAAAATGCGAGCAGGTCCTTGAGAAAATTAATTCAAATTGTACAAATGTAACACAAGATTATGAAACCAGTTTTGGTCTGGCTTTTTCACTATTTGCAACGTTAGAGTTGGTCTGATTTTTAGAACACAGTTTTGTAAAGAACAAATGTATTCAAAGTTTCCCTTCCTGTTCAATTGTTTCCGTCTAGATTGTTGGTCTGAGTAAAATCAAGCCCAACACAATCATCATGTGATTTCTGGGTAAATGGAAGACAGAAAAGCTGCAAAGCCCGTAATATGTCAACGACTACGTTGGTATCATACGGTAAGTAGCTGCAGTTGCAAGATTCAGGTCATGTCAGAAATGGGCTTCCAGAGCTAAGGCTGTGTCTGTACAGCTCGCAATTGACCTAAAAAAGGGCAATAAATAAGTTATTTGAGAAAACAAACTAAAGCAATTCAATTTACAGCATTTTGAATTTGCAAATTAATGATCGTAATACAATGACAAATGTTGACCTCAACTTACGGTCAATCCATCATCCACATTACTATTGGGTAAAGACAAACACGGGAGTCTGTGACTAGACTAGTCAGTGTTTGGCACCAAGACAATAGCTGTAGACAAGAGGTTTATTTGGACGCAGCTTTAACCAACATAACGTGGGATTTGATCGGTGTGCCATGCTTGAATGTTGGTTGTGACAAACTCCTAATCTTGGTGGTAGTTGTAAAAAGTGTGGGTTTCAGTCCTGTGGGTGAGTGTGGCCTAGTGGATAGGGTTAGTGACTCATGATCAGAGGGTCAAAGGTTCGAATCCAGCTGCTGGTCATGCTTTGTATCCTTCGCCAAGCCACCTCAACTTCACTTGCCTATAAGTAATAATTTGAGCAGCATTTGTATTGGTGTTCGTAATTTGTGTACTAAAGTCCCAAAAATGTAGAGTCAGTCTTAGGCCGAGGGGAAAAAAATATTGTTTTTCTTATTACCCCATCCATCCTAGAAAATTATGCTGAACCTTTTATGTTGGTAAAAAAAATCTAAAAATAAACAAGAATTGTGGTGTTGCCCTACCCTAGTTTTGGCAGACAGGATTCTGCAATTTTAAACTTTATATTTATTTTTTTTGTAAGTTGGCTAGTGGTGCAGAATGACTGTTAACAAATGCATGCAAAATAGAGGAAAAAAAGTAAAATGTTTTAACATTTTAAAACGACTATCATCCCACCCTATTTCTTTTGGCTATAGAAATGTCAAACACCCAAAACATATTTTTACCTACCCAGTCTCACATTTTTTGTTTACATGTAATAGAAAACATAGGACTGTTTTTTTTTTGGGGGGGGGGGGTTGGCCGTGTTAATTTTTTGTTCAGGGAAATATGTTTCAGTGTCCAATTCATTTCATGGAGCCTTTCAGAGATCTCTCAGGTTATTCTGGATGGCTGCATGTCCAAGCAAACCAATGCTTTATGTCAAAAGGAATCAATGTGCTGTATCATTGTGTGTACCCCTCCCTCCCCAAGGCTTGACCCTACTCATCCCTCACCTCATCACCAAGAAATTCAACTGGGAGAGATACAAGCTGGGTGTCTTTACCACCAAGGGCAAGATGGAGCAAATGGACAGGGAGAAGATGAACATGGCCGACATGCTCAGCAAGTTCTGCATCGACTGCTCGGACGTGGAGGTCATCCCGGACCTGAACAAGAAGCCCAAAGGAGGAGAGCCTGAGACGGTTCAAGAAGCTGGATGCTGGGTGAGGAAGCAGGGTAGATCACGGAAAAGTTTCCATGGAAGATCAGCAAGGAAGACGTCACCACACTCAAAGGGAAGGTAGAATCTCCTTCTTGCGCTCAAGCTAACCCCATATACAGTGAAAACTATAAACAAGGGCCATTTAGGCGCCATAGTGGCTTGTAAATGCTGGTACCCATACATTAAATACACGGTAACCAGCATTAATGAACCAGTGAAGTGTCCTTCATTTTGCTTCTGCTTGTTCGACTATAAAGCGCCCTCCTTTGTCCATGCATAAAGACATTACACTTAAAATTCTTCCAAGTACCACTTTACGCTTGTTCCACGCTCGCTATTTGAGAGCTGTGAAAATTACTCTTAATGTCTATGGAGATTGCACGATTTCAGCAGGTGACTTAATATTGCAAGCACCTGAATATCAATGGAATGTCAGTGGGGTAGCAAAGTCATTTTTATTGGTGGGGGGGGGGGGGGGGTGTCGGGAGGTTAGACATGAAAAGGGCACTTGACAATTCGTGCTGAAAGATAGACAGTGGTTTATTTTCACCGATCACCCCGCCTCCGTAAAATAAAAAAATAGTGGTGGGGGGGGGGGGGGGGGGCGGCTGAACACCATGATCCTATTGGGCACTGTTGAAACCGGCCGATCATGGGCACTAATAGAATACAGGTGGTGCTTTTCAGGGCGGCACAATTGCCGACGTGACGTTTGCGCGAAATTTCCTAAGATTCTTAAAAAGCCGCTGGCGAAAGAAGACACTTTTGGAACAAAAATAAGAGCACTTATGTAAAAAAAAAAAGGGGCAATCTTTAACAATATTGGGGGGGGGGGTCTCACAGTGCCGTGACCCTGTCTGACTGAGCTACTGTGATCACCTGGTCAAAAGTAAAGTGATCTGATTGGTCAATGCGCATTGTTTGATTGACATGCAGCAATGGTCCATATAACCTTTTCTTTCTTGCAGGAGTCTACCTATTCTCAGGAAGCGTATTTGTTCGAGCTTACATATACATGTGCTGGAGACATTGTCCAAGGATATGCTTTTAGCAGGGGACTTAATTGCATCACTATGGTATCAAAATAAAAGTTAATACTAAAAATTTCACTTGAAATACTATAAAGTGATCCCATCTGATGGCAGCTTAGGAACAAAGGGCAATTCCAACTAGTTGAAAGAGCCTCCTCACCTGAATGGAATTTGTGCGTTGTATTAATTGATTTCGTTAAGATTGTTTCTTTACCATCTAACGGGCCGACACTTTCACTGATGTTTTCAAAGTGATTTTTTTAGTGCAGTAAAGTAACGCTGGTTAAGAACAATAAAAGTCTCAACATAATTTGAGTCTTTTAATCAAGATGCATTTGCCGCACTTTTTGTGGGATTTAAAAACTACAGCTAACTCCACTGTTTCATTAGTGTGGGCACGTTTTCTTATAATGAAGCCTAGCAAAAACAAATCATAAAAAAATGACGGTGCTTTTCGTATCCTCAGAATGAGGTTTTATGCATACTGTTTTAATTGTACATAATTCTTACATGTTATAATGCCACAAATTATGCAAGTATTATAATTATTGAATATTATTCATACCGCCAAGTTTTAAGTCACTAAGGGATTCAAATCAATTGAGCATTTTTTGTAACATGAACATAAAATAAACATTGATTCATACATGGGATTGATTTATTAAATCATCTGTGCTGGACACACAGGGAAAATGTTACAGTAACACTATCTAAGTATCCAGGTAGGTACAAAAATTGTTTGTCTGTATGCCTTTTACACTTATTTTGTTTGCGTTAGGATACCTATCAATGTATTTTGGTTAATTAACCTGTTTTATTGATAGATTACGCAATTAACACATAAACGTTGCATTTATATTAATGAAGAATTATTATACGTTATTGTATACGTTTGGCAAAATGTGGCAATAAAAAGTTGGTGGTCGGGAATTTGGCTAAAAATAATTCCCGGAAGGTTATGTTATCGTAAACAAAATTGTTTAAAAGGCCAATAAAAAGGCCGCTCTGGTGGCGCTCTTTTATTACTGCAAACACGTTTAAAATAAAGTAATTGCAATGCAAACTCGTTTTAATAATTATAGGTTTATATATTACCGGGAAAAGGGCAGTACGGAGACTTTCCCATGGACTTGTGCACACAATTTTTTCCAACTTCACTGTGCCCTAACCCAATATTCCCTTGTCCTTTTCCCACGAATTCCGGTATTTTTACTAATTAGACTACGAGCAACAAATATAACCTAATTGCGACATTAAAATTGTGCCTCTAAAGGGGCTGTGACATTAGGGAGACAGTTATGTGTCTCCCTAATGACCGGTGTCTGCCTATTTTCGAAGAAATTACGATAGCATGTCTCCCTAATGGTACATTTAGTGGAATGTAGGTTATTATTTCGACATTGAAAATTATTTCCTTTAATTCTTGGTTATTGTTTTAGCAAAATGGAAAGTGATTAAACAAATCAGCAACACGATGCTCGTGTATCTTTATTTGTTTGGATTATTTTTATTTATTCGGGGTAAAGGAGGAAGCCACTGAATGAGGTGTAGTGATTGGGGGAATAACCATACACCATACCGTACATGGTTATATACACCGTGTCTCCTCGCTGCAGAACAAGCACCGCGCTCGCAGATACCTGTTCACCATTACTTGATTCATTGCTACCGCCAGAGACAAATATGGCGCCGTTCTTCCGGAGATGAACGGCCAGGTTGCTGCTGGGAGTATATTTGCTCACAGAAAACGTGAACACGTAGGTGCCCGGCACACTACACGTGAATGTGCCGGTCTCCAGATCGAAGTTTGTGCCTGGTAGAAGCGTCTTGGTCTCCTGGAAGGGCAAACGGGTGTCGTGACTCGTAGAGGTATCCGAGATGCTCGTCCTCACCACGGTGAATGCTACCCGCCGGTCGTCTGGTGACTCCCCTGGCTCACCCTTTTGACCTTTGACACCATTCTTACCGGTTGGTCCGACTAAACCTTTATGCCCTGTGTCACCCTTTTGACCTGGCTCACCTGCATCACCCTTTGGCCCTTGTAAAATTGTTCCTAAAACTACAGGTTGTTGGCAGCTTTTGTGGCACTCCTGAGTCACCGGACCATCACCGTCCGAGGGGACTGGCCCAGTAATAGAAGCTCGGAGGTTGACGGAGTTACCCAGAAGGAGGGCGATCGAAAAGACGGTTGCCACGCAGATCTTCATTCTCTACAGACCAAAAAAAAACATTAAATGGAAACAAATCATGTAAGAAATTGTTTTTAACAAATTTAAATAAAAAATGGAAAGAGTAGAAAAAATATGGAGGTCAGACAAATTTGAAAATCACTATCAGACAAATTTGAAAATCACTATAAAACTCATGACAATATAAAAAAAGGAGGACCAACATTTTTAAAAGCCTAGTTTTTAATATATTACCTTTGCAATCCATCCAATTAATTGTGCTATTATTTTACCCGCCGATCAAAATTAGAAATGAACCAATGTGCTTGCTTTCAGGGTGAAACGTTCCGGCGGGGGGGGGGGGGGGGGGGGGGGGACACATCTTACCCCTTCCCTGGTCCTGATATAATTAAACCTCACCACACCCACCTCGATGGTTCGTTCTTGATGATCAGGTCCAAGAAGAGATCAGACGGAGTTCTGAGTAGGCTGAAAGACATAAACACGATGACTAATTACTTTTATACCTTAGTATAGGGAATAATTAGTTCATCATCAATTTGTTTTGCTCAAATTTGATCAATCTATTTTAATCCACGAACTATTTGAATGAAACATTGTTTGATTTCCCCACAAAATTGAATGATGCTTGAAATCAGCCCAACTTTTTTTATTGAAACGTTTATTCAAATCGCCTGCATCTACAGCTTCTTAAAAGAAGCTGATTCAATTTGAATCGTACGTTTATCAGAGTAACACAATGTTCAATAAAATTTGAAACATGTTGAAGATATTGTTTCATAAAACAGTCTAACATGGCATGTTTTTCAAAACGTTTAATGTAGGGAGACCAAATGAACCCTCAGCTGTTATTCATCCAAAAGTTTGGCAAGTGATTTGCATATTTTCATGAAACACTTTGATTTGCATAGTGTGACCTTTGTGCTTCCCGCGCAAAGGCAACTTGTTACAAGGTTTCTTCTGTGTGCTTCGAGCAGAGAAGACCGACATAATTGTCTCTGGAAATTCTCTCATTTTTGTAGGGAGGGAGCATGGCTCCTGCCATGCTCCTGAGGTATATCACTGTGGGAGGGTAATTTCATAAAAATATTTGCAATGAGTATTGCTCTGGTTTATCATCATTTTGTGAGAGAAATTGTGTATTTTCGGGATGAGACATGATTTATTGTACTATAAAGTATAAATAGTGTGCAGCGTATACAGCCATGTGTTGAACTTACACACACACACACACACACCCACACACACACACCCCACACAGTTTCACATACCTAGTGTGGACTTTCCTTTCTTTTCGTGTAGTTAAGGAACACCAGTGGAAAAACTCATTTTTCTCAAACTGTGAAAACTCTTACAACCCAATTTTTTTTCAATGATTCCCTTTAGTGTTTCTCTTCATTCTGCTACAGATAAACCTAACCCAAAAATGCCTCTAAACCTGTTTTCCAGAAATGGGGAAACACTGTGTGGACGTGGGCAAGTCCACACTTCGTCGCTGCTACCTACATTATGTGGACGTCTTTTGTTCGGAAGTCCACACTGCGTATGTAAGACAAGCTCACCCATTCTGGAATTTGTATTCCTGTGGAGACATATCTTTGTTCTCGTGTAGTAAAGTTTTCGAGTTTGAAATTGAAGTTTCAAAATGCTCTTATTTAAACCAGAATTAATTTCCTGGGCTGAAATTTGGACTAAATATCCCTTTTCTAAAACTCTTCCATTTGCGACGGATCAACCTACCTTGGAAATTCCTAGTTTTTGAGTAAAATCTATATATCTATTTCGTGAAATTCTTGTGGAGACGTATTCATCTATAGAAATGTTCTTCTGGAGACGTATACAATCTTTTGTTCCCTATTGTGTGCATGTCTCCGTAAGGTAGTAAATTCCAGCACACACCAACCTGCATTATGTGGACATCTTTTGTTCACAAGTCCACATAGGGAATGTAAGACAAACTCACGCTTACACACACATAGAAGTGGGGCACTTCCTTTGTTCTCGTGTACTAAAATTTTGCAAAGTCGCACACTTATGTCAAAATGCTCTTATTTTAACCGTAGTTAATTTCCTGGGCTGAAATTCGGACTTAAAGAGGGCGCTAAACAACCATGTAAGCGGATGTCGTTTGGGCGAAAAAAAATTCGCGGCCCAAATTACCCAATAGGCACAGTAGGCAATGTTTCTAGGGCCTACGAAAAAGTCGGGGGCCTACGAAAATTCGGGGGCCTACGAAAATACCGCAGTGTGCAAAATATTATAAGCCTATACCTACACACACCCACACGCAGAGAAAAGTTATCAAAAGGTTTTAGGGTCTCTCTCAGAATTTTCAATGTCACCAACTGACGCTGTACAGCATGTAGGCATATATGGCCCTACGTATGCAATTTACGTGTAAAGTCTGTCGTTATGAAGCACTGTGCCAACTATGGACGTCGATTGGTGGGGGACGGGGACATGTCGTTCCTCCCCCCCCCCCCCCCAACTATTTTTGTCCCTGAATATAAAATTGTAGCCTACATTTTGATTCTGCAGCACAGAATAGCTGATTCCAGCGGCGGCGGAACGGTTTTCAAACTGGGGGAGGGGGCCATTACCAAAAAGGGGCACTTGGTCGTAAAATGCATCTTCTGTCGGTGCAGCAGCGTATCCAGGATTTTTAGCACATCCGTGGTAAAATGTCGACACTTTTTGGTACCATCTTCTGAAATAGGGGGCGCTCTTCAAAATCGGCCATGCTAACTACGCATTATGTTGGGGTTTTTTGGGGCTTCGTTTTTATATTCCTCTTTCATATCAGAGCGTTTTGGGAAATGGTTATAATACAACTATCTGAAATTTTAGGGCCAGTTTTACTTTTCACAAAGTGACAAAATCTCAATTTCATGCAAAAGGTCATTCCGAGATAATTGCATTTGGAGTCAATCCTTTTTTCAAAACACCTTTTTGACTAGTTTTTAGTTATGAATTTAGGAAATTCTTGCATTGTCAAGTAACGTATGCTTAAAGTTTGCTAATTCAAAGTTGTTTATTAGAAGTCTCTTCGTGAAAACAGCAAAACCCTGGCCAAAGGCCTCATTATTTTGTCCCATTAAGTTGTACACAGTCTTCGTCACTTCGTGAAAATAATAAAACATTCTAAGAAATTGTTACATTTGTGCGTCTTACGCAATGCAGCGCGCGCGCGCGTCACGGCACGCGCGCCCTCTCCCATCCTAACGCGTGTGTAGAGTAGTGCATTATTATTCTTCTGGCCCTGCTAACGAGGTAAGTTTTTTGTCACTGACTTCGTGAAAACAGAAAAACCCGGATTTCAGGCTTTTTGTCAAATGTTTGTTTACGATAATTACAAAATTAAACAATATTTTGCTTAGAAACTCGGCCAAATTCTTCTTTTTGTCAAGCGCAATATATTGGCCATAAACAGCAAAACTCAAAATCAAGGTTTTGGCAATTCGTGAAAACACCGTGGTCGATTTATGCTCGAGGGGGCACTTTCATGTCCGCAAGAGGGACACTTGGGCATATCTGGAGGGGGGGGGGGGGAGTCCTGCCCCGGTCCCGCCGCCCCTAGTTGATTCAAAGACTTCAAACTCAAAAATGATGTTTACATGATAATGATCTTTTGCTAAAACCTTGCCAGTAGTCAGAAATTGCCTTAGATCGTGTCTCAGAGCGTCTAGAATCATTTTTTTTTCGGGGCCCTTTAGCTGGCCCCGAACCGTACGCCGTTAAGACTTCGAAGTCGCACTAGTTCTGATCAAGATACACGTTTAACATGTACCACTCCCACGTTTGAGAAGCGGTTGACGCCCTTGGTGCCAACAGGCTTTTAGAGCTAGGACATATTCCAGTTTGGCCTGGTTTGATTTGTACAGTGTTTTGTACTTAAATAGTATTAACATTATTTTGGTGCCGGTGCCTATAGGCCGGGGCGGAGTACGGCCTACGAACCACTTAATCCGGGCCTGGCTGCAGCCAGATGTCTTGTAGCCAGAGTCCATCATTTTCAGCTATCCAAAAACTAACTGGCGCAATTATTGTTAAAAACATACTTGATTGAAATATAGTAAGGGAACTAAACTCCCTGTAAAATTATTCTTTCTGGCAAGCTGTCATTTTGGAGAAATCAACGGAAGAAGGCCTTTCCAACGGTGCGTCTTAAGCACTGATTGAAATCCGTTAGTAGTTCTTTTTTTTTCTATTTCGGCGAAGCGCGCGCAAGCGTTGGCACGACGCACACGCGCGCGTGGTTGCTATACTTCGCCGGATCGGTGCGCGACATCGCGTAGCTGCAATCGGCTCGGTGAGAACGTGTCTCGAATGCTGAATTCACTGAGGGCCGAGTCAAAACATGATTCAGCAACTTTTCATTTGAAATCGAGATCCTAGAATGTTGTTTTTCTCGAAATATACAGCTGAAGTTGAGCTGAAACTTCATCAGGTTTGTTGTTCAGCACCCTTCTTTAGATTTTGAGCACTTTTGTTGCTTCAAACGAACAACATGCACAATTTACAAATGATGGATTATACCTTTAAGCATAGGTCATGATAACGTACCAAGAATGCCACCCAAACTTCCTTCACAAGATTCTGTGAAGCTCATCAGCGTGTCGCAGCGCCCTTTTTGCAGGGCGGGGTTACGAGCGAATATGTGGTAAACGGTCCCTACTATATGCGTCCAGACGTCGCTCCAATTAAATAGAAAATCGCATGTGTAATCAAAGCCATTACGTCATTGTGTCTCAGGTACATTGCTAAAGCCCAGTAACGTTGACTCCTGATTTTACTGCTCTTTCGTTGAAAATGAATACTTCCTCTGACATCACCTACTCCGTGACAAATCGAGTTTAAAAAAGGGATATTATTTTTAGCACGTAAAATGTTGCCAACAGGCCGTTCGTTGTAAATATTCAAACAAAATTGAATGCTCTAACTGCGACTTGTTGAAGAGTAATACAAATTCCGACCTAATAAGGTTGCGATCGAAATTGGAACACCTATAATAATGATACACTAGCGTGATGAACAATCACATCAACAAAGAGTAATAGGAAGGTAAATGCGGACACAATTTGGTACAACATGATTAAGAATACACCATTATAATACATGCTAACTAATCCGATTAAACAATAACGAGCAAATTCATTAAATCAATACTTACTTTATTTTAGTTATATTTTTTACTAATTGTGGTTTACCGATCTTGAATGGGTAACCTTTGTTTTATTTGAAATAAAAACACCATTTTTTATTAATTGGATTTTCCAGCAGGTGGACAGTAGCTATCTAATCAGCGGCGGCGGAACGGGTTTGAAACTGGGGGGGGGGGGGGGGGGGGGCATCACCAAAAAGGGGCACTTGGTCAGCATTTTTTTGGCACATCCGTGCTGAAAGGTCGACACGTGTTTTTCACCGGACACTTGGCCTCCGTCAAATCAAATAGTGTGTGTGTGTGTGTGTGTGTGTGTGGGGGGGGGGGGGGGGGGGGGGGGAAGGGGGGGGGGAGAGGGAGGCTGGTACGATCTTCCAACATCGGGGGCGCTCTTCAAAACTGATGATTATATGCTAACTATGCATTATGTGCCCCTGTGCCCCTTTTCAGGGCGTATTGTATGGGTTTTTGGGGCTCTTTGTTTTCATATTCCTCGTCTATATCAAAACTATCTATACCAGTATTGGGAAATGGTTATTTCTAAGAAATAGGAAGATACTTTAAGGACATTTTTTTTCATCGAAGGGGCACTTTTATGCTCGAGGCGAGGGGGCACATTTATGGCCGCAAAAGGGGCACTTGGGAAAATCTGGGGGGGGGGGGGGCAAATGCCCCCCAGCCCCCCGGTTCCGCCGCCCCTGTATCTAATCTGGCAACACAGCTTTGAAATATCGCCGTCGGAGACGAGATCGCCTAGTTGAGAAAACATCGCACGGAGTGGTGACCTTGACTTAACATAAATCACTGCAGATGTGTTTATATCTCAAGGTATTAAAGGGAAGATACAACATTTGCAAACATCAAAAAATGAAATGATCAAATTATCACGAAATACCTAACTGAATTGTTAAGGAATGACAGTCTGAACCATCCTGTAAAATCATGGCTCCTGGTGTGCTGACATTTTCAAGAAAAACGGTATTTTCCAACACTGGTCGGCCAACCAGCGTTGGAGAAAACTGGCTTTAAAAAAAAAATGCTCCTAATGTTTTATATTTAGTTATTCCGCATTTTCTTTGCAGTTGATTACACCCCTGTGAAGGGCTACAAGCCAGCTGGACTGATTCTCTGAACTTCCCATTCCCCAAAGTCTATAAATTGCTCCGTTTCATTTTAAGTGGAGTCAGGGAACCAGACTACAAGAACATGATTGGTTTTCTTGGTTTTTCCAGCATCTACAACCCCAAAACGTGAAACAAGTCAGTTTAACAATATTTGCTATAACATACTAATCCTCCAAATCCATTTATTTCTGAAAATTGCAGCAAAAGCAAATGTTGTACATTCCCTTTAACCATAATTAACCCTTTTTGTATTTTTAATTCTTTTTTTTTAGAGTGAAATGTGGGGAAGAAAAGCAATCATGGCTGGGAGGATATTGTTTTAAAAGGGATAATTGAGGAGACTAGCCATCAAGGCTAAGAGGATATTGTTTTAGAAGGTATAATTAAAGAGACTAACCATCATGGCTTCGAGGATATTGTTTTAGAAGGGATAATTGAGGAGACTAACCATCATGGCTAGAAGGATATTTTTTTGAAGGAATAATTAAGGGGACTAACCATCATGACTAAGAGACAGGATATTGTTTGAGAAGGGATTATTAAGGAGACTAACCATCAAGGCTTGGAGAATATTTTGAGAAGGGGTAATTGAGGAGACCAAGCATCGGCTAGGAGGATATTTTTAGAAGGGATAATTCTTGAAGACTATATCTAACTGGACAATTTTGAAAAAGCTGCATTGACGCGATTAACACAGAAAAACAGAAACAGCGAAGAAATACCTAGCCTACTACCGTTGTTTGACACTTTTAACCAATACATTTGAAAATTTAAGTCACATGTCGATTCAAACACTATGAACAAAAAGAAAACAAAGCTACAGTTGGCTAAACAATGTTGAATGGCGTTTTCTGTTTTTGATTTTGCATAGAAAAAAGAGATACAGTCTCTCAGCAAGTCACTTTTATTCGAATGCTTGAATTAAGAAAATGTCACATAACAGACACTCACCTGAGCAGAGTTCATTGATTCTTTCGCGGAAGCACTCCCCAACACTTGAGCGGATTGCTAAATACCAAAAGAAAACATGAGTCCTTAAAAATCCTCTAGAAGATAACTTGGAGGCTGGTGGGGAGGCATAGCTGAATTTCACAAGTACAACACGGCAAAACAAATGTCTGTGGCATGAAAATGTAATTTGGATTGATTATTGGTTTTTTTTTTAAATTCGTTCTCCAAAAATCAAATCTACAAAATGCATCCAGCTGTTAAACTTGTATAAAACAGTGTGTATATCATGATCCAGTGCGTTTGCATTTGCGCCCTCTAGTTTATTCTGACCAGTGACACTTTTACCCTGCAATGCTTAAAATAACCCGGTGAAACCGGATGGCGCACTGAGAACTATGGCGAAATGACACAGTTTAACAACAAAGTCCAAAGGTACTGAGAATATCCACATTAAGAATAAAACGAATAAGACATGCATATTCAGATGTCTGGATTTCCTGTATACGTTCTTCCGTAACCAACTTTCGCATAACTTTTCATCCTGAATTAGTTTGAGTGATTGCCAAAATAATGTGAGTACATCGCACTGGGATTTCATATTTGAACATTTAAATGATAAAGTCAATAGGGAAAAAGAGGCAAAAAAATGAGTGTGCTTGATCATACAGATAATTATTGGCCAGATATACAGAGTCGAGCAGCTTTCGCAAGATTTATTTTTCTTTGAAACACCGATTTGTAGTTCATCTGATATATCAAAAGTGCGTGAATTATTTTGAATAAGCAGGTATAACAATAAATCCAAACTGTTTTGAATCACAGCAAGGAACTTGATGTTTTACACCTGTGAAAAAATGCGGTCACAATGGACTAGACAACAGTCAAACCTAACAGTCAAACATAAATTAAAAACAACCTCCATAAATGTGACTTTATCGACAGGAATCCAAATGATTTTCTTTCAAGAAGTATAGAAACCACTCAGTATTTGACAATTTGTGTTTGAGAGTGCACAATGGAAGTAGTAGAGGAAAAAATGCCACACAGGAATTCCTCATTGTTATCGCCTTAAAATTTGACCTCACAAAACTGTGGTCTGCATCCGCACCAGCTACATTTAGAGCTGAAATAAAGTAGCTCGATAATTTACAGAGGATTTTGAAATTAACTCTTTCAGACGGGCTTTGATTAGTGCATGTAAATTATCGAGCTATTTTATTTCAACTCAAAAGTGGTCATTGAGAAAAAGCACGACTTCTGGATCGGAAATTAGCTCGCTGGTTTTGCTATTAGCAAACGTGCATCAGAGTCGTAGTGAAATGAAATTGAACATTTTGTTAAAGCTATCATGCACAGACCTCAAACTACCACATCTCACAAACACACAAAGACGGCACGGGGAGATATCAAGCCTACTAGTACTACCGCGCTCGTTGTTTGGAAAATCATTGAATCAGCAACATTCATCAAAATATGAATCCCGCATTGATTCAAACACATTGGGCAAAACAAAACAAATTTACTCAGAAGAAAACTGATTGTTTCAAACACTCACCGACCAAAATCTTGTTTTTGCAGTCAGTTCTCTCTCTGGTTGTCGTCCGAAGGTGGTGATGAGATGTGCTTGTGCTTGCTGTGCGGGGTGAGACGGCCGCTCTTGCCTTAAATATTGTCATCGATTTCCTGAGCATTGACTAAAAACTTGGACCTGGTTTGTGATTGCATGGCCCCTGTGCGCTGTCAATCACACATCACCGACTCGCTTCATATTAATGAGACGAAAGTTATGTTAATGTCGTTGAGGCTATATAGTCACCATAAAAACTTTTCACCGACATTGAAATGGCCGCTTATTATTGGTGGATATTGTATGGATGTCGGTGACACATCCAAACTTGAGATTTGTGATTGACACGCACAACCTCTCAATCACAGACCACTCATTTGTGGTCACCGATTTGTGGTCACCGACTTGTCACCGACAAACTGTGATTGGTCGATCGAGAAGTGACGTGAACCGGCCGGGATTCATTCAATGTACAGTTGGCGCTTCAGTCTATTAAATTATGTGGATATATTCGGGACTACATGAGGAATTAAATCGTACCCAAGCCAGCGAAGAAACTTGGGTTTATCTTCAGATAGGGTACCTGCAGGGTGTGTTATATTTTTTTCAAGGATGCACTAAAGGCAACATTATTACAACAATAAATGTTTTAATTCAGGTATTCAAAATGGGAGGGGGGGGGGGCTTCGCCGGCCTCCACTGGGGGTGAGGGTGCATGTGCCCCGTGTCCCCGTAGTTATGCCCCTGAGGTAGGCTTTGCTCGTTGATTGGGATTTTGAGGAAATAAAATAAAGTTAAATAAACTTCCATGAACTTTACGCTTCATATCCAGCCCGTGTATATTCGTGGCCTTTAATGTGGAAATAGGTTTTTATACGTGAATATCTCCCAGCTCAAATAATCATTTCCAGTAATGTTAAAATGTATGATCGGTGATGATGGACCTGAAAAGCAAACGTTCACTGCCAAAAACAATGACACAGTTTCAAAATAGCATATACAATGAATTAAGATCAATCCCCCCGCCCATATAAACAAGAAAGGTTTGTATCGGACGATCAGATTTCCTGCATTTGCTAGTTTGTGGCCTCCGCATAACGCGTACGATTCACCCTGAACTGGCCCTGGTGATAACCGGACCAACAAATCACAGAATAATGTGCCATTCTGTATTGCCAAACACCTTGACTTATAATAATCTCTGAAGCAGTGACGTAGCGACAATGGGGGTGGGTAGGATAGTTAACGAACACATGCCCCCCCCCTTCCCCTCTCAATACCAGCGGTTAAAATGACAAAGCCACTTGTCTGATTAGGGGTCTAACATGGCCTTATTCCGAACCGGGGACGAAGCTTAGATTTACATAGCACCCGAAGTCACGAGACCTACCGCGGTTTCCCAAACTCCGGCTTCGTTCCGTACCAGCTGCGGACATGCAGTTTGGCAATAGAGCTGGATCTGTTATTGGAATGAAGCTGGTATTTGAAAAACCTCGCTTGTAGTTCACTCATCGTGTGTATAATCAGTAGCAAAGATCCTTTAGCGCCGTTGTAGGCGCAATTAGATAGATCACTGTGTACACGCCCATTGGCTGAGCGTGTTAGTCATGGAACTGAGCCGCTGCCATTTTAGAGTGCTGAGTCGCGGTGTTCACACGCCCTCACGTTGTTGAAAAGTAAACAACATGACAACACGTTTTCATCGTAATTTAGTGGGAAATAAGATGGCAGTCTTAAGACGATAAGCCGTCATAATTGAAGCATATGTTCGGTACGTATATTTATTCATCATTTTTGTTCAGGTTTACTTCAAATTGTGACTGTTTAAAGAAAACGATTTTGTATGTTGGAAACAAAAGTACAAATGTCATGAATGTAGGCCCAGTATGACCTAACTTTAACGTGGATTATTAAAGGCACATATGCGTTGCTTTTACCATTTTTATGAAAGTTTAGTCTTTCCTCAGAAGTATTTCTACCAACTTGGATAAACTTTTGATACATAAAGTTAAATATTTGGCCGGCAAATTATTGAAAAATTTTCCTTTTATGTACATGTACACGTATCTTGAACATAAACATCATGATACACATTTTGCTGGCGTCCGGAAACTGGGCACAAATCAGGCGGAGGGTTGTTCCTTCGTACATGTTCCATAAATCATGGGGGGGGGGAAGACTTCCAAGAAAAAGACATGTTTAATAATAAGATTGGTATTGAAAAAAAACACGGAAAAAATGTTACAACCTTACGCCACTTTATATCATCTCAATGAAGGTCATTCATTGCAAAAATAATATAGGACATGAATCCGGGACTGAGAAACATTTCCAATTTCTTGACTCTCCACAGACTTTGTTCACAATCGCAGAAGTGGCATCACCTTGCAACATTATTCCAAAACCTTTTTTCTCTACATTTTTTCGTGAGGAATTGTTTGGCAGTGTATATTTAGCCGGCTCCCATAATAAGTAAATGATAATTTGCTAAACAGGCACTCATCATGCGCATTGACTTTTTTGGGGACTTAGACATTTTTACCTTCACAAATCATAGTCTGGTTCTGCACCAACTTTGTCGTCGTAACTTTGTATTCACGAGATTAAGAGCATGATTACGGGCACCGTGACTATACATTGTAAATTCTATGTTCTACTTTTAGGCAGTGTGTGAATACATTTGACCTTAAGGCCTAATAACAAATCAAACATGTTTAGTTTTCTGCCTTTTTGAAATAAAAGGAAGCAGGAGACATTTTTTCCCCTCAAAATGGCCGCTCTACCGGGCTTTTTTTTTCAAGATTGCCGACAGTTGTTTTGTTTAAATAGCCGCCATTGGACTCAGGGAATGACGTCATACCAGCTTTACATGGGCTAGATGCAACAGACAAAGAGGCCAAAATGACGTCACTGTTTAAAATGTATTATGTACTATTTTTACGGCGGCTTCCAAAAAGCGAGCGGGCGGGGACGCTAAACATTTTTTTTTATTTGGCCTAATCATCTGAGCGTTGTGAACGCCTTATAATATTTATGCAGAATAGATCATGTACAAGTACATAAAGCCATAACGTTTAATTTCTTGATGTTTCTGATTTATATAATTGGTTTGTATGTAAGTAACTAATCCTTCATACCTTCAACTGAATCTACATGTAGGAGGCATCTTGAAGTCCGGGATCCAATGTTGAACCAGTGGGTAGCATGGGATGCAGAACTGACATCCTGGATGGGATGGACAACATCAGCTGGAGGGATTCAGGATGAGGTGCAAAGCTAACAACCAGGACTGGGATGAGGCAGAAATTAACCACAGGTAAAGATGAATAGCTAACGGCAGTCAAAGATGCAGAATTAAAAGCCAGGATTGGATGGAGGACTTGACCAGTGGTGGATGGAGGACTTGGCCGGGAGTGGATGGATGACTTGGCCGGGAGTGGATGCAGGACTTGACTGGGAGTGGATGGATGACTTGGCCGGGAGTGGATGGAGGACTTGGCCGGGAGTAGATGGATGACTTGGCCGGGAGTGGATGCAGGACTTGGCTGGGAGTGGATGGAGGACTTGGCCGGGAGTGGATGGATGACTTGGCCGGGAGTGGATGGAGGACTTGGCCGGGAGTGGATGGATGACTTGGCCGGGAGTGGATGCAGGACTTGGCCGGGAGTGGATGCAGGACTTGGCTGGGAGTGGATGGATGACTTGGCTGGGAGTGGATGGAGGACTTGGCCGGGAGTGGATGCAGGACTTAGCCAGGAGTAGATGAAGGACTTGGCCGGGAGTGGATGCAGGACTTGGCTGGGAGTGGATGCAGGACTTGCAGGATGAAAGGCTGGTCTGCTGTGACTGAACGATTCTTATACAGTTTAGTATTGCAGGTTCCCTGGTCACATATCTCCACCTTAGGCTGCAACCCAATGTCTTTAAGATGTTGAATGCATTCCATGAGCAGGGCTTTAAGGTTTTTGGCACCTTTTAGATCTCTTGACAAGAATTATCCAATGGGTTGTTTCCACCAGCAACCACCAGTCATACCAGCAACCGTGTCTCCGAGAAGTTCAAATACTTTTGAGGAAACCAGGGATTCACTTCAACAATTTTCAACCAACGACGAAGAGATGACATGGACGGAAGCGTGAAAATGCCCTGACAGAACTAGTAAGCACGAGGACTCTCGTTGTACAAACAGAGAGCCGTGATTTTGTCTTTGTAGCTCCATCTCCTTCCTTTAGCCTTACAACGCCATGACAAATTTCTCAACTGTGATGCAAAGAATGTTATAGCAGGCCCTTCAAGAAACTCATGAGCACCTTTGATTAATTCAGTAATCGACTGCGAAGCTTAAGTCAGCTTTTCCATTGACTTTTTCAGAAGATATACCCTTTCCTTAGCCTGCATGTTCGTTGGCGTTCCTTCTTGAGCAGCTTGCTTTGCTTTTTACTGGGTAATTGGCCAGCAATGCCAGTTGATTCAAATGAAGAGTCAGCTGATTGTGTTTCTTTAGGAGCTTTGCAGTAAGAATGCTCATCCTGTATTGTGTAAGACACTGCAACAAAACAAGAATTTAGCATCACTCCCATGTCATGCAAAAAAAAAATAATAAGGCAAGCAAAACAATCTCACGTGGCTCACTTTTTATTGTTGGTATCCAAAAACTATGATAAAGAAGACAATACTTGATTTTGTCCCCAATAATAGCTCCCAAATATCTTTTCGAAAATGTCACTTGTGAAGGGGATGATTAGGCAAACAATAGCATATAAAAATGTACACGTATGCTAAGATGCATGACTTGTGATAAATTTGCATGGAGCCATACATACATTGGCATATATTCTCGTATTTTTAAAAAGTGCAAATTTTTAATTTTAATGTTGAAATTTTAATGTGGTAGGGAAACTAGCACACACAAATCAGCTGGAGATCATGTTAAAATTATTAATATATATCTTCGGTCAATTTTCATATACAGCTTCGTGTGAAGAATATCCCATGATTCCAACCCTCAAGAGTAAGTTTGGCTAACTGAGTGGTTTTTTTTCTGGGAAAGGAACAGGTGGTCACAGTACTCGAGCCAGGAACGCCTTCGGTATAAAGCACTTCCTTTGTAACGCTAAGGAAATTTGTTATCTAGGGGAAATACATACATGTACAATGTAGTTGAAAGCAGCTGGTGTTATGAAAACAAAAACGGAGTGGTAAGTAGTTGAAGGGGCCTGTGGACCACCCACTTGATGGCCTGGTTTATTTAATTGATAAAGATTGACATAAGTCTATATGCATATGAAGTAATGTCTCCTTGTCCCCACTTTGCCCTACACAGTCATCAAAATAGTTAGTCCCTATCTCATGGTAATTTATTAAATTACTTAAATGTATGAGTTGAAAAACAAACAGAAACACTGACAAATAATGTTGAAAACCTACAGTGTAATTCCTTATGCATGGTTTTAAACTGTGCTCCTTTTAATTCCCTGTTTAATTTATGAGTTGTAAAGACTTCAATACTCTAAGCAATGTATTTTAAAATCATCTGAACTTTTGCTTTTCCGTACAAACGGGTAAAATCGATACGGTAATAAAACAAACAAACTATAGTTCTGCTTCCGGTCTGATGATATTTCAAGAATGAAAAAAAAAATGGACACTAAAACATACAAATCCACAAGGTTGAAGGTCCCTCTAAGACCTAGACAATTAAGGCCCTTTGTTCTTTGTATTAGCCACTCTGAGGTGGGGGTTTCATCAGTAACCAGCCTGATTCAATGTCGCCGTCTTCAGTTAACAAAGGAAACAAGAATAACAAATGCAAAACAGGGCACATGTAAAATAGGACACAATGTATACGTGTGGTTGAAGGTCCCCCAAAAAACTGGACAATTAAGATCCTTTGTTCTTTGTATTAGCCATTCTGAGGTGGGGGTATCATCAGTAACCAGCCTGACTCATTGTTGCCTAAGATGAAACAAGATGAACCAAGATGAACCAAGATGAAACCAGATGAAACCAGATGAAACCAGATGAAACAAGGTGAAACAAGGTGAAACAAGATGAAACAAGATGAAACAAGATGAAACAAGATGAAACAAGATGAAACAAGATGAAACAAGATGAAACAAGATGAAACAAGATGAAACAAGATGAAACAAGATGAAACAAGATGCAACAAGGTGAAACAAGATGAAACAAGATGAAACAAGATGAAACAAGATGAAACAAGATGAAACAAGACAAAACATGTTAACTCTGTAGATGGGGTTTCACAATACATTTAAGGCAGTTTCACTTTGCATGTTAAATTGGAAACGAGACTGGGATGTGTAAATAAAATACTGTCGTTACACAAGGGCTGATCCAAAACACTTTTTTGGGGGGGGGTTGATTAAATGTAGATAAAAAAATCACAGCATGGAGTTCGGGGCATGCTTAAGGACCCCAATTTATTTTTGGTGGGGGGATTCTAAAATCCAGATGCTCTGTGGCGCAATCTGTGGCAATTTCTGACCACTTTAACCAAATTTGTTTAAGGAAGAGATGGTAGTGTACGCGTGACCTGCCTTTATTGTGACATCAATTGAGTTAAAAAAATTCAGGGGTTTTTTGTCATTGTTATTACGTTTCTTAATTGTGTTACATACAAGGTCAAAATGTATTACCATTGTGTTTAAAAATAAGAATGTTTACAAATATTTTCTTAATTCTGTCTTAATTTGAGCATAAATGTTTTTGGCAAATGATAGTAACTTCTATCGTTTCGGGTTTTGCGGTAACACCATGTGGTAATAACTACTGCTTAGAAGATATTAGTTCTGAGAAGAACTTGTCCTGCTTATTATCAACTTGCTAAGTAGTTTTTTGTTCTGTTTAGAACAACAAACCTCGCACAACACTTAACAAAGCTCCTACACCCACTCGTGGGAAAAACGCCTCACCATGTACCCAATTCAGCAGGGTTCATCAACACCATAAAGGGAATTAAATTGCAATCCGCAGACATGCTAGTGAGTTTTGATGTCAAATCTTTATTCACTAATGTACCGACCGAAGAAGCATGCCTCGTAACCAAGTCGATACTCGAACAAGATGGCACACTCACGGAAAGAACCAGCTTAACGCCAGATCAAATCTATGATCTTCTCCTGACTTGCGTAAAGTCTACGTACTTCCAATGGAGAGACAATTACTATCAACAGGCTTCAGGCACTCCTATGGGGTCTCCAATTTCCCCAGTCCTGGCTAACATCTTCATGGAAGATTTCGAGCAAAAAACTTTGGCAACAGCTCAATTCCAACCTAAGTTATGGCTTCGATACGTAGATGATACATTCATCATATGGCCACATGGCCCGGACAAGCTTGATGGTTTCCTCCGCCATCTCAACCAACAACACCCGAGTATACAATTCACCATGGAAACTGAGACATCCGATTCATTGCCTTTCCTTGATGTACTCATTTCCAAACGGGCCGATGGTTCACTTGGACACTCTGTGTACAGGAAACCTACACATACAGACCGATACCTCAATGCTCGTTCATTCCACCCACCATCAGTGAAAACCTCGGTGAACCGCACCCTACTTCGAAGGGCACATATCATCAGTGATGATGAACACCTACAATCCGAACTGAAGCACCTCAATAAAGTGCTAAGAGACAATGGGTACAGACCTAAGAATCACAGCCTCGCACCGGATTCGAGCATGTCTCAGACCCTGAACACACCCGATATGCCGGTTGCAGTCCTTCCGTATATTGGCCATGCATCACACAAGATCCAGCGAATCCTCCGTGAAGCCAATATTAAGGTCTACTACCGAACTCGCAATAAACTCGAAACGAAATTGTACACCCACAAAGACAAGCACAACCCGAGAAGTCAAGCAGGAGTTTACCGAATTCCTTGCTCATGTGGCAAAGTGTACATTGGCGAGACTGGCAGAGACCTCACTACCAGGCTTAAAGAACACATAGCTCATGGCCGCAGAGGGGAACTTGACAAATCGGCAATTGTCAAACACTCTGCTGATCTGGATCATGTTGTTGATTGGGAACAAGCGGAAATCATAGCCCCAGAGAAACACTGGTACACCCGTCGTATCAGAGAAGCTATTGAGATCCACAAACATGACACTGTCCCACAAGATATCGGCTACTTCATAAGCCACATATGGCATTCAGTTATTCCAAGTTGCAACACCCGTGGCTCACAGCCAACTGACACACCTGAGCGAGCAGGACGCTCAGCGGGCATCCCTCAACACAATACCCAAGGCTCACAGCCAACTGACACAGTCGAGCGAGCAGGACGCTCAGCGGGCATCCCTCAACACAATGCCCATGGCTCACAACCAACTGACACACCCGAGCGAGCAGGGCATGCCCAGCAAGCACTCCTAATCCTAACAAACCCTACTTAAGGAGTAGCATCTCCAACTATCTTCAGTCTCCTGACGATGACTAGAGCAGGCTAGTCGAAACGTTGAGACCAAAGACAAGTTCTTTTAGAACTTACAGCAGAACAAAAAACTACTTAGCAAGTTGATAATAAGCAGGACAAGTTCTTCTCAGAACTAATATCTTCTAAGCAGTAGTTATTACCACATGGTGTTACCGCAAAACCCGAAACGATACCGATACCCCACCATGCAAAGCCTCAAATCTTAGATAGTAACTTCTGTTGCGTGCCCTGTATTTATCATTGATGCAGAATAACTTGTGAAATCATTAATACCAGCAATTCATGTATCTGTAACAAGTTTCAGCCTTTTTCAATTTTCAGTCAAACTTTCCTTAATGTTAAAATGAAAAATACCTTTGAATATCTGATGAGGCACTGCTGGTTCCAGACGCTCACTAAATTTCCTCTTGGGAGGCCTGCGTGTTGTTGTCACAGATTTGGGGGTGGATTTGGAATATTGAAGATAGTTGGAACAGCATGCCAATTTAGACGGTTTTGAGTAGATTTATTTGAAAACTGATTATTTTCAAAGTGCTCCAAGCACAAACAGTAATTTGTGCTAAGATATAGTTGCGTTCCTCTCTGCAAATCTTTGCAACTGGTGTTAATAAAGAATGCCTAGGCCTATAATTAGTAAAAATGAATTTATTTGGTATTTCCGGAATTTGGATTGTCTCATTAATTAACTAATGTTGGGACTAGGCTAGCCGATTTCTTTAAATTAGGCCTAGCTTAGGTACCTCCATACGTTACGTAATCGTGATGCAATGAAGACGCCGTCCAACCTGGGCTAGGCCTAGCCCTAGCCCAGCCTGTGCCAAGGCATGTCTAAAATAAATGGATGCGTTAGATCATGAGTAGCTGGAAACTACCCAGAGTCAAGGCTAGGCATAAACCCATGGACAATTTAGACATATGCCTAAGATTACATTTCTTGGGGGAAAGCAACGAATAAAAAACATAATTGACAACAAATTGAAAACGATCGAGCTACGGGACTTAAACGCTGCTTCAGTCTGGCCGGCACAAGGGTCAGTCAACAGATTAATTTACGCGATGAAGGCAACGTAAAAAGTAAATAAATCTGTTTCTTACCCTCTCATTGTTCTTTGGGAATCTAAAGAATGACAAGCCTGGTCATTTTGACTGCCGATTATGGCAGTTTATTGCCGAACAATGGGTAGAAGAAAACGAAAAACGACCGGCAGACGCCACTGTAAATATTCACGCATCTGGGACCTTTTCAACATTTAGCACTCTTAAATGGCGGCGAAAGTCTGCCTGATGTAATCAGCTTTTTGCCGGTGAGTAATCCATCTTGCAGCGCTTTAGGATCTTTGGTCAGCAGCGTTTCCAGATGTTGAAGTGGGGGGGGGGGGGGGGGAGGGGGGGCAACCGCACATCCACGCCGAAATTTAGACAAGTTTTGTTGCATTAAATCGGACGCGTGGCCTCCGTAAAATCAAAAATGGGTGCTGGTACCTATCTTGCAAATAGGGTCGCTCTTCAAAACTGATCGTTATTGTGCAAACTGAAAAATCTATGCCGATTTTCACGGCGCATTGTAAAGGTTTTGAGCTGGGTTTCTTTTTTTTGGGGGGGGGTTAGAAAATTAGAAAATACTTACTGACAAAACATTTCTCGTACAAAAATCCACTGGAGGGGGGGGGGGCAAGTTGCCCCCTCCTCCCTCCCTTCCCCCGGATACGCCAATGTGGCTAGGCTCCGTTCAAAAACGCCTGGCTGTTTCGCCACTCGGTTTACTACCGGCGCGAGTTAGGGTGACCTTGTCGAAAGACTACAGTTAGGCCTCGATACCAGCAGCGGCAATCTCTTGTTAATATTTTCGGAACCACCAACTTGGAAAGCTGGAAAAGCTGGGGTGGAGGGGGTTGGGCTGGACGCTACCTGACTATTGAGGGCACTGTTCCAAAATGCATGTACATATATACCCGCGTACGTATAGTGGTGATAAAATACATTCTTATTTAAAATAAAACAAAAATATTTGATTTTAGCTGTAGAAGATAAAATGCTCTATACTTTGTGCACAAATGGTTTCAAGACGTATCCTCGTCATGCTCAACCTCTATGCACAATTTCAATCAAAGATTTTGAGTTTTCGTGTGACATAACAGTGATTGTCATTACTGAAATATTGCCGTAAAAGTTGGGTACATGTACCCTAATATTTATACAAAAACCCCTAGCGCAGGGTGTTTTGTGCACAAACCTTATCAGACGGCCTATCACGCTCAACTGGCTTCGGCAAAAACGATGAACCTCAACATTAAGAATAGATTAAGACAGAGTACCGGACTAACTTTTACGAGCATGTGTTTGTAAGGCCAAAAAAAAAAAATCGGTATCTGATCAGACCAAAGTTCCGGAATTGACGCGGCCACGCGGCTTTTTTTTTTTTTTTTTTTTTTTTTTTTCCTTCAAGCTTGGATTGTACGGACAAGGTGGGTACTATTTTGCCTTTTTGTTGTCCTCATGTACATTGGTGTCCTCCATAATTTGCCTTGGTGCTTTCGATCATTTGCCTTGGTGCAATTTCCGATTCCTTGGTGTTCTTTGGTAAAAAAAAAATTGAGGAGGTGCGGGAAAAGAGGGCGCTGTTGGAGCTACCGCGGAACATTTTGGAGAAAAAAAAAGATCGACGCGCATGATAAAAATCGACGCGCGCGCTGACCAGAGACCGACTTATTATTTTTTGGGCCTAATGGTCTTACACTGCAATTTCCTGATATCATATTTATGTCATTCTTTTACGGTTCATATCAATATTAGAGATTTTTGTGTCAAACACCATGGCTAAATATTGGACGAGTTTTTATTTTAATGCAAAGTGTTTATCTTGAGATTTCACCTTTATAATAACTATGTTTATATCGCAAATGGACAGAAGTCGGCGCGGTTAGCAGTGTATATAAAGCGCGCCATCTTTTGAAAAAAATTGACAACGATTTTAATACGTAGTTTCCTTTACACTGCAATTTATTTAAATTATATGTATGTCATTTTTTCACAGTTCCTGTCAATATTCGAGATTCTTGTGTCAAATATCATGGCAAAATATTGGCCGAGATTTCATTTTAATGCAAATAGTTTATCTTGAGATTTTTGGCATTACAATCACTATGTTAACATCGCGAATAGACAGAAGCCAGTGCTGTTAGCAGTGTTTATATGTCGCGCCTTCTTTTGGAAGAAATTGATGACGATTTTAATACGGGCATATGGTGTTTATCACCATGGTATTTCCCCATGCGCGCATATCCGTTGAGTAGAAAAGCATTCCTATGGCGATGCCATTGGTCACCATGGTCCCAATGGTGGCCACCCAAACATTTTATGGTGGCGCTTTCATGTATGGGCGGCCATTAGGGCAAAAAAGACAATCACAAAATTAAAGTTAGGCAAAAATAAAATAACATAAAATGCAAAAAAAAATAAACAATATCGTACAATTAACAATGAAAATGTAGGACAACAAAACAAAATTGAAACGAAAAAAATAAAAAAAATAAACATAACAAATAAAACTTTCGTGTTAAATGTACAATAAAACACAAATTAAACTAAACCCAACATTACTGTAAGCCCCGCGAAGAATGTAAACCCAAAATTACTGTAAGTATCGCGACGAATGTAAACCCCAAAATTACTTTAAGTCCCGCGACAAAATTGTAAACCCCAAAATTACTTAAAGCGGGGTACCAGTCTACATGGACTGGTATACAACAACCTATCACTGCAGCGATGGCCGCGCTACAGGGACTGTACACGTGCAACTTTTGCGTTTATTTGGAGGGGGCGTAATCATACACGAAGCCACTATCGTGCATGTCAAGTCGGATGGAGGGGATTTTTTTTGGGGGGGGGCAGCCACTATGAGCAATTAATTTTGTCAGATTGTGCAATTTTTTTCTTTTTTGAAAAGTGATTTATAGCTGAGAACATAGCAAGGATGGACTGATATGTGCAGGCTAAGTTCAGGGAATAGTTTTTATTGTTGGAAAATTCCAAGAAAATTTGCCAATTTGCCGTCGTGAAGTACTATTTAAAGGGGAATAAATTTGGTTTTGGGTTTTGTTATAATCATCAGCAGGACTGTTGCTCATTCTTTTGTACTTTTTGGGCTAGGAGTCAAATGATCCGAGGAACGAAGGCTCTGCGAACATTTTTGATAGAGAATATTTCTGTTGATTTACATTGGTATGGATACCAGTGTAGTTACATAATTGAGCTGCCCAGAGTGTATTTGTTAGGTTTTTAATATGTAAAATACGCATTTGAGGAAGTTCCGGTTTCGATACAAGGTGATGGCGGTGAGTGGGTTAACTTGTCAACGCATAAACCGCCTGCGGGCCGATTAGGTTAGTATATTCCCAGAGAGCAGGCTTTAAAAAAAACATCTCCGGTGTAGGCGACGCAAGGTTTGTTTTGCGTACATTGTGGGTTTTCTGGTTTCTAATTCACTTAATGATGTGATTTATACAGGTGATAATAATTATGCCGTCCCACTTGTGTTTTTGTGACGGGTGCTTCATCAGTCACCATATGTTTAGTCTTCTATGTATTCACTCCTTTGCTAACGATGGTAAAGAATATATATAATGTCGGTGTCAGGGCGTAAATCCGGGGGAGGGAAGCAAGGGCGGATCCTGAACACGATTCTTTTAGTGGGGGCAAAAAAATAATTGGTCCTCCAAAAAGTGGGTCCAAAAAATTACGGCGTGCGGTTTGAATTTTTGGATTCTAGATGCTCTGTGGTGCGATCTGAGGCAATTTCTGACCACTTTGACAATTTGTTTTTTGAGGAAAAGATGGTGGTGTACGCAGTGCCTACCTTTATTGCGACGTCACATAATCAAATGAGTTCTATTTTTTGGGGGGCGGGGGGCGGGCCTCCGATGCCACCCTCCCCTCAAAAAAATCTGCCCTTGGAGGGATGGGGGTATATACCCCCCCCCCCCCCAATTTTTGACCAAGGGGGATGGACTATTGGATCACATCCCCACACCCCTTGCCCACGTGTTGAGAAGACAAAAAAGGGCAGATTTTGAGATATTTTAAATTTCCCTAAAACCAAAATGTATTCAATAGAGTACTGAAAAAGGAAGAAAAAGTACAACAGCTTTAAATGCACCTTTTGATGTAAGGTCAAGGGGCGTAGGTATACATGATGTACATCTGTTCAACTCCCCCTGGTGTCATTGTGTGGTGTCCAGCAAGAGCCCCCCCCCCCGCCATCGAATTTTTACTGCCGTGCAATTTGTTTATTAGTTTAGTCATCCCCAGTCCCCAAAACAGATTTCCGCCACTGCCAGTGTGTTTCGAGAAGGGCCCGTTTGCCGGGTGCTTTTTTGTGGTTAGTACAAATAGACAAGTGGCATCTTTTTATCGGTTAATTTCTCTTAACGTTCACGAGATTTTTGACTGAGGAAGAAGGGTTAAATCTTCTTTGTTGCATTCGCGTTTTTCAACTCTGAAATACGCTCTAGGCATTGTGTACCTACACTGGTACCGATATCCATACAAGTGTAAATCAACAGAATTTCCCCTACAACTTACAAGACTTATAGTCATGCTGGTCGCAAGATAAAGTCAAAAATGTTCATCAGTTCGCAGAGCCTTCGGTCCTCAGATCATTTGACTCCTTTCCCAAAAAGTAAAAAGAAAGAGGAACGGTCCTGCTGATGCTGATAACAAAACCCAATTTTATTCCCCGTTAAATCAACTTTACTTCACGGCGGCAAATTGGCAAGTTTTCTTGGAATTTTCCAACAATGAAAATTATTCCCTAAACTTAGCCTGCACATATCGGTCCATCCTTGCTATGTTCTCAGCAATAAATCACTTCTCAAAAAAGAAAAAAAATGCCCAATCTGACAATATTAATTGATCATGGTGGCTGCCCGGCTGCCTCCCCCCCAAACAATTTCCCCTCCAATCCGACTTGACATGTAACATAGTGGCTTCGTGTATGATTACGCCCCCTCCAAATAAACGCAAAAGTTGCACGTGTACAGTCCATGTAGCGCGGCCACGCTGCAGTGATAGGCCGTTGTGTACCAGTCCATGTAGACTGTTACCCCGCTTTAAGTAATTTTGGGGTTTACAATTTTGTCGCGGGGCTTACCAACCTCGTCCCCAGTGCTTACTTTATTTCCAACCGCGTTTCCAATAGTAAACCCTGGATAGGAAACTTTCTTCCTATATGTAAATGAGGCCCCCTCATTTATAGATCACAGATTCCCCCCCCCCCCATTCTCTTTTTGTACATTAAACAAATTTAACCAACAGGTCTCCTTCACACTTAAAGTTACATCTTTGCTCTACCCCTACTTGAAAGTGGACTGACCCCTGAGCCCAGAGGGTGCAGTGGTTTGGGGTGGTGTGGCCTAACATGCCTTAGTGCTATTTTTCCCACCAACTAAGCCGCTGTTTCCTCTGTTCCCTCTCCATTTCAGGTAGGAAAAGTTACTTTTATTTACATCTTATCCTTAGTTTTCACATACAAACAGAAGTGGAAGTTGTATAGATTAATATAGATGTTAGTTTGTTTGACTTTGATTTCAGGAAGTATTGTTTTATTGTAGTTAAACTTGGAGAAAGTTAGTGACTTTTATAGATATTTCCACTATGTGAAACAATGGTTGCACTGGTCCGAAATGGCCTTATTCTGGATCAGAGTAGACTTTTTATTCTTTATTTTTCGTTTTACTGAAGTCAACTGTGATCAAGTAGCTGGAGTTGATGAAAGTTCATACTTCATAGATTTGATTGACATTGTAGTTTGATTTGACTTTTCCAACTTGTATAGTAATTTTTAGGGAGAAAAGTCGCCTTTATATTTTAGTTTTCTGAGACAGTGCCTTTTCACTGTACAGTGAAGGGTATACTCAGACAGCATGGTCCGAGCCCTGGGTGGACATTCCTTTAGCCATATGGTAGGGTAATTAACTCCATGCCCTGGGGGCTGGTCAGTAGAAGCTGAGGACTAGGCTAGCCTTTGTTTATGTCTCCCAACATAACAAACCCCCTTTTATTTCGTTATCAGAGGCAAGTGCCAGGCTATGAGAGGTTCTAGAGTCCAGACTTCTTGTTTCATAGGAAAGACTATTGTTTATATTAGTCTCCTGAGCTAGGCTGAAACTGTCTTGTTAGATTGTTATGTTTTTCTTTATTTTGGCTTAAGTGTAGATAAAGTGGCTGGAGAGAGTGCCACATTTGCCCCCCCCCCTCCTTAATTCTTGTCAAAATAATAGTTTGTTTTGGTTTTTTGGCCAAGTTCTGACTTGATAACAGACTGTCCAGTTCTGAGTCAAACAGAGCTAATAAATATTAACTTGTTTATAGGCCTATTTGATGTAGAGTAATGGCTTAAGCAAATGCCTTGGATTTATCCTGTTAAGTGTTTCTTTATGAATGTAAAGTTTTATTTCTCACTTTTATTGAAACTGGTTATTTGGTAATAGTTGTGTTTCCAATCAACACTGAGTTTTTAGTTTTTGCTTTATGTAGTCGGCTCGATCAGGAATAAGTTTATCCTATAGTTTTGCTTTATCAGGATTATATTAACCATGTAGTTAATGTAAACTCTTTTGATTTCAATATGTTTGGTTTAATAAATAAGTGCTATTTTTCCCACCAACTAAGCCGCTGTTTCCTCTGTTCCCTCTCCATTTCAGTCGGTTATAAAGAACAAGAGTCACCATCCTTTACATATATCCTGATTGGATACCGCAATTGGCTAGTAATGGATTTGTATCGTGTACTTGGTGCTATATATTCACAACGTGCAGTACGTGTTTTCGCGATCATTCGTCCACGCCTTCTCGAAAATACTAATTTCCTTTCCAATGTGCTCATATTAATATGAAATATGATACTGCATGTTGTCTTGATAAGATCGTAACAGTTTGATTTCAAAAATCGTGTTTTCGTAACTCACGCCGTGCTCGCGCTGCTACGAATTGACTCTGTTTTTACCCCAGACACCGCATACAAAACCAAACGCTAATGTGTAACGCATATCCAGGCACCAGACTGATCCTCATTTGCATACGTGTGCAAAAATCTTGCACATGCAAATGATCCAATACCAGGGTGAGAGAGCAGGTAGTGGTGGGCGCGTACTGCTCGACACCCTGGGGACGAGGTTGCGGGGCTTACAGTAATTTTGGGGTTTACATTCGTCTCGGGACTAATACAGTAATTTTGGGGTATACATTCGTCGTGGGGCTTACAGTAATTTTGGGGTATACATTCGACGCGGGACTTACAGTAATTTTGGGGTATACATTCGTCGCGGCCGGGACTTACAGTAATTTGGGGTTTACATTCGACGCGGCGCTTACAGTAATTTTGGGGTATACATTCGTCGCGGCCGGGACTTACAGTAATTTTGGGGTATACATTCGTCGCAGGGCTTACAGTAATTTTGGGTTATACATTCGTCGCGGGGCTTACAGTAATTTTGGGGTTTATATTCGTCGCGGCCGGGACTTACAGTAATTTTGGGGTATACATTCGTCGCGGCCGGGACTTACAGTAATTTTGGGGTTTACATTCGACGCGGCGCTTACAGTAATTTTGGGGTATACATTCGTCGCGGCCGGGACTTACAGTAATTTTGGGGTATACATTCGTCGCAGGGCTTACAGTAATTTTGGGTTATACATTCGTCGCGGGGCTTACAGTAATTTGGGGGTTTATATTCGACGCGGGACTTACAGTAATTTTGGGTTTAGTTTAATTTGTGTTTTATTGTACATTTAAGACGAATGTTTTATTTGTTATGTTTAATTTGTGTTTGTATTTTTCTTTACGATTCAATTTTGTTTTGGGTTTCTTTATTTTGTTGTCCTTCATTTTTCTTTGTTAATTGTACGTTATTGTTTATTATTTTGCATTTGATTTTATTGTATTTTTGTTTAACTTTAATTTTGTGATTGTCTTTTTTGCCCTAATGGCCGCCCATATTCATGGTGGTTTTGAAACCTCATGGTGCATGGTGCCATTCAGTCATTCTGTTCATCGTGTTGTCAGTGGCTCACCCGGGGGGGGGGGGGGGCGCTCGAGGGGCTGGAGCCCTCCCCAGGTTGTCAATTTGTGTTATTGCTTTTATTTTTGTTTTAGTCCCACGATTTTACCCTAGTGATATGTATGTGGCTTTTTAAAAGGGGTGATAGTGGCGCCACCAATGTCAAAATAGTCCGCCACCAGAAATAAAAAAAAAAAAAAATGTTTAATTTAACTTCTGAAAAAATTGAAAAAAAAATTGAGCCCCCCCCCCAAGCCAAATTCTGGGTGCGCCAGTGCGTGTTGTATGTTTTCATACTCTTACTTCTAGCAGAGCTGGCTGAGGTTAAGAAAAGTGGGTCGAACCTGTGTTCACAGGAACAGATTGCCCATCTTTCTTTCTTTAGTGATTTGACCAGACTATTATGCTGCTGATGAGGGGGTATCGCCAAAACTCCTGCCCAGCAAGTTTGTTACCTTCCCAGCATTGAATAATGCCGGTACCCATTTAACACCTGGGTTGAGAGGAGTAATTGAGGTAAAACTCAAGGGCACCACACGCATGGCAACGTCGGATGGGTTGCAGCTAGGATAAGGGTTGTAGGTAGAGTGGAGTTGATGGTTAATGGGGTTGAGAGTGGATGGCGGTTGAGGGTGGTTGTGGAATGAGCATTCGGTTGGGTAAAGGGTGGTTGGTAGAGTGGAGTTAAGTGTGAATGGGTGGAGAGTTGAGGGGGTAGATGGTGATGTGGATGGAGGCTATGTAGAGTGTGTTGCACATGTCAACGTGGGATGGGTTGCAGCTAGGATAAGGGTTGTAAGTGGGGTTGAGGGTGAATGGGGTTCAGATTGGATATATTGCACTGGCGGAAAAGGGAAATATTAAAGGAAAGGAAAAAGCGTGGACGAGTTCGCCCATATACAGTCAATTACAGGCCAATGAAGTGAATATTTCTCAGGAACATATTTTCTGCTACTTTCTAATCCTCTTCAATGAATGAACAATAATTGACATCCTGTTTTATTAATTTGATTGAAAAGGTTTTTCAGACATTTAAACATTTCCACGCTTTTCCAGACATCTGAGGGCGCTGTTGCTGTGATATCCTTTCAGTAAGCCACTGCTGGTCATTTTTGGTATTTTCTGTTGAAATTGTGAACCCGACCATTTGCTAATGCAAAACATTTGTGAGAATAGTTTGGTCATTGGCTTAAAGCCATGTACTTACACAGCAACGAATTACTAAAGAAAATAAATGATAAAACAGCAAAGTATCCACAATTCTGGCAATTTTCTTGTGCATAAACTAGTTGTAACATTGAGGTTACTGCCTGAAATGACATCACACTGTTGCTCATGAAAATGGAAATCTGCATTAGCATAAAAAAGTGAATTTTCACAGATTGCATTAAGTAAATTACATTTTATGGGCAACCCTCAACGTTTAGTTTATACAGTGACAGGCCTACCGATCGGTCAGGCCCTTGGCATTGTGGGTTTCCTTGAAAATTGCGATATGGTTCAGCTGGTGATGGGGTTGGGGTTCATATTGAATATAGTTTGAGGGTAGGTGGCTGAGGGTGGGTGTGTTTATGGTTGACGGGTGTTGAGGCGGATGGGGTAGATGATGGGTGAGGGAGTCAAGCTGTATGGGGTGACAGTTGTGTCTGAATCTATTACCAACCTTAGCTTACCTGCCTGTATGCCACATTATGTGGCATATGAGAGCTATGATAGCTCTCAGGGGCAGGGCGTGGCCAGAGGTTAGGACGGTGTGCAGCTGAATTTACCCTTCCCTGGGTAGTTGAATTTTAATTAGCTGAGTGTGGATTAGCCCTATGTATATTAGCAGAAAAGCATTTTAAATTGTAATTAAGGGGATGAAAGGTTGGCACATCAAACATATAGCAGGGTGTGTATGATGGATCAGTGGATCATTCGACATTTCAAAACGTTACATAATTTTAAAAAAAATCCCTCAACAGTCTTAGAAAATCAAAAGTCCTAATTTAAAGGTGAACATGTTTATTGGTAATTGCATGCGCGTCGGTTGGCTACGCGCGTATAGGTTGGCTAATAAATAACCCTTTGGGATTTCTGGCTTGAGGCCTCGGGCTGGGGCTAGGCAAGGCTCGGTTCTATTGTTTTCAAATATAAAATGTCCGCGAAATGTTTTTGTCCGGCTAGGCTTCGGGAGGTTTTGGTTGTTTTTGTATTAAATATTTTTAAATGTAGCCATTCTGTCAAGGGCTCGTTGGCCGTTGAATTATTTATTATTTGTTGTTGGACACAAACGATAAGCATAACTTGTCATCTGAACATTTCAGCCAACCTACGCGCGAAATAATTAACAACGAGGGCGGTATAACTGGCTTTCTATACTTGCTTGATCTCACTCCCACATAGTGTCATGGTCAAACTCAAACGAAATTTCGGCTGGTCGCACTGCCAGCTACGCTGCAATATTTGGGTTGGCGGCAATGCGGCTCCTGAGGGCGGTAAGCTTCGGGTACTTCTCCAAAGAGTTGGCGCCTTTGGCCGTGGCGTTCACAACGTCAACCGCGGCGAAGAAAAATATATCAGCCACCGTGATCTACAGATACAAAGGAAAAGACGAATGTGTGTTTCTCTTCAATATTCTGATTGGTTACCTTTGCAATCACACGTCGCTTTTAATTTTGTAAGTCACTATTATTCACTGTGAACTTCGCAGTTACTGTGAAATAGACTCATCTCTTGGATCATCGCCAGAAATGATTATATTTTTTTATGTCATGAACTAAAAGAAAAACAAATATCTTTTTACCGAGTTTCCGACGAAAAAGTCCCCAGCTTGCTCCAGGTCCAGTAAGCGTTCCAAGGCTTCGTAGACGGGTGGAACCTTCAAGAAAGTTTCTGTTCTCGCGGCCTACTTCACCCTAGTTGACCGTAGTTGCACTTCGGTCAACTACGGTCAAATTAACTACGTTCAACTACGTTCATGACCGTAAGATGTGACCACCGCATAAAAACAATTGTGTTTTTTTTTGTAAATAAATGCAACCTTAGGTTCATCACTAAAAAAACAAGTACACTATGATGTTCGGTTGGTTAGTTGGTTGTTGATTATTGTTCATTTTTCGGCGGGATGGGGTATGATGAAGCGTTGACTAAGGGGTAATGCATTTTCATTTTAGAGGGGAGGTGCATGCATTGTAATGGAATATGGTCCTAAATTCCCCTGCCCTCAACTCCTGCACTCGTTGATTTAGGACCTGCGTTCAAATTGTTAGTACCTGAGTCGCAAAAGGACCCCGGACAATATTCTCGAATTCCAGCCCGATATCCTCCACTGTTTCCATAGCCTGGTCAATGTATGCTTCTTCAAGGGGAGTCTTTCCGTAAAGCCCTAAAGAAACGACAAACAACCTTTCTTGAAAAAAATATCGTTTATCACATAAGACGAAAATGAAAAACTATTGTTTGTCACAATATTAAAAATGTCTTCTGAAGACGGTCAACATAAAAAAAAAACATTTCTCAACTAGCCAGCTTCGATTGTTCTGGCCTCCATCAAGCTATTCCCCTCCCCTCCAAAAAGGTCCTGCTAGATATTAAAATAAATGATGGCTCTATCCCATTCAGAGACGCCTCTCTTATAGACTGGCTTGTGAATAAAAATGTGCGTAAGATCGAACACCACATTGATTATTCGATGGTGTGACATTGTGTGGTTTATTTCTTCATTTGAGACAAATCTATGGGGTCTCAACATGGGTAGAAATAAACTCCTGTAATGGTGACACAAAGGCCTTTATTCGTATTTTGGTATAAACATTACGATCGTGTTTTCTCAAGATTTTTTTTGCGATGATTGTTTAAAGGAGTTCAAGTCTAAAGGAAAACACAACACGTATGACGCGTGTGTCAGCAATTAAAAACTTCTCGAATCGTTCAAATTGTGTTTACTACTAAGAGGTTCATTTTGACAAATATTTCAAAAACGAAACAAGAGGCGAAAGCTTTTATACATTCCGATGGGAGATCAGTACTGCTTCAAACGTCGAGCTGCATGAAATTCAAACATCTTGGAGAGAATTGGCACGGCAGAGGTCCGGCCCTTATGAGCGAGCTGGTAAGATAATGTGAAGAAGGATAAAACTCACCGAATTCTTTGGCTACGTACCGCATGATGGCCTTAGTCTGTCCAATCATCTACCCGTCCACCTCCAACACCGGTACTTGCCGAGTGGGATATTCTAAAATCAAAGAAAGACGTTCACAGTAAATGGGATAATCCACTCCCATGATTATGGCCTACTCCTTCCCTGCCTAATTTTTGGTTAGGAAGTGTGACTCGACACTGACTTAATTAGTTCAACAATTGCCATTATGTGAGGAACTCACTTGGTTTGAGTTTCGGCCATTCCGAATATTCGATGTTCACCTCTTCAAAGTCGACTCCTGCAAGCTTGAAAGCAAGACGAAGGCTTTCAGCGCGACAACGCGCCTTGAGGTATAGTGGAGCACGTATTTCACCATGGTCGGCAGATGGCTTGAACGGTATTTGAAGCTGTTGAAATGAAATTGTTAGCCAAAACCTCAGTACTCGTCGTCTGCCAACAACGAAACGGACGGCAACTTATGTGAGATCCGCCGCTCCGCGAATCAGCAGATCACCGTATGATATTGATAGTTCCCACGTAAAGGTCGTACAAGGTCAGAGGCCATTTCGTCGCATATCTGACGAAGTGACGAATCGGTCATTTTGGAGTTTTTTTATTAATTGAGTTTTAGGGTTAAAAATATTCGAATTTTCAGATTTTTAGGTTTTTAATTCATGAAAACACTTCATTTGTGTTGTTCCGAAACCCACTAAGTGACGAATCGGCACATATTGGAAAAAAAATGTCTTGCGAACTGACGAATAAATTATTCGACGCTTGGTCATATCAGAACAGCGCGCATCCAGTATCTGACGAAGTGACGAATAACCAGTTATTCATTGGTTACGCACACACCCGTCTTAATAATTGAATGGCGTATGAGGGAACCAGGGATCTTCTGTTTCGCGCGCTTTCCGTCACCTTTCAAAACAAACTAACGGCGCTGCAACATTATAATGATGTCTAAAAAGAAGTTACTACTTCACCTTTATGTAAGTTTGTGTATGTAGAGTTGTAATCCTAAAATGAACGGAGCACAAAATGTACTAGGCTAGGACTGCGCGACGGACACGCTTATACAGACTGGGATTCATTTAAAACGTGCGATATACTTTCCTTCTAAACCGGCGTTTTATAGGAATTCCACAAAAGGTCTACTGCATTTCGAGAAAATCTCGAAAACGGTCCCCTTTAAGTGGCTAATTAGAGCTGAAAACCTCATTTTAATCAGCCCATACTGAAATGAAGTGCCTCCTAGGGGATGAAAATTAGGATTTTTTTTAAAACGTGCGGTACACTTTCTTTCATAAACGACGTTTTATAGGAAAGCATTATTACTGCATTTCGACGGAGTCCATTTAAGCGGCTACTTAAAGCAGAATACATTATTGGAATAAACCAATACTGAAATGAAGTGCACCCTAGAAGGTGAAAATAGGATTATTAAATAAAAATATTATTTATTCAAAACATATGCGGTACACTTTCTTTAAAAACTGCGTTCAATGGGAGACCCGAAATACTGCATTTCGAGATATTCTCGAAAGTGGCTAATTTGAGCATAAAACCTCATGGGAATAAGCCCACAATGAAAATGAAGAGTGCCCAGGAAGGTGATACTTAGGATGATGACATAAAAATATGTTTTATTTGTAGATTTTCTTTCAAAGACGGCATTTTTAAGGAAACCCAAAACACTGCATTTCGAGATATTCTCGAAAACGGAGCCTCTCTAAGTGGCTAATTAGAGCAGAAAAACCTCATTGGAATGAGCCTATACTGAAATAACGTGTGCCCTAGCTGGTGAGTGATGATAAGGATAATAAATAAAAATATAAATTATTTCAACGTGTGCGGTACACTTTCTTTCAAAAACGACGTTTTATAGGATACCCAAAATACTGCATTTCGAGATACAGGTTTTGTATTCTCGAAAACGGAGCCCTTTAAGCGGCGAATGAAAGCAGAATGCCTAAGGATAACAAGCCGTTACTGAGATTATTGTACCCTGGAAGACAATAATTATGGGATTTTGAGACAAAACTGATTGTTTTTGAAACAATTGCTGTCTTACATGAATGAATGAATAAATAGTGTTGTTCGTTGTTAGTTCGCATTCACAGTTTTGTGTTTCTTCTATTTTGTTGCGTCCATTCGAGATATTTTCCTTTTTAATAACTTTTTTATTAGGCTACTGTATATTATTAAAACATTAAAGCAAGTACTTGGATTTGAACGTGGGGTTTAAGTGTTACTATATTTTTTCCTTAAAAGAAAATAGAAAATGTTTGTAAAACATACACATTTCTTTGAAAATGCGGGTAGTGTTGTAAAGAAGTGACGAATATGCAATGGATTTGTGATGCAAAAACGCGCGCACAGTCAAAATGTTATCTTACAAAGTGACGAATAAGACATTTTTACGTGGCGAATAAGCACAATGACGTTTTAATCTATCTCGCGAAGTGACGAATAAGTTTCACAGCAAAAATTAGACAAACCTTTAGTCTTACGAGCAAAAAACAAATTAATAGATATATTTTAACAATCAAATAACTACCTTGAATAAATTAAGAATGTACAAAAGGGGAAAGTAGCATCGAAAAGGGACACGTTTAATGTGTTCAACTTTAAACGCGTTTTTCTCAGAATTGCGTTAACGCGTAATCGCGCGTATTCGTCGGTTCGTCAGATATGCGACGATTTACTGGCCTCGATGTTTTTGGTCGTTGGCAGTTTACGTACTAAGAGTTACTGGCCCTGCTCCAAGTAGGTCTTTAACAAAGTCCACTGTTTGAGTCATACTACTATATAACGTTAGTAAGTGATAGCATGAGTAACTCCAGCGCATATGCTCATCGGGTGCAAAATATATTGTATCCGTTGGTTCAAAATGGCGGATCCCTAACTCCTAAAAAAACAGACTGCACAAAAACCTTTTCCGCAAAGCGCAACAGAAAACTGACTAGTTGTTTTAATTATTATGGGTAAGATTTGGTAACTCCCTGTGATCTGTGTATCAAATAGTACAACAGCTAAATCATTTACGTCCATGCATGCAGGTACGATAGACCTTTATCAGCCCCCTTTCATTGTTGCAGCGGTTTGGATGCAGGTTGCAATGATTTCTCAGACGCTCGCCAGCCGGAGCACAGACCGCTCTATGTAATGAGAGACAACATTGACCTGGGGCCGGGGAGCTGGGGCCCAGCGAGATTTGGCCGGCCAGATCGCTCGTCAGTTTGTACTAACGCACACGGCTCTTTTGGAGTTTATTATAGGCCTATACACGTGAGAACCATTTGATCGTACTGTGACTTTTCACAAAGGTTTTGCCCTCGATAGTGCAGACCGAATTGTGTTGAACTTTGATACTAGAATGAATGACTCTGCAACTAAACCTTCAACTTAAGCTGTTGATTTTGTGGGAAGAATACGTATCACACGATGATTTGCTGAATCACGGATCTCACATACGTTGCCGCCCGTTTTCGTTGTTGGCAGACGACGAGCACTGAGGTTTTTGCTAACAGCCATATTTCAACAGCTTCAAATCATCCATATCCATCCATCCACGTACCATGGTGAAATACGTGCTGCACTACTTCAAGGCCAATGTCCGCGCTGAAAGCATTCGTCTGGCGTTCAAGCTTGGTGGAGTCGACTTCGAAGAGGTGAACTTCGAAATGTCAGAATGGCCGAAACTCAAACCAAGTATGTTCCTTACATTATGGCAATTCTTGAACTGTACGTTTCGAGTCACACTTCCGATCAAAAAGTAGTTTTAGGCAGAAGTGGTGAAAAATACCAAAACAAATACATAAAATGCAATGTCTTCAAAATTTGTTAAAAAATATAATGAAAAACATGTGCGAGTTGATCGAAGCGGTTTATTTTCTGTTAATACCCCCGTGGCTACGGTCCAAGGCACTGTTGAAACACCGGCCTGTATACGCGCTCTTGGTCGTGATTGGTCGCCCAACGGTACAATAACCACGTAGCCCTGAGAGGACGAAAGCAAATTGAAGCTAAGTGTCTTGCTCAAGGACACAAGCACTATGATCCCTGTGTAACTTTAGAGTTCGAACTTCAAAGGCTACCACAGCACACCTAGGCCGCGTTTAACTGTCGCGACATATCCTGACCCTTTTCTCTGACAAGCAGGCGCCCCCCCCCCCCGCCTCCCACCCTCCTCATGACAATTTTCACCCAAGGAATTCGGGCGACTCAAAATGCAGTGCACCACCCAGAGCTTGCATTTTTGGAGACGCGAGGGACATTTGAAATTGTTAGAGTTTTTCCGGTCAGTAGTTTCGTAAGCGTATGATTCGGGAATCCGTTTTCCCTTTTCTGTTCTTTTTATCAATATTGTGTTTTTGTAAGGCGGCAGAACGCTATGCCCCAATCTATAACAAATTAGCTCAAGTTGTCTACTGAAACTTATTCAAACGGGCCATGTTTTGTCGACCGTACACTCGAAAAATAGACTCTCCATGGCAAACTCTTGTGGCGCTTTGCATTGGGCATCGCCCGAATTGCTGGGTACCAGGAAAATTACATAAACATTGTCTTTGGGGGTTGGAGGGGGTAGGCCATGTGGGCAAGGATTGCATGGCTCATTTATTGTAAACGTCTTTTATTTGATTTTAGAATATCCCACTCGGCAAGTACCGGTGTTGGAGGTGGACGGGAAGATGATTGGACAGACTAAGGCCATCCTGCGGTACTTAGCCAAAGAATTCGGTGAGTTTTATCCGTCAACACATTGTCTTATTAGCTCGCTCATAAGGCCAAAAAAAACCCTGCTTCATCTTACCCGACCAACCCTATTTTTGGGCAGCGACCTTAAAAAAACTGATCGGCAAAAAAAAAAAAAAAAAAACCCAAACCAGATGAATAATCCAATTTTAAAAAATTTTGATTCCTTTTCTGTCTTTACAAAACACCTCTCAACAACCTTTTTGCCTCAAAATGCTTGTATTTATTTGTTTGCCTACTTACATTCGCTATTTTTTTTACAAGAAACCTCCGTTGTTTTACAATTTCGCTTCGCGATAACTAGTTCACAATTCGATGTCGCGATGACGATATGAAACGCGTGCATTAATGCTGAATGCAGCGATGACTGGTTCCCGCCGCGTCGCGCATTGAAAGGGCTAAAGAAGGCATGCTGGAAATGAGGTAACCAATCCATTCATGGGCATGGCCGCGGTGCACTTCAGTTGCAGGTCGGATTAGACATCGTAAAAATGCCAAGAAAACACTGATGGAAAAAGAACATTTTTGCAAATTAATACACATAACTTTATCTCTCGGTCTTGTCTGTGTATGTATTTTCCGAGTTCATGGATTTATTTCGAGGTTGTACTACTTGTATTTGGAGTGATACGATGCAGCGTGTTTCCCCGAAATTTGCTTCCGTAAAAACGAGGTTCTTCGCCCCCACACACAGTGCATTACGCACGCTTATACCGCGCGATGTACGGACAGTGTTGGCCAGTTTCCCGTCATGACTAACGTTGTGCATATACATGTATATCGTATAAACGACATGAATTTTCCATTAATTTAAAGATTTATCGACCGTGAATATTTTGACAATAATTAAGATAAATTTTAATCGCTTGTTTGTGGCCATTTTTTGCAAAGCTTTCGTGGTAAGATGGAAATAGTTCAGACAAAAATTCGCATTCAATTTAATACCCCATTCAATCAGCACACAAACAAATTGGCAAAAAAAACCCCATTCCAACCGACCGACCCTATTTTTGAGAGGCATGTAATCGGAAGCAAAACTTTCCTTTTTTGGCCAAAAGGCCAGACCTCTGCCGTGCCAATTCAATTATTCTTCAAGATGTTTGAATTTCATGCGGCAGAGGTTTGACATTTGAAGCAATACTGATTTCCCATGAGATTGTTTAAAAGCTCTTGCGCCATACATAACGGTAGAGCGGTTAGACTTGTTTCTCGCGAGTACGATATCCTTACAAACTTTTTTCTTGTCCAAATGAACCTCTCAGTGGTAAAAACAGTTTATAACGCTTCTAGAAAATTTAATTGCTTCTACATGCATCTTTTGTGGCATAATTAGAGTTTCTGTTCGTCTTTGTTTTCGCGCTTCACTCATAAGTCATATCGCATTAGAATCACGTAAACGGATAGGACGAATCAATCAAGTATAATTAAACTTGCAACGTGGTAAAAGCTAAAATATAGTTTTCCCAGTTAAAAAATGATTGCCAACAGGGATAACAACACGAAAGATTTCGGCAGACTGTCGTGGAAGATACAGTTTATGACGTCATTCAACTAAAAGCACGAACCGTAGAAATATTTCATGTAAATTGACGATTTTTGGTGGTTATAACTTTTCTTAAAGCTGATCTGAAATGGACTCTTCGGAGGTGCTGTCGGCGATCATTACGACTATATGAAAACTAAACTTTAGACAAGTAAAATTTGCTGCTCAATATTTCCCATCAATTGTCTTAGGGCTTGAAACCATCCAAGCCGTCTTCCCTATTGATGACACAATGTCAACATGGAGGCGTACTTGTTTAAACTTGGAGGCAACAATAGCACTGGCTTTACCAAAATGTGTACAATCCCGCTGAAAGAAAAAAAGTTACGATTAACATGTTACGGATATAAAACAGCTGTTGATAACGTTGTAATTTTTTAAGATTATGAACCGATGATATATGGAGATTATTTTTAGAGGTTAGGGGAGTGGCTTTATTGAGGCCAGAGACAATAGAATCAGGCTCGTTGAGAAGTGTTATTGTGATGTTGACCGTCTGCAAAATACCTATTGCAAACAATACTTAAAAAAAAATGATTTTCGTCGGATGTGATGAAGGCTATTTTAAGAAAGGTTGTTTGTTGTCTCTTTAGGGCTTTACGGAAAGACTCCCCTTGAAGCAGCATACATTGACCAGGCTATGGACACAGTGGAGGATATCTGGCCGGAATTCGAGAATATTTTCCGTGTTCCTTTCGCAAGTCAGGTACTAAAGTTTAAACCAGTGTTGGAGCAAAGGCTTTGACCCTCAAGGCCAAGGCTTTGACCCTCAAGGCCAAGGCCAAGGCCAAGGCTTTGACCCTCAAGCCTCGAGGCCAAGGCCAAGGCATAACCCTCAAGGCCAAGGCCAAGGCCCTGTTTTATGAAATGACACATGAGTGACACATGAGTGACACATCATCACGCAAGGGCGGATCCAGAACACAATTTGGGGGGGGGGGGAGGGGCAAGAAATTTGGTCCCCCCCAAAAAAGTGGGTCAAAAAATTACGGCTTGGGCTTCGGGGCCCGCTTAAGGGCCCCGAAAAAAAAAATTGGATTCGAGATGCTCTGTGGTGCGATTTGAGGCAATTTCTGACCATTTTAACCGATGTTTTTTTAGGAAAAGATGGTGGTGTACTCATTGCCTGCCTTTATTACGACGTCACATTAAAAAAAATGGTTTCAGGTTTTTTTTTGGGGGGGGGGGGCATGGCCCCTTTTGGCCCTCCTGGATCCACCCTTATCATCACGAATTGCTCGTTACGAAGAACAACATTTCTTTAATTGCAATCAACATGCTCGCATAGGCCTACACCGTTTTATGACTGCACTGTATCTATTAAAGTATAAGTTCAGGTCTTCAATATGGTTTAACTAAACAAAATAATGATTTACTTCTATATTGACACACAATTCTCCCAAGTGTAACAAAAGGGGGATCCAAGAAACTGATTTGGGAAATTTTTATTTGCTGGCCCAACATGGTCAGAAATATCAGCATTATCTAAAACAGATACATTCAAATCTTTAGCACTTATCAGGGAGACATATACAACCAATCAGATCTATTCCATAGTTATATGCAATTAAAGTGATCATCTCATTAGCCCCACAAGTGTACGGAATATTTTTGCAGCATATCTACTACAATGGTAACAAAATGTGAGGCTACAAAAGTGGAAGTGTGCCCAACACACAAATCTATAGGGTGCTTCCCTCCTCCATGGTAATACGATTAAAATGGTAACAGCAAAATTTCGAACAGATTTGGCCGGCTTTTGCCCTCAAGCCTCGAGGCCAAGGCCAAGGCCCTTAATTCCAGCCTTAAGGCAGCCTTAAGGCCAAGGCCCAGCATCAAGGCACTACATCACTGGTTTAAACGCAGATGAAATCAAGCAGGGGAGGCCGCGGAGCAGGGAATTCGTGTAGTAGGGTCCACTTCCACTTAACATGGCTGGCTTTGCTAAACAAAATAATAATTCAATAAACCGGAAACAGAAAAGAGATGCCGTTACCCAGGCCCATGGTCAAAGCTTTATCCCTGTCCCCCGAAAACAAACAAACAAACACCCCAACAAACAATAATAGGCAAGCAACCAACAAACCAAACATCCGAATGTTTTTGTTTTCAATGATAAGGTTGTATTTGTTTACGAAAACAAATATACAAATTTGTTTAACTTCAGGCCGCGAAAGCAGTAACGTTCTTGAAAGATAAGGTTCCACCCGTCTACGAAGCCTTGGAACGTTTACTCGACCTGGAGCAAGCTGGGGACTTTTTCGTCGGAAACTCGGTAAAATATTTTTTGCTTTAATCAGTTAACCAAACAATATTATTTCTGGCGATGATCCAGGAAATTAATTTATTTCACCGAAACATGGAAGTGCAGTGAATTGCCATTAACAGCAAGCGACACGTGATCAGACCGGTAACCAATCAGAATACTGACAAAAACACGTTTGTAATTTATTCCTTTGTATCTGTAGATCACGGCGGCCGATATCTTTTTCTTTGGCGCGGTTGACGTTGTGAACGCCACGGCCAAGGCATGGGCCAAGGGCGCCAACTCCTTGGAGAAGTACCCGAAGCTTACCGCCCTCATGAGTCGCATTGCCGCCAACCCAAAGATCGCAGCGTGGCTGGCAGTGCAACCAGCCGAAGTTTCGTTTGAGTTAAACCAGGAATATATCCTTGAGTGAGATCAAGCCTGTGCAGTTTGTCAGGCCGTACATGTTTTATTGTGCACAAAAATACGGCCCTCATTGTTGTACGCGCGTAGGTCGGCTAAATGTTTAGAAATGTTCATCTTTGAATTTACATTTGTGGGTTTTTTTCTTTAAGATTGCTGAGGCCCTTTACTTTTTGTTAGATTTTTAACTTACCAATGAAACATCGGATGATCCACTGATCCATGATAAATTGGGGTAAAGTACAAAATGATGATTTATTAGTTTCTGTGTTTTTGCCCTTTGTTTAAGATCCGTGTTTGTCTGATGACGTGTCGCGTATATATCTTTTAAGCCCTTGACTGTTTTTAAATGAAAACATTTAGTTGTATATCACACCAGTTGTGTTTTATGACAATGTATATTTCTCGTCAATATGTGTTCTTCTTGCTTAATATATTCTACATCTATACAAAGACTCCAATTCATTATCTTTCGGTATAACGTCATGACAATGCTTACTATATTCTTCGATTGTGTAGACCGAAGCCGGAAAAGGGATGTGTCGTAAAAAAAATATTGGCTGGGTATTTTCAAAAATGTTATCAAAAATCTAACAGAAACACGCATGCATTGAACAACACGCTTGTGCTTTTGATATAATTCGATTAAATAAATTGTTAAAATGTCATTAACTTACGCGGCGGTCAATCGTCGGCATATATCCTCACTAAAGCTAGATCCTCATCGCCGTAGACACGCGCTATGCACATGCATGTAAAATGACAGCGCGAACAGCGACCTCATGCGGCCACTATTTTTTATGCAAATCAGTTGAGGATGATCTCGAGCCTTGGTTCAATCGTCGGCAAAAGCTTATGTTTTTCTTTATTTTGCGCTGGATTTCTAGCGCACGACCTCGTATGCGAATACAGAAAAGTGTAGGCGGGGCTAATATGTGGAGTGTCCAATCACACCTTGGTAAATCCGGACGCCATCAAATTATTTGCAGCTATTCGCCTTTTGCGGACGTGACAGGAACCACAGTTTTTGTGCATTGGTACCAACACAACGTGTACATTGTACGTGTGTGCATTATGTGCGGTGCCACGTTTCACTATGCAAGTTTCCACGCAATGATCGACCAATAAGAAAACGACATTTAAGGTCAGCTAAGGTTATTAACATAATGAGCACCACCCCCAAAACCTCACATGGACGATTGAACCAAGGCTCGAGATCGTCCTCAACTGATTTGCATAAAAAAGAGTGGCCGCATGAGGTCGCTGTTCGCGCTGTCATTTTACATGCATGTGCATAGCGCGTGAGGATATATGCCGACGATTGACCGCGTACGGGACGAATAACGACGACAGCATTGACCCAGGCTTTTTTGTTACTCTCTTATTATCTCCACACAGACTTAACATGTGGTTACAGTTCCCTTGCCAACGCAAGAGACGAATATAGCAGCTTGTTGCACAACAGACAGCAACAACCGAACTGGTTCACTAAAATATAACAAATACATAAAAACTCAGATTAATAATTAGGCGGTTACTTACACTGCAGTGTAACCCCAAATCCAGTTCATTTACATGTACAAAATCACATACGAAATTTGTAGGCCCTCAACTTGTCTCAAATTTGCTTAAAGGGACACTGGGTCCTGGAACAGCCCAATTGGGCTACAAAACGCGCTTTGAACAAAATGATGTTAATCGAAAAGAACATTTTAAAGTAGGATGTAAACATCAACACAACTATCCTTTAAAAACTGGGTGTTTTTGTGCTATTCATGTATTATGCGTGCGAGAACGAATTTCGGGGTCCACTTTTGCGACCCTAAAACGTCGAGCTGTTTAAGTGCTAGTTGTGATTTCATCCGTAAAGTGTTCGCCTTTTGCGGACGTCGAAGACAATTTATTTTGTGCATTGGTGATTGGTCACCGCTGTTTCCGAGACACACAACGTGTATATCGTTCACTGAGAACGACAGGAAAAACGTATTCGTATCTCGTCGTGTCCGATGTAAACAACTGGGGATTTTTCCTCTTTTCTTGGGAACGGTAAGACTTTAGGTTGGTTTCCTTTCAACCACATGTTTGAAATAGGCTAAATAAACAATCCAAAACATGAAATTTTCGGGGAAATCAGGCCGTAATGCCCCTTTAAGAACCCCCCCCCCCAAAAAAAAGTTAGCTCCATGCTAGAAGTTATCTCCCTGAATCTTACGAAACTTCATACAATTAAGGATAATCAATTATGGATAAGTTATGATTCCTACCGACAATTATGGGCCCATATTTTATCACACGAAGATGAAGCAAGGTTAAATTCTTCACGAAATTGACACACAGAGCACAGCACACAAAAAGGCATGGTGCGTGACATCACGGCTACATATAGCGCACTTGGATTGTGTGAGAGGGCGCTATACAAGACCTGCGGTCTCGCATTGCACGACGCTACATATAGCTTATTTTTTTTTTATTAAACGACTACGACAATTCGAAATATAATACACCCACGAACTTGTGTGGTAGTTTTCGGAAATTTTAAGCCGGAAAGTATCCCATACAAAGATGACGTGCATTTCTAAATGTTATCGTGCGCACAATCATCATAATTTTTGACCCATGCAGCGCAGCACAAAGTTTTCCTTCAATATTTTAACATGGTAAACTGCTCTTTGATGACACCCTTCTTGGGCATTCACCGTGTTGCCATGTTCTTGGATTCCGAGAACGCATTCACTCTGGTCATGTTACATTGCAGAATTTATGGATCTTAAACAAGTAGTTTGGTTAGGTCACTTTTCAGTTAAATGTTCATTCTGGGATAATCATGTTTTAAGTAAGCCATATTGAGCATTGCATGGTCAACCTCTTTCTGGTAACAGTATTTCATAGTTTGTATACTTGCCAAAACCTAAATTTTGCTTATTACTAATGTATCACAGCGTTCGGGTAAACATCAATTAATTAGTAATTCATCATCAAAGTAATTTGCACTTCGTGAAAACATAGAAGTCGGAGGTCGTCAATATCTAAGTTTATTTCTTTTTTTCCCTAAAATACAAAAGACGGAGAGCTATATTTCCTTGGCAGCAGTTTGTGTCACTAAATAAAATAATATAGGGTCTATGGGGCACCACTGCTGTTCGACCCTAATCCTCTTCTTTTGTTCTCCTTTGTCTCCTTAGAAATCTCAAAACCATAGTGTTAGGGGTATGAGGTACTTCAATTTCTTAAGACAGAGTTGCGGGGTACCATTGTCCCTATTGTTGCCAAATTTGTTCCCGGTACCCCATAAGTGCCAATATGTAAGCACACTAGCATATTGGTTTTTGGAGGCCTAAGTGTTGGGAGAAAAAAACGGTCTTCATTAATAAAAGGCACGCCTACCTGGAAAACAATTTGGATCTAACCCTGCTAGCCCCCCTAAAATACTGGCTCTAGAACAGCGCCTGGTGGACGATGCACCGACTGCAACAACTACCAAGGGCTTCCTTTTTTAGTATCGTTTTTGTTTTGGCACGAGCGGTCATAAAAAAGGCTCCAAGTACTGGCAGCTCGCGTTTATCCGGAGTTGCAATGTATCCTACACTTTCAGCAACACAGAATATATCGTCCATGTTCTTAACAAGGCAGTGTTGTAGTCGAGTCACCAACGTCGAGTCCGAGTCTCGAGTCTCAAGCCTCGAGTCCGAGTCTCGAGTCACAAGCCTCGAGTCCGAGTCCGAGTCTCGAGTCACAAGCCTCGAGTCCGAGTCTCGAGTCACAAGCCTCGAGTCCGAGTCTGAGTCTCGAGTCACAAGCCTCGAGTCCGAGTCCGAGTCTCGAGTCACAAGCCTCGAGTCCGAGTCCGAGTCTCGAGTCACAAGCCTCGAGTCCGAGTCTCGAGTCACAAGCCTCGAGTCACAAGCCTAGAGTCACAAGCCTACAGTCCGAGTCACTAGTCACTTGTTCTTAGTTGTTTACCAAACTAATAAAAAAAAAAATTTAACATTATTTTTCAACCACCAATTCTGTCTTTTAAGTAAACCCCAGTGTGTATAGTTTACCTTGTGTGTGTACATGTTGTTTATAAATTTAGACCCAAAATGTGTTTTCCTTTTAATTCCCACCCCTAAAAAGTATGAATCGGGCTTCAGTCAAATAAAATTCGCTTCACGAAGAGTGGTCACCACCGTGAAGTTTTTTTTTTTTTACGAACACGGAGACAAACCTGTCTGAAGTCAAAATGTTCTTTCCAATGAGGGGGCGCTACCAAAAAAGTGATCACCATCGTAAAAAAAATTGTTGTCAACACGGAGGGAAAAAAACTGCCGAAATGAAGCCAATATTTACTGAAAACCTGCCTAATTACAACAACGCATTCTTTGGCCGACAATAACTTAATAATGCTTGTTGTACTGAATTTGATATTTCTTCTTATGCTTGGTCGTGATAAAGATTATTGTCAAACAATTATAATACAAAAAATGATAAATAAAAACAATACAGTGCTGTAAACGCCAATATCCAATCCGATTGAATGTCAATTTTCGGAACAAAAGGAACCCGCTTGCTGTGCGGACGAAGAAATACCTATTGTATTGAATTGAAACCGTGTCAACTGTATAACGTCCTTTCGAAACGGCTGTGACGGATTGTGTTTTTAGTATACTTTGCATTATTGCGTTAATTTGGACATTTTAAGGGTTGCATATTCCAGTCAAGGGTATTACTGGGGATATTGAAGAAAAAAAGAAGACGCAGAAGACGGCACCGATCGGGTCAACATGTCCTGTGTTTACCCTGCGCCCGCTCACGGTGGAAATAGGTACAGTTAGAGTGAGAGATGGCCCAGCTTTGGTGATACGCCTCAAGTTAAGACAGATTTTGCAATCATCATCCTCCAGTCGTCAATACAAGTCTTGGTACTGTCGATATCCATGTTATGAACCATATGAAATATCACACATGAAGTTTCAAGAATTGTATTACTGTCAAAAAATAACATGAAATACATTAAACTTGCCAGCTCTATAGCACGAGCAACCTTAAGCAGAGATTGATGGCGCTTGTCTTTGGAGCGTTGCGATTGTTCAAGTGTCGGCTATCTCCCCAACTTCTTCCCGTGCTTTTTCCCGTCCACTTCGCCCTTGACCCTCGGCTCTGCCATGCCGTAGCTATTTAAAGTTTATTTCATCCTTCTCACACCAACCTGTTTCACCTGCCTCGATAGAAGAATTGTAGTGGAAGGGGAAGGGGAGGCCAGGTTAGGGTGTAGGCATTGTACAAGGGCTTGGAATATGAAAAAACATCTCTTTCCTTCATTGTGTAGGAGTAGAGTTAATTTTGTGTAAACTGTGCATGTTTGCACGAGTAATTAAGATTCTCATAGCATCTGTTTCACTGTAGGTTTTCCCGGTCGGCTTAGATTTGGCAGCCAAATTAATGACAAATCACCCGATTTCGCACGAATTTGGAAGCACGTTTAGATCGACATTCTGGACCCAGCCTTCCATCCTTCGCCCCAGCTATATATAAGCCCTCAAGCTATCACAGTATCCAACCTGTTTTTCTCTCTGCCTCCACGGGGTGGGGGGGGGGGTGGGGGGGGGGTGGGGGGGGGTGTAGGGGTGGTGATGGGTATCGGGAAGATCAAGCCAACCCCGTTTTAAGACAACATGGGTACTGTTCAAAGAAGACAAGACCAAACACCGTCTGAAGCTATGCAAGAGCAGCTGTTAATGTTGGCCTGTTTGTCAAGAATGAGGCGTTTTTTGACCAAAACAAAGACCACATTGAAAACAAGAACGTCACATGGGGCGTCACACCCAGCCTCCCTAATCTCTGGCCACGCCCTTCCCCTGACAGGTATACTTGCCTGCAAGTTAAGGTGGGTAAGGGACTCGGGCACAATATTGCCCCATACTGCTTGACTCTATCAGCCGTCCTCGACCCCATCTGCCTCAACACCTATCATGCATTTACACACCAACCCTTAACCATCCCACCCTCAAAATATATCTGAGCCCCCACTCCCATCCCACCCCCCCCCCCCAGCAGCTGATCCATATCGCAATATTGCCATGGTAACCGAAATGAAAAGGTCCTGACCGACCGGCAGGTCTGTCATTGCAATCTCAAAAACTTGGAGGTTGATCCTTTTCACTCTGTAGGGGCATTGATCCATGGTTTTCCTTGCTTTTAATATTTCATAACCCTCTTCCGATCCACCAGTATTACCCCTTGGTCCTACCCAGGCTCTACCAATACCCAACATCAACCCTATTCACTCTCAACCCATTTACCCGCAACTCCACTCTACCTATAACCCTTACCCTAACTGCACCCTAACTAGCCTCAATCCTCATCCACCCTAACCCACCAACCCTTAACCGTATCCGACCTTTACCCCAATCCAAAATGTATTCATCCTGACCTGCCATAAGTAATGGCACGAAAATATACAACATAACAAACTGAATGACTGACTTTATATGCAGGAATCTTTTAATATCAAAGTGATTACAATTTTAACAATCATAAACTATTCAAGGACTTGTATTCTAAAGAAAATATGTTTACATGTTCCAGATTGGGTTTTGCTCCTTCATTTTCACGACAAATGATCGCAACTGTTTTCAGTTAAATGGCTAAAATGTCTTTCAATCGTTACTTGTCTGTGAATTTGGGTTGAATTCGTGCAAAAATAGTGTATTACCAAATGTTTAGAACATAAATGAAGTCCCGTTATAATGTGTGAACATTAATGTCCTTATACAATGAAATATGGATCACACCTCGGGAAATTCTTGTCCAAATATCGTGTTACAAATTAGATCAATACAAAAAATCTACTTGAAATACTATAAAGTGATCTCACTGTTTTCATAGCCAGCCAATTGTTACTTGTATATAATTCTCACATATTATAATGTGACGAATAATGCAAACATTTAACAAAAAAACAGTGTATTCTATTTTCCAAAGCACCTTTAAACTGTACCATTTTCCTTGCAGGCCTCAGCGTCTCAACAAATTGCTATGAATAGCATTAAAATATTTCAAACAATTATTATTCCAAATGTCAAGCTTTAAGTCGGATTGAATCGCTTGAGAATTTGTTCGTGACATGAAATAAAAGGTGAAACATTGGATGGATTACATTGACATCATATGTGTTGGTCATATAGGGAACATAAGGCCAAGAAACAAATTGTGTTTACAGTAACGCCCTAAAATTATCCAGGTAGGTAGGTAAATATTTTGTTTGTTCTTCTGTATGTCTTTTATACGTTTTTATATAATTTAGCATACCTATAAAGATATTATTTTAATGAACATGTTTATTTCATAAATTACGCAATAACACAAATAATGGTGTCATTTATTCTCGGAGAAATTATAGCCAAATGTAGCAAATAAACGGTTGGCGGTTGGCAATTTGGCCTTAACGAATTCCTGGTATAGGTCAGGTTATCGTTTACACACAATTTGCGAGGGCTAGACATTCTGGTGGCGCTGCTTAAATGAAAGCATGGTGTTGTTTGGTTTCTAACAATTAGCTACCTTACTATGAAGAAAAAATTCTCAGTCATACATAAAGCTATAAACATGCACACACACAGTGTCAATCTATTGTTGTATACAGATCGGCGCATGCCCAATACAAACACCTTTACAATAATGATATTGTTGTGACATTGGACACTATTTCTTTTAATTCATTGGTTATTGTTTCGGTAAAATGGAAAGTGATTAAACAAAAATCAGCAACACGATGCTCGCGTATCTTATGTGATTGTTTTATTTATTCAGGGTAAAGCAGGAAGCCACTGAATGTGATGTCGTGATTGCTATTACTATGCGCCCTACCGCGATAGGTTAAATACACCGTGTCTCCACGCCGCAAAACCAACACCGCACTCCCAGACACAAGCTCATAGTGACTTGAATCATTGCTATAGCCATTGGCAATCCAGTCGCCGTTCTTCCGGAGATAAACGGACAGAGAGCTGCTTGAAGGATGTTTGCACGCAGCAAACATAAACACATAGGTACCCGACACGTTACACGTGAATGTGCCAATCTGTAGGTCGAAGCTGGTACCCGGCAGAAGCGTCTTGGTCTCCTGGAAGGGCATACGGGTGTCGCCACTCGTAGATGTATCCGAGTCGCTCGTCCTCACCGCGTTGAATGCTATCTGCTGGGTGCAGCAGTGTGATGTCTCCCCAGGCTCACCCTTTTTCCCTTCATCACCTTTAGGCCCAGTAACCCCAACTTCACCCTTTGGACCTGGCTGACCGAACGGTCCAGGCAGACCTGGCATGCCGGGTATTGCAGCAGGTCCCTGGCAGCACATCGGACACACCTGCGACGCAGGACCATCGCCGTCCGAGGGAGCCGGCCCAGTAACGGAAGCTCGGAGGTTGACGGAGTTACCCAGAAGGAGGGCGATTGAAAGAACAGTTGCCACGCAGAACTTCATTCTGTTTAGAAAAAAAAAATAAACTGAAACATATCAGGTGGAAATTTGTTTTATATAAATGAAAGAGTTAAGAAACAGGGAAGAGTCGAGAAAATATTGAAGTCAGATCAACTGGAGAATTAGGGCAAAACTGATGGTAATCCGCCGTCCGATTTGAAAAAAACAAACAAACATGAGATTGGAGAAATCATTGTTCAGAGAATGTGTTCCTTTTGATATAATAGTCGTGTGCCAGAGGGCAAAGAGCTAACATTTATGAAAAGCCTATTATTCTTTTGTTATTAAATCGGTTGCCATGGCAATTGATTTTGTTAGGATTTGGCCCGCCGATAGAAATTAGGAAAGGTCACCAAACTGCATACCGATAGGGTTAAGCTTTCCGGAGCTATATTTGTATCTTTGTTCATTTTTTTAAGGGGGAGGGGGAGCACATCCTGCCTCTCAACGGGAAAGATGTGCTCCCGCCTCCCCCCAAAAAGAAGCAAATCTCTGGTCCTTATAGAATCATCAATTAAACCTCATCACACCCACCTCGACGGTTCGTTCTTGAAGATCAGGTCCAAGAAGAGATCACAAGGAGTTCAGTGTAGCTAGGCTAAAAAAAACATACAAACGAAGGCTGGTTACGTTTATACTTTAGTAAGGAATACTATTTTATTATCAATTAAGATAAATTAGTTGTTTTTTCCTCATTTTGATAAACTGCCATCCCCCCAAAACAGGAAAAATACTCACCAATTAATAAGGGTAAAGTAATTAAAACAATTGGCTTTCTCTGCCGAATTTCTCGGGAAAAAACAAACCTGTTTTAATGTCAAATTGTTCAATTTCTCACGAATTGACTGATTCTTGAAATTAACATTCGTTTTGTATAAACGTTGAAATTATTGAAAATTATTGAAACTTTTTTTTGAACTAATTTTTTTGGGGGGCACTAGTAACTCGATCCAAAGTTTGTTGTTATTCGAAGCTTTTGCTGCACTTGTCCAGGCAAATTTACTATTGACTCATTTACTTTTAACACTCGAGCAGATTGCTGGCTGAAAATAATACCAACAAAAATGAGTCATTGAAAATCCGCTCGGAGATAATTATATTAGGAACTGGTTGGGAGGCATAGGTTCAGAAAAAAAATCTAAGTCGGACGAAATGTTACCTGGGTTGATATTTATTTCAAGCGGAATGCGTCCTGCATGCAACGGCCCTGAATAGACCCACGCATGTCTTCTTCGAAGGATTTACAATTTTCAAATCACACGCAGTAACCACTAAACACACACCCAGATTTTCCTAGAGAAATGAAAACTGTGTGCAAAAAGAATTTAAGGCCACGTAGAATCGTTGCAATTTTTTGCCCTGAAAAGTACAAAGCGATTTAAAGATAGATACCTTGCAATGCTAAGAGTGGTACCAAATACCCATTGAAAATATTTTGCCTGATATATCGTTTGAAAAAAAAATTGAAGGTATTTTTACAATTAAAAACAAAGTCTTGTAGGTGTTATCAAGCAATGGAATCAAGTTACGAGACCCAAACATTATTGCAGACATTTTCTCTGTTTATCTCAATGAAAGTATCCATGGAGCTAAATTTCAACAGGTTAGTTGCGACCTCCTTAAGATTTGAGATATGAGGCCATTTTGTTGCTTCTAACGACAAAATTAAGCACTGAAAGCAAAGGATCCTATATATGTTTGTTTTTCTAATTGGTAAAAAAATGGTACAATATGTAATTGTAGGAATCACAATGAGCATACATTTTCAGCATTATCAAGGAAAATCGAACACTTAACCAAGGAAGTACAGGTGAGTCAAAAATAGCGGAAACCAAACCCCCAAAATTAGATTTCTTATTTAAAAAAAATATGTAGCACCAAACATAATAATGACTTGAAAGCCAATTTCATAAGCTACTTTTAGATGAAAAAAAATACTGAAATTGCTCAATCCGTTGACCCGCAATGACCCCTTAAACCTCTTTCGTCCAAAAATGCAGTTTCAAGAATCGGCGTCACAATTGTCTTTAAACATCACCAGCGATAAAACCTCAGTGTAAAAGTAAAAAATATTCAACAAAATCCTTTTGAAGGCCCGTCTTTCAAAAAAATGGATTTTATTAATCAAATTGTTTGCCTATATTAGGGTTGTTAATAAAGATATTTGGTACTACAATTGTTGACAGTTGATGAAACAGTATTCTGTGTCATTTTCTTTGCTTTTTGGACGAAACAGGTTTTAGGGTCATTGCGTTTAAATGGTGATATTCGTTGAACGGATTGAGCAATTTCAGTATTTTTTTTATCTAAAAGTAGCTTGAAATAGGCTTTCCAGTAATTGTTATTATTGGTGCTACATATTTTTTTCAAATATGAAATATATATATGGCGTTTGGGTTCCGCTTTTTTTGTGACTCGCCCTGTATTTTGCGGGAACATTACTGGTGGAGTACCGCAGTCAAGTTACAGTCGTTACAAAAAGCAGGAGGTGGGTTCGAGTCCCACCCGAGTAATTTTCTCCAACTTTCACTCGGGAGGTAACACACTGAGTATACAGTGTTTATACGTCGGTAAAGGGCAAAACCTAATATGATTTACATCACCCCGACGCAAAATTCCATCTTATGAATAGTTAATGCGGTACCCGCTGCTATGTACATCAGATTCGAACCAGTCAACCGTTCCTGTTAGCTCGGTGGTCGAGTGGTAAGACGTCTGCACTAGAAAGTAGGAGGTTGTGGGTTCGAGTCCCACCCGAGTGATTTTTTTCCAACTTTCACTCGGGAGGTAAACACACTGAGTATACAGTGTTTATACGTCGGTAAAGGGCAAACCCTAATTTGAATAACCGAATGATGTTGCATATTTGTTTTTTATTATTTGTGTACTAACTAACCACACACTTTCAAAGTATGAAGCAAATACTTCTATCCTTATTTCAAGAAAATAATCAGCAGAATCGCAGTGGCATGCTGAGTGGAACCCTACATGCAAACATGACTGAATTCATCCGAGAGTTTGTTTCTTCACATTTTAAGGCGAACAGCAGAGCAAAAGGACCGAATAATTTGTACAGACATGAACGCCATGGGCCTTATTCACGAGTCGGCCATATTGAATTGAAAGTGAGGTAAAATCTTCATTTTGGAACTTGCGACGAGAAATGAAAGAAAGTTAATTCCTAATTAATTTCAGTCTGCTTCAATGAATAACTTCAAATTTGTAATTTAAAAATTCCCTAATGTTTAAAGCCAGATTTAAAAAAAATGTATAATAAGGCTGCATTGTGCCTGCATAAATAGTGTGGCGCCATCCTATTGAACAGTTACCACTTAATGAAATACGTTCAAGGAACTCGACAAAAATGGCCAACTCGTGAAAATAAGGCCCATACACGATTGCTGCAAACGAATCCAACTAGATAGAGCAATTTGAATACAACTGTGTGCATCATCACGATCCTGTCCAGTTGTATTTGCGCCCTCTATTTTCATTGACACGTTTATCCAAATGCTTGAATGTTTGATGATCAACCGGAATGGCGCACTGTGAACTCAAGCGAAATGAAACAGTTTAACAACAAGGTTCAAAAGGTACTGCTAATATCCACAATTACTGGTAACACATAATAAAACAGGCATGTTTGAGTTGTCTGGATTTCCTGTATACCCTCTCAGTTCCGTGACCAACTTCCCCATAACTCTTCATCCTGAATTAGTTTGAGTGATTGCCGGAACACAATGTGAGTACATCGCACCAGTATTTAATTTTATGTTTCAGGAAATAAACAGTCGAACTTTCGCACGATTCTTTTCTTTATACCAAAATGTTAAAGCAGCAATTTTTAGCTCACCTGAAATAACACAAATGCGTGAATCGTTTTGAATAAGTATAAATCACGATAAATTACAACTAGCAGTGAAACTGATGTTATGAACTCTTGAAGAAAAATGCAGCCAGAGTTTGATTCAAAACCAGTCGAACCTGAACAACCTTGTTTTTGACAATAAATTCTTCCGTGAATGTATAGTGTGCTATACGACACGAATAGCGACAAGAATTCAAATAAGGTTTTCAAGTACTAAAAAAGCAGTCAGTATTTGGACAATTTTGTTTTGAGAGTGCACAAGGGAAGTAGTAGCGGAAATATTGTCAGCCAGGAATTCCTTATTCTGAACAACAAAACACTGATATATTTGGGTAATCGGGTAGGACCCGATCACCGTTTTGAAAATTAAGAATGATTTAATCTCTTTCTTTCCTGTTTTTTCGGACAATAATTCTCCGTAACTTTTTCTCTCTAAAGGGTACATGGTATAAATTTGAAACAGTGGCGTAGCACGGTCATTTTTATTGGAAGGGGGGGGGGGGGGGTTAACATTCTTTTGAAAAGGACACTTGCTCTTCCGTGCTGAAATGTAGACACTTTTTTTCCCCCGGACACTTGGCCTCCGTAAAATCAAATGGGGGGAGGGGGGGTACCATCTGTCGATGGGGGCGCTGTTCAAAACCGAAGATTACGCACACTAACGGACAATATATAGTGCTTTTAACGGCGATACATGCGCGAAATTCACAAAAAGGCACCAGCAACGGCCGATGGCACCAAAAAAGGCCACCACTTAACTTTTACAAGGGCACTTGTTCAGAAAAAAAGGGCACTTTTTACAAAATATTGGGGGGGGGGGTAAGCGCTGGAGAAAAAAAGGCATCAAATACCCCTTTACCCCCCCTCCCCCCGCTGGCTACGCCTATGAGAAACTTTGAATAACCCTGATTTAGAAGCGTGTACATTAATCTGACGTCATGATGACGTCATCGTGTATCAAATTATAACCGATTTTTGTGCAAAACATGACCGTCGTTAATAATTTATCCGTTGGTGAAAGACACGATTTCTGGATCGGAAATTAGCGCGCTGGTTTTGCAGCTAGCGATCACGATTCAGTATCATATTCACACACGAACAGTTTCGGTTGAAATTGTGTTCATAACGATCTTGTTTTAAGTCATCAAGCAACTACACCTTACAAACACACAACAAATCGGAGAAATATGAAGCCTGCTGCCGCGCTCGTTGCTTGACAAATAATTGTGTCAGCAATAATCTTCACAAATCTCAACCGCATGTTGATTCAAAAACTGTATTAACACAAAGGCAACGTTCAAAAAGGTATGCTTAGCAACGATTGGCCAAAATGTCAGGCACAGTTCTACGGTGGGAGTAAATATCATTTTTAATATTCTTCTGGTTTTTTAATTTTTAATTTTGACCAACAAATGTATATATCTAAAAGCATTGAAAAAAATACAGTCTCCCACCAAATCACTGCTCTATTCTGATGCTTGAATGAACCAGTAATATAACAGATACCCACATGAGTACAGTTCTTGAATTCTATCGGGAGAGAACTCGTGAACAGTCGAGCGGATTGCTAGCTAAAAAAAATACAAAACAAATATGATCTGTCGAGTGAAATGTAATTTGAATAATTGTTTAGTTCAAGCGGAATGTGTTATCCAACGGCCCTGTTTGGACTCAAGAATCCCGGTACATACCGTTATTTCGATTAACCGTTTTGGATTTCCTCAAAAACAAAAACAGTCAACGAGCAATTGACCGTTTTACTGTTTTACAGTTTTGTAAAACGGTCAAACGGTATTAAGTCACAAAAACAATTACCCTTTTGTTGTTTTTTCTTAATTGTAAAAAGCGATAGACGGTTAGTTGCTTAATTTTAAGAGTGTTGAGATTCGAAGGATTGCATGGTGGAAAGATACCAAGACAAGAAAAGTTTTTAATAGCACCATGTGAATAAACCTCTTTTGTGAGTATGTGTGGTTCTGATAATCTCAACTTTTCGAACAGTATGCTCAGCCCGTCGTCAGGAAAATGAGGGATTCCAAAGATTATGCGATGTTATAAGGATGGGTGCGGTGAGGCGTGAGAAGGATACAAACTGGTGAAGCTCGAAACAAGTGAAGCTGAGAAGGATGCAAGTTGACTGAAGGATGCTGGATGATCACTGGAGCGTGTCAGTACATAGTGAGGGGGCAAAGGAGCTCAGGGTATAGGTTACCCATAGGCGAGAGCTGAACTTAAGTTGTCCTAGGATATAGGAGACCCATCGGACTTGGACTTAAGGATGGGGCGCCAGATGTCGCGCTGATGTAAAAACCGATGTCATTTAAAACATTTAAAACCGATGGAAATTAAAACCCAACTTGCATCCTTCTCAGCAGTCAACTTGCATCCTTCTCGGCTTCACCGGTTTCGAGCTTCACCAGTTTGCAGCCTTCTCACGCCTCACCGCATGAATAAATCTATGCATGACTCTACGAATTGGTGCGGGCTTCTTTGGAAAGCAGTTTTCTTAAACTGAAATGGACTACCCTCGTTGAAGATTACAAAAGAAAACGCGCTAGATAAAGCAATTTGGCCTTGAATAACGCTGAAGAGTGCATGATCATCTGATCTGTTAGTATTTGCGTACTATAACAGTCAGGCTACAGAATTGTTTACACCGACTAGTCACACTTTTCAACTATGTTTGATTGCAGTAATAAAACAAAACAACCACGGATCGGATCGGACAGCGCTGGTTTGGCTATTTGTAATCGTGCATCAGTATCATAGTTACGCAAGATCAGTTTCAATTCCAATTGTGTTCATATCAATGTTGTTGTCCTCAATCATCTACACATCACAAGCTTACATAAAGAAGGGAAACTCAAGCCTACTACCACACTCGCTGTTCGGAAATAGTTTCAGCAATAATCTTCGGAAATTAAAACCCAAGTTGATTCAAACACTATGTGCAAGAAAGCACATTTTGTTTTGGGAAAATAGAAGTTTCAAACACTCACCAAGCAAAATTGTGTTCTTGCAGTCAGTTCTCTCTCTGGTTGTCGTCCGAAAGTGGTGACGATCTCGTCGTTGTGAGGAAGACGAGGATGCACCTGTCTTATATCTTGCATTCGATTTCCTGAGCAGTGACTGACGAAATTGGAACCAGTTCTTGATTGGCCCCTGCGTGCTGTCAATCACACATCACTGACTCGATTCATATTTATGAGAAGAACCTTATGTTAAAGCAGTTGAAGCTATATTATCACAACAAAAACGTGTGTCACCGACGTTGAAATAGCCACATCTTATTGGTGGATATTGTATGGATGTCGGTGACACATCCAAACATGAGATTTGTGATTGACACACAGAACCTGTCAATCACAGACCACTCACTTGTGGTCACCGACTAGTTGGGTGACTAGCTGTGATTGGTGGATGGAATAATGACGTGCACCGGCCGTGATTTATTCGATATTTAGTTTGCGCTGTATGTAGCTGTCTTTCACTGCAAAGAAAAAAACCCACTGGAATCAGATCATAATTAAAGGGAACATACAATATGTACTGAACAAATGGTTAAGGGAATATTAGCGTTCCATATAACATGTACGTCAAGTCAAGTCCATTCTCGTGGCATTTGGAGGCTTTTTCTCTTATTTAATTGATACAGAACATTGAACAATGTAATGGTCAATGTTTACACATACATTGTTCAAATGTGCTTCATTTTAGAACAACTAGCCTGTAGGAAAACACTGAATTGTCCAGTTATTGTCTAATGTCTAGTGTCGAGTTATTGTATAAGGTGACATTTGATACACTTTCACTGGCTGACGGGGAAGGTTGGGGGCACGGCAGCAAAAGCAATAGTTGAAATCAGAAGTGGAGAGAAGACGACAGTTTTATATCGATGCGACTCAACCCCTTTCCCTCTAATGATTGGTGAAAACTATAGAGAGAAGGGGGTGCCGGGGAATGGGAGCCCCCCCCCCCCAGCTTCAAACGAGGTCCACCCTTCCCCCTGTAAACCATTCGAATTTTCAACGTTTGACCGGCCACTTTCCACCTCCCACACATACACTTATTTTATGTAAAAAGCACGGATATTGAAAGAGGTGATAACGTAAGCGCATACATAAATTTAAACTCAACCTGCAAACAAAACGTGTATTGTATTTTTCCTACATTCAGAATCAGGAATGTTTGCTAAAACAGCACCGCAGTGTTAGCGGGAAATGTTCGTTAGACGTAATGGCCGCTTTGTTGATAGGAACTTTGAGGAAATACACAATGGAAATGCAGCCACCAGGACAACGCACCATGAACTTGGGTGAACTATGCGCATCCTATCCTGGATATCCAGGACACCCCAATGACTGTACGGTTAGAATAAGATTATTCCGACTAGGTTTTTATTTGTAGTTATCCATGACGAGACCCGAAATAGGTCAGAAAAATGGTCAGAATGATTATTTTCGAAAGGGGGAGGGGGGCAAAGCATCCACTGGCCGTAAGTGCGGGAGGGGGTTAACCCTTAGGGCGTAGCTCAAAACTGAAGACATTATATCCATGTGTGTTCTCTAAGATAGGAATGTGTAAGATCCTTTTTAGCCGGCATGTTTCCGTGTTGAAACATTTCAAAAATCACGGAACCACATTTAATACCTTAATTATTGTTCTTCCCTTTTCGGCCGCTGTAAAATAAGGTGTACATAGACGGTGTTGAAGACCTGATGGTAAACAAAAACGGTGATACAATGCAAAATTACACAAATTAACGAAAGCAATTACTACAAGCATGGTACAGATGGCAGGATTCCTTGTATTGTTCTTATTATTACCAACTTCCACAGTTTTGGTAATTGCCGACTTAAAATGACGTTACTCACAGTGGAAACATTCAAACTCATATTAGTCACTTACCACGGCTTCTTTAATTAGCACCTTACTAACTTCAGCCCAACCGACATTCTTGGAAAGCACTGTTTTGAAGACATTTTGGAATGCTTCTCTGAAGTCAGCATGGGCGTCGCGAGGAGGGGGGGGGGGGGCAAGGGGGCACTTGGAAAAGCCACACAAAAAAAGGAAGAAAAAAACAAAAACAAAACAAGAAAAAGAGGCGCGAAGTCATAATGGTGTAAATTTAATGGGTGGGGGGGGGGGGCAAAATGTCCCTGCCCCCCTCTTAAACTGATAAATCGAGAATGTGTTGAGAAATACAGGCATTTTTGGCAAACACATTTTTTGCCCCCTCTAGAAAAAATCCTGGCGACGCCCATGGAAGTCAGGTAAAATAAGAAAGCAAGCAAGTTGCCAAGAGGACCCCGGCACTAGTAAGAAGAGACCCAGCCATGGACGGATGACAACCTGTCCTCAGTCCCACCTATGTCGCCTCTTGGCAAAGCAGAGGCATCCTAGAGGCACGAGAGAGTCTGCAAAGTAGGAGACGAATAATGTGCTCAAATTAATGATTAGTTTTCTTATAACTAATTTCCCTTAATAATTAACCCTAAAAAATTGGGGCGGAATCACGCTCCCAACCTTTGGCGGGATACCCTTTCAATATTTTACCCGACCCGAGATTTCCTGACTTTTTGCCTCGAGTCTTGTGCATTTTTTGATACCAAAAACATAAAATTCCAACTGTACGTTACCGCGCAGCAAAAACTTTTGGGGGCCGCTGAGCGCCTTGATTTACTGAATTTCCCCATTATGTATAGTGTGCTCAAAGATGAATTACTATTGGTGCATGTGAATAGTTAATTAGCTGTAATTCCAAAACCCTTTAACCTATAGTCATGAAATTTCTTGGGTATGTTTAAATTAAGTTGTTCCCATGCATTTTCGTCACTTGATGGCCAAGATCTGAGGGTTCGGGGCGGAATCCCCTGCCCCCACCCGGCTGTGACATGGTCAAAATAACCCGGCCATTTTAGGGTTAAGACACCGGAAGTCATATAAAACGGTTAAAGACTATTAGTCAAAACTGAAGTCAACTATCATGGGAATATGATTTCTGCTGATTCGCAATGAACGTCTGTGTTAGTATCCTAACTCAAGCACTGGATATAGTAGTGGCGTTATTTGTTAGGTCCTGGTCAGTTAGCTGGCTGTTCAGTGACGTTGATGACGTCCTTATGTTCAGAGTCCGTCGGGGGCATCCGTACCAAAGGGGTTGCTAGGGGTATTATGCAAATGTACTGTCAAGTCATATGCCCCACTAGGTTATTGCACGGATTTACTGCAGAATGCTGTTGATAGCGTATGCTGGTTTACAGGTTATATCACAGTCATTGTCTAAATACTACTCGAAAGTAGTATCTGAGGGATAGCGGGCGCTGTTGAGTTTCAATATCTAGAGGGATATATTTCATCCGTGTACAAAGTTATACCCTCAAAATATTCTACACAAGGGAGAGTTTTGAGAGTCAGACAATTGGGGAATTGAAGCGATATGTCAATGTACATCTTGCCTGGACTTGAGGCTTCAAATTCTGAGCATTTTAGATGCAATTGGGCTCGAAAGTGTCGCTATTGTGCCATGTTGTGGAGGGATCGTTTTTCAAGATGGCTACTGTTTCGTTTTGGGAAAAATACGGGTTGTCTTCTTTGGGTGACAATTTCTCGAAACGTCAATGGTCAACCCACCAAAAAATGAAAAGAAAATGAAAGATGACATGTTGATCATCATTTTACTGTGCAGTTTATATACCTTGAGAGTATTTTTAATGGAATTTTGAAGTATGGGCATTTAGCACTGGAGTCTATGGGAATTGTAATGCAGGGTTGCACCCATCCTTCGCTGGTACCCCCCCCCCCCCCCCCCGCCTGCAAACAGGACGTTGGAAAGAGCTAATGACTTCACGCTCTGGTTGGATAGATTTTGCTTGACCTAGTAGTGATTGGCAAGTCATCACGGCCACGACCCTGCGAGGTTTTAATTCATCACTCTTTTATTCCCATTCATAAATGCCCTTTTATTCGTTGAAAAGTGTAATAATGTAGGAAAATCTGTAAAACTTGTAAATTTTTAACTCCCGTCAGTTGCTCAGGCTCCGTTTTGAATTCACGACGAAGGGTCAAAATGCATATAATTCGACGCTCAAAATGTGTCCACATGGTACGCAATGAAAAACAAATCACATATATGGAGTGTATGCATTTCTATGAGAATGTTTTCGGATAACATGAATGCTTGCCTCAACTCACGACGAAAAACTACAACGGAGGCACGATGTAGCTTTTCGCCAAGGCCATCGTGGCTTGAAGTGGCGATGCGGCGACACTGAAGCGAGGACCAGTTCAGCGCACACGAGTGGCGAAACCACGAGACATTTCCTAATTAAATTTTGCAGGTTTTCGGGGTTGAATTATTCAAATTTCTATGCAAATAAGTAGAGGGCTGAATGGTGAACCAATCACAACGCGGATTGTCCCTAGTTGCGTCCATTCGTGAAAGAAATGTGAGTTATGGAAAAGTAAGAGGAAATACTTTTAGATAACAAAACAAATTAAGTTCATTCACTCCATTAAGTTCTGGAAATACTTTTATTAGTCCAATAATCCAATTGTCTTTTCTTTCGTGCAAGCATCCTAGGCGCGCGCGCGTCACGTGTTTGTGTAGTTACCGCGCGCGCCTTCACTAAAGGCTATAATTGGTTGGGATTCTGATACCTTTAACGGGTAGCAAACGTTGAGAAATATAGGAAAACATAAGAAATTCTGAACAAGTTGGGAGGTCTCCACATGTGGTCTCTGCTCCAGTCGCTTCGCAGCTTGCCGGGTCCGTCTAAGAATGCCTGTTGAAGCTACGAATGCCTTGCTTGGCGAAAGGCTAGGCAGGATACGGCACGACACGTTACGAAAATTGCTTTCTTTGCTCCGTCGGCTTCGCCTATGGCCAAGTTCGCGCAAGGACTATAGTTGACCGATGGTTAACCATAGTCCGACTAACGCTTGCCCGAGCTCTGTCTAGTCGACGGTGGTTGACTACGCTAGTCGACTATTTGGAACCAACCTACTGGGGCTGGTTGCATCGCTGGTAAGCAATAGCCGCGCGCATTCATAACGCTAGCAGATAGCCAGGATCCAGAAGTTTTGCGATGACATTTTGACCAGCGTCGCACGTTGCAATCAGTGTGAAGGCGTAAGGTACGCCACAAATCAACCACTAGTCGACTTATGGTCCTTGCCTGAACTTGGCCCGAAATACTCAATGGATCACCTCGGTAGGCTACAGTGTTTACTACACCACTCGGAGCAGTCAATATGTGTATAAAATATTACACATGCGGTTTCAGGGGTCTTGACAAATAAAAACTGGCAATAGTTGAAGACTTTGCCGCTCTGACACGAGCAACCCCGTTTCCAAAATTTCGCTTATATTAGTTTCCCAGCTTCCGTCGGCTCTGTCATGGATACGCGATGGCTCTGTCATGGATCTCGTTCAAGCTGTTTCATCCTTTCGGACACCAAGCTGTCACAGCTAGTAGTACTAACGCGATGGACTGAACTTGCATACCGCCCTCTATTGGTTCGATGTGCAATTGAGTAGATGGGGGAGTAGCAGGAGCTTTTAGATTGATTAATTACTATTTTCTTGTTGGTGTGTGGTTGGTTTCATATTTTGCAGGTAGGACTCACATGAAGAAAAGAGGTGTTATTAAAATTCAAAGCACCTCTAAATACCCTGTCACTGCAGTATTAGAGAAACTCCTCTTTCAAGTTGAGGGTATTGCCATTTTTTATTTTAAATCAAATTCATTCAAACTGTTTTTAATTTCTACTTTATAAATCCATTTTACCAAAACAAAAAAAATATTGATATGTAATTTTGATAAACTTGCCTATCAAGGGCGTAAACATACATTATTCTTTCGTGGAATATATGTGTATCTTGACATACTGAAATAATATATCTTTTTCAAAAGCTGTCCTAAGATTTTACAGAAAGTGAAACAACTTTAAAGTTATTACAGAATAAAATCTGTGGACATTGCAATCCACAATTTAGTGATGAAAAATGACAATTGTATGTATGATGTACGTCTTCAAAACAATATAGGTCTCATAGAAGACAAATTATGATTTGAAGAAATGATGCATCTTCCAGCTATTCAGATGATTATTTTTGTAAAGTAGTGTATGTTAGAGATACAGCATTTCACTGCAGTACGAAATGTTGACAATGTGTGTGTGTGTATTATGTGTGTTGGCCATTATATTCTAATAAATGAACAAGCACAGACAGGCCGGTAGTACTCAAGATAAATCCTTGGAATTTCTAAACAGAAAACCATTTTAACTTGAAACTTGCACAGTGAAAAGAGCGCCCTCACTTTACCCAGAAAAGACAACAACCAAATTTTGCCAAACATTTGAGATACATCATTTCTCCAAATTAGGGCCGACTAATTGCACATCTAACCAACAGAGGGCGGTATACAAGTTCAGTTGTCTGTCGCAGTTGCAAGCACAGTTTATGTGTTAAACAATTCCTTGTAATACATTTGTGATATGTTTAGGGTTCATAGTACTGATCTGTATATAAAGACTTTATATAGAGATCAGTGGTTCATAGCATGGCCATCGGCTGTGCAATGAAATATATACTGGTCAAGCCGGTAAAGCTGGTCCCCGATTTGGACTAAAGGCGTCACCCGAGACACATTATTTTGTGGGACGGGTGAGACTTAAGGAAGTGTAATTCACAAAGTCACAGTGAGTCAGGCAGTGAGGGGATGAGTCAGTCAATAAGTCAGTGAGATAGATCGCAAAGAGGACTGGCCCAGCAAAATATTATACAAATATTGAATGCTTCGAGTGGTGTAGTAAAACTACTAATACTACCCGAGGTGGACATTCTATTTTTCCAGAGGCGAAACCGAGGGAAAATAGAATGCTCCATGGATCACACAAGGAGGCTAGTTTTACTTCACCTCGAGATGAAGCATTTAATATGTGTTTTAAAACACTTCACCCACAGATTCTACTTGGTTTTAATATTTTTAATTATATATTTAAATCCGAACACAATTAAAATAAACTTGAATTTCAATACAAAATTGGTGGGAAATGTATTTCTCTCTTCCAAACCACCCCTTCAAGAAATGTTTTTGTGGCGCGCTCTCTTGGGAACAATATACAAATATTGAATGCTTCGAGTGGTGTAGTAAACCTAGCCTCCCGAGGTGATCCATGGACCATTTTATTTTCCCGAGGCGAAGCCGAGGGAAAATAGAATGGTCCATGGATCACCGAGGGAGGCTAGTTTTACTTCACCACGAGATAAAGCATTCAATATTTGTTTTATAACACTTCACCCACAGATTCTGCTTGATTTTAATATTTTCCATTATTTGAATCTGAACACAGTTGAAATAAACTTCAATTTCAATACAAAATTGGTGGAAAATGTATTTCTCTCTTAAAAACTACCCCTTCACGAAATGTTTGAACCCAAGTCTGCGGCGCGCTCTCTTTGGAATAATACGCGCTACGCACAACGCGCAACGCGCAACGCGCACACCAGCATGCATTTGCACACAAATACCGCGCCGTGGAAATAGTACTTTGGTTGCTAATGGTATAGTACTTTGGTTGCTATGCGCATAGTACTTTTGGCCGTGCACAGAAAGATAGCAAAATTTGAAAGTAACATGTGACTCGCTCTCGTCCAATCAAGACACAGAATCTGTGGGTGAGGCGTTATAATACACGCTACGCGCAACGCCCAACGCGCACACCAGCATGCATTTGGGCACTAATACCGCGCCATGGTATAGTACTTTGGTTGCTAATGGTATAGTTCTTTGGTTGCTACTGGTATAGTACTTTTGGCCGTGCACTGAAAGATAGTAAAAATAGAAAGTACCATGTGACTCGCTCTCATTCAATCAAGACACAGAATCTGTGGGTGAGGTGTTATAATATACAAATATTGAGTGGCTCAGCGTGGAATGGGAGGAATATTATCGCAAGGTAAAATCTGGACTTTTCCATTTCACGAGGCGAAGTGAACTGGAAAAGTCCAGATTTTACCGAGCGATAATATTCCTCTCATTTCACAATTTAAAGCCACTCAATATTTGTTTTATATAACTGACATATAGATCATTGTCATTTGATATATTTTAACTTTTTTCAATACAAAACTGGAGGAAAATGTATTTCTCTCTTCCAAACCACCCTTTTACGAAATGTTTGAACCCAACGCTGTAGCGCTGGCTCTTTGGAACAATACGCGCTACGCGCAACGCTGAACGCGCACACTAGCATGCATTTGCACACAAATACTGCGTCATGATCCTAACTGTTGAATAGTATTTCCCATTCCCCATGGGCGGATAGTACTTTTTGAGCCGCGGCATGAATGGGAGCAATAACGAATGCCACGTGATGTGAGTTCCACCAATCAAATGACAAGGATCCTTATGTCGGTTATATAAACTTTAATATTTGTTTACCGGGCTACCCGTGGTAGTGAGTACATTTCTGATAGGCTGACATACCTGCCAGCAAATATTACGAAGCGGTCAAGGGCACTGCTTTCATAAGCTCACTGGCATGGATTATCTAGTTATTTGAAATGAAACTTGATAATCAATAATGACCTTATTTATGCTGGTCCATACTCCATGAAAGAATAAGAAGTGAGCAATATCGGAATCGTACCCTAATTCTCGGTAGGTAACTGTGGTCTAGCGGTAGAGCACATGCGCATTATGCAGGCTTTATGATCGTGAGATTGTGGGTTGAAGCCGCGCCGTAGCCATGCCATGGTGTGCCCTTCAGTGAGGCGCTTTACCTCAATTACCTCACTCAACCCAAGTGTAATATGGGTACCGGCATTATTCAATGCCGGGAAGGTAACAGAATCGACGTGGAGGAGGTGTGGCGCTCCCCCCCCCCCCCACACCAGCCCAGCAGCATTACAGGGAGGAGTCTAGCCCAATCGCTTCAAAAGAGAGATGGGCACTCCGTTCTAGTGAACACAGGTTCCTCCCCTTTACTTTTACCTTTACCCTAATTCTCTCCTTGCATCAAAAAGGTTTCGACGAATATTTGGGTGCAAGATGATGAAAACAAATCCCTAGAATTGGGGGAGGGGGAACGGATATGGACTTATTGTGTCGCTTGTACTCGAAATACATATTTCGATAAGTCTTATATATTTTAACGAAATCACTTTTCTTTTTACCAAAAAAATATATTACGGCTCGAAAAATATTAGGTTCTTGGAAGGCGGTTTCGTTTACGCGCAAAACCAAACAGTCTTTTTCATCGGGCACCATGCGCCTCAAATAAAGAAAACGTGTTTTTGTTACCACAAAACATACACATTAAAATTTCGTTAGGAGAAAAATAAAGAGCACGGGCATACTTCTTCAACACAGATATTGTTTAGTAGTTTATTATCTTCTCTCGCGCCCTATCCGTTTCTTCATTTCTTTCAATCGACTGTTTTAGTGAATGGGTCTACTTTAATTAAAAAGTAAATTAACTACTTTAATTAAGAGGACTTTACTAGTGCACTCGAATAGTTACAAGGATCTGCAGATCATCGTGCATGGATATAGCCGGCGCCAAGTGAAGGTCGTAGAGATTACAAAGCGTATGAGATGACGTACCAGCAGATTACTGCATTGAATTACTGCACTGAACTCTGTTTCAACCTCGGTATTTGGCGATTGCTTCTTGCTTTCTATAGGGCGGTACATTATTATTATAAATTTTTGACAAAGTCATGGTTTGTGGAAAGACTGTACAGCAAATCTTAAACCACATCCCGAATAAAATAAGATAAACTTAAAAGTAATCAGTTAAAGATGAGAAACTAAACTAATCATGTAAACTGTAAAACAAAAAGGACAAGATTACTGCGTTGAATTACTGTACCGAACTCTGTTTTAACCTCGGTATTTATCAAGTTAGGTTTTGCCCTTCACCGACGTTTAAACACTGTATACTCAGTGTGTTACCTCCCGAGTGAAAGTTGGAAAAAATCAGTCGGGTGGGACTCGAACCCACGACCTCCTGTTTTCTAGTGCAGATGTCTCACCACTCGACCCCTGGTACCCGCTGCTATGTACATCAGATTCGAACCAGCCAACCGATCCCGTTAGCTCGGTGGTCGAGTGGTAAGACATCTCCACTAAAAAGCAGGAGGTCGTGGGTTCGACACCCGAGTGATTTTTTCCAACTTTCACTCGGGAGGTAACACACTGAGTATACAGTGTAAACGTCGGTAAAGGGCAAAACATAACTTGATTTATATCACCCCGACGCAAAATTCCATCTTATAATAACCTCGGTATTTGGCAATACTCGAATAGCAGTACTCGGGGGTGGGGGATGTTATAGCTTCACTTACCATTGCCTAATTTTATCGATAGTTTCAGTTTGAAATGGTTGATTGGCTTGCGGAGAAATCGAGATTTTCTGATTTTCCTCTGTGCAAGCCCGGACAAACACATTTAACAGGTAGCCGTGAGTGGGTCTGTATATACCGGTCTGACTGGGCCTGGGCCAATTACGCACAATGAACCATTTGCCGTATGGCTGTATTCGGAAATGCGAGTACTCGTACTCGTACTCGGAAGTACAAGTACTCGTGCCCGCAGACCCGTTCTTGTACTCGGAGGTACAAGTACTCGTACTCGGCAACCTTAGTACATCGGCAGTACTCGGTACTCGGAAAAAAGTACTCGACTACAACACTGCTTTCTATAGGGCGGTATAGTAATTAGGAAACTTACCTGTCACCCGTGCGAGGGGGTGGGGCGATATTGTCCGAGTCATAATTGTGCAGCTGTTGATTTTCCTGAATTTCTGACAAAACAACGGACACGGATCTTAAACTGTGTACTGTCAGATCCACGCTCAATGACACACCACTGTTTACTGTTGAACAGCGCCCGAAATGACCTGTGAAATGATCATAGTTGTAGTCCGTGGGCCATGGGGGATCCCAGTGAACCCCCCCCCCCCAGAACCCACCTTCACCGATTTTTTTTAATTCTTGGCATGTCCCCTATAGAAAAAAAAGATGTTAACAGTGCAAATTTAGGGATGTACTCTCTCAGGACGCCACTTATTAAATTAGAACCGCCTCTGATTGAGCTTAGATGCATTTTCTTAGCACAAGGTTTGAAAGGGGACGAAACGAAACGCCCTGCTTAGCGATCTTTATCAAACTAAGCACAATTACTATTCACGAATAGGTCTTTTGAAAAATATGTTTGGTTGTCATGGGAACTAACTATAGAGGGCGCTACAGTCAAACGAAATATATATACCCGTTTATTTTGAAAATATTCAAAAGACAATGCTCATCATTAACAATAAAGTTTACTTTTCGTCTTGAAAGCCACCGAATTATTAAACTTCCGTTGAGCTAATTTGAGAGTAAGTTCTTGGAAAATTGAAAATTATAGGCCTATACATTGGAATACGTTAAACACCGTCCTGCTGAATCCAGGCTCTTGTGTTCTGAGCCTCTGGGTTGGTAGGTGTCAGGTAAAACTTCCAGATGCCTTGATTCGTCATGGAAACCGGCTACAGAGGGTTCTATACCCGTATAAATATAATAATACATATGCATTTTTTAATAAGAAGAGATTTTATGAGTTTGTAGTCTAAGTGGCAGTCAAATAAAAGTAAAATCAAAAAAGAAATGTGGATGTGATCAATTCTAAGCTGTTGCATCCATACTCTTGTAACCACAATTGGGTAAGATATTGAAATAATTTCATTTATTGACGATTTTGACCTCACCAAATTGTGCTTATAATTTATGTTACTAATCTATATTTTTAGCTCACCGATGGACATACGGGAGGTACATTAGTCACCGTAACACATGTAAATCTTAACAAGGACGGATCTAGAGTGGCTATTGTGGGGGGGGGGGGGGGCTGTGCCAGGGAGAGGGGAGGAGGCTGAAGGGCTCTCACAAGTGACAAATGGCCTTATTGAGAACATTTCGGTCATTTCCCCCTCCGGCCCCCCCCCCCCCCCGATTCGCCAGAGATCAAATAATTATTGTCTCACTGAAGTTCACCAACCGTTTACATTTATCACTGCTTGCGATAAATAACAGCGTAGATCAATTTTACAACAGCGTGGTTCACCTTTTTACAACTTTGTTCCCAAACCCTGTGAAAAGAATAAGGTTTCATTATTCACAGGCAAGACATCATTCCTTTTTTTCGTATGTTAGGTTGTGAAATTAACCAAGGGAAATTCCAGGTTTGGGACAGTATGCTCTGCACTTCGTCAGGAGGAGACAAAGGGATTCTAACACCCACGAACTGCTATGTAGGTTGACTGGGGCAGGGGGTGTCTTGTAGCTGAGCATTGGGGTATCAGTGTGATGGAAGGAAGTTGTGAAAAAAGGTTGTCAAGGGTAAAGGAGACCCATAGACCGACAAATATGTGGGAACTGAGCTTTCCGTACGTATTGGTTACCCATTGGATTGTCTGAAAGAGGACAGAGCACCAGATGTCACTGATAGACGAACCAATATCTTGGGGGTACCGTGTCCTGGAATAGACCCAGTGGTTGTCCTCAGACTGTTCAGTATCTCCGGGCAACTGTTGGTCTCTTGCATCCGATTGGGAAGGTTGGAGATCACTACAACTCGATCTATGATAGTCTTGGGCAACTGAGTACATGTAGTAGTGGAAGTGGGGAGGTCGCTATAACCAGCCATATGGTTGCGAAGGCAAAGCTTCGGTCGTTGTCCAGGAAAGCTAATCCGATTACGTACTAAGACGCTGTAACAGAGCATTGGAATTCGTGAACCCCCCAAAACATTGCGTTTTGAACGTTGTGTTTCTCCGAAAATATGCTCGGTATGATCGATATGTTACGTTCGAACTGAAGAAAAAATTATAAACTTCATGTCAGTGAAAACATCGCCGTCATCGATGCCGAAACGTCAATACTGGTGACTGTCACAGCTGACCTTTATGTCTGGAAGAAATCGTTCGAAAACGTCCCCAAATGTATGTATTTATCCCATTTTCTAGGAATTTACCGAAGTTGTTATTTCACGAGAAGTTGAAAACTTATGTCCTCCAAGTGTATTCCGAATTTCAGTTTAATTTGTTGATGCGAACTCTAGTGTTACACTTTGAACCATCTCTAAGGAAAATTTCGAAGACGATCAAAACAATTATTTGCTGATGCAACCCATGTGCATTGTTTAGCAAAGCGCCGTAGGCGCTACGGCTGACCGATTTCGGCCCGGCACACAATTTATGATCACATATTAACCTATTCACTAGCGTCACTCGGCGTGACATGGCGTGGGTCTCGGTATCGACCAATGGAAGCCGACACTAAAAAGGGTGATATTTGTTAATTAACAACTCGTGAAGGAGGCTTGTATACATTTGTTCACTGCACACCGTAATGGATAGGAACCTCATTAATATTCGTGAGGCTTGAAAAGATTGATAAATATTGCGCACGCCAGTGTTACAATTTTCGAGATTGCACGTAACGAGGCCTATTTTTCCAATTTCAACAAAAAGTAATGAACATATCACAGCGACTTTTAGCACATACTTGGATCATTATAGGGGAAATAAAACCTAAAAGTTGCATGAAAATACTGTCTTCCAAACGGGAGAAATCCAACCATTAATTCTTCATGTTGGGACTAACAATACCAAGGACGACCCTGACTCAGTTGTAAGTGAACTAGTACGCGCAGCTGAAACAATTGTAGGCAATTTTCTAGCTTTAGTCACTCTATTATCGATCATCCATCACAGAAGTGAAACCATCATCCAAAAAACAGAGCCCAAGTAATAAACAGAAACCTACGTGGCCTCTCCTCACAACTTGTCTGAGTTATTTATCTCCAATTCCAACATCACGGATATGCAACTGGCAAATGATGGAGTACGCTTAAACAATCGTACAACTGCTACAATTGCGAGTAATCTGACCAAGCACTGGAAGACTCTATCCATCCCATTGTCCCTAGCACTCTCCTGAAATAGTCTGCCTGAACACGTCATCCAAAGTTTATCTGTGAATGTGTTCAAAAGTTCCCTGTTTGATTGTTGACCTTTTAGCTCAGTAAAGTATCATTTTATTTGTTTTATTATAAAGCAAGTTTATCGTTGTTTATTTTTACTATATATATTTTTTCATTTTTCAACTCTTTTAATGCTTCACTGTTGTGTGTATTTTGGTTTTATTGTGCATTTCCATCATTGTTTAGTGTTATTTGTTTTTCTATCTTTCAGAATTATTTCTACTAGTTTAAATGATTTATTGTTGCGTGTTATTGTTTGATAATATCTCTATTTTATCTTCTACATTTTCGTTGGCCAGTTGGAGTCTTATGGTTTGAGTTTTTTTTTTCACTTTTAAATTTATATGTATTTATTTTTAACGGTTTTAATATTGTGAGTAGTGCTCGTCTGCACGTCTATTTTATCTTCCTTGTTATTTTGGTCGGTCATAGATTTTGTCATGTTACTTTTACTTTTTCTTTTCTTTTTATACGTTAAATTTCAAAATTGTCCTTTTTTTGTTTTACAGTTTACATGATAAGTTCAAGTTCTTATCTTTAACTGATTACTTTTAAGTTTCATCTTATTTTATGCGGGAAGTGGTTCAAGATGGGCTGTACAGTCTTTCCACAACCCATGACTTGTCTAAAATTTATAATAATAATATACCGCCCTATAGAAAGCAAGAAGCAATTGCCAAATACCGAGGTTGAAACAGAGTTCAGTGCAGTAATTCAATGCAGTAATCTGCTGGTATGTCATCTCATACGCTTTGGAGTCTCTACGACCTTCACTTGGCACCGGCTATATCCATGCACGATGATCTGCAGAGCCTTGTAACCATTCGAGTGCACTTGTAAAGTCCTCTAAATTAAAGTAGTTAATTTACTTTTTAATTAAAGTATAGACCCATTCTCTAAAACCGTCGATTGAAAAGAAAAGAAACTGATAGGTCGCGAGAGAAGATACCAACCTTCTAAACAATGTTCTATTGGTGACATGCCAAGGATTACCAAAATATCGGTGGCGGTGGGTTGGGGGTGCACTGGGACCCCCATAGACCACGGACTATTGCCTCTGGGAGAAAAAGTTGAGGCGAAGCTCATGTCAATGTGATTGATAAGATTTGAGGGTGATTCGAAGGAACGGACAGGGGTGTTAGTCCTGGGGAGAATAGGGGAATAAATACCCCACCATTTTTTTGAGGGAGGGGGCATTGGATCATCCCGGTCAAGATGTTCGTGGTAAAAATTGTAAAAATATAATGTTGTAGCCAATTAAACAGTTAAATATCGACTCGTAAAAAAGCATGCTGCAGTAATTGAGGTTATGCGCTTATGAAACAGTGCCGCAAATGTGTCTTTATGCAGTGACACGTAGTGTCGAACGGTGTCTAGCCACCCCTCCCATAGGCAAGCCTAGCTTAAGCATTTGCAGAGTCTGGTAAGGTTTCAGAATTTTGGGATGTCAGCCCCCCCCCCCCCTGTCGTCCCAGATGTCGTCCATGCCACCATGGGGAGTCGGATATTAACTTGAGCATGTAGTGTCACATTTATAAGTAGTAAATCACTGAATTTCAAATATTCTGAGTCTTGAAAAAAATACTCACACTTTTTTCTGACTGAACGCTTCACATAGTTCATATCTGTACGAGGTTAGAGAAGTCATGGTTTCAACTATAACTGCAATGTATTAAACACAAGCTGATTTACCCGATCATAGATCGGGTAGGGCGTATTTGTGTTGGGGTTGAAAGTGTGGGGAGTTAAATGTAAATGGGGGATTTAGTTGAGAAGATATGTAGCTATAGAAAAGCAATTTACGCGATCTGAGGCAATTTCTGACCACGTACGATAGTAAAACAAAAGATCATCTTTTAAACATCATTTTCGAGTTTGGAGTCATTGAATCAGCTGTTCTGAGCAAAAGAATATTATAGTAGGCTACAATTTTTATTCGGGGAAGAAAAAGTGGGGGTAGGGAACCAAACGATATTGCCCGCTTTAAAATGTTGGGGTGGGGGTCCCCCGTCCCCCACCGATAGACGCCGCGCCCATGATAATTATGTACCATGGCATTTATAACTGTCTGTAAATTTTCCCGTTGGTCTGTTAAATTGCATTTTGTGAGGCAGTCGCGTTTGTTAATGTGGGAAAACTGAGTTGAAAGACTTACCGTATAGTACACAGGCGAAGGCTGATTGTACTGTTTTGACAATAAATCATAATGGAATAAAACGTGAAGGTGGCATTTGCAATAAAAATGTTGAGTGTGTTACCATAAAATTACATAGTCTGAATCATGGAGGAAGGTCATTATGAAGGTACAGTATTGGACTCTTCAACAAACGTAAACTTGAACTTCTTACAATTTGCGAGACCTGCGAGGAAAAAGCCGATTTAACTATTTTATTCAAGTTGGCATGGTTCAACCATAATATAAGCAAGGCCAAACAGCCAACAACCGCCAATATTATTATTTATGCACTCTTCGTTATTCCAACCCAACATAGTTCAAAGATCACAATATTTGAAGCAATGCATCGATCCCTCGTTGATTTACCCGATCACAGATCGGGTAGGGCGTAGAGTTGGGGATGAAAATGTGGGGAGATGAATGTAATTGGGGGATTTAGTTGAGAAGACATGCAGTTATAGAAAAGCAATTTCTGTGGTGCGATCTGAGGCAATTTCTGACCACTAAAACAATTTTTTTTTTAGCAAAAAATCATCTTGTAAACATCATTTTCGAGTTTGGTGTCATTGAATCAGCTATTCTGAGTAATAGAATCATTATACATGTAGTAGCTACAATTTTTATTCGGGGAAGAAAAGTGGGGGGAGGGGACCAAAACAGTGTCCCCCGCTTTAAAATGGAGAGGGGGGGGGGTGGGGTGGAGGGGTTCCCCGTCCCCCACCGATTGACGCCCATGATAATTATGTACCATGGCAACAGTCTGTAAATGTTCCCGTTGGTCTGTTAAATGGGCATTTTGTGAGGCAGTGGCATTTGTGGGAAAACGTACTTGAAAGGCTTGCCGTAGCACACAGGCGAAGGCTGATTAGGAAGGTCATACTTAAGTTTCAGTATATTTGACTCTTCAACAAACGTAAACTTGAACGTCTTACAATTTGCGAGACTGTCTGCGAGGAAAAAGTCGAGTCAACTGTTATTCAACTTGGGTCAACCATCTGTATAAGAGCAAATTTTACTCGGCCTCCGAGAAATGTTTACTCCTGAAACGATCTGAGACCGCAGTCTTTCGCGACGCCAAAATCGCTCCACGTCCGTGGAAAAATGTGGAGGGTGTCTTCCACCGGATCGGACACATTTTCGTCGATTTTTTGTGTGACTGCGTTTAAGATCGCAATGTTTGAAGCAATGCATCGATCCAATGCACAGGCCCCCGAAATTATAACGCAACACTGTGGCGGGCAGCGAACTCACAACGCTCAGCCTTGGTGGAAGCATGGAGTTGTATTAACACACGATGGAAGCAACAGAGCACTATACACGTCACATGCTTGTGCTTCAAATCATGCAAATAGCGAGCACCGTAGACCCAACCTCGTTTCCAGGGTGTGGAGCAGGCTGCAGTACGCGTTGCCATCGACAGTTTTGCATAGCCCGGAAATACTACGCAGTGTAGACTTACGATTGGTCAGACCGCGCAAGGCATACTTAATGTGTAGTCCTTCTGAGTATTCGTTGCAGTCGGCGCAGGGGCGGCAAGCGAAGCATACGAAAGAATAGGGGCACTTGGTGGCCACGCACCATGGAGAAAAAATATTTTACCAAAGTCACACCAACCACAATTTGGTGAACGCTTTTGCAGAACGGCCGAGTAGAACACGTAAACGGAATTCCTACGTCGAAGCCGCTGACCTCGCACAGTCCAGACACGCAGAAAAGCCAGCACAGGGGGCGGCCAGGCAGTCAACGTGAAAGCGCACACGACGGCAAATTCCTGCGCAAAATGCAGTCACGAAAAATAGACGAAAAGGATCGCCGGTCCGTACGGGAAAATCAGGACGACCCGAAGTGTCCGACCCGGCGCAAGACACCCTCCGTATTTTTCCACGGACGTGGAGCGATTTTGGCGCAGCGGGAGCCCGCGGTCTCGGATCCTTTCATGAGCAAACATCGTCTCGGAGGCCGAGTTAAACTCTCTCTTATATATATAGATGATTGTACAAGTTACAGTAAAGCTTGAGGGATAACAGTATTGTTTTTTCGTAGAAAGAAACTTTAGTGTCATGGCAGTGGATTGTCTCGTTTCACAAATCTGAATAAGTGGTGTTACAGATTTGTCATATACAAAGTAGTAATTAGCTATTGCTTTCGTTAAAGTTTGTTGGCTTTTTCTGCGGAAAAGCCTTTTTGTTCAGGATTTTTATTATTTTCGTTCAGGGTCAGATCCGGTGCATTCACATGGCGTATTCGAAACCACGTTCTCGGGTAACCTGCGAACAGTGTTCTCAGGTGGCCGATTACGAACGCCCAAGTGTGTGAGTGGAGTCCAGCTGAGCGAAAAATATGTCAGCCGCTGTATAACGCCGAATGAAAAGAAGGGACAATTAAGTGAATTAATACGAAAACAACTGAACTCCCGAAACAGCTATAAACATTGGCAAAGACTATGCCGAAAAGCCCACTCAATGACCACGTACAAGTGTATTATTTAATCATTACTATTACTCCTGCACTGAATGAGTGCTTTCAATTGTATGCACAAACATTAACGCCAATTCTGGTACTGGCAGAAATCCGCCATTTTTGTTCTTGACGTTCTTCATCTGCTCCCCGATAAGCGTGCTGGTTGTTATTCGAAATCCCATTCTCGAGTTCATTTAACACGACAACGGGGTTTCGAATACGCCCACAGTGTTAGTGACACAAGCCTTCATGGTGACTATAGCCTCAACGACATAAATTTCGTATCATCAATATGAATCGAGTCAGTGACGTGTGATTGACAACAAGCAGGGGCCAATCACAAACCGGTCCCAAATCCCTCAGTCAGTTTGCAAGTTTTAAAGCAGGTGAAGCCGCTCCACTCCTCAAATTAACCACAGCTGGTCTTCACATTCGGACCGCAACCCGATAGAGAACGCCTGCAAGAACAACATTTTGCTCGGTGAGTGTTTGAAACAGTCATTTCTTTTCTGCCGAAGAAAATGTGGTGTCTGTTTTCGGCATCCTTACGAAAATGTAGATATGGATTTTGAAAGTCCGTGAATCCATTCCTATAATTTCTTTCCTTTTCTAAATTTCCTTTTCGCAATACATTTACAATGTGGCTTCCAATATGGCTTTCACGAGGGCCGTATTTAGAACATGTATATAAGATGTACGAAGCGAGCCACTTGTACGGCGGCGCAGACCAGTATAGCTTTTTACAGTTAAAGCATTACTGTGCTTGTTTGGCCTTTGCGCCCTGCTTTTTTGACTTCATATTGCAAAAACTTCCAAATATCTTTGGAAAAATCATTCAACAGCCTCCAAGATAGATGTTAGTATAGGAATAATGTAATATAACACGGTAATACTACGGAAGCCCTCTCGTGCCAGGTTTTAAAAGTGAAAAATGTTGTTATCGCGAAATAACGCAATTACAAGATCAAACATAGGCCTACTGGTTTTCAGCACCCCCGCCCCCCTTTCAAGCAAAACCGTACCACGAAAAGAGCACAATGGATACAAGCGCAATGACCATACAGGAACTTCAAGAATATTTCATCAAAATGGACAAATAAAGGCCAAACTAAACACCCGGGGTGAAGTTTGTACACGACAGTATTGCGTTATTTCGCAATAGTGTTGCAAAATAACGCAATACTTTTGCGAAATAACGCAATAATGTTGCAAAATAACGCAATAGTTTTGCGAAATGACGCAATAGTTTTGCAGACCAACGCAATACTTTTGCGAAATAGCCTGCAGTATTGCGAATTGACGCACCAGTATTGCAAAATAACGCAATAGTTTTGCAATATAACGCAATAGTGTTGCGAAATAACGCAATAGTATTGCAAAATATCGCAATAGTATTGCGAAATAATGCAATACTGTCGTGTACAAACTTCAACCCGGGTGTTCAGTTTGGCCTATTTTGTGCATTTTGATGAAATATTCTTGAAGTTCCTGTCCGTCATTGCGTTTGTATCCATTGTGCTCTTGTCGTGGTACGGTTTTGCTTGAAAGGGGGGCGGGGTGCTGAAAACCAGAAGGCCTATGTTTGATCTTGTAAGAAAACGTTGCCAAGTTTTAAGTGATTTATTAAGGGAATAAATGTGTGCTCCAGAGGTTTTTATCACTCTGTTTAAGACCACTTAGAGTCTGGGTGCTTATAATTACCCGAGCCGGAAGCGAGGGTAATTATCAGCACCCAGACTCTAAGTGGTCTTAAACAGAGTGATAAATACCGACGGAGCACATATTTATTCCCATTCATAAATACCTTTTCGGTAAAAAAAAATCATATAATTCGTTCAAAACATCCCGATTTTGTTCAACAAATTCACTTTATGCTTTTTGAAACATCCCTCTAGCAAAATAATGGAGTGTTCAGCTGGCGAGTAAGATGTAAACAATAGATTGACGCGCGCGTATCATGTTCTGCGAGATGTCGCGCAGAACGCACCTGGCGCGTTTTTTAAGTTCTATATCTATGTCATAAATAACCATAGATATAGAACTTAAACTAGATCGGACGCGCGTTCGAACGCGCCATTCACTGTGCACAAAACTTCTGGGTTCTTCATGGACGCGCTGCAAAGTCACGTGAATAGGGCCACGCGCAAAGGGCAGCTGAGGAATGCTGGACGGAAAAATATCGCCAACACCCCCACCTGAATTCAGCTATGCGTTGAAGTTCTTAACAACAGGTTGACATTTTTAACTACGATTTTTGACAATGTGACATTTCATATTCCTTTGAAAAAGTTACACATGAGTTTGCCTCTGTGTCTTATTTGGGGCCAAATTGGCGATTGTGTTGAAGGTAATTGATTTTCAGCCAAGAATACTAATTTGTACCGAAAGTAGCCACATTGTGTTATTATATCTTTAACAAAGACAAATGTCAAAAGCGTAGTTAAATATCAACCTGTTTCATGAGATTTTCCCCTCTTTTTTAAAATGTGCAATAAAAATCAACCGTTACTTGCCTATCAGACAAAACATAAACTTTTAATTTTACCAACATCAAAATGAAATAACAGAAAATCATTTTGTAAATGAGCAACGATAAAAACGGGCACTCGAAGTATTGCGTTGCTTTAATAATAATAATAATAAATCTTAAAATTAATGTGGCCTGACGTTGCGAACTTAGCAAGTTCTTCTTCAGAGGCTAAAACAGAAATGACAGAGATACATACATTAACATGGGGGTGCACACAAACATGCAGGGCTGAAAGAAGAAACACAAAAGGAGGATTAGGAGGGAAAGGTGTGGAAAGATGCAGGGGAGGGTGGATGAGAGAACAAAGAAACAAAGGGAGATGGCAAACCACAAGGGGTCTGGTGTAAACAGGGGAGGGACCAGAAAGGGGAAGGATCAAAGGTCACAGGGAGTGGGAACGGACAAAAGAGTGTGAGAGTGAAGGGATGATGCGGGGGGGGGGGGACAGTATAGAGGTGGAAAGGGATGAAAGATGGTGGGAGATGTGTTAACACAAACAAGGAAGACCAGATGGATTATCTGTAACAGAGGACAATGGAGGAAGAAAAGGATTAATCATTTCCAAGTTGGATGTTGAGACCATGTGGTTGAATAGTTCGAAGACGATTCATCCACACCTTCTCTCTGCTGAGGCGAACTGACTCTTTGCGATGGCCAAGAGATTCAATGCCCTGCAAAATCATATCAGAAATGGAGTGGTTAGGCAGGTTGAAGTGATGACCAACAGGGGTGTCTAGTTTCTTGGTGTTGTAACATTTTAAACGTCTTTGATACAAAAATCCTTGCAAAATTATCACCTTCATTGAGACATACGTTCAAGTTATCAATTCCCAAGTCACTAACCCGGACAACTTCCCCCACAGGACTCATGATAATCTCCCCAGAGAGGAGCGCCTGGCTCTCAACTCCTTGCGCTCTCGCACCGACATCATCATCAAGCCAGCAGATAAAGGTTCAGCTGTGGTCATCATGGATCGTCAGCAGTACATTGATGAGGCCCACCGCCAGTTGGATAATCGCACTAACTATACCCGCCTTGACTCTGACCCCACAGGCACTTTCTGTCAAGATATACAACAGGTACTTGACGATATGCGATCACGTGACCAGTTGTCGAAGAAAGCTCACAAATTTCTTTCTCCCTGTGATTGTAGGACTGCCAGATTTTACCTGCTACCCAAGATTCACAAGGCTGGCAACCCCGGTAGACCCATCATCTCCGGTAATGGCTCACCCACGGAACGCATCTCCCTGTTCATTGACAGTTTTCTCAAACCCCTTGTCCCACAGATTTCGTCATACATTCACGACACCCCAGAGTTCCTACGCAAGCTTGAAGGAATCAAGGACCAGATTCCCAGCACAGCCATCATTGGGACTTTCGACGTCTCATCTCTGTACACCAACATCCCACATGAGGAGGGAGTTCGTGCTTGCTCCTTGGCTCTGGCCAAGGCAGGACACACGACTCCTCCCATCAGTGATGTTGGCACCCTCATGAGACTTATACTAACGAAGAACAATTTTTCCTTCCTTGGTGAACACTATCTACAGGTACACGGCACTGCAATGGGCACTCGCATGGCCCCGTCGATGGCTTGCCTCTTCATGGGCGACCTCGAAGAACGCATTCTTGCCTCGGCCCCATGTCGCCCTTGGATCTGGTGGAGATATATTGATGATGTTTTCTTCATCTGGACCAGTGATGAGGACAGTCTCTTGACCTTCACTAACCACATCAATTCCTTCCACAGAACCATCAAATTCACATCGGAGTTCTCGGCTCACCAAAGCCACTTTCTGGATGTCACCGTCCGCAAGCAAGGCAACTCACTAACCACTGACCTGTATTCCAAACCCACAGACACCCACCAGTACCTCCACTCCTCCAGCTGTCACCCCAGGCACAGCAAAACTGGCATAGCGTTTAGCCAGGCACTCAGACTCAGAAGAATTTGTTCTAATGATTCCGATTTCTCCCGCCATACACAGATACTGAAGAACAACTTGGTGGCCAGGGGTCACAGCTCTCGCCAAGTTCATCGTGCCATTGCCAGAGCTAAATCTATCCCCAGAAATCAAGCTCTCACGGCTAAGGCCCCTGATGCCATGGCCAAACCCATGATTCCCTTGGTTACCACGTTTCACCCCAATCTCCCTCCCCTCCGCAAAATCACTAATGACAATCATCATATCCTCCATACTTCAGATCGCCTTGCCCGCACCATCCCCAACGGCCCCACATTGGCTTACAGGCGTCCTCGAAATCTACGGGACTTGATTGTTCGAGCTGAAGTCCCATCCTTAGATGCATCCCCTCCCACCCAGCATGGTACTTTCAAGTGCAGTTCCAGATGTGTTGTCTGCCAGATTCATATCCAGGAGTCTGACTCCTTTTCTGGCCACTCTTCTGTCACTACCCACAGAACCATTGGTAACATCACTTGTAACACCTCTAATGTCATATATCTCATTTCTTGCAGGGTCTGTGGAGTGCAGTATGTAGGTGAGACTAAGAATACGCTCAAGAAGCGTTTCTATGCCCATCGGTCAACGGTCAACACCAAGAAACTAGACACCCCTGTTGGTCATCACTTCAACCTGCCTAACCACTCCATTTCTGATATGATTTTGCAGGGCATTGAATCTCTTGGCCATCGCAAAGAGTCAGTTCGCCTCAGCAGAGAGAAGGTGTGGATGAATCGTCTTCGAACTATTCAACCACATGGTCTCAACATCCAACTTGGAAATGATTAATCCTTTTCTTCCTCCATTGTCCTCTGTTACAGATAATCCATCTGGTCTTCCTTGTTTGTGTTAACACATCTCCCACCATCTTTCATCCCTTTCCACCTCTATACTGTCCCCCCCCCCCGCATCATCCCTTCACTCTCACACTCTTTTGTCCGTTCCCACTCCCTGTGACCTTTGATCCTTCCCCTTTCTGGTCCCTCCCCTGTTTACACCAGACCCCTTGTGGTTTGCCATCTCCCTTTGTTTCTTTGTTCTCTCATCCACCCTCCCCTGCATCTTTCCACACCTTTCCCTCCTAATCCTCCTTTTGTGTTTCTTCTTTCAGCCCTGCATGTTTGTGTGCACCCCCATGTTAATGTATGTATCTCTGTCATTTCTGTTTTAGCCTCTGAAGAAGAACTTGCTAAGTTCGCAACGTCAGGCCACATTAATTTTAAGATTTATATATTTCAGGTCCATCCAGTCAGTAAGCAGTTTGCAGCAGTTTTACTTTTTTTCAATAATAATAATAGCTTTATTTACAGATGGTAGCCGTGTCACCTGACAGATGATTTTCAATGGGCCATCAATTAATACTGCTAACCTCAATAGGAACATTACATTTGAAATGAATGGATGACTACAAAAACAAGTCTCTGGCCATCTGTTAAGAGTACTGAACAAACTGATACTTAAATAACTTTTAGGTAATAAACAATTTATATACAATGAAAACTTACTCGCTAGCTAATAAATAACCTGATGAAATGGCAGTTCCATATCCATATCATCCATTAATCAAGATGTCAAGAATATCATTGCTCATGAAAAAAATATATTTGGTTGTCACCATCCGAATATTTATGTGAAGGTCTAGCCTATGCAACTTCCGAGGGTAGATCCATTTCTGGTGGTAGACTGTATGCATGCTCTATCGCTGATGTTTGTTTTGCCGGTACAGCCATGCATTGAAGCAATATCTTCGACGGGGGCTTGGGTCGGTTCTTTCCTTGCCGTTGGCAGCTTTTCTCTCTCGTGCTGAAGTCCATACACGAGACTGTAGTCTTTCTTCGAAATAAAACAAATAAAGCACATGATAGGCCTTTAAATACATGACAGTAATTATCGATAGCCTATCCTGGCCCCGAGGCTCATTGTAATACTTACAGGCTTCAAATGAGTCGGGTAGTCTTCAAAGATTGACGGTACGGCATCAACACGCAGACGTGTTTCCCCCCCCCCCCATTCCACCTTGAAGCACTCTGCAGGGAAATGGTCGCTGCAAAGACGATCGTGCTTTGTTGGATTCCATTTGCTGCCATTTGGAATATTTCTCATCGATGTGTTCAAACTAGGAGAATGGTGCATTTTCTTTAATCACCCACATCCCACAACAAAAAGTGACTCCCAATCCTCGTTCCCCCGCGGAGTCGGACTATTATTGAAAAGTAGGAGAGGGGAGGGTGATGTTAGGCCAGAAATAATTGTTATTCGATGTTCAGGATCAGGAGTACCATCTTAACTTTTAAAACAATACACTGAAAATATTTTAAGTAGGCCCTACGCGGTTATTACAAAATTCGGAGGATCCTTTGGATCACACATGGGGGATTTTTCTCCACACCCATTCCTGTGATTTATGCCCATTTGGCATTGCGTAACGTAGCCTATATTGAGTTAATTTTGATAAAAGCTGTCTTGTTCGAAATGTACTCTCAAGAGATAAATTCTGTGTATTAAGTTACTCTTACATGATGTTAACTTCTTGAGAGACTGTTCTCCGGGTCCCTTTCTACGTCTTAGTTCAACTTTGCTGCCGCACAGATTGCCGCCATTTTCAAGCAGTGATGGAGTACAAGTGATCGTCATGCCCAAGAAACGCACGTTTAAATTTTTGACCCTATTCACGTGACCAATGGCAGCGTCCTGTCAAAACGCGCGTATCATACGCGCGCCCGATCTAGTTTTTAAAGTTCTATATCTATGGGCGCGTTGCGTTTTGAATTTAAAACTATAAAATTCTGACTCCCTGGTAGTGTTGCACATGCCTACGTGAGGATTGTGAACGTTCAACCAATGAAACGATAAGAGGCACTGGATTTTTAGGAGTCTACATTTTATTGTGACACTGGAAAAGTGTTTAAGTCCAGCTAGCCATGTCTTTATCATCCGTTTAAGACCGGCCACGTGACGGGCTCTCGACCAATTGGAATGCGTAAACTGTCTTAGGTATTTATGATATCATTTCACACACCCACCCCGTATTAAATCATGTGCGTCCTGATTTTTGTTTAGACACAACCGACTAAAAAATGGCCACAAAGCACAAACGCGTGCTGACAGATGAGAACTGAATGATATCCTCGCAACTAGAAAGTACTGCATAAATATTATAAGCAATTTTACCCATGCACTTGAAGGATACCAACTTGAGAATGTTAATAATCCCTTGAATTTAATAATGCATCCACAGTGCATTCGTATTGTAACAATTGCACTGATATAATGGGTTTGGGGGATATGTCAACAATACGCTTTATATTCCGCCACGCTGAAGAAAAGTAATAAAAAAACTTTATAACAAAAATCCATTTGTTCTTAAAGCCCTGGGGCCAATTTCATAGAGCTGCTTAAGCACAAAATTTGCTTAAGCACAAAAACGTCTTGCTTAATAAAATCATGTTACCGGCCAAACTCCATGTGATTGTTACGCTAAGTAAACAGCAGCTAAATACCGGTCACAAGCAATGTATATCACATGGAGTTTTGGCCGGTAACCTAGTTTTACTTAGCAATGTTTTTTCGTGCTTAAGCAAATTTTCTGCTTAAGCAGCTCTATGAAATTGGGCCCATACGTCACGCGAAAGCGAAAGCGAAGCGAAATTCGTGACGTCAACAATACATTCGAAGCGCGTCCACCATAGGTGACGACATGAATTTCGCTTCGCACAAGCTTTCGCGTGAAGTATGAACCGGGCTTAAAGGGGCCGGGGCGAAATCCGCCTCCCTCAACTTTTTCCGCGATAGCTTTAAAAAAAAAAACAATTCGCGACCCGAGCTGTTCTGACTTTTTATCCTCGAGCCTTGCCCGTTTTTTGATACCAAAAACATAAAAATCAGACAAACTTAAAAAAAAAAACGTTCCGGCACTACAAGCCGGGAAAGTAGAATAACCATTCATGCATATTAATAATAAATTCCAAAACCCTTGACCTATGGTCATGAAATTTCTTGGGTATGTTCATGATAAGTTGTTCTATGCGTGTACCGATTTTCAAAATGTTCATCACTTGATGGCCGAGATCTTTAAGGATCTCAGGCGGAATCCCCCCCCCCTCCTCGGCTGAGAGGTGGTCAAAATAGCCCGACCCTTTTAGGGTTAAAGTTAAAACGTGTTTGTATGAGGTAATTAGGCACTGGTGGGTTATGCGAAGTGTTGGGATGATTAACCATCATTTTCAGTTTGGAAAATGCCAACTGAGTAGAAAATCCCAATGTTTCCTTAGATTCGTGAAATAACACTCGTCATACAATCTCCAGTCATTGCTTTAGGTCTTTGATCCCATTTATTATTTGTCCTCCGCTATTACCCCCTTTACAAATCAAGGATCCGCCATGCAGGGTGAGGTTTTATACACCATAAAAACTGTATCTGTCATAAAAAATGACGTGAGAATTTGCCTACAAGTAGCCCTAAAGTAGGCCGAAGTAGGCCTATAGGTTCAATAATTCGGACACACGCATGTTTCGTTATCACGTTATTTCGCAATACTATTACGTTATTTTGCAAAAGTATTGCGTTATTTCGCAAAAGCATTGCATTATTTCGCAATACTTTTTGCGTTATTTCGCAATATTATTGCGGTTTTTTTCGCAAAACTATTGCGTTATTTCACAATTTTTTTTTTAACTTTTAGAACTGTCACGAACAGGGTTCCGTATTATTTGTTCACTGTGTTGTGGTGCCGAGCTTTCTGACGTACTGTCCTTCATCAGGGCTCGGAGGCAACCAACCCTGATGGAGGGCAGGGGTCACATTCACGAAGACTTCGCAAAGTAATAACGAAGTCGCAAACACCTCGCTGACGCGTATTTCGTATTCACAAAAGCTACGCTTCGCAAACACTTAGGAAATGTTAGCGAATCCGCCATATTTTCGCAAACACAGCACAAAACGTTTGCACGTTATTCACAAAGGCCTCGCCACCTTTGCGATTTCGCAATCTCTTCGCAAAAGGTTCGCTAACTGGCTACTGTTTTTGCGACGAGTCCGAGGTCGTTGCTAACTCCTCGTAACTGACATTATGGCGCTGTTGCTCGCACTGGATGAAAAACGAATTACGCAGAAATATGGTGTTTCTGACCGCACCAACGCGTTAGAAAGACACAGTGATGATAAATAGTGACACATAAGGTATACAAAATTGATTGACCTCTCCAAGGGAATCAGACGTCAGATATGATGTCCCCACATCTGAAAATTATTTTCATGGCAGAAAGAGTTAACATTTAGACGTGGGTCATGAGAAAGTGGCATTTACAAGAGTAAATCTAATTAATATCTACAGATAGGGGATAGAAAGGTTATGACCTCTCGTTTTGGGTCCCCGGAGGTTAAATTTGAATTGTCCTATATATGGAAACTGTTCTTCATAGCATGAACACCTACCATTTAGACTTGGATCGTGATACTTGGATTTAGACTTGCGGTTTAAAAAGTAAATCTTACAAATAGCTATAAATAAGGTTTACAAAGGTCATTGACCTATACAAGGTCACCAGAGGTCAGATATGAATTGTTCCCACATATATTTATCATTTTAATTTTATGAAGACCTATGACGTAGACGTGGGTCATAGGAAAGTGAAGTTATGAAGAGAAGTTGTAATAAATACAGTTTGTAAAGGTCGTTGACCTCTCAAAGGTCACCGGGGTCAAATATTAAATGCCTCCATGTCTGAAAAAAGAAGACATGAAGAACTAACATGCGAAGTTTCATGCTTTTATAACACAAAATTGCAAAAATTCTCTGAAGTATTGGGGCTTTGCCACTCCACTATTGGGAGAATCGAGCTCTCCCTTGCGTTGCTGCCCGTCTAAAGCCCGGTTCATACTTCACGCGAATGCGAATGCGAAGCGAACTTGACGTCATCGCCCCTTCGCTGCGAAATTCGCCCGAGTTGAAACATGTTCAACTCTTACGAATTCGCAGCGCGAAAACTTGCCATGATGTCACAAATTTGCGTTCGCTTTCGCTTTCGCGCCGAGTATGAACCGGGCTTTAGGCATTGTAAGTATGCACGTATACCGATTTATATATGGATGATTGTGGGTCGAATGAATCATACCTAGTGATTACATAACACATAGTTTGGCGTATTCGCTGATGTATGACCCAAGTTAAAATTTTAATAAGAACCCACTGTTTAGACTTTGCGAAAGTTTGCCAACTTAGCAATTTCGCAATTTTAGCGAAAGCTTTGCTGAAACCTTCGTGAATACTACGCACCGCTAAGCTAGCGATTTCGCAAGTAGTTCGCTAATATTTGCGAGGCCTTCGTGAATTTGGCCCCGGATGTTCGAAAACTCGGCACCACCAACCTAACAGTGAGCACTATATACGACTATATATTGTCTTCTCTAGTCCCAATAGAGCCTGAAAGTGCGCCATTTTGTCTTTTAGATTTGTCCATAAATGTTAATTCAACTAAATGTAGTCCGAAAACACGTTTTAGCAGCCTGTTTAAGTTTAAGTTTTCACCCAACGACCGCCAAAATTTGTTTACGTAAATTTACGTAAGATATCTTGGTTAGGGCCGTTGATGAACGAATTCCCCTCTGAATAAATAATCAATCCGAATCATGTTTTACTTAACGTGTGATTATTTACGAGGTGTTGTACTTGTGAAATGTATTTGTGAATGTACGCCTCTACCACCTTCCCCCAACCTATTTCTGAGCGGGATTTCAATGACTCATTCTCTTTGGTATTATTTTTAGCCAGCAATCTGCTCGAGTGTTGAGGATTCCTTTTGTGATAGAGTTCAAGAAAGTTGCAGCAAGGTGAGTGTCTGTTATTTGACATTGTCCTCACACAACTATTAGAATAGAGGTAAATTTTGAGGGAGGCAGCATTTTTCTACACATTCATAAACTGGTTTTTTTCTTGGTAAAAGAAAAAAACGTCCCTTAAAGAGAAGTGATATTTTAGAGAAGTGAGGGATCGCTGCTCTCTTTGCATCCACCGCACACCCGTGCCCTTGGCAAGTCCTTACCTATCAAACCCATGGTGAACACCACACTGTTTTTGAAGTTGTTTGTAAGCTCTGGCATAACACTTGACAACCCCCTCAGTGTCCCATAAAATGTAATTACCAAATTAAAATCTTCACAAAAAGAGGAAACAAAATGTATTAAACTCTATTTCAAAAATTATATGAACCACTTCGAGAAGAACCTTTGCAAATGGAGGCAAGATAGTGTGTAGTAATGTTATTGTCAAGTGGTATAGCGCGCTATTAACCTAGGGGTCTTCTTCGTTAATTCGTTCGTAACAGACCTTGGAATGGGGAGCATACCTATGTTCCCCGATTACTATGTTCCCCAATACCGATGTTCCCCAAATTCTAACCCTAACCCTTTCCCTCGTCCGAAGGGTTTTGGGGAACATCGGTATTTGGGAACATAGGTATTGGGGAGCATCGGGTAGACCCCTTGGAATGCACACCTGTGCACTTGACATCACCTTGGCCAACTCATGCCACAGGCTCTGTGTCACTTTTAATGGGTCTCCAGTGAGGGAGACAGAGTTGCAATATCAAGGTCACTGAGTTTGCAATGTGACGATCAACAAAAAAAAATACCCTTTATTTCAACTGACAATCATGACCAAGTGAGTAATTGTAAATAATTTCGTGCAAAACTTTCAAGTTAAACGGCCGGAGATAATGGTGCACACCAGGCGCGGTTCTACCGGGGGGGGGGGGGGGCTTAGGCAAAATGTTGTCTAGCCCCCCCCCCAAAAAAAAATTCCGTAAAAAAAAAAATTGCATTAGCAAAAAGAAGGATTGTGATGAACATGCGAACGGTCTCCCCCTAAAGAAGAAATAGCCGTGACAAGGGTGCATTAGTTAATATAGTGTGAATGATTTTAGGATTTTATTGGCGCTCCCCATTGAAAATATGGCATGGCAAATAATATAGCCTTACAACATCAACGATATCTCTAGTTTGCATTGATGGATTTTGTTGATATTTTCGCCAATTATAAACAAGACTATAGGCTTTAAAATAATATACAATTTGATAAGCTAGTATGACCACCTTTGGAGCAAATCAGCGACTTTTTTTCATGCATAATGTTTATTGAGACACGCTGTCGTCTATAATAGACCCTTGCGAAGGGTAGATTAAATTATGCGAATGAAAACCTGCGGCTAGACCTCGAAATTCTGACCATTCAGCAGGCGCTTTCTATATCGGTGCGCGCATGGTCGGGACTGAAATCCAAAGTGCAGGAAATGCAATGCACAAGTTACGTGATTTGTTGTTTATTTATTTCTACGCGTGCATAAAGCTACTCTGAAATATCTTGAACTTTCGCTAAATTGAAGCGGATGGTGTAAACGCTTGCCCGTTTTTATGCAAATGTGAATAAAAGTTGTGCATAATTGAATGAGCAAAGTGTGGAATTGGACGAAAATTTTAAGCATGCATTTCATATTTGAATGAAGAATTCGCTGCAATTAATAATTACATTGACAAAAAATATAGCTCCTGATTGCTTCTCTCATGACTTTTCCTTAAATTTATCGGAGAGCAAATAATAACAAAATCAAATCGATGGGTTGCATTGGCAACCACATTTATAAGCTACGCGTTTCATGAAGTTTAGCCCTTGCTTCCACTGTTATATCGCGCCGAACACATTCTGTGAGTATTAAAAAAAAAATGATTTTCCAAATCTCTCGTCATAGGCTACATGGTTTTCAAAGGCCGGCGGATTGTCATGATGTCACTAATCTTCCACTTAATTGGACCTCAGATTTGTCCCTTTACTCTTCCATATTCTTCTCTCCTTTTTATCCTTTACAAATGTTCACCTGATTTGTTTTTGTTTAATATTTTTTTCTTTTCTGTACAGAATGAAGATCTACGTGGCAACCATTATTTCAATCGCCCTCCTCCTGGGCAACTCTGTCAACTTCGGTGACTCCACCCCGCAAGTGAGACGAGTGGACAGGTCATCCCGACTAGCTCGGTTCGAGACTAGAGATCTCCGAGTTTTAGTAGGACTACTAGCGAGAGAAACTAGCGTCAACCAGCGGGTAGCATTCACCGCGGTGAGGACGACCAACACGGATGTCTCTACGAGTAACGACACCCCTTTGCCCTTCGAGAAGACCGAGACGCTCCTGCCGGGTACCAGCTTCGATCTGAAGACCGGCACATTCACGTGTAGTGTGCCAGGCACCTACGTGTTTATGTTTTCTGCACTCAAATTTCATCCAAGCAGCGACCTGTTCGTTTTTCTCCGGAAGAACGGAGACATAGTTGTCACTAGCATTAGCACTGATTCTATTCATAATGAGCAAGTGTCTGGGAGCGCGGTGCTGGCTCTGCAACAAGGAGACACCGTGTATCTGACCTTATATGGTAAGGCGTTTAGTGGTTCCTGGCAACAGACCACATTCAGTGGCTTCCTCCTTTACCCCGAATAAATAAAGCAATCCCAACGCACCAGCATCGTTTTGCTGATTTTTTATTTGCTTTCCATTTTGTCGAAACTAGAACCAATGAAGGAAAATAAAGGATGCTCAATGTCACAAGAAAAATAAACTACCAGTATTCAGGCTTTTCGTTTATGCATGCGCAAATCTGTATAACAATACATATTAACACTTATTGAGTTCATGTGTTAAGATTTATAAAATGAGTATCAGATATTTGTATCAACTGTAGAGTGGAGTATTTGGATAGAATACTTTCCTTCAAAGCAATCTAGGCCCTAGTTATTTCTTTTTGTTCAAACAAAACCGTTTTGCAATAAAGCAGCGCCACAAGCATGTTGTTGAGACATAAACAAAATTGTGTTTACGATAACTGAACTACATGGAATTATTTTAGGCTAAAATTGCCAAACACAAAATTTATATTGCCACATTTAGCCAAACAAAACCATAAAATAAAATATTTCTTCAGGAAATTAATGCATCTATTTATGTTATTGGGTAATTAATCAATAAAAAGGGGGTAACGAAACCAGATATATCTAAAAAGGTATTACAAAGCAAATAAATATGTATAAAAGACAAATAAACATACAAACAAACTTTTCATGTTAGAGCGTAGGTGTAAACACACACTGTTTTAGCTGTCTGTTCCCTGTATGTCCAGCACAGATGATGACCATCATTGATTAATGAATCCTATTACATTGTATGTCAAGAACAATTTCTCAAAGTGGTGAATCTAATTTCCTTATTGACTTAAAGATTGGTGTTTGGAATAATAATTGTTTGAAATGTTGTCATGCTATTCATATCAATTTGCTGAAACGTTGAGACTTGCATGTAAAAAGTTATAGTTTACAGATTCTTTAGAAAAACATAGAATGCATTGGTTTTTTATCAAATGGTTGGATAATTTTAACATTATAATCTGTGAGAATTGTGTTTCAGTAACAATTGACTGGCTATTAAAACAATAGGCCAATATAGAAAAACATCCTTTCCATGATTACGAAAAACATTAAGGGCCTACCATTTAGTTTTTGATGAATATTTTGCTCGACATCAGTGTGCAAACCAATCTTTTCTTGTTAAGCAAACGATAGTTAACCACTTTTCATATTTTCTGAAATATAAAGGTACCCACAACAACGGAAAAGATGGCGTTTGCTGCAGAGTTTAAAACCCACGAAAAGTACGGCATTTTGTGTTTAAAAGACCCAAATTATATGATGTTTAATATTTTTTAACCAGCATTACTGTATTGCATTCTAGAAACTCACATTGAAAATCAAAATACACGGTACAATTTACATTAAAGTGAAGAGGGTTATACTCAACTGGTTGGAATTGTCTTTTGTCCCCAATTTTTGTAGTGACTTTTATTTTGATACCATATTTGGAAATAATAACCTACAGTAATCTCTTTAGGTGTGGACCTTATTTGGTCGTATAAGCATACTACTGTTATATCTTTAATGTACAATTCAATCCACTCACACGCAAGTAAAAGTGCGGGGAGTTTTGACCGTTAAATTGTAATTCATATAAAAGTATACCTAAAACAGTTTACCCATTCATATTGGTTCAGAGCCCGTCACGTGGCCGGTTTTAAACGGTTGATAAAGGCATGCGGCTTGCAGGTCCTAAACACGTTTCCAGTGTCACGTGAAATTTGGACTCCTAATGAAATCAGGGGCCAGCACCGTTTTATTGGTTGAACATTAACAAGCATCACATATAGGCATGCGCAATATGAGCAGTGAGTCAGTATTTCACAGTCCTATTAAATTCACACAACACCGGTACATGTGCTCTACGCCACATCACGTAGTACGCGCGCGCGCCAATCTACATATAAAAAGTGGTTTACACATAGGGTCTTACCACTGTATAGTTTGTAGTGTGGCTTTAAAGGGACATCGCACATATATATTGACGCCAATATTCACGACATGGCCCCCATGTCGCAAATATTGACGCCAATATTGACGCCAATAGTCACGACATGGACCCAAGTCGCAAATATTGACGCCAATATTGACGCCAATATTCACGACATGGCTTAAGTCGCAAATATTGACGCCAATATTGACGCCAATATTCACGACATGACCTAAGTCGCAAACCCACTCGGGCGTGAATATTCTTCTTCTTTTTTAGCAACCTAGGTAGCGATTCAAGCAACTTGTCTGGCGCGCCCTACTCTACAGCACACGCTTTTTAATATTGTGTTTGTGTTAGCGCGAACTTCCTTCGATGCAAGGACACGGACGTCCATTCAGTGTGACCGTAAGGTCAGAGCCAAATTGTGCTAAATGCACATAAAAAATCTGTCAGATTTATCAAAAATCTGCCAAATTCCCCAGAATTACTCGAAATACACTATAAACACTTAAAATCACATGTAGATTGGTAGTATTACCTTAATTAAGGTTCAGCTCACATTATAAACAATCTATAGTCACATAAAGATGTTATGAAATTATCCCGTAAATTTCGGGCAAAACGTGGATCCGGCCACGACGACGTTTCCAGTGAACTTCAGCACCTAGACCCAGTGTTGTAACGAGTCACTAATTTTTGTGACTCGAGTCGAGTCGAGTCATTTTAAAGAAGTGACTCGAGTCGAGTCGAGTCATTTTAAAGAAGTGACTCGAATCGAGTCGAGTCATTAGGTCAAAAGGTCGAGTCGAGTCGAGTCGAGTCAAATATTTAGCTCGAGTCAGTCCGAGTCACGATTATTTGAACACTATGTATACCAAAATTTATTAAAGGAGGCCATAACTTTAGCAAGCGTTCAAATCCAAAAGCTTTATAAGAAATCGCCCAAAACCAAAGATGAAACAGCGAATGAGAAAATGTGTTTAAAAATCTGGTTCCCAGAAAGCATTTTGTGCATTCTAGAACCAATTTATGTGGGAGTCTGTGACACTCGTATATTTGTACATGACTGCTATTCGCAAAGTAAAGTGAGCATAAATTTTGCACCGTCATTGCAAATACTTTTCGCAAAGTTGCGCTTTTTATTTTGGGACTCGATCGAGTCTTATTAGCCTTCGCTTGAGTCGAGTCGAGTCTTCTGATGAGGGACTCGAGTCGACTCCAGTCATTTGCTCGCAGTGACTCGAGTCAAGTCGAGTCATTTACCCTTAGGGACTCGAGTCGAGTCGAATCACCAAAAATTGTGACTCGAGTCGGACTCGAGTCAAGTCATTGACTCGAGTCATTACAACGTTGTAATGACTGGAGTCAATGACTCGACTCGAGTCCGACTCGAGTCACAATTTCTGGTTACTCGACTCAAGTCCGACTCGAGTCACAAGTTTTGGTTACTCGACTCAAGTCCCTAAAGGTAAATGACTCGACTCAACTCGAGTCACTGTGAGCAAATGACTCGACTCGACTCAAGTCACTGCGAGCAAATGACTCGACTCGACTTGAGTCCCTCATCAGAAGACTCGACTCGACTCGGGCGAAGGCTAATAAGACTCGATCGAGTCCCAAAAATAGAAAGCGCAACTTTGCGAAAAGTATTTGCCTAGACCAGCCAACCTGTCCCATTATGCCAGTGTTTGTTTGAAAGGATTGAAGATTTTTTAAACATATGTACCATTTTTTGTTCAAATTTGCGGTTCAAATTTGTGCTGTTTTTTTTTGTTCAAATTTGCTGTTCTCATCAAATCAAATTGACAACCATTTTTGCAGAATTGTGCCAGAAATCTGCCCCCAAAAAATCCATTCTGTCAAATTTTCTGTCAAACTCTAGTTTTTTACAAAAATTCTGTCAAATCGGCTAAAACGGTCACCTTGCGTCCAATGTACATGTACATCTATGGCTCACGCTGCGCCTCGCGACGAACGTTCAGCCAGAGATAGGTGTGTCTGGGTGCCAGACTGTGTGGGTAACGGACACCCCAAGTTGCTGTGAAAAAAAAATCACGCCTGAGTGGGTTTGCGACTTGGGCCATGTCGTGAATATTGGCGTCAATATTGGCGTCAATATTTGCGACTTGGGTTCATGTCGTGAATATTGGCGTCAATATTGGCGTCAATATTTGCGACTTGGAGACCATGTCGTGAATATTGGCGTCAATATTGGCGTCAATATTTGCGACTTGGCTGCATGTCGTGAATATTGGCGTCAATATTGGCGTCAATATTTGCGACATGGGGGCCATGTCGTGAATATTGGCGTGAATATTGGCGTCAATATATATGTGCGATGTCCCTTTAAAACCACCATAATTTTGAGGGTTGGTTGATCAACATCGTTTACAAATAATATTTGTTTCACTTGTTTTTACTCTTGGACCAAAACGTTTTGATTTGTTTTAACCGAATAGATATATATAATAGGAATAAATATGCAGTTGGTCGGTATTAAACACGTCGTTTAAGAATAGTTGGAGTCTGGATGTTCATAATTACCCGAGCCGAATCTAGACCCAACCTGTCTTAAACAGAGCATTTAAAACCTCCCAATCACACGTTTATTCCCTTAGCATTTATTGAAATTATATGTTGTCAATGTGACCGAACATCCCCCGATCTTCCTCTTAATTTATCTTGAGTAAACTGAAATCTTTGATGATTTAAAAAAAAAAAAATGTAATCCCCTTGACGAAATGTAATCGCCTTGACGAAATAAACATATAAAATACTCGAATTTTGTGACATTTCTTTCTGCTAAATTTCCAGAATTGTTGTGATCATTACCAGGGGCCATATTATTTCCAGCTTTGATATTGTGGCGGATCTCGATTTTCTCGAGAAGTGACGGTCTCGAGAACCCTCCAGACGAGCGGCAGTCCTAGGCTCCAGGGGTTTCCTAGGCTCCAGACGACCCTCCGAAGTCTCCCGAAGGCAGATGCCGATCCTCCTGATGAGCTCGACCCTTCGTCTCCCGCGAGGCAGTTGTCGATCCCGATACGTTAGGAAATGGGCTCCCAAGGGAAAGGGTTTACTTAAGGGAAGGGGTTTCCGTAAGGGAAAGGGGGTTTCTTAAGGGAATGGATTTCCTTAAGGGAAAGGGAGTTTGTCAAGGAAGGGGGTTTCCTAGGCTCCAGACGACCCTCCGAGGTCTCCCGAAGGCAGATGCCGATCCTCCTGATGAGCTCGACCCTTCGTCTCCCGCGAGGCAGTTGTCGATCCCGATACGTTAGGAAATGGGCTCCCAAGGGAAAGGGTTTACTTAAGGGAAGGGGTTTCCGTAAGGGAAATGGGGTTTCTTAAGGGAATGGATTTACTTTAGGGAAAGGGTTTCCGTAAGGGAAAACGAGTTTCTTAAAGGGAAATGGTTTCCTTAAGGGAAAGGATTTCCTTAAGGGAAAGAGATGTTCTTATCGATAGTCAACAATAAAAGTGCTTCACTAAGATCTGCCAAGTATGTCTTCGAAAGCAAATGGAGAATTCCTGCACAGAGGTAACAATAATAAACCCAAATATGCTGTCTTCAATCGAACGAGTATTAAGCTTCACTTAATCAAGTAAACCCAAGGATCAATTCCACAATTGCACCACTACTTATAAAAGAAAAGGAGTGTGTAACATTAACAATACAGCAGCTCAACACTCACGGTAAGATTTGCGGTCACTCCCCGACACAACACTCTGTCTGTCCCCACGATGCTTTTCTTAGTCTGCCACTCTACGGCGCGCCAAAACAGTCTGGCCAGAATGCGCGCGAACGCTGCCTTATATACCCCATTCTAAAAATAGCGCACAAGCTATGGCGGGCAAACGAAACATATAAAAAGTATGGAGCGCCGATTACATTTCGTTACACAGCCCCCCTCTCAAGTTCAGACCGTCCCGGTCTTTAAAACTAATACAACTTCAAAACGAAATGAAGAAGGCGCTCGTCTTATACAATATAAAACAAATTTTTAACTGCATACAAATATAAGGCGCCTGGACTGCAAAGGCAATCCTTAAGGTCTCCTTAAGGACACTCGCTTAAGGCACTAGATAATAAACGATTTATATAAAATAAAGTACAAGCCACTCTTCTGGGGTTTACTTTAAGGTAATCGAAAGGTAAATCTTTCCTCACCGTAAACAGTGATAAAACTTCTCTCCTTGAGACTTCATAAAAATGTACAAGTATGTTTACATATACTAGATAACATTTAAACAGTGCAACTTTTTCTTCTACTTCTTTTCTTTCTAATAAACATCTTTAAGATCACAACAGGCAATAATAAGGCACAATCTTGAATACAAAAGGTTCCTTCTTAACACAGTTACCTACTGCAGTATTTGTACACTTTGATCGTTGGTGACACTTCTTCATACAAGTTTACAAAAATAAAGACTCTGCTTTCGCAAAATGCGAGAGTTAACTTGCTTAAGTTATTTCACAAAAGGTAAAGAAAATAAACATAATCAACTTCATACTGCAAACAAACTACAAGTTATAAAAATATCCTTAATGTGATCAAGTTTCGGCGAACGAGCTATCTTTAATCAAAAACAAAACCGGCTTCGAAGGTCACGTCGTAGATCCTTTCTGTTATTTCTTCTGAGATCTTGACCCCACCATGGAAGATGCTGCGTGTCGAAACTTCTTGCAGTCGCTGCACCCTACCCACCATCATCCTCTCCAAGTCGGTCGTAGAAGCTGGCTTTGCAGTGGCACCAGGGTCACCATCAACTTTATACATCCTTGCAGATGCTGGCTTGGCTTCCAGCTGACGTCTTGACTGCTCAGAACTACTCAGCAGTTTCAGCCTACTTCCCTTCAATACTCGGCCTACATCTACTCGAGTAGACACTTGCTCAGGTGACAGGCTTCCTTCGCTCTCCTGGCTCTTGGACTTACTATTTATCTGTAAGCCGCTGCTGTCCTCACTGTCGCTGCTCGACTCCAATTCGTTCGCAAGCAGTTGTAGCATGCCTCTGGGTTTCCCCCGGACCGGAACACAAGGAACAGCAGGAACCTCGCTGCTTGGGCACTGGTCAATCAGGGAATTTGATGCAGGGGATAGAGAGATCAAGTGTTCCGGGGTACTTGGATTCTGGTTGATGCCACTTGCCGCTTTCCTTGGAGAATCTTTTGGAGTCGTTGGAGGTGTCTTGTCCTTCCTCCTTGGTGTGTTCTGGCGTTTCTTCGGATCTGGCTGCTCCCGCGGCTCTGACTGCTTCCGCTTAGATCCGGCCTGGGGTAATTGAGTTGGAGTTTTTGATACTTCCCTAGGTGGTCTGGTCTCCGTGTGTGTACCCTTCCTACCCTCTCTCGACTTCAGTGCTGTATCCTGTTTATCCTTACTCATCCTGTGGTGTCTTTCGTCCGTGGTTTCTGCAGGAATGTCCGCCACCTCATCTACGGCCGACGGATGGTGTTCACGGTAGTGGGCTCTTAAGTTGTCCTTCCGAGTGTAATGACGTTCACAAAGATTGCAGAAGAACATTATCTTAGTTTCATGCATCTGCGCATGCTTCTCCAAGCTCTTCTTGTATACAAATGATTCGCCACAAACGTTGCAGCGAAGGATCTTCACCTCGTGCCAGTCTTTTGGCCTGACGAACTCGTCCCGTTTGTCCATCTAGTAAGACAAAATTGAAACAAAAATATGGCATTTGTTATTATCAAAATGGCGAGTGCAAATCTTTCCCACTACTACCCTTACTCCAGGTATCGTTTGGGGCGCTTACGTTCCCTCTTAGGATTCCTTCTTCCCACCGAACCCATTCCTTGGGGAGCAATATTAAACCCTTTCTCCTTCGACTGCCCGTGTGTTTCTAGCCTTTCAGAATGCTGTATGTCTTCCCTATTTTGCTGGTTTTGTGAATTGGCCTTCTTGGCCTTTCCAGACGTAGACCCTTCAGGTAGATCTTGTGTCTTAGCCCATCCAGGTAGGTCCTGCGACTCAGCCCCTATAGGCAGGTCTTGTGTCTCAGCCCATCCAGGTAGGTCCTGCAACTCAGCCCCTATAGGCAGGTCCTGCGACTCAGCCCCTTCAGGCAGGTCCAGCGACTCAACCTCTTCGGGAAGGTCCAGCGACTCAGCCCCTTCAGGCAGGTCCAGCGACTCAACCTCTTCGGGAAGGTCCAGCGACTCAACCTCTTCGGGAAGGTCCGGCGACTCAGCCCCTTTAGGCAGGTCCTGCGACTCAAACCCTTTAGGAAGGTCCTGCGACTCAGCCCCTTTAGGCAGGTCCTGCGACTCAAACCTTTTAGGAAGGTCCTGCGACTCAGCCCCTTCGGGATGGTCCAGCGACTCAGCCTCTTCGGGATGGTCCAGCGACTCAGCCCTTCCAGGCCGTGCACGTTTCCAGGGATCTAGTGGTTTCCCCTTGTATGGTTTCAATCTGTCACAGTGGATGACTTCAATTTTTCCTCCACGCCGCTTTTGAATCCGGAACGTTACATCTGAAAGTTTGTCTTGAATCAGATATGGGCCTTCCCACCGACATTGTAGTTTGGGCGAGATTCCCTTCTTCTTTGCAGGGTTATACTTCCAGGCAAACTGGCCTGGCAAGTACACCTCCTTGCACGTCCTCCTGTTGTAATTCAGTTTCTGTCTTCTAGCGCTTTTTCCAAGCTGTTCTTGAGCTCTGTCATGTAGTTCACTCCCTTCGGCTGGTTCCATCAGACCCAATCCAGAGAATCCTGCGACCACTCTGCCGGTAACCAGGGCTTCATGCCCTCCAGGAACCGTGGTCGTTTCCTGAACGATGACTCTAGCACACAGATTTGTTCCTTCTTTGTCCATACAGCGGACCCTTTCCCCGTTCAGGTCCAGCACGGAATTTCCAAAATCCAATTTCCCGTTCGTGGTTCTAAGAAAATCAATTCCTAGTATCCCTTCCACAGCAACGTCAGCAAATATTGCATGTACAGGGCAGGTTGTCCTACCCACCCGAATGTCAAGCCAGGCACTCCCAACAGCGTTAACGGGGCTTCCATCTACGCTATATAGTTTCCCTCCGTCCGTTGTGAGTACCGGCCGTGCCTGGGGTTCCATCCTGTTATACAAGGCTGTCGACAAGACAGTATCAGTTGCCCCTGTATCAATCAAAAGATGAGCCTGCAGTCCCCTGACAACCGCAGACACGAACAAACCCCCCATTTGTCTGAATGATCCAATAATTGCTCCCTTTGTTTCTCGCTGCTCACTTACAAAGGCTTTTGTTTGTCCTCCACCATCACTTCCTTCGTTGCTTGGCCCTGGCTCTCTGGCAGCCTCCCCATGGGCCACTGGGATGGCTGAGCTCCGTTTCCCTGCTGTGACTTTCTCCTCTCATTAGGCTCAGGACAGTCCCTGGCGAAATGTCCCTTGCGTTTACAATTGTAACACGCATCCTCTGCACCTGCCTTGCGACGGCTATATTTGGCTTCCTTGGCTTGCCTTGCGCCCAAGTCCTTTTGGAATGGAATTTCCTTCGTCACGGCCCTTTCCTGTAAAAGGGAGTGGATACTCCTAATAGCCTGGCTCATTTCCTCCCGATTCTCCCGAATCTCCCTCTTCAGGCTCTCCATTGTCGAGTCCCCTTCCGTTTCTATCATTCTGACGTACTTCCTTGCTTTGTCTCCGGCCCTTCTTTCTTCTGTCCTTAGGAAGCTCTCAGTCGCCAAGGCGGCTTTGATCGAATTGTCTAGCGTATCAGGCATCGACCTGAATGTCCCTTCCCTGATAGCTCGGTCGGTGATTGCGTCCATGAAGTGTCCTTTAGCAAGGCGCTCCTTGCTTTCGTCCGAAAATTCTGGGTATGCCAGTGCTGCCAATTCCCTTATGCTCTGCCCAAGTTCCTGAAGACTTTCGTTTTCCCCTTGCCTTCGATGGCGCAATTCCATTAGGTGAAAATCAGCCTGTTGGCCCGGTCCAAACCTCTGGTCTAGTCGACTAAAGAGCTCCTTGAGTGAGGGCTCCTTACCTCCTGATTGGCACCCGAGTACCTTCAGGGCAGGACCCTGAAGACTCGCTGCCAGGAATACAGCTGCCTGTTTGTCGTCCCAGCCATTGGCTTTACGATATGCCTTGAAATGCTCTTTATAGTCCTTCCATGGGACTTTTCCAGTAAACCTGTCAGGGCAGATGTTGGGTTTCTTAAGCACGCCTTCCTTTGGTGCTACTGTTTCCTTATCCAGGGGTGGCGACTTGCCCTCATCCTTCACCTTTGCTGGTTGAACTGTTTTGGCTGCAACCTCTTTCTCCTTTCCTGTTGTCGACACAACTGTGTTGGCAGGAGTCCGTAATCCCGTCCTAGGAGTTGTCCTGAAGGTGCTGGAGACTGCAGGGCTGGGTGTATCGAAAAACAACTCTGGGGTGTCCATCCCTGTCATCCTTCCGGGACTCTGTTTTCTTCCTCTTTCCTCTAGTAAAGATCGCATGCTGATGAGCTCCTCTTCGAGAATCCTCTTGTCCTCAAGTGCGTCCCTCAACATGGTCTCCCCTCTGTCTGCCTCGATTCGAAGAACAGCTATTTCCTCCTCCAATAGCCCAACGTCCTTAGCATCCATATTTTAAGTTCAGTCTTCCTTATGTGGTAAGTAAATCTATCGTTGGGTTGGTTAAATGAAACCAATGAGAATAATTTGTTACGCCTTATCCCACTTCTGACACCAATGTGGCGGATCTCGATTTTCTCGAGAAGTGACGGTCTCGAGAACCCTCCAGACGAGCGGCAGTCCAGATGGTCCTAGGGCGATAATCCGTTTGGAGACTGTCTGTCGCCGCACGTAACTAATTTTCCCTTATATTGTTCGAACGATAAATCTACCCAACCAGACAATAAGTGGGACCCAGACACACAAGCTAAAGCTTCAAGAAGTCTCTTTATTCAGCCATGCAACAACTGCAGTTGCTTTACTAAAAATGCCTCAACAAAAGGCAAGTACTTAAAAAGATGGGGGTTTCCTTAAGGGGAAGGGTTTCCTTAAGGGGAAGGGTTTCCTTAAGGGAAAGGATTTCCTAAAGGGAAAGGGAGTTTCTCAAGGAAGGGGGTTTCCTAGGCTCCAGACGACCCTCCGAGGTCTCCTGAAGGCAGATGCCGATCCTCCTGATGAGCTCGACCCTTCGTCTCCCGCGAGGCAGTTGTCATTCCGGATACCTTAGAAATGGGTTCCTCAAGAAAGGGGGTTTCCTTAAGGGAAAGGGAGTTCTTTAAGGGAAGGGGCTTCTTAAGGGAAGGGATTTCCTTAAGGGAAAGGGAGTTTCTCAAGGAAGGGGGTTTCCTAGGCTCCAGACGACCCTCCGAAGTCTCCCGGAGGCAGATGCCGATCCTCCTGATGAGCTCGACGCTTCGTCTCCCGCGAGGCAGTTGTCGATCCCGATACGTTAGGAAATGGGCTCCCAAGGGAAAGGGTTTACTTAAGGGAAGGGGTTTCCGTAAGGGAAAGGGGGTTTCTTAAGGGAATGGATTTCCATAAGGGAAAGGGAGTTTGTCAAGGAAGGGGGTTTCCTAGGCTCCAGACGACCCTCCGAGGTCTCCCGAAGGCAGATGCCGATCCTCCTGATGAGCTCGACCCTTCGTACGTCTCCCGCGAGGCAGTTGTCGATCCCGATACGTTAGGAAATGGGCTCCCAAGGGAAAGGGTTTACTTAAGGGAAGGGGTTTCCGTAAGGGAAAGGGGGTTTCTTAAGGGAATGGATTTACTTTAGGGAAAGGGTTTCCGTAAGGGAAAACGAGTTTCTTAAAGGGAAATGGTTTCCTTAAGGGAAAGGATTTCCTTAAGGGAAAGAGATGTTCTTATCGATAGTCAACAATAAAAGTGCTTCACTAAGATCTGCCAAGTATGTCTTCGAAAGCAAATGGAGAATTCCTGCACAGAGGTAACAATAATAAACCCAAATATGCTGTCTTCAATCGAACGAGTATTAAGCTTCACTTAATCAAGTAAACCCAAGGATCAATTCCACAATTGCACCACTACTTATAAAAGAAAAGGAGTGTGTAACATTAACAATACAGCAGCTCAACACTCACGGTAAGATTTGCGGTCACTCCCCGACACAACACTCTGTCTGTCCCCACGATGCATTTCTTAGTCTGCCACTCTACGGCGCGCCAAAACAGTCTGGCCAGAATGCGCGCGAACGCTGCCTTATATACCCCATTCTAAAAATAGCGCACAAGCTATGGCGGGCAAACGCAACATATAAAAAGTATGGAGCGCCGATTACATTTCGTTACACAATGCATGCGACATGCTACCCTGTCTGTCTTCATTGCATTACGACTGGCGTAAAGGGTATGAACTTCTGCTGTCATAGCGAAACAAATTACGTTTTTTCCTTCATCTTTTTACCTGACGGAGGAAGCTGGAATTTCGTTTGCAAAGATGCTCGGTTCAGAAAAGGTGAATTTGCCGATCTATGCTTTCGTCGTAAACATCCTCAGTACGAACCTTCATGTCTTGTGAAGACTATTCGTGTGCGTAATTCCTCACACGATATTGGTTGATTTGATTCACAGGGTTTCATTTACAGCTCTATGGCTTAGTTGAGTGCATGTGTACTGCTGCATTATCTTCAATTAAACTTGAATCCTCAATCCTGATTGGTCAATCCATGGCAACTTGAACAAGCCGTGCTACATCAACCTCGTGCCCCGTGGGTACGACCTTGCAGCGCCATGTTGTTTCACATCATGCCTTGCGCGATCGTAACCCCTGGAATTGTGTGATTTAAATGTGCCAAAATATGGCACATTATAATTAGGGCTGCAGTTTATCCGTTTTACGTGCCGACGCCATCTTTAAAATGTTAAAAGTTGTGATTTTGAAGAATCAATCCTTTCCACAGCGTTTGGACGTTGTGTTAATTAGCAAAGATTTGTATTAAATGTACGTACCCCTTTCGTGCCTTTACAACCACAGATACAGGTGGGTTTTTTTAGCGAAAAACGCGGCTGACATAATCCATATCGTACAGGCATCGCGACTTTTGAATCATAATTTTTTTTCGTACGTGACGTTACGTGCAAAGCACGCGAGCGCATTATGGGCGCGCCCGGCGTGCGATCTTCGAAATGCGCGCGCAGTACGCTGTGAATAGCCATTCAGCGTCATTTACGTCATCATCACAGCCAGGGGTTAGTGTAAGGAACGAGCACGCGCCCCTGGAGTCGAGGCTGGTGCTACATAATATGCTAGTTCTAGTATATTCGAGTAGCGCCCCTGTTGTCTCAACAGAATATTCTTCTGGGTTTTTCCTCCCACCTCTAAAACTGTAATTTCTTCTCATTGTCTTCTCTCCACAGGTTTCTTCAGGCTTTCGAGCTTACAGTGCCTAGGGCGCTATTTGGTTTCAGTACCAGAAGTAAATAAATAAAAACTAGTGGTTGTGGTTGTGTACAACCACAGAGCTGTTCCCAGTTTTGATTCTCTATTGGACCGTAAACAAAATGATTTAATGATTTAAAAAAAATGAAATTAATAAAATTGAAATTATATATTACTTTTAAAAATTGCACTTCAGGTACAACCGGAAGTAAGGGTCAGATGACCTCAACATACACATTTTCATTTAAAACACTTCCCTGTCTATAAACCTACCATATTTGAGATCAATCGGTCAATCAGTTTTATAGTTAAAGACTACTTGTATAAAGATTGCCTCATTAAATATTCATGACGTCATAACATGAACATATTAAACTGCCCATTAATAATAATGCAACATATTTAACCTTTAATGTTGCTTAATGCTAATATAAGGTGTCAACTCCATCAAATTTATAATTCATTAGATATGCTAATTAGGGTCAACATAAACGCTTCCGGTAACACCGGAAGTAGAGGTTACATGACCTTGACATACCAATTTTCATCTAGAACTTATCCCTGTCTATATACCTACCAGGTTTGATATCAATCGGTCAAAATAGTTCTATATTTATAACACTGTAAAGATTGCCTGATTAAATATTCATGACGTCATAACATGCCAACAGTTAAGTGTAAAGTAATAACAATGCAGTATAATTATCTGTCAATATAGCTTTATATTAATGTGAGGTTTCAACATAATCAGATTGACTTATCAATTTTCTGTCTGTATACCTACCAAATTTGAGATCAATCGGTCCTGTAGTTCATTAGTTATAAGGCTGTAAAAATTGAGTCTATAAATAGATGTCACGTGACCCCTGATGACGTCACGATGACGAACAGTTTCGGCATACATCTTCAGATGATGGTTAATGACTATGCTGAGTTTAAAGTTGATCGGATTTAAAATAATTCCCAAAGTGGCTTGTAGAATAAAAACGTGTACAAAACCTATGGGGAAAAGTGGAAAAAGAGAAAAAACTAGAGCTGTATGTCTGTATGAAAACAGAACACAGGGCTTTTTCGCATTTAAGAAATTTTATTGTTTTGTTGGTCCTTTTGCAGTCACTTTTTAGAGTGCTTCATGCAGTTAAAGGTTGTTCAAAATGCTTATAATTATTCCTAAAATAGAATTTTATCACACATGCCCTGCAATGACGTCTTGACAGCAGTTGTCATTACACATTTTGTCATTGTGGTCTTGGTTTGTACCAAGTTTGAAGTCAATCCAATGAAAGGAAGTGTACAATTTTGGAAGCAGGATCAAACTGTAAATATTAAAAAAAATCATTAAAAAATGAACCGATGACGTCATCGTGACGTCACTTCGGATTTTGCAAACCAGTACCATAGAATGTGTTTTCAAAAATTGAATTTTTTATGACGTCATCATGACGTCACATGTTTTTCAAAACTTTGTGCAAATACCTATTACCTAACAAACAAAATACAAAAAGAACTTTGAACTTTGCATGTTGCGTTCGTGAGATATGGCTGAAAGGTCCAAAAATTCAAAAAATTATATAAAATCGCACGATGACGTCATTATGACGTTACCTCAATTTTTACCTATAACACACCCCGGCCTATCTACATACCAAGTTTCAACCCGATCGGACTTGTATTTTTAAAGATATAGGACTTTAAAATATGCACATTTGTGATGACGTCACGTGACCCATGGTGACGTCATGATGACGTCACTCTTCGGCATACATCTTTGCTATAGGGACTATGCCTGTGGTAACTATGAATTATGTATGACAAGGATTAATGCCAAAAGTAGCACTGAGAAAAAACGTGTACAAAGTCTATGAGATTTAGGCGACAAAAAGAAGAAGAAGAAGAAGAAGAAGAAGAAGGTAAAGAGGAAGAAGAAAGAAAAAAATGAGAACAAAAAGAAAGGCTTTTCCGCAACTATGCGGAAAAGCCAAAAAAAGGGGGAAAAAATTTAACGAAAACAAAAGCTGTTCCCAATTGAAATTGGGAACAGCTAAAAAAAAAAGGGGGAAAAAAAACGTTATTGAAAACAGAAGCTGTTCCCAATTGAAATTGGCCCAATTGAAATTGGGAACAGCTAAAAAAAACTTTAACGAAAACAAGAGCTGTTCCCAGCTAAACAAATAATAACAAAAACAAGAGCTGTTTCGGTGTGTACACCGAAACAGCTAAAAAAAAAGGGGGGAAAAAAAACTTTAACGAAAACAATAGCTGTTCCCAATTGAAATTGGGAACAATGTGGAAACAATGTTTTTGTATAATATTAATGTCAGGGAAGGCTGTTGACGTGGCTGTACTCGACTTCATCCTGACCAGGAGGAAATGGTGTAACAGTACTCAACTCTTGCGCCCAACAACCTCTACAACCTCTATTAATTTTTTCTCAGTTTTGGTCAATTTAATGTTTTTTGTGGTCTTTTCCCCATTATATTCGTTGCATGGATATAGGTAGCTCAGTTGCTTGCGATACCGTCAATAGCAATAGCTGTAATAGTGCATGGAGTGTAGGGGGTACGTAGTGGTAGAGGAAGTATCTTTGTTTTAGCAGTCAGCCACATCCCCTGGATGAACTCTGGCCCCTTCACCTATTGCGGCAGGCTGTCAGGAACTGACCTGTTCATGTAAGAAAGGCTGCACCAAAAGTGCAGATGTTTTCGAGCCACACTCCCCTGCACTGCACTATAGCTGCTTGTTATTCTTAACGGGAATTAACGCGCAGCTAAGCGTATACACTAAAAGCTCCACACATTGTAAAGAAATTTGCAAAACATTTGAATGACAAGTTTCTTTACCAATCAGAATAATTGCATACGTCCAGATTTACTGATTGAAACTTACTATTACAGTTCTTCGATCATATCATGTGTAAAGAATTGGATGGAGTAGAATTTAATCAGAACTCTTCTGCATACCAAAATAATTTTGCTCTGCCAGAGAAAGCTGTCATGAATCAATCAAGTCGAGGCCATATGTCAGCTCCATGCCCGCCCAATGATCTTGGTCCAGTCCGGCATGTAGGAGCACACATCCTCAGCAGTGGCAAAGCGGGTGTCCCATTGCATTCCAGCATGTCCACAAAGGATAGACTTCTTTTCCCAGGTGAGGCAGTGCCCCTTGTGGGCTCCGAGAGAATGATGCACGCAATGTCCTGCAAGCTCGAGACGGTGTTCCCGGATCCCTGCAGTGGCGCACCCAGGATTTGCTTTTTGGGGGGCACAATTTTTTTTTTTTTGGAAGAACATTTTGGCCGCGGAAGAAATTGTTGTTTGTTTGTTTGTTTGTTTGTTTGGGGGTTTTTTTTGGGGGGGGGGGGGTTGGGGGTTGGGACAGACTATTTTCACGTTGGTGGCACCACTAACACCCCTATTATACTACTCGAAAATATGCTACATACATAAATCATCACGCTCAAATCGTGGGACTAAAAGAAAAAAAAAAATTAAAACTTGACAACTTCTGGGGGCTCAAGCCCCCCCCCCCCCCCCCCCCCCCCCCACGGTGCGTCACTGCCGGATCTTTTCCGTCACCTCTGGCAAGCCAGCGTAGAGGTCCACATTCCTCATGTAATCCTTTCAGGGGATGTCAGGGTCTTACGCAGCATCCTGGTGTAACACACAACCAGACATATTTCTTCATCTTAGAAGTGAGGGTCCAGGTCTCAGCTCCGTACAGAAGTACTGCCTCTGCCATTGACACAAACCGTGATCTTTTCATTTGATCACTGAGTGCCGATGACCACACCTTTTCCATTCTGTGGAACACGGTGCTGACCACACCTGTCCTCTTCGAGTCTTAAGGTCTTTCTCACTGAAGCTGGGGGGGACCGCCCCCCCCCCCCCATGTTACCTTGTTGCCCCCCCCCAGTCGCCCCCCCCCCCTCCCCCCAACTGAGATTTTGAGTTTCTAAAAAAATTATCATTGATCTACATGACGCCATGGGCGTCAATCCTGGGGGGACAGGGGACATGTCCCCCCCCCCCACTTTTTGAAGGGTGGGGGACACAATATCAAATGCCCCCCCCCCCCCCCACCACCAGATTTTTGAACTCATGTCTCATTTACAGGGCCCTATTATGTACTACAATGTATCTTTTGCTTAGAAAATATTGGTTAAAGTGGTCAGAAATTGCCTCAGATAGCACCACAGAGCATTTAGAATCCACAATTTTTCGGGGCCCTTAAGCGGGCCCCGAACCCCACGCCTAAAGCTCAGAATTCTGGTAGCTGATTCAATGACTCCAACCTCGAAAACAATGTTCAAATAATTATCTTTTGCTAAGAAAATATTAGTTAAAGCATGGAGGAAAGTGGTAAGAAATTGCTTCAGATCACACCACTGAGCATCTAGAATCAATTTTTTGTCGGGGCCCTTAAGCGGGCCCCGAACCCTACGCCGTAAGGGCTTCGCGCTTGATCGTGCTCGCATCAGTTCTGATCAAGGTATGTCCGCCCCCCCCCCCCTTTTGAGAAGCGATTGACGCCCCTGCATGATGCCCCCCACTGAAAAATTCCTGGCTATGCCACTGCATGGAACGCAACTAAACAATTTGAATTAGTACTAAATGTATTTGGGATCGTGTCAAATGGTCAGTTTGTCCAGATACTTAATACGGCGGCCATATGGTTTGCCGTAAGAGGACCAACACTGGCCCGATTCAGGCTATGTACCCTTTTGCCTTTATGGTTTGACTTGAAAGGGCCGGCACCGGTCCCATTCAGGTTGTGTACCGTCTTGCCATTATGGTTTCCCAAAAAGGGACCGACACTGGCCCGATTCAGGCCTTCTACCGTCTTTTTATCATGGTTTATCGTAAGAGGACTTGCAATGGCACGGTTCAGGCTGTGCGCCGTCTTGCCATTAGAGACACACTCTTGGGAAAAAATGGTCCGGTTAACTTATTCCTTATGATGGGACTTGCGGTTTGGCCGAAGTCAATTTAGCGTGATCGGCTGACTGATAAGGTTTACGCACAAAACCCCGATCCAACGAGGTTTTTGTATAGAAAGCTGCCGAACCACATTTTGCGAGAGTGTGTCCGTAAAGGGGTTGAAGCCTGCCGGTAATGCTGAGCCATACTGCCAAAGTTACCAATGGCATCCCTACATTTTCTCGTGAAAATAGGACCCATTTTTGGACCCTAATTTTATCAAATCTGCTCTTAGATAATAGCCCAAAAGCTAGGGAGATGATCCTTGATTACTCGCACAATTCCACCGATTTTTTAACTAGACGGTCTCGTTTTTTACAAAAAAATGTGGGGGCACTTTTTATGCAAATTAACGACTCGCGTAAATTTTTGAAACCCTAATCAAAATTATTGCGCCCGCTGTCGGTTTTATTGCGCCACTTCTGATATATCTTCCGTCTAGCCCCCCCCCCCCCCCCCGCAGCCACCCCCTCCCCACCACCAACTCGAAAAATAATAGTAATTAAATACTCTTTAAAAAAGTGCTCGTTTATTCAGAAATTCACGAAGCATATTCACGCTGATTGGATGTTTCCAAAGTGTCTTTCCCATTTGCAAAAGTTCTTTTTAAAAGCCCATGGGGGCATGCAAATTGTGATTTGGCCGGCGTATGCAAATCCTTACAAAAACACCTAATTATTTTATATTCCCTGACGTGCCTTTATGTGCGCACCCCGCCCCCAATCGCCCATAAATAATAACGTCATTTCAGCTGGGTTTTGTTACTTTTGTAGTAGCTTGACCTCCCCCGCCAACAACTAAAACAAAAATAGGCAAAATACTGACAACCTTCCAAGGATATCAAGTGTCTCACATCTTTCAAATTTTATTTATTTTGTTTAATTCCTTAGTCTTATTGACATACAAATATTTAAACCAATTCATACAAATACAAAAGATTCCAAATGAGGAAAAAAGTTGGGCAGAAGGCCAATAAATTTGAGAAATTAATAATCACTTTATATCATAGATGATTATTACATAAGCAACGACTACATGACTGTGCACGGTAAAGCCAGGTTTTTGTATTTCGCCATTTTGTGAATAAGATTTTAAAAAGGGTAGATAAAACTTGGGAATGCCCCCCCCCCCCCTCAAAAAAAAATCCTAGATTATTTTGAAACATTTCAGAACTATATTTTGTCTAATTTAGCTATTATGTGAAAACAAATATTTGATGCGAGGCAAGTTCAACACTCGATATATATTGCGTTTATCCTTTTGTGAGGTAAGTTAGTTATTAATAAGAAAATGAAAAGACATGCAAAACCACCAAGGAAAAAAATTGTGCATACGAAGTAAAAAATATAACAAGTAAAAAAAAGTGCAATGAAATAAATCACAAAAGGACAAACACAAATGTAATTTGAGTGTCACTTATACCTGTTGCAATGCATTTTAATGGATAGAAGTTCCTGAACAGTTTATTCTTTAAATTTTCCTAAAAATTAAACGTTGTTGGTTTTCTAATAAATATACAATGGAAAGAAAGTCACGTTTTAGTTAAACCGACGTCTTGTTAAAGACGTTAAATTTAAATAAAGTTTGTTACATTTCTTCAGTTTTTAAACAATAAACTAATCCTTTTTGAAATCTTTCAAAACTCTTATGACTTAAATTGGTTTTCTTAAAAATGCACTTTCAATATCAAATTAAATTTATAGAGCAAAATTCTCCATTGTCAACTGAACAAAAAGCAAATAGAAAGCCTTTGGCGAGACCTCGTTTATAATTTACCGAGAAGATCCAATTGAATGCATTAAAGGTAAGGAGTATGAAATTATTAACTTATTTTCGCGATTAGTACACTGTATTTCCTTAAATCATATTAAATTTATTTCAAAACATTTGTGTCCTATATCCCCTTCAATTATTGAACGAAATTTCAATTCAGTTCACTGTGTCGTTCTTGAGTTATCGTCTCAACAAGGTGTGTTTTATTTTTTTCACTTAATGCCGACTTCGTTTTTATCGTAATCCACGTTGACAGAAGTCTTTATGACCAGTAAGACAAAAAAAAAAAAAAACTTATTCATGCAATAGTTTTGGATGACCCAGGACAGATCAAAGGAACATCCCTTCTCCCAGACATGTCACTGCTAAAAAGCCAGTGACACATTATTACCCTTACAATAATTTTTCAGCAAGTTTCCATTATTGTCCATTGTTAACTGTCTGTTGCAGTATCCGGTTTAAGATTATTTTAGAGGCATAGATAATTTAATGAAATCAAAATTACTTTTCATTTTATTTTAATGACGTTGCATTATGCAGTCTGATTTATCATTTCATGTTGTGCAAGCTAGTTTTTTTTAACTCAAGTTTCCGATGAGGGCATCCTTGTCCAGTAGAGCAGCTTCGTCATTGTCCAGTCTCGTCCAAGGTTGGTGGTCCTCATGTCCCACGCATGACAAAATAAACAAGCAAATTAAAAAAAAAAATTATAATATTAGGAAATCAAGCACTGTGGAGGGACAAACTACAATCAGAGGAATAACAAATTATAATCCTCACAACCTGGTCTTTTTTCGTTTTCAAAGTAAACTCAAGAAACCTCAAGAATCAGTAATGTCCAGGCCAGCAGGCGGTGTCAGTCCATCGTCGGTCCTCCCAGCTTGCGATGGCTTGAGGCAGGCTCATCCTCATCTCAGTAACACAATTCCCTCATCAGTCAGTGGTCCTCATTTCTCAACAAGGATTCAAATGACGAAAAAAAATCTGAAAGGAGGGTTCATTTTCGTCCAGACAAAGCAGCCTAGCTCATCCAGTCTGTCTCAACTTTTAGATCATCAGTTTCTTTGATGAAAGCTGCAACTCTTTCCTAAGTGGACAGGGGTACGAAAACACTGGGCCTAGCCCATTTGTTACTGAAGTGAAACATTGCAAATGTAGCCAATAATTATGTCTAAGCCTACCTATAACCAGGTCATGGGTAGGACCCAATGGAAACCAAACGATTCTACCCATGTTTCCATTATTTCCTTTTTAAAACAGACACGATTACTTTGTCATAATGTGCCGACGCTGATAATGGCAGGTTGCTTTGGAAACTGCATATAACTCGCACACTATAAACAACCATTAAAAGAAATTCACGTGACATTACGATGACAAAATGCCATCTTAATCCTTGCCGATCCCTTCCAAATCGGACTTACATTGAACATAGTACTATACGGAAGGAGGGTTACACGTAGGCTAAAATCAACAAGGAAATAATAGTTTTCTATGTTACTCTAAACCTGTCGCATATCTTGAAATGATTTCTTTTGAATTTACGTTAAGTACGATATACTCGTATCGCCCACAAAGATTTGATCGTGAAAGTCTACATTAGACCGATCTTTTTAACTACTGCAACGCTTTTTTCCATTATGGTTTTCTTGTTCTCCCCTTCAATAAAACAGCACTGTCGGCCTTACACGTTATCAAAGGTCAAAGTAAGACAACCAAATGAGTAACTCAAAGGAGAAATATATACTTGATGAAAACATGTATCCCTGCCGATCTTTCCAAATCGGACCCACATAAATGATGTAGATTAAGTTTAAACGTTTACAAAAACACACTGAAAACAGGGGCGGCGGAACCGGGGGGGGCTGGGGGGGGGGGGGGCAAACAGATTTTCCCAAGTGCCCCTTTTGCGGCCATAAATGTGCCCCCTCGAGATAAATAAAAAATGCCCTTAAAGTATCTTAGTATTTCTTAGAAGTGATCGTGAAAGTCTATATTAGACCGATCTTTTTAACTACTGCAACGCTTTTTTCCATTATGGTTTTCTTGTTCTCCCCTTCAATAAAACAGCACTGTCGGCCTTACACGTTATCAAAGGTCAAAGTAAGACAACCAAATGAGTAACTCAAAGGAGAAATATATACTTGATGAAAACATGTATCCCTGCCGATCTTTCCAAATCGGACCCACATAAATGATGTAGATTAAGTTTAAACGTTTACAAAAACACGCTGAAAACAGGGGCGGCGGAACCGGGGGGGGGGGGGGGGGGGGGGGGGGCAAACAGATTTTCCCAAGTGCCCCTTTTGCGGCCATAAATGTGCCCCCTCGAGATAAATAAAAAATGCCCTTAAAGTATCTTAGTATTTCTTAGAAGTGATCGTGAAAGTCTATATTAGACCGATCTTTTTAACTACTGCAACGCTTTTTTCCATTATGGTTTTCGTGTTCTCCCTTTCAATAAAACAGCACTGTCGGCCTTATACGTTATCAAAGGTCAAAGTAAGACAACCAAATGAGTAACTCAAAGGAGAAATATATATTCTTGATGAAAACATGTATCCCTGCCGATCTTTCCAAATCGGACTCACATAAATGATGTAGATTAAGTTTAAACGTTTACAAAAACACAAGAAACAGGGGCGGCGGAACCGGGGGGGGGGGGGGGCTGGGGGGCGCCCTCCCCCCCCCCCCAGATTTTCCTAAGTGCCCCTTTTGCGGCCATAAATGTGCCCCCTCGAGATAAATAAAAAATGCCCATTAAAGTATCTTAGTATTTCTTAGCAGTTACCATTTCCCAATAATGGTAGAGATATTTTTGATATAAACGAGGAATATGAAAACCAAGTCCCAAAACCCATACAAGACGGCCTGAACATGGGCACATAATGTATGTTTAGCATATAATCATTGGTTTTGAAGAGCACCCCCTATGTTGGAAGATGGAAAAAATCCTGGCGACGCCCATGCTTAAGTTGTACCCTTTCACATGCATAACCTGGCTATTTCTGGCCTTTTTAAAGGCAAACTTCTTGACAATGTCACAAAATTGCAGTTATTTTCGCTGACGAATAATACTTGAAAGATGTGGTGTAGGCCTAGAACTTGGGGGGAATGCCTTTAACATGCTGCTTTAATTGAAATTCAGTCATTTTCTTTACATCGATATAATGAAGTTTTTCCTTAATTTCCGTCTTTTTTTAACCTTTTTTCTGCCGTCATTTTCCCCACCGTTTACCAAAATTCGCTTTCCGACTTCTTAAAGCAGTGTAGTACCGTACCGGAAGTGGCTGCCGATTATAATTTGAAATTGTTTTTGTTGACATTATTTCGGTCATTTTTCCTAGGGCCTAGAAGTTTAGAAAATTACCGATTTTCAAATATTTATTTCAGTCTTTGGCTGCCGCTGTTAATCTTTTTACCGTAATTTTCGTCTCTTTAATTTCGTTCTTCCGCAATCGAATTGTTTTACTTTGTAGGTAAGAAAAATAACACTGATATCAAGTTTTATTTCTCTCACTAACGCTGTGATTTTTTAGCCGTGTAAACTATGTTTCGTCACTTCACTTATATGCCGCTTTCATTTTCGGTGTCATTTTCCTGTAGCTACCTGTAGAAACAGAGTGCCGTGCTGCGAGAAGAAACTCCACGTACTGTGTGATTTTCGTTGTTATTTAATTTGCACCGATTTGATTTTTGTTTCCACGTTGCGTCACACGCGTTTAGTCAAATATTTCGGGTAGGTATCGCAGTAAAGGTAAAAACAACACTGATTTCAGTTATTTTCGGCGTAAATTTCATCATTTTCTCAGCCACTTGTTGGAAGCGGAGAAGCATTTCTGTGAGAAAAAAATCCGCTCATGATTTGATTTTCACTGCAATGTATTTTACAGACATTTGACAATTTTTTTCTTCAATTTTCGTCATATTCGTTGTCAAATATTTTAGGTATAGGTATCTCAGTAAAGTTAACAAGTAACAGTGATTTAAGCTATTATTTCTTCCAATTATTTAGCGTCAGAATTCGTATTTTCGTCGTTTTTATGTTTTATAATATTGCAAATTTTTGATCCAATATTCCGCAAATTGGAAAGTGTCTGATGAGGGCATCCTTGTCCAGATAGAGCAGCTTCGTAATTTTCCAGTCTCATCCAAGCTTGGCGGTCATCATCTTCTAAAACATGACAAAAAGAGTAAACTAGCAAAATTTAGATTTAATATTTAAAGAGGAAATCAAGCATCGTAAGAGGTGACATAGTATTAAAGGAATAACAAATTTAAGTGTAGGCCTACATATCCCTGGTCTCTTTTCAAGTAAACATACCTCAAGAATCGGTAATGGCCAACCAAGCAGGCAGAGTCAGTCAACCGTCGGTCCTCCCATCTTATGGTAGCTTGGAGCAGGCTCATCCATCTCAGTAAGACAATTCCCTTATCAGTCAGTGGTCCTCATGTCTGTAAAAAGATTCAAACGACGAAAGAAAATATCCGAATTATTATTAAGAAATATCTGAAAGGTAGAGCAAGAGGGGGGGGGGGAGAAATGTTCGAATTAACCCCACAAAGCAGTGCACCACTACCAGCACTCTTTATTTGTGGGAGAATATAGAAGAGCGCCAGATCACCCATTTTGATTACTTGTTTCTGCTTATTCTTTAGGTACATGTAACTAAAAACTAACCTCAAGAATTAGTAATGGGAAGCCCAGCAAGCAGGTCATCCGTTCATCTGTCGGTCCTCCTCCCTGCTTCCGGTTCCTCGAGTTTCTGTGTGATGAGGCTGTCGGAGCCCTGACGATGTCTTGAGGCAGGGTCATCCTCATCTCAGTAAAGCGATTCCCTCATCAGTCAGTGGTCCTCACTTTGCTGAAAGGATTCAAATAACGAAAGGAAACATTTGAATTATTGAGCTGTATTCGTGCCAGGGATCGAAAGGGGAAAGAAAACATTGAATTAACCCAACAAAGCAAAGCCCTGCTACCAGAACTCGTTTGTGGACGAACATAATAACAGAGTCAGATCGCCCATTTAAATTAGTTCTGTGACTTGATTGTTCCTGTTAAGAGGAGGCCAACGTGTAAACTAACCTAATAATCAGGAATGGGAAGCCCAGCAAGCAGGTCATCCGTTCATCTGTCGGTCCTCCTCCCTGCTTCCAGTTCCTCGAGTTTCTGTTTGATGAGGTTATTGGAGCCCTGACGATGTCTTGAGGCAGGCTCATCAATCCCAGTAGAGCAATTTCCTCATCAGTCAGTGGTCCTCATTTTTCTGAAAGGATTCAAATGACGAAAGAAAACATTTGATTTATTGAGCTGTAACCGTGCCAGGGATAGAAAGGGGAAAGACAACATTGAATAACCCCACAAAGCAAAGCCCCGCTACCAGAACTCGTTGTTTGTGGACGAACATAGAAGAGCGCCAGATCGCCCATCTGGATTAGTTCTTGATTGTGTCTGTTTAAACAGGCTACATGTACACAAACCTGATAGTCAGTAATGGGAAGCCCAGCAAGCAGGTCATCCGTTCATCTGTCGGTCCTCCTCCCTGCTTCCGGTTCCTCGAGTTTCTGTGTGATAAGGCTGTTGGAGCCCTGACGATGTCTCAAGGCAGGCTCATCAATCTCAGTAAAGCAATTCCCTCATCAGTCAGTGGTCCTAATTTTTCTGAAAGGATACCAGAAGTCGTTGTTTGTGGAAGAACATATAACAAAGTCAGGTCGCCCATTTTGATGAGTTCTGTGACTTGATTGATTCTGCGAAGAGGAGGCCAACATGTAAACTAACCTCAAGAATCAGTAATGGGTAGCCCAGCAAGCAGGTCATCCGTTCATCTGTCGGTCCTCCTCCCTGCTTCCGGTTCCTCGAGTTTCTGTGTGATGAGGCTGTTGGAGCCTTGGAGGGTTGATTTTCGTCCAGACAAAGCAGCCTAGCTCATCCATGCAGTCTCAACTTTTAGATCATCAGTTTCTTTGATGAAAGCTGCAACTTTTTCCTAAGTGAACAGGGTTACGAAAACACTGGGCCTAGCCCATTTGTTACTGAAGTGAAACATTCCAAAGCATTATGTCTAAGCCTACCTGTAATAAGGCCACTTGTTACCAAATAGAAACTAAAGAATTCTACCCATGTTTGCACTATTTACTTTTAAAAGCAGACATATTTTTTTTGTCATAATGCACACGAACATGTGCCGACGCCGAAAGTGGCAGGCTACCAATAAGTTGTACCCTTTAACAATGTACTTTTTTGGTGGGGGGGGGGGGGCAATTAGGTCTTTTTGAAGGCACTTCTCGACAATGCCAACAATTTTGATGTTTTTAAATGCCGCTGTATATATCTGAAATTCAGTCATTTTCTAAACAGATATTTTGTTCATTATGGTGTTTTTTTTCCTCGTAATTTCGTCAATTTCATTTTCTTTTGCTGCCGTCATTTTCCCACCGTTTGCAAAAATTCGCTTTCCGACTTTTTGAGGCAATGTAGAACCGGTATTTACTGCCGAGCATAATTTCATACTTGTTTTAAATCTTAATTTCGGTCTTTTTTCTGTGGCCAAATTTGGAAAGGCATCGAAGTTTAGAAATAAGCACCAATTTGCAAGTACATGTACATGTGTTTACTTCTCTCGTTGCGGATGATTAATTTTTAAGCCGTTATTTTCGTCATTTTGATTTGTTATTTCCATAACCCATTTTGCTTACTTTGTGGCAAGAAAAATAATACTGATTTCGGGTATTTTTTACTCTCACTAACGCTGTGATGTTTTTTTAGCGTTATTTTCATCATTTTCCTAGCGTGTAGGCCTACACGTAGAAAGCGGAGTGATTTTTTTTTGGGAAAACAAAATCGCTTACGATGTGATTTTTGCTACAATTTATTTTGGACCGATTTGAATTTTGTTTTCAGTTTTCGTCATACGCGTAGTCAAGTAAATATCCGGGTAGGTATTGCAGTAAAGGTAAAAATAACACCAATTTCAGGTATTATTTATTCCAATACTGCCTAACATTTTAAAGTTGATTTCGTATTTTCGTCAATTTGAGGCTTGTCGCTTCAAAACCGTAACATTTTTTGCCCGACGTATTGCAGTTGCGAAAAAAAATAACACTCACATTTCAAGTATTATTCCTTTCAACATCTGCTTCAATTTTGCTTAACGATTTGACATTTTCGTAGCCGAAACGATTAATTTGATTTAAAAACATTTAATTTTGTCTATTGTCAGAGACAACAGACGGATACCATTAAAAGAATCACACCACACAGAGAGCAATGCACACAAAGGCAAAAAATCAAACATGCAACATTTACAATGAAACAAAATACAATCTACTTTTGAGTTTTTTCCCCCAAAAGTCATTCTCTCTGTAAGCATTTTTTTACTCGCAGATAAGTTTATCTTTAAATACTTAATAATGAACCGAGCTTAAAAGCTCTTCACAGAATAAAAAAGTCTTTTATATAAATTGATGTAAAGTATAATTAACCAAAGTTATGACTTTTGATTTTACTACGATCATTAAAATATGGTCAACTGTCAACTGTGCCCTCACTGCTCACAGACTAGCGAAGTATAGAAAATGCGGCGCTTTTACAGACGCTGTTAATCCCAGATTTTTTTAACTTTTAGTGTTACTATAAGAGCGTATATGTCACCTTAACAGAGAGCTCATTTAGGAATTAGTGTTATCCAACAGTTTTCTCTGTATGGCTATTTAAGTAGTAACGTCCTTCCGTGTTTTTGTTAAATGGTTTAAGTTTTGATGTTCAAGTTCTTCTGAAGGAAGGGGCCTCTTGGAAATCGGCGCTAATATGCACCGAAGAGGGTATCCCTTACAAGTGACACTGCACCAGGCATGGTCACTGTCAATTGCCGATGGCCTAGATTTTATGAATCTTGCTTGCTCTTAAACATTTTATACAATTATAAAGAAATTATATCGTCGTTGGTGGACAACGCACCAGGCATTGCCACTTTCTGTAGTTGTTTTACTAACTTTTGTTTAATTAGTGTTTTGAGTTGGGCAAAGTACCAGCCAATGTCCGTATAGAGGGCAGCATTCCAGTTGATGATCGATAAAACATCACAAAATGACTCTCAATCAATTTCAAAATCGACTTTAAATTTGCGAGTGAAGTTTCTTAATAGCGAAAATAAAATAAAATACACCAGTACTTTCAAGTTTAGGGGGACAGTGTTATTCATTAGACAGATTTTCGTTTGCATTAAGTTAGTGTTATTTTTATATATTGTTTTTTTTTTTTTTTTTTAGAAAACTTTAAAAACTCCCCATCGCACTGCCTCAGGCTCAATGTGCGCATGCTCGCAGTGGGCTATGCTTGCTCCCTAATTTTAGTTTGCTTCATTTTCCCTAACACTGTTCATTGCACTTTGCTAAACAGTTCCCTAGATTTTATCACTTCGAAGTATGGTACACGAAATCGCGCGATTACGCAGGTACGCGGATATGCGGATATGCGGATACGCGGGTACGTGGCTACGAAGACCAAGAGGAGATGAGCATATTGTTCCTATTTAGGACCTACTACTATACATATGACAATCACCACGTACGTACGTGATACATTTAATTATCACATACTTACGTGATAATATAATATTACGTACTAACGCAATATTAGTATTATTATTGCGTACATACCTGATAAATAAGTACATATTACGTACGTACATGTATTGCATATGTAAGTGATAATACGTGTATCCTTAAACGAGTATACGTTGTGTATACGTACTTAATAATTATCACGTGGGCCCTACGTACGTAATAATTATCACGTGGGCCCTACGTGATAATATTACCTACGTACGTGATAATATTCAAGTACGTGCGTGAGTTACGTACGTACGTGACAATAACACATACGTAATAGTATTAGGAAAATGAAAAGAAAAAAAAAACTCCCATGTCCCTTCACGGTCTTCGTACCACACCGTCTCCGGTCTAGCCAGAAAAAAAAACCAAAAAAAAAACCACGAGTTTGCGAACATTACGTATGAATATGCCTTATTGTCGAACGGAAAAGCGATAGAACGCGGTGCGGAGGTTTCTAAACACGTATGAGAATATTTCGCCGAATCTATATGCCTATAACATTATCCTAACACTCCTACAGATCCAGCAGCTGCTTTGCTTTGCGGATGCTGCATAATGCACGCCTGCAACGTCTGCACCCCTCCCAACTTGACCTAAAAAAAACCCAACTAATTAATTGTTTGCATCTGTTTGCATCACTTGCACCAACGTTTTGCCAAGAATGTTGATTAGGTTTTATATTGTTTCAATTTATTTTTTAGTTTCTGAGACTGAGGTGGAGAACGTCTTTTAACCTTCTCCAGAAAGGGAGTTACATAAAACCTGCAAGTCAATGTGACAATGAAGGAGACACTGTCACAGGTTTATCATTGAAAATACTGGTGTAAATTAGCGAGTTTAATTATTCAGGGACAACAATTTGAAGAAAAAAAAAACTTCCACTGGAATGCTACCCTTCAACTGTTCCACGTGCGAACGCAATGTCACTGCACGTATCAAATTCCTATGCAAATTAACTCACGTGCGAACACAATGTCACTGCACGTGTCTGACAAATTCTTTCGAAATTGTATTTTCTCCCCACGTGCGAACACAATGTCACTGCACATTTCAGACGAATTTCTATGCAGATGTTATACTCAACGTGCGAACGCAATGTCACTGCACGTATTTTATAAATTCCTATATGCAAATTAACACACGTGGGAACATAATGTCACTGCACGTGACAAATTCCTATTGGCATTGCATTATTATTGAATAAAATAATCATTTTCGTTCAACCTTAATTCTGCTGTAATTTATCTTCCATGTAAACTTTTTTTTAACATCCAATGAAATTTAAGGAGTTCTCTGTTTCAGGTGACAAAACTCTCTACTTTTACCAGAGCTTCCTACAAAAAATTAAAGCATTTTACTGCGTTGAAATGAAGTAATTTATCCGCTCAGCCAGAAGACAATTCCTGGCCGGCCAGTGGCTTCTTTTTTGCAGTCTCAAACTTTATATCTAAACTGCTTCGGATTAACGGAGCCTATAGCCACGCCCCATTTTACTTACAAACGTGCGAGCGCAATGTCACTGCACGCGTCTGCTATGTCGAATTTCTATGCAAATTAAACGTGCGAACGCAATGTCACTGCACGTGTAGGACGAAATATTATTCAAATTTTATATTTTACGTGCGAACACAATGTCACTGCACGTACCAAATCCTATGCAAATTTTTTATCATTCGTGCCGAACACACGTGCGAGATGAATTCTTATGCAGTATTGTACGTGCGAACACAATATCACTGCACGCTTGAGACGAATCCCTAATCACTTATTATTGCTTATCCCCAAGTTATACTTTATACACAAATAAAGGCCTTACACTTACTTAAAGTGGCCCTAGATTTTGTAGGAGAACCTTATACACATGTACATTAATCAGAGACATGTAACGTACCTCTTTCTACTCTTGAAGACATTGCCCCTCTTGGTGTTGATCGGAGTAAATGGTAACGATGTATTTGTTAATACAATATAAATTGGACACAATGTGCACGTTCAATTAGAATAAATACAGAGCCAAAATGATAATTTTGAGCAGTGTAATGAGTTGCATGCAGTGAGCGTGAGGAGCACAACGACAGTAATGAAGGCCTAGCCCGGCACCAAAACAACAGCTAAAGATAAAGCCCGTGCACACTAGGTCGCTGTACCATGGTGATCAACGAGGCATGAATGTAACAATAGGGCTGGAGTCTGAGTGGAAATCTTCTAAACACGTTATTTGCATAATGTGCATTCAGCACAAGCCTGGGTTAGAAATGAGAATCGGATAGAATGCTAATGACGTAATCCCGATGGGCGATTACATTTTGGTCACTTAGAGGGGTGGCACAGTTTCATACTGATCAACTTGAGTTGAAAACAATTGCCTGTTTAAATAAATCTGTGAAGGACGAAAACAAAATGTACTGCACCCACTTTTGGGGGTTGAATTTTTGGACTGACCGGTTACAGTCGCATCACCGGGGCACTTGCTCAATAAAAGGCATCTTCCGTTGGTGTAGCAGCGTATCCAGCTTTATTATTATTTTTTTTTGGGGGGGGGGGCACATCCGTGCTGAACTTGATGTCGACATGTATTTTTCACCGGACACTTGGCCTCCGTAAAATCAAATGGGGGGGGGGGGGCTGGGCTGGTACCAAGTTTACAAAAATTGGAGCGCTCTTCGAAACCGGCCATTTTATTCTGGTTCTGTATCTGGTGGAATATACTGCATGCATAATCTCATCAGTAGGGATGTAATATGCAGACGCCATGGTGACCGAGCAGATATGTACATGAAGTTGTAGCGTTTTCAGATTATTAATTCTCAATTATCAATTCGTCTTAATTTTTAGTTAATTATCACACTTTAATTATCAATGTTCCTTTTTAACTTTTTAATGATTAATTCTCTCGAATGTATTACTCATTGTTTTCCTTGTAAGGCTATGCAATGTGTAGTCCCTATACTTTTATACAGAGCAAATGACCTTCACTGCCCACACACAAGTCTTTGGTCACTAAACCAAGTTACTTTCAAGATCATTGTTTTAAGGAACTATATTACTCATTCCTAGTCATTTTTCTAAGACTCAAGGAAACCACGATATGACTAAGTTTCCCCATTCTTAAGGATTTCTTATTCTCAAGCCTTCCTGTTTCCACCAGTATATAAGTGCTGCTCCACCAGCAGTATCTCATTCTGTTTCATTTTGTTTCAATTCCAATTCTGTTCCATTTCTATTCTAGTCTATTTCAGTTCACCCAGTTCTCTTTGTCTCAGTTCACTGTAACCAGTTCAATCAATCAATGTGTATTAAAATATTGTTGTGGAATAAACAGTCACGGTAAACACAGTCCTCAACCAAATTGTGTATCGACCTATCCATTCCCCAACAAAGTGGGCCCCCTGATGATGTCATCTATGTTAAGAGACAGAAATTCTGACTTGAAAATTCCAATGCTTGGTGCTTGACGTATTTCCGGTTGAAATTTATAATGTGCCCATTTTCAAGGCCCATTGTAGAGGTTTTAGGGCTCGGGTTTACATATTCCCCGCTTATACCGATTGCCACTTAATAGGGCGAGCACTGGACCAATTTCGACTCAGTGGTATCTGTACCGTCAACACGGAACCGTTTTGGCGCAATCCAGCCAGCATAGCCCGCTTCTGGTCCTGTACCGTTTAAACTGTATGGTACTGCCACAGCAAACCCATGATTAGCTGGTATCGGCCTGTTTACTGAGTCAATGCCATCTTTGAACCTAGGCAGGTAGAAATCTCTGGCACTCCACGATGTGATACAACTCTGCCTCTCTACAACTACATGCAGCTAACCACTTTTGTAGCTCCATTTGATTAAGACGGGTCTGTGATCGGCTAGTCCTGGTTCTCAAGCGGCTGTTTTCCTTTGAACCCATGTCGATGTAGCACCTGTTGGGAGGTTTTCCGCCGTTTTTATAGTCTAACCATGGCAATCGGTGGGCGTTTGCTCCCAGTCGTTGCTTCCAGTGTTGGAGTCTTGCCACTTCCCTGGATGTTGTGAAGGATTGGACATGGCTGAGGAAGCTTTTCTTGACTTCAGCCTTTTGTGCCGAAACTTGCCGTCCCTGGAGGAGGCGACACTCGTCATTTGTAAATATTTGTACATCTTAGCTCGGCTGGCAACTTCCCTTCGGCAATCCGAAGAGGAAATGCCAGCAAGGAGGTGCAAAATACTTGTGTTGGTGGGATTCAAGCATCCAGTGATCAAACTGCCTGTTGTTTAAGGCTGGGTCAGGTTTCATGGTATGGGCTGATCTCTCCCAGACGGGGCACGCATACTCTGCTGAAGAATGGCACGGAGCCAAAACGGTTCATCTAAGGGTGTGTGGTTTGGCTCCCCTTTCGGACGGAGGTTGTTCAATTTCTTTATGATGTTGTTACGGGGAACTAAATTTGGATGACTTGAAATGACAGGATGCGATGGAGGGTCGCTCTAAGGTAGACAGGATGGCTGCAAGGGGCTAATAATATTCCGGACCAGTTGATGTTAAGGGTCGGTTGGCTTCGCGGTTAACGTTCCTGAGAAGGAACGAGCAGACTTGGGTCTAAGCGAGATTGGCACGGAGGTGATTGCGCTCATAGTATAGAGACGGCTAAGTGCTTCTATGGCTTCGAACGGAATCTTTCCAGATGTAACACAAAGATCGTCTGCGTAGATGAAACGCTCAATATCCTGGTCTAAATTAAATTGTAATTTGTTTTGTGTAGACGTATACAGCAACGGAGCTAGCACAGTGCCTTGAGGTGGGCCGTTTTCTTGCCGTCGACAGCGTTTTTGTTTTGTTCTGAACAACAAAGAAGCATCAGTCTTTGAGAAGGGCTCCGATATGATCCGTAACTATGATGCGAGGTATATTGGGTCAACTTCAAGATCATTTTCAGGAGGCGGCAGTGGTTTACAGTATTACATGTGACCGAAAGATCCACAAAAATAGCTCCACTTCCAAACCCATCCTCAGCTTGCTGTGCTTGTTGGCTTGTTGTTGACTTGCAATGTCGCAATCCAGGTTTCGGGGGGGGGGGTAGGAGGGATGTTTCAGCAACGGGGACAAGCCTGTTTAGGATCAGGCACTCGAACATGAACAAAAACAGTAATGGGTTCCTGTCTGGACCATGTTACCTGTGGCCTCCAAAGCCTGCAGTGAACTAGTTAATGTGGCTTCAAGAATCAAAGTGTATGCGGTGCAAGACGTGCATGCAGCACCTTGCTGAGTGCAATATACTCTGCGCTTGACATTGTGAGAATAAGGGCGAGCACTTTTAAACTTTAAAGTTTTGTGAGTGATGACATTTATTCTCACATACTGTTGTTTTACTTGTACTTCATACAGTATTTTCGGTGACTGCAGTATAAATCATCGGTATTCTGTTAGAGATTTTATCTTCAGTTTGACTATTTTGTGTGTATAACTAAAATCATCTTGGTCTCTTCTGAATAAAAGAGTTGTTTTTCCTGTCACTGAAAATGTATGTTTTGCCACCTAGACAGTAGCCATATTTGGATCGTTACTATACGTATTCAGTCACTTATATGCTTTAGAAAATGTTATTGAAGTAAGGATGTGTAAGTAGAATCACCAAAATATACTTTTCAAAAAATTAAATGATAAAAAATATACCCAAATATGGGAACAAACATATTACAGGGCAGGTATTTACGATTTATGCAAATTAGGTACCCGGCTTCCCAAAAGAATTTCAGGTGTCACCCCTTCTAAATATCTTTTCTAGAGCTATAAGAATATATCTGCCAAGTTTGGTGCTTTGGACCAGTCGGTCACGTTCTTGTCAAAAATTCGGTCTAAGCCACCTGACTAAATCCATCCACAGCAAAAGCAAATGTGACATATTCCCTTTAACCAAATTGGCCAATATCGATTTTTCAGACAACCACACAATACCGACTTTGCGAGGTTTTAGAATGATGAATCACCCGATCGGAAGTTAAAAGAAAAATTTGAAACTAATGTCTCAAATTTGCTGCTTCTTTTTTAATTATAAAGTTCTGGACTCCTTGGAGAGTTGTGAGTATTTCACTGATTTTTTTAAGTGAGGGCATGGTCTGTACCGTACATGCCCTCCCATAGACTATGGTACGGCCGATGAACGATGTCCGTGATAAAAAGTAAAGAGCGCCATCATTTGACAGATTTCGTTTCTAAATTCAATCGAGTGGTTAAAACCGGCATAACAAAATTCATTTGCTCCCTCTCGAGGTTTGATAAAATTTATTTTTAATTTGAGCACTTTTATTACAAGAATATAATATTTATCGTAAAAAAAACCATAATTATGTTGATTACAGTACACCTCTAACAGTTACGACCCGGGCACTACATAACTCGATACACGGTTGGCTTTCTGCATCTGTATGTCTACCTGTCAGTATGAGGAATAAGCCAATCAGCACAGACCTTAGTGAAAGCTTCTTGACAATGTTAATGTTTACGTCTGTTTCAGCGCTACACTACACAGACTATGCCACAGCCATAGTGTTATTCGACCTCGACAATGTCAAATTGCGTTCCGATTTTATCCAGGCTATTTTAGGTTTTCGGTGGTCCTATGAAAGAGGTGAAACATGAGTGAATCTCGGAGAAGACGAAACAGTAACGGGACAAAGCAGAGGTTTGGAAATGGGGCAAGCGAAGGAGATTCCGCGACTAAAAACAACAGTCACAGGCATGACAGGCATGACCCGTTGATTACGACGAAGCCCCCGTTTTCTTCAACTTCAAGCTCTGTCGCAGGCCATCATGCCCCTGGAGGGTTGGCTGTCGGAAGAAATCCCTCAAATAAATCCAGTGAACGCGAGGGAAGCAACTCTGGCAAGTCAGGCAGTTTAGCACCATCGACTCTGCGAGGGAAATCTTCCAATTCAAAGGTTTGGAAATGGAATAGGCCTCAGTTCGGCATTCCAACTGCGCATGCACACAATGATATTAATAATTACGCAGTGGCTATTGTTACGGCAGCCGTAACGCATTTCCCATTTTCTATCGTTACGGTAGACTGCAACTTTTAAAAAAAACATGACAAGAAAATATAAAATTAGAAGGAAAAAAGTGAATCTGAACGTTATGAAATTCGGACTTTATTTCCCTTTTAAAAAAAATCCTCCAAAGCCTCAGGTTAGAAAAGGGAAAAAATTCGAGTGCAAAACTGAGATTCGAACCCGCAACCTCGCGGTGCAAAATCCTACCCTCTATCGCCTGAGCTGTCGCACTGCTCGCTAAAATGTGTGGAAACAAATAATTATATACTTGCGTGCATATCAAAAAAGTATCGTAGAGGGCGCTAAACAACGACTGCCGTAACGATAGCCACTTCGTAATAATTATGGTTCACAATCACAGGTCATTAGGGATAATCAAATGCGCATCGAAGGTACTCCTAGAACTATGAGGCTCCGCGTGAGCGGAGCCTCATAGATCAAGAAGCCCGCAAAATTGCCTGCAGCACAAAACACTAATAAAGTACAAAAACGTCCATCAAAATGCAGCCATTTCACACAGAACCGCTGCACAGTTTGCCCCTATACTCCGTACTTTATCTCTTGACATACTCACGTATCTTGTGCGGAACTAACATAGGTGGATTCTGTCGGTTTTTAGGCCAAAATGATGAAAAATATGCCCTTTCCGCACTGAGCCAACCTGACACTTGAAACGTGCAAGCGAAATGATGTGCATGCGTACAAGTGCATGTACCGTACCCCCCGCGGCGCGCTCCGAGCGAACCGAAAAATCATCGCTCGATCATAATGCGTGCACGTTTCAAGTGTCAGGTTGGCTCAATGCGGAAAGGGCGATTTTTTTCATCATTTTGGCCTAAAAACCGACAGAATCCACCTATGTTAGTTCCGCACAAGATACGTGATTATGTCAAGAGATAAAGTTCTCATAGTTCTAGGAGTACATCAAAGGCGCATGAACGTGCAGGGAGACAGGCGCACAACAAAAACATAACAGCCCCCGCTAGACATTAATCCACTCTCGTCAACTTCCAGTTTAGTCCCTGGTGGACCGTTCGGGAGTCTGATCTACAGTACAACTTACATGTACAACAAAACACTTCTGTATCTGTATCTGTATGGTTACGTTGCAGAAACCTATTCAGGCATAATATTGCAACTGAGTATAGGTACTCAAGGCACTGGGAGTTATGTCTATTATTAGATGAATGAAGTAGGCCTACATGAGAAATATGAGACCCATTATGTAGCACCTAATTGGTTTACAAGGTGCTGTGGCCACAGCCGGGACACCGGGGTGAACCCCTTGTCTGAACGACAAGTGTACTGGGTTCTTTAACGTGCATTACACAATACACGGGACCTACAGCTTTACGTCCCATCCGAAGGGCGAAGCAAGAATGGTTAAAGTGCCTTGCTTACGGGCACAAGTGTCTGCCGGCGGGCTCGAACCCACGTCACTGTTGCCTCTGAAACACCAGAACATGAGTTCGGTGCTCTTAACCGCTATGACACTCCATTGCGTGTTAATTACGAGCAGAACGGGCGTTCATGTGACATCGCGTAACGTCGCGTAACGTCATGTCAGCAATATTATTCCGTATGTCATGTATGTGGGTCACTTCTTTAGTAGCCTAAGTGTTCACTTTGGGCCTTTTGAAAATTTGGAAAGTTGTTTTTTCAGATTTTGAATTTCTTTCATGGGATGTGATCATTATGTTGTACGGCAACTATAATTATCGCATGGCACAATCTTTAGGGTCAGATTTTGGTCAGATATTGCCTGATATCGCACCGCAAAGCATCAAGAATAAAACAATTTCCGCTGCCCTTAAGCGGGCCCCAGACACCACGCCGTTAGGACTTAGCGCTACACACTCGCATTACTTTTAATCACATTACATGTATGTCCCCTGCCCCCTTGTCCTTTTGCGTAGGTGCCACAACTTGCCTTCACCATTTGCTGCTTGTTACATTTCATGCCCCCCCCCTTTAGAAAATCCTGGATCCGCCCCTGTCTTTAGGAATGGGGCCCATTCTACACAGTCGCTCACCGTTGTGCGCATGTGTCAGTTTTCAACTTAGTGAGTAGTGTTTCTCAGACCCGACTTTGCTCCCCTTTTAAAAGTTCCTTTAGAGCTATGTCAAATCAAAAAGAAAAACTAAATCTAAGCACTCCAATTAAAAGAAGCATCTGGTTTAAAACAGTAAAAGTAAGAAAATATTTTGGGAAAATCAAGTAAAACATAAAAGTAGGCCTAGTTCGTACTAGTCCAAAAATTTGGGACTCTCAATACTGTGCATGAGAGTCCCAAAACTTAAGGTATTGAAAACATGCAAAACAAGAAAATAAACTGGCACCTAAAACAACCAGTCCAACACAGCTTCAGTACTGCATCAATCAACCATGCCAAAAGAATTTAAGAAACATGTGGCATGAAGCGGGAACTAGTCTCAATTTATTACACATTTCTCCATAGTCAAGCCACCAGACTATTGACACTGAATGAAGAGGTCAGTCTTTTCAAATAATAGATGGATCATGGATGGACATGTACCAGTCTAGTATTTAGCCCCATTTTGAAATCACTTGACTTCCCTCTCATGTGCAAAATATTGAAGAAAAGTCTCCTTTAAAAATGGAATTGAGTCTGCAAACTTGGTTGGTGAAATACTGAGGGCATTTTCTTTGCCCCAGTGGCATTTTTTGAGAAATTTGCTGGCTAAACTGTGAGTAAAGTGGGCCTGATTTAGTTTTGCACGTTTCAGAGCACTCCAGAGCCCTGTCTGAGTTCGTACATGTATGTAACTCCCATGTGGTGTCCAATCCAGGCGTCTCTCAAAAGTGGAAAAAAACGTGCCCGCTTTTGTTGGCGCACGGAGCCCATAGCTATTCAGTTTGCTATTGTGTGGTGTCTCCTGTCCTTTAAAATGAGGAAGAATACAACGTACATGTAGGGCCTATACATTTCTTCCTGACTCTGCAGTTTATCGTACTATTAGGCCTATTGTTTGAACGTGCCATTTTGGATTGTAATGTTCTTAGAGCATAAGTTAGCCCTATACTGGTAAATGTGGCTTCTCGGTATTGTGAGCCACACTTCAATGCATGCTATATTAACTGAACAGTTTTTTTTTCTGAACTTGAAAACAAAAACATGATGGGTCCCTCCAAATGCATGTTTGTGCTGACAGATCAGACTCCTGCACTCATACCAGATGTCAGCGGCATCTGGTTCTTCTGTAAGGGATCCCCCAAAGTACACATCATTGGACCAAACTTGTTTTCCACTCTAGTGGCTGAATTGAGATTGACGCTGTTACTGTGTGCCCCGTCTTCATACATGTACCTTTGCTGTGTTAGACCCTTCCACCAATGAAAGCTTGCCATAATTACGTGTTCCACATGGGCATTAAGGGTAAACAATCACTTTAACCCTAACCGTCCCAAATCCTCCAAAATCCTTTTCGCAAATTGGAGGAATTTGCAGGATTGAGGTTACATGGCAAAAGTGCGTTACTGATTTTGGAGGACGCACTGTGTCAAGGTCTTGGGCCTGACCTTGCGTTGTTTATTCTCAGCCATGCATAATTTAGTCCTTGATTATACTTGAAATCCTCCGCACTGCTCCAAGATGTCACTGCCTCTGCCTCGACATATTGATAGTCATAGCCGGAGGATTTTTTTACAGGATTGAGGCAGTGGTCACCCTTCCACGGACCACATTCAAGAAATACTGGAGGAATTTGCAGGATTGAGGCTATATGCTATTTTTCCACGAGGCTAATTGGAGGATTTTGCAGGATTGAGGCTACATCCTAGGAAAAATGCCTAGGGAGTTAGGGTTAAGGGATTGACTAAAAATTCTTGAGATCTCTGTCCATAAATCTGATTATAGAATTGCTCATTAATAGCAAGAGTAATGTTTCTTGTTTCTTGCAGGTGTCCTACACACGTTCCCAGAGCTATGACAAAGTGCGTCGTATTGTCAGTGAAGAAGGAAGACAAGCTCGCAATCTTGTCACATGGAATGTTCCAGTGGATGACAGCGATGACAGTGACAATAATGGTAATGAAAGTGACTTTGAAGTGGTTGAACTGTTCACGGACTTTGAACTTAGGGAATCACTCAAGAATTTTTTTGTTTAATTTACCGTACAATTGTACGTCATGGTAAGTAAAAGCAGCGTCATTTCAAATATTATTTGGAATTTTGTTCAATTGTGGTGAAGTGCGAGCATCACATGTACATATACGTATGTACATTGGTCGGTGACCTATTTGGCCTAGTGCAGTAGGCTGATTTCTGGCCTTTGTTGCATAATGTTACATTCGTCGTTGTCGGCATCCTTCGATCTTGTGCTGGAACATCGCCTGCTGTGGCTATAAAGGCCGATACGTGAGTGACAGTCTCTGCCGCACACGGTGCACCTCAAGGGGGTGTCCTGAGGGGCTGCCTGACGGCTGTTCTTTCTGCGAGCGCACTTGTCCTCGGTGGCCTGAGTTTATACCAATATTTCTGGGAGCAGAAACTAGTCTATCAGTGGAAAGAAACAACTTGCAAGTCATGTTGCAAGAAAACCAAATACCGAATGTAATAGGGCTCGCTCAATGACTGTCGTCTCTGTAGGAGAACTGCAACCGCGTAGTTTACGCAATCAAGCACGCTTTGCACAGTGTTGAAAATGTTCCAAACACGTGTGCTTGTTGTTGAACTGTGTTCGAAATACGACGCAGCCGATGCGCGTTATGCAAGTTGACGCTCAAAATGCCGATGCACGTGGATGGTCTGTAGGAAATGACATCATTCGAACTAGACCTATATTGGTTTGTTCACATGGCTGAAATTTGCATATGTGTTGATTGAGAATTAGACAAGCTGCTCACCAGGATTTGATTGCCACCTGTCAGAACATCATGTATTGATATTTTTGTAAGCACCGTCGATATCAGAATTTTCAATAATCGATCTATCCCATGTAAAAGTTCAAGACCAAAAAGATGACTCTTTGATTGAAAAAAGAGCAGCTTTATCCAGAGCGTCATTGCTCTAACTTTTTAAACAAATCTCAGCGCTGGCAGTTTGTTCAGAATGGGAGGTTTCTTTTGAGGTTTTACATTGGGGGAGACCACGAATTCAAGTGAACGCAGAGCACAAAGCGACGCCGCATGGTATTTTCCAATATTTTCATTTTGTGTCACAAGCACAAGTTAGCGCGTTTTATTTTAATATGTACAGCAAACGATATATACACAAAGTAAAAGCAAAAATGGGAGATTTATTTTGACGATAATCTGACGCATTTTGATATTTTCGATATCATTCCTCAATATTGAAAATTTTGATATTTCAATATGATTAAAACAATTGCTATCGGCGATATCGATGTCACAATAATATCGAATAAGCGAGAAATCTTGATATATCGATGGTGCTTATTTTTATGGTAGCGGACTACCTGATATTTAAAAGATGCAAACTGAGAAGATTAAAGTTTATAACATCTTCATCTTCTCAAGACCACTTACATTTTTTGAATATTCATATCAGAAAAATGCTATTCAGATATTCGGTGGGTGATCGAATATTTGAATATTTAGTAAATTCATTCAGCTCAACCCCAAAAGTATCGATGATATTGTGAACGAAGAACAAGGGTGTAAATTTGTACACAAAGAAAAAAAAAATCAATTACATGTGCGTTAATTGGGAGACTGACTGATTGTTATACTGTATTATTATTTATATCAGGCATCCAGCGGTAAAAATAAATCAGTGTATTGTAAATGTATGCTTTTGTAAAACGTACCCAGATGACAGCAATATTGTCAGTAAAAGTACCCAAATTGCAGACAATGTTACTTTTGATATTGTCCGGCGCGCCATCCTCCAGGCATTTTCACTGGTTTCCGCATGATCAAGAGTGTAGAAACTCACAGTTGTCAACCACTCATCAGAGCGTAGCGCGGTACCGTCAAACACAGACACCCATGCAGCGAGCAGCGGGCCAGGTATAAGCGCACTGATGTCAATAATCACAATGGCAGCTTCAAATAGTTTGACGAAATAGGAGAAATGAAGATGGTGTCTTGAATGTATTTCTTGCGAATCAGTCGGATATAAATAATAAATAAATAAAGTCAGCCGGGTATAAATAATAATAATAGTATTGGATTTTTTTTTCTCGGGGGATACAAGATGTATATATTGCACGCGCTATGACGATGTTGCACTCGTCTTTGACTCGTGCAATATTGTCATAGCTCGTGCAATATATTCTTGTATCCATTTCAAAGCCATCCAGTATGTAATAATTGTTTTGTTTTCAGGTAAACCAGAAAGGCGGAGGAAACCAAAAGCCAGAAGCAGTGCTGTCACTCGGAGTGCCCGCTTGACACCACGGGCCACAACTCCCCGCAAAAAGAATGTGCCCCACCCTGGAAATAGTCCCAGGGACCAGCATCAAGACGGTCAGGGTTCCGAGGCTGCCAAGCCTGATAGCAAGGGTGCTGCCACTGCTGCTACCAATACTGCAGTGGCCAAGAAAATGGATCTAAGAGCCCGATATTGGGCCTTCTTGTTTGAGAATCTGCAGCGGGCAGTGGATGAGATCTATCAGACATGTGAAGCAGATGAGAGTATCGTAGAATGCAAGGTACTGTTTTACAGAATTGTATGTAGCCAAATTGGGAAAAGTGTGGTCTGGAAGACGAATATACATGGCAGTCCCTACTAAAAAAACCCCAGATTTTGGGAATTGTGGTTGTGTGCTGCATGGATCTTGAACATACTGTATCGTCGCATCAGTACAACAAACTCCCCTCTGCAACAAAGTTGTATCTCGTGCGAAGACGCTTTGTCCAGCAAGGTTGTATCTCATGTATCTTGGCATCCATTGACTCTGTGTCTTCATCCGAGTTATTTTAAGCGAGATACAACCTTTTGACATTGAAAACTCACGTTTCACGTACATGTACATGACGTCACACGCCATTTTAGGAGATACGACATTGTTGCACGGACACGACGATACATTATATATTTTTCTTGACAAAGTGGACATTGTATATTGATGTCACCTAACGTGATACACTTTGATTTTTTACCTCCAGCACCTTGCCAGAGCAAAAGTTTTACCTCAAATTTCACAGGAAGTGAAATTATGGCACGTTCTAAATATCCCTTGTGGATAAGACTCAAGTTTACCAACCCATTAGAAAGTTGCAAGAGAAAAGTGTAATAAATCGAAACATTTTTCCAATTCATCACATCATCAGATGTCAGGCCCGACATCTGTATATTTGGTGGGTCAATATCTTTCATTTCATTGGCTAATTTTGCAAGAAAAGAAAGAAAATGTCAATTCTTGTGAATCCTTTCAAGTAATCTTTTTAATTCATTCCTTTAGATGCTGTTCTTACCATACATGTAGGCCCTATGTGTTTATAGTATGTACGGTACCTGTATATGTTGGTACATATTTTAAAAACACATGATATTCACAATGATATTAACACAGTTTTACCGTGGAAGGTGTATGGTTTGTGATTTACAAAAGTTGAATACATTTCACGAAAGCTTCTGAATGCCATATTTAGTTTGCATTTCCATTTAATTCAGACTTTTACAGGTACAGTTAACACATGTATGTGTAACACAAAGGCCCTATCCGAATGACGTGGCTACGACTTGACATTACACACGAGTCTATGGCAAGTGGCTGCAGCCGCTACCATAGACACGTGTAGAAATTGAAGCCGTAGTTAAATCATTCGGACACAGCCTGACATGCACCACACATCTTATGACGTTCTTTCCAAATTTATGTCAAGACATGCGTTTTGGAAATCTTCATGGTATGGTTATTGTTTTAATTACCAATTAATCTAACACATGATATATAACACATGTATGCCAAATGAATAAGCTTTTTCGGAGTTCCAAATGCGCATTCCTAACCTGTGACAATGTGCATTGTTTGTCTCAAATGGCCTTTGACATCATCGCGCCACTGACTTTACAAAAAGGCTGTTTGTGCATTGTGGGTACTGTCAAAGGGCATTTGAGACAAACAATGTGCGTTGTCACAGGTTACGAATGCGCGCAGTTGGAACTCCGAAAAGGCTTATTTGGGCGATTCACAATGCAGTGCGCCATCAAGAGTTTGCCATGGAGAGTCCATTTTTCAAGTTTACGGTCGACAAAACATGGCCCATTTGAATGAGTGTCAGTAGACAACTTGAGCTGATATGTTGCAGATTGGGGCAAAGCGTTCTGCCGCCTTACAAAAAACACCATATTGATAAAAAGACAAGAAAAGGGCAAATGGATCCTCGAATCATACATGTACGCTTACAAAACTACTAACTGGAAAAATTTACAATTTCAAATGCCCCGCGCTGTGAATTTGTCGACAATCTCCTACAATGCACTGGGAAAAATGACCTCTCCGTGGCAAACTGTTGGTGGCGCACTACATTGTGAAACGCCCGAATTGCTCTACCACCATCTTGATGCAGTCATCTTTTTTTCTCCCCAGTTGCTCCCTTGCCTTATTCATACTATTCAACTGGTATTCTTATGAAGATAGAACATTTCATAAATATTTCAAATTATTTCAACATGGACCCTGTTGAGTTTCTGAATTTTCAATATTTTCATGCACTTTTTACGCACTGATCAATTTGATTTCTTCTATAAATTGGGATAGGCCTAGTTATAGGCCCATAATCAAAGAGTGAAGGTTTAACAGATTTGGCTTGGTTTACTCGTTCTGCATTTCTCTCTTTGAGAAATTATCTGCATAAATAGGTAAACAGGTTGTAGTTCAAACTTGTAACTAAGTTGCACTTGTGTCAAATTTCAGAATTAGTGAGTAAACTACATACTTTCAAATGGTAGACAGAATGACAGGTTATTCTATATGAATATACATGTATCAGAGGCCAGAGTTATATTAATTGACCTGGTTTTCTCAACAGGAAGTCATCATGATACTCAAGCGGGCCACCCATGACTTTGAATCTCTCATCAGACGTATCAATGTACAGAAAGACTTTGAGAAATGTGACATTGAGAATAGGTATGTCCACATGGCGTCTAAAGCTGTAGTGTTCTCACCGCCATGTTGCAGTGTCAGTATGATGTGTTACTCATGTTTAGGATACTAACAAACTGGTTTCCCATGTGACCCTTCAGTAACCACATGTTTCCCCACGTGACCCTGCAGTAACCATATGTTTTACCATGTGACTCTGCAGTATCTACTGCTACAGTGTATACAAAGCACTCTGATTGATTCTTGCTTTGTTCTCCAAATACATGTGGCACAGATGACTTCATTTGTGTTTTTAATTTTAACTGTTACTCTGTATACTTTTAAACAAAGAAATGTTCAGTATGCATGCGTGCCACTGCGATCTTGTTTTCAAATTTAGCTTGTAAGCAAACGCATGCATCTATGCTGCTCTGTCTCCACACAGATTCCACTCTTTGCCCTTACTTCTTCCTTCTGGGCAAGCGTACTTCTGGAATTTTTGCTGTAAAATCAGCCTATCGACTCTGTGCACAAACGGTAGCTGGTGCATGTAGATAGCCTCCTTGTTCTGTTGTTCATCTCCCCTGTGGAGGATTTAGGAGGTGTTTGACTGAGTACCAAACAACTTTTTATTAGCAAAAGTCTGTAGTGTCTTCATGCATGTCATGTGGCATGTGTGGCCGGGTGGTGATCCAGTGATGTAGATTTCTATTTGTCACTGTTCACAGAGTACTTGGTCACTTAGTCTATAGGGGTGTTTCCAAATAGGGCAAGCAGTGTAACAATCTTAGATGTAGTGTGGAGGTTTCAAAATACAGCCTAAATGTATACACCAAACTTTATGATACTGCCTGGTTGACAAGGGAAAGCTTACCAGAGACACATCAGCCTTGAAGGAATGGGTATGCTTGCACCTTTTTGTGAAAATGTTTTATACAAATCATAAGAAGAGATTTTACAGAAAAATAAGTTAATTTACTGGAAGGTTTCATTTTTTTTTTTTCAAATTGGTTGTTTATTGACTTCTATGTATTGAAAAAGAAGAATTGATGCCTTTTTCACTAATTTCTTTGCATGCACTGATTAAAAGTTTAATTTTGATTTGATTTGTTTTTAGTGGAACTCTATTACAAACACTGCGTTACCAAACAATTGGCTAAACCAAACATTGTTCTAGGCTTCCAAATTTTATGCACAAAATAAGGAATGACTCTGCATCTTTCGAAATTGCATCCATATCATCCATTTGAAAATGCTTCTCAGCTGCAATTGGATGTCAAAAAGCTTGTTTTATAGAATAGCCCTGAAAATCTCTTCGGCAGTTTTGGTAAACTGGTTCCCAACGCCCCACTATGAAGACAATAATAAGAAAAATAATAGAAGGGCACAGAACCAGTCTACAACTCTGGCTCCATGGTCTGATGGTAGCAACAAATGCACTGTTCATAAAAATGACAAGCAAATATCGATGATCTAAAATGATGATACATGTATCAGGGAGAACTTCACAAAACTTTATTCTCTCGTTTTGCATTTGTATTTTTCTCTTATATTTTTTTAATAAGGATTTAATGCTCAAGTATTCGAAAGAAGCACATTGTGATTTTCAGATAGGTTACCGCTGGTATAAAGCATCAATTCATAAACTTAAAATATTATATAACTTCAATTTTCCTTTGATGAGAGACATGCTTTCATTATTTCCCATCATTTGGAATGGAAAGTGCAGTGGAATGCCGCTGTAACGAACATCGCAGGATCTGCAGAAATAGTTCGTAATAGCGATCGTTTGGTATAGCGATTTTAACATGCCGGTGCTCCATTGTACTCACTTTTCAATAAATAGTGCCCACAACTTTGCCTTGCACGCCGGCCCAGGTAGTTACAGAAAGACGACTTCGAACACGTGCCCACTATTGAATTATGTAATTACACAGTTTTTGAGCTTACTACCTACAGCAATGGGTGGATTTCCCCTTCTATTCCTTTGGGAAATAATAGCCAGTTGTCACTCTTCTGTTGACATTTTAACAACAATGTTCGGTTCTGTACACAAAATCGGGAGCCAAGGACGATGTTCGGTATAGCCGAATGTTTGGTATAGCGGAATGTTCAGAATAGCAGTGTTCAGTATAGTGACGTTCCACTTAACATGTAAACGGTGCCATATTGGCAATTTATAGTGTAGTGCCAGTGGCTTAAAATTGGTATGCCCGACATTCTTTTTGTGGATCCTATCATGTTTGTTATAGTGATGTTCTACTGCATATCTTGCACACTCATTAAAAGTGTGCCAAAGTTAGACACTTGAGATTGATGTCTCACACAATTGTATTTGTTTTGCTTACAAATCTCGTTGCATAGTTTGCTGTGTTGTTTTTTAATTACTTTTTTGTTGTGTGTTGCGTTTTTGAATTAATACATTTTTTGAATTAAAATGAGCCAGTATGAGCTTTACACCCAAAGACTAATGACAAATTTTGCATGTGCACATGTGCTTATCTACATCTTGGTATGATTAGCTACATAAAGGAATCAAAGTTACATCAGAATCCAAGTCACTCACTAGGCCTCACATACCCATACAAAATATTCTTCCTTCCCCCAAAATTGTTGGACATGCTTTGATTCGCCAGGTGTCAGCTCATATTGGTATTGTTATTGGTTACTGTTACTGCTTTCACCCTTTCTCGTTTTCTCTCCCCTCTTCTTTGTTTTTTCTCTCAAAAAACTCTCTTCATCTTCTGCTGTTGATTGTGCGTTTTGCACCTACTGGCACTAACTGCAACTCTGAAATGACCACACAATGCACAGACCTACATCTATTGTGTGGGAGGTTCGGAAGTCATCCTCACCGGCTAAGCATAGAACACCCAGCTGGCCACCTGACAGTAGGGCAGCCAGGCCTCGCCGGTGGGTTACTTCATGTCCTTAACCCATACATGTGCAGTATGTGCAGTAAAAGGGCCTGCTGAAGCAGAAGGGCCAGTGTGTTACTGAGTCACTGACTATAAATAATGTGCTAAACTCCCAAACTTTCGGGTTCACTTGGTCACTGTTAAAAAGGACTACCTGTATCACCCTTGCGGCTTACGGTTGGTCATAGGTCAAGTAGGGCTAGCAGTTCAAGCCTGGCGCACACGAGAACTATCTGCTTTGCCAAAAGTCATTTGTGGCCAATGCGTAAACAGATAGCTCCCGTGTGCGGTCAGTTTTACCAAAGATTTTGGTCATTCGTGACGCTGCGCCAAATATCTAACGTGTTCGATAGTTCTAGTCACTCGTGCCCAAAGTCTTACCGTGTGTGGTGAATGAAAGCTATCTGCTTTTGGCTTGCGTGTTGAGCATATGCGTGCTTCTGTCATATGACGTGAAAAGGCAAAATGGCTGCGCCCAGTGGATTAGTGGCATCTGCAATCTTGGACGACTAAAACTGACCGCACAAGGGAGCTATCTGCTTACGCCATCGCCCACGAATGACTTTTGGCGATGCAGATGGCTCTCGTGTGCGCCAGGCTTAAGCGAAACAGGAATTCCGTTTCACCTCCAAGACATTCAGTGAACTCTTGCTTACATTCTGAGCATTTTTGTTTAGTATGCAATGTTCTCAAAAGAAAGTGTTCCTGGCATTTTGCTGCTCTTTAGTTGCCTTGCTACCTATCTAGGAAAGAAACCAGATATACAAAAGTTGAAACTGCTTAATAGTTGTTAAAAAAGATATTGTATAATTGACTGTAGTTGCGCTTCATTATATAGGCCATCAGCCTCGGTCCAAAATTTTGGCAACCGGTATCAAATGAGAAGAATAATCGTCATAGCGATTTTTGGCAAGGTATACACCTCCAGAGTTGGAAAATATGTGATAGCATTGCAGCGGTGGCAGCTTTTTAGGTGTTATCACCCTTTTTTTCAAAATGTCCATCAAAATGCTTGTTACCACTGTAGGGGCGGTATACCTTGCGCATGCGAACTATAATCATTTATGCCCTGATTTGATTCTGACCAAACCCCAGGCTGATGGCCTAATAGTATAGTCAAGTACATTACCAGTAAACTCACAAGAAAGACCCCCTCCCCAAAAAACAACATCTTAAACGGATGCATAATGACAATGGAGTGTGTAAACTTTCCTCTCATTTGAGTAGCTCATTTGATTGACTTGCGTTTTTTACAAGTACATGAAGTAACAATGCCGACAAAAGCATACTTGCTTGAAAGATCTTGCATATTTTCAAAAAAGTAAATTAACTTAAAATAGCGGCAGTAAATAATGGTATTGTCCACATTCAGTGGACAAAACATAATTTTCACCGAACAAACCACAACAACAACAACTTAAGTGAAAAAGATGGCATTGATTGCTTAATTAATTTTGTTGGTTATTGTGTATCAGAAATATTTTGCAAAGCACTTGAGCAATAGTACTTGAGAATTGTCTGGCAATGTGATCACTTTTGTGTCTTTTCCCCATAGGCCTAATTCTTTGGCTTGGGAGGTCCGTAAGACTTCCCCTGGGCGGAGTCTTATCAACAGCCCCACCCCAGAAGGCCGGGACACTCCAAGTCCTGTCAATCGTAGTCTGAATTTTAGTGGGCAGGAGGCTACCAAAAACAGAAGCAGGTAAGTCTGAAACCTCCAGATGATGCCATCCTCTGGTTTATTGGAGAGATTGTTTATTCAATCATGTGGTTTTATCATCAACAGTGTTGTATTGAAATAAGGATCATGTATATCAAGTTGCTGTACTAAAAGTCACATTATTTATCTTCTTTGTCTCGACATTAGAAATGCATGCATAATTTTTAAGAGATTCTTTGAAGTTGTGTAGACATTGACCAAGTACATGTATATGTTCAATTTAAATAGAGAAATGGTATCTAAGGCTTTCTTTGTGTGTAGTGGAAATTTGAACCGTGCCATTTTGAACAAAATGTTCATAGGAAAGTTATGTTGAGCAAAATCAGGATGTCAACCAAATTTGTTTTATGACATAGATTATTTGGTCAGTACCTTCCGCAATTGCTTCTTGTATAAATTTTGCATACCTAGCATCTAGTGTAAAAAAAATAAAATAAAAGGAGTTGTTTACGTCATACTAACGAGCTGGACACAGCATTTTATAGCTAGAGTGGTGTTTCGAAAAGCAGAAAGTAAAATTTTCCAATGAAATAGTTGGAAATTGTTAATTTTTGACTTGTTTTGAATTTTGGACTGAAAAGGTATTTATGAATGGGAATAAATACGTACTTGGTTGGTGTTAAACACTACATGTATGTTTAAGACTGGTTGGAGTCTGGAATGCTGATAATTACCCGAGCCAAATGGCTCGGGTAATTATCAGCATTCCAGACTCCAACCAGTCTTAAACATACATGTAGTGTTTAACACCTCCCAAGCACACATTTATTCCCTTATTAAAAGCTTGTATTTACTTCTAGGAAGGCAAATTCTTTTAAATAGGTTTTTTTGACGGTGTATCGTTAAACCAAATACTGCACAGCATTACCATTCAGCTTTTGATGTCAGTTTTTATTCCTCCACTGCAGAGTCTATTGTAGCACAAACACTTTCTAATGCTCTTGCTGTTCTGTTCACAATGATTTTGATTTCTGTTTCTCAGAGTCTAATTTGTTATCCATCTTGAACTCTTGCAGTCCTGTGCCCTTAGTGACAGAAGTAGCAGAAACTGCTGTGGTGGCCAGCTGGGCTGATAGGGTCAAAGGTCACACCGTCAAACCCATCGCTAGGGTACCAGGAGTGAAACCATCAGATGTTAAACTTGGAGACAAGAAAGGACAGGAGAAGGGAAGGAAGCAAATTGGCATGCGTGATACTCAGATGGTGAATGGGAAGCTCGCCCCAGCCGAAGGTATGTGCACAGGGTGTCCCACAAAAAAATGTCCCTCTTGATGAGGGTGTACAGAATTCTCGTAATTTATGAAAAAAAGGCAAATTCAATTATAGAATTGATGAGCCCAAACATTCTTCTGTCTTGTGTGAATTTTTTGTTGGATTTGGTTCAGTGGTTCTGAAACAAATGCCATTAAAGTGACACTAGTCCATTCTGCTCCATTCAGAGTTTGATGATACAGGGGTTCCCCCCCCCCCAAAAAAAAATGTCTCTCTCAGGCTTGTAGTAGAATTTGAAAAAAAAATTAAGTATTATTTCTACTTTTCTTACAGAATTGTGAAGCATATTTATCAACTCTTTTCTGTAAAATGTCCGTCGGATTTGGTTCACCGGTTTTCCAAATAAAGGCAATTAAGTAACACGGTACTATTTTGCACCATTCAAAGTTTAACATTTAGCTTAAATTGGCTTTTTGATTAGATTACTAAACTAAACAGGAGGAATGCTATTGTTGACATTTCTCATTGTTGACTGTGGCTTTTTGTTATACTATCTTCTTTAATTATAACAAAGGAGTGTCTCAAACACCTGTTACATTGTATAACAGTTCAAAGTGATTCAGGACATTCAGGCAGTAGGCGGGCCTGAGACAACAGAAACACATTGTGTATACTCTCAATGTATGTATTGTCAAACTTGGAATAGAGCAAAATGGAGTAGTGTTACATTAATGGCCTTTGTTTCAAAACCACTGAACCAAATCCAACAAAAACTTCACACAAGAAAGAAAAATGTTTGGGCTCATCAATTCTATAATTGAATTTGAATTTGTTTTCATAAATTACGAGAGTTCTGTACACCTTCCAGAGAGACATTTTTTGGGGACATCCTGTTTGTGAGCTATAACACTCGTAACCAGTCTTTCTGGGTGCTGTGCGTGATTTATGATACATACATGTAAGTTAATGTGGATATTTGAATAGAATCAGTCGGGATGATTTGGAGATTTTCAAGCAATCTCATCGGCTTTTTTTGTGAAGGCACTCTGAATTATATATTCAGCCTGGACGAGTGGTCACACCCAATTAATCCCAGATATACATGTACACTGAAAGCAATAAGACAAATACAGTAAACACCGGCTAAACCGACATCCTACAAATGGCTCAAGTCGGCTGTCTGACTAAAGTCCCGATTGTCCGTAATGCATTTCCATTCCATTTTTTCTATTTCTAAGTCGGCTTATATAAGTCGCCATTTCGCTCAAGTCATCGTGTTACTCTCGGTCCCCTTTCCATAAAAAGCATCACAAAATCCTTTGTGTAAGTCGTCGTTCAAAAAAATCACGCATTGGCATTGACTTCCTACTGCAGTTGGCATGAAGTGCTGAGTGAAAAGTGTTTTGGCACGGCCCACGATCGCTTGCATGCATTGGTGTCGCAAAAAGGTGTCCTACTGCATACATCGCATAGGCATCTTGAGCATATCAATACCAGTACCCCCTCTAGGCTGTACGCATGCGCTCTGTCCATTTGGGGGGTCGTCTTATTGAATGACTAGTGCTGCAGTCAATGCGTGCGTGGTATACGTACTGGAATATACAGTATCGAACCACGCACCCATTTAATTCGTTACTGTGCACAGACATATGTCCGATATATACACGTGGTCTCCACTATCAATACCCAAAACGTGGTGATAAATTCTACAATTAATTTGCTGTATTCAACTCAAGCATTTAGGAGATAATCCAGGGTAAATCGAAGCCAATTAGTGCAATGACTCATATGTGCTAAAGGCCATTTATGCATGTTATGTAAGCCGGCAAAATGACGACTAACAGCAGATGTCAGCATTCGCGTAAGTCGTCATAAATTCTCGGGTCCCGAGTGTGCCGACTTAGCCGGAGTTTACTGTACATCGAACAAAAACAATTCCAAGTGCATATTAACGTACGGTAACCAGTTCACGTCCGATGACGGATAAACATGCAACAAGCGAGGCCGGAAATGTCTGTCAGCGACAGGCTTGCAGCGAGCAAGGTCGAAAATATCAGGGTGTGCTACCCACAGATGACGGCCTGAACCCGTCTGGCATCGAAGCTTGTAAAAAACAATCCCGTGCCTGGGTCTGGTCAATGTCAAAATAATCCTGGTGCAAACTGGCGTAAGTAAAAGTTATGAAGTATTTGACACAACATGATTAGATGTCTTAGGTTTGCTGATATTTTGTAAACAGATGATGGAGAAGGCTGGGAGACGGTGCAGCGGAGTAAACCCAACCGCTCCAGACCGTCCTCAGCTAAGAGCAGGTCTCATCATAGCAGCACCAGCAGTAACCACTCAGTCAAGTCTCAATCTGGTATCAATCCCGCGCCTGATAGCAGCAAGAATCCTCAGCAGACTAGCACTGGTCAGAAGGATGCCAAGCAGGAGCGATCTCGCTGCAGGACTGACAGTGAGAAGGAGAACAGACCGCTAGAGAGTCATCTGGTCAATCGAGAGCAGCCCAACACCAATCAGAAGATTCAAGGGGAAAGGTCAGAAAAGTCCAATACTGAACGTCGGATGGACAAGAATGAGAAGATCTCTAATTGCCCTATAGACACCCAGAAATCAGATGAGGCTAACATTCAGGATTTGGATCCAGCTATTGTTGCAGTTTGTGCAGGTAAGTTTTTAAGTATAGGGTGAGTAGAAAAAAAAGGAAACCCAAATGTCGGGACTATTGTTTTGGTGAAGTTCTGCATGTAGCACTTCAAAATCTAGGATATGAAAGTTCAATTCATAAGCTTTCTTTTAGTGCAAGAATCATTCAAATCATTCAAGTTACGGGTTTTAAACACAACAACCGTTTTAAAGTTCTGTCCATTGATCACACAAAAGTTGTGCATTCCTTTAGCAAAACGAAAACAATTCACATAGGAAATTGATTCTTGTACTAAAAGAAAGCTTATGAACTGGGCTTTCATATCCTAGAGTTTGAAAGTGCTACATGCAGAACTTCACTAAAACAATGATCCCCACATTTGGGTTTCGTATTTTTTTTACTCACCCTGTACATGTATAAGACATTTCTTTCATAAAAGATTGTGAAAATCTCCCAAATGATAGTTTCATCACAAACTGTTTATATAATGAAACGATTTATATTGTGTTCCTGCATTTGCTTTATACAGGAATGAGTGGTTACCTACTGCCATCCAGTGATCAAGTAGAGAGTAACAAAGATAACACTGAGGACAAATTGGCTGCTAAACTGGATAAGGTAAGGCATGACTTGTGTCAATAACAAGCACAGATTGAGAGTGTCTGGAGTATCTTTAATATAAATAAAGCACCTCTAGGGTTAAGTTGATTGTCTATTCATAAATACCTAAGACAGTTTACCCATTCCTATTGGTCGAGAGCCCGTCACGTGGCCGGTCTTAAACGGATGATAAAGACATGGCTGGCTGGTCTGTAACACTTTTGAAGTGTTTATGAAATTTGGACTCTATGAAATCCAGTGCCTTTTACCGTTTTATTGGTTGAACGTTCACAATCCTCACATACATGTAGGCCTGCGCAATACTACCAGTGAGTCAGTATTTCATAGTCCTAAATTCAGACTGCACCGGTGCATCTGCGTTGTGTGCCACAACACACAGTACGCACAAATTGTTTGTTTACTAGAGGGCCTTGCCATTGTATAGCTAAAAGGGTTGTTTTCTTGATCAAAATCATTGACAATATGTGATGCGATCAAGCTAAATGAGTCGTTTGTTGGGAATTTTTATTTGAAAATACAGGCCAAAATAGGGCCACTTCATCACGTCACTTCATTACATCTCTTGGTGTTCCAACTTCCATGATTTTTGAACTCACGGTAAGGATGGTATCAGCGTGCAGTTTTCACAGCAATAATGCTGAGATTGTGCTCTTGTCAAATTTGTAAAAAAAAATTTTTTGTCCAGAGTCGACAAACGATGTAGCTTGATCGCATCACATATATAATTTTTGACTTGTTTCAACTTTTGAACAGAAAAAGTCTGGATGCTGATAATTACCTCGCCTTTGGCTCGGGTAATTATCAGCATCCAACTGGTCTTAAACTGAGTGGTTAACACCTCCCAAGCACACATTTATTTAGCATCTTTGTAGAAGAGAAATGTTTCACATGGACGCAATCATCAGAGATGAAACTTTTTCAGATTTTAATCTGAAATCAGATTTTTTTACTTTTCCACTGAAATTTTAGATTTTTTAAAAATCCCACAAAAATGATTAGGCCAAAAAAAAAAAGTCTCCGGTTTCTGGTATGGAGCTTGTCCAAAAAGTGGTGCGGCGACGCGGCTTTTTTTTTTTTTACCTGACATTTTTGCTTCAAATGTCGGCTGATGACTGCAAATGGTGCCCGACTAAACTTAGTGCAAATATATGAGAGTCCAGGGAGGCCACATAAAGCTTATTCTCGATCATAACCCCATAAAATAAACACGTTGAAATTGCACAGCAGCAGAATTCCAGTCAAACCAGTGAGTTTGGCGGTTTTGAGACATCATCTTTCATTGAAAAAAAAACGTTTTCATTTTGCCGACGCGCATGGCTACGGCGACGCGCGCGCATACCAGAAACCGGAGACTTTTTTTTTTTGGCCTTATCTAACAATTTTTCCACATTTTTTTTGTTTTTTCATTATAATTTCCAAAAAAATCCATGAAAAGTCAATGAAAACGGCACGTAAAATTTTCACAAGTGTAGTATTTTAAATTTTTTTTACCACCTGTGAACGGAGTGATTCTAGGGTAGAAACCCACCTAGGCCAACGTTGATCAGATCCTTTTCCGGCTGGAGAAAAGGTTAAATACTGACCTATGACATGGAAAAATTCACTGGGTCCCACGTTGATGCGCTGCGTTACTCTGCACTGTGCGACGCTTTGGCAGCTCGGACCCAAGGTCCAATTTCAGATTTTTTTGCCTAGGCCAGTTTCATCTCTGAATCATGAGTATAGGGAGCATCTTTGGAATGAGATGGAGAGTATTCTAAGATTTGAGATTCTCTGTGTAGTGAGGTGGATGTAGGTATTCATGCTATTGGATTCTTTCTGCAACCCATTCCTCCCCAGGATGTCAGTGTTGCCATTGATGAAGAGGAAACACTGACGAATGAGATTGAAAAGTGTCAGGATGAGGCCTTGGCATCGGCCATTGCCGAGGAAGAGAAACTAACCAAGGAAATTGAAGAGGAGGAGAGCAAAGAGATCATTGTGGAGACAGACGAAGGAGAAAGTGATCTTGCTCTCAGCACGGTGAGAAAAGAAAACAAACAAATACAGGCTATCGTCCTTTTTGAATCCCTGCAGCTGATTTCACGAAACTTTACGCAATGGCGTAACTCCGCTTGCGCCACAATATATTGCGTAAGCCGCGCAACATTTCATGCTGCGCAACATTTCACTTATGACACATTTCACGAAAGTCTGATGGTGCGTAAGTCTGCGACTTGCGCAGTAAATTATTTGCGCAATCATTTTAGGTGGCGTAAGTTGTGGCGAAGCGACTTAAAATGACCTATTTTACCAGCAAATCGTGATTATCGTGGAGCCTCAAGGTTGAAACAAGACACTCACAGCTTCTTGTTTGAAGTTAAAGAGTTTTTATTTTACTAGTGATAGAATTTTTAGAGTTGCCGCATGATTCCGAAGAAAGTCGGACAAAATAATTTTCAAAATGGCGGGCTGAGGTGATTCAACGACTTTTTTCATGAACGAGCAAATTCACACACAAACAGCCATCATAAATGCTGTTATCATCCTCATCCAAGATGTTTAGATTATTTAAAACATTGTGCAGCTACGCCAAGTTTCGTGAAATCGAGCGTAAGTTGAGGGCGCAGCTGCGCAACAAATTTGTTGCGTAAGTCTTACGCATGGCGCAAGCTACGCACTTTTTCGTGGAATTAGCTGCTGTTCTTTAGCTAAATAGCTTCAGGACTGGTATATGAAAAGAGAATTTCAACATATGTCGCATATTAACATTTTCATTGTAGACTTTGGTTGAGTTTTTGGCCCAGTTTTCAACAAGGTATAAGCTTATGTTAGGTAAAAGTACTTGTGCCTAGGACCTCCGTGTAGAATAAAAACGGGGCACCTTGTGGCATGTGTTGTGATACATAAAGGACCCAGATTTACAAATTAAATTAAAGGTTACATGCAGACCAACAGAACAAACAAGAAATATCTTTGTTATCACATATTTTCCTGCCACCTATTATACTGCTAATGTGTAAGGACACAATACTGGCAACTAACAGTGGGACATTAGAGATCTGAAGCAAGATAAAAGCTGTGCAATGTTAGTTTTCTCTTAAATTGTTGGGAGAAACATCCATTTATTCAGTGGAAAACAACATTGAAAAGATAAGCTAAATATTTGTCACTGCAAGGCAGATTATAATGGTATTTTGGACAGTTAACGTTAGTTACATGGTGGCCACTCTCCACTTGTGCATTCTTCAGCAAGTATCAAACAGGGCAACTGTGGGCTTCTTGTAGTCTTGTCAAGGTATCTTTTTCTTATTAAAATCAAATTGCGGAAAAAAAAGTTGAGAAGAAGTAGGTTTATCAGTGGACACCATAACTAACGTTAAGTGGACGCCGTATCTAACATTAAACTGGTGTGCTGTGATGTTTATAAGAGTAAAAAATAGCAACAAAGGCATTTGGCAATAGAAACATGGAAATTAAGTGTTCTTGTCAAGTAATCTTATTGATATTATCAAGCTGCCGGCAGTTTTTGAGAAAATTAGATTAAGTTTAAAGGTATAGTCCATCATTTGTAATTTGTGCATTTTGTTCGTTTGAAGCAACAAAAGTGCTCAAGATCTAAAGAAGGGTATTGAACAACTAACCTGATGAAGTTTCAGCTCAGCTTCAGCTGTATATTTTGAGAAAAACAACATTCTAGGATCTCGATTTCAAATCAAAAGTTGTGAATCATGTTTTGAATTGGGCCTGAATTCAGTGCCCGATACACGTTCTCACTGAGCTGATTGCAGCTACGCGATGTAGCGCACTGATCCAACGAATTACAGCAATCGCGCACGGGTGTGCGTCGTGCCAATGCTTGCGCCTGCTTCGCCGAATAACAAAACGGAACTACTAATTTGAATTTTTACAGTGCTTCTTAAGTGGCACCGTTGGAAAGGCCTTCTTTCGTTGATTTCTTCAAAATGACAGCTTGCCAGAAAGAATAGGCTTAATTTCTCAGGGAGTTTAGTCCCCTTACTATCTTTCAACCAAGTATGTTTTTCAACAATAATTACGCCAGTTACTTTTTGGATAGCTGCAAATGATGGACTCTGGCTTTAACACCCTTCATTGGATGCTGTTATAATATTTACTTGGAGTTTCATTGTCTTTTTTTCCCTGTTGACAGAACACTCTGAGCTCACTGGACAGCTCACAGCAGACCCTGGACTGGAATGAAATGGTGTTAGATTTTGAGGAGCGACAAGGCCAGCAGTCACCAATCAGCTGGGGTGAGATGGTGGAGATCAGTGAGATTGAAGGCAGGCCACCGGGCTATGCACTGCATATGCATGAAAAACTCTCATCTCCATCCAGGAAAAGGTAACAATCCAAAGCTTATATCTCAAGTCAAACTGCCTTCATTTTGTAAAAACGGCCATTTTCTGCAGTGGCACCAGGGTGGTGGGAGTCGCATCAGGTAGTACGCACTCTGGGCTGCTTTGACCTACAGGGTTCCCAAGATGCGCCCGCGCCCCGTCTTTAAGAACATGTGCGGCATGCGCATGAGCGTAGCATCACCGCAAAATAGCTTCTGGTTTTGTTTGGGGAATTCCAGTATTTATTCTTTACACTACTCCCATCTTTGTTGTATGCGCTTTTGTTACGCAGGGATATGCATGAGTAGACTTCTTATGCATTCAATTTAACAGAATTTAAAAGAAAAGAAAATAGCCTCCAAATACCAAGTGTGAATTATTGTTGTTGAACACAAAGCTTTAACATTTTGTAAACTAATAAAGTGGAAATTATGGATTATGTGAGCCGGAAACTTTTTTCATTTTTGACAAAAAATAGTACAGTGAATTTTTGTATTGTTTTGGGAATAAAAAGTGCTCATGAGTGATAACTGCTCAAAGCACAGCGATCTGTGTTTTGATAAGGGAATAACAGTGTGAGGAGCCGGTCTTCACTGCGTGATAATGACCGGGTGTGGGGGTGACCGCTGTTAATGGACCGAGACGAATATATTTTAGCTTAACAGTTATAACGACGTAAACTCAACAGAAACTGCTGCCGTAGCGAAACAAATTACAACAATGTTTTCATATCTTTACCTGATGGGGGAAGCTGAAATCTTGTTTACACATTCCTTGTGTCCGGAATTACAAAGATGCTTGGTTTAGGAAAGGTAAATTTGTCGGTGGGTGAAGTGTTCAAAGAAAATAAATCGTAGATCTACGCTTTCGTCATAAACAACCTCAGTATATACTGCACTGCTGTACGATGTCGTTTCAAAACTTCCTTACGCGCGCACACGCACGCATCCCTAGCAACTGTGTTGCGTACGTGCGCGTCAGTCTCACGTGATGGGGGTTGAGCGCATGTGCAGTGCTCTATTGTTACAAGCTACCGCAGGACTGTTACTATATTTTGACCAATCATTGGCTTGCATGGGGCTGAACGGGGCTGGATCAATGCTGGTTCAGGGGCCATTTATTCGCTTGATCTTTGAAGCTGGTCCATTATCGCCGTTAATGCCCGGCCACGTGATCGAGTCTCGACCAATCAGAAACCATCAACTCTCCAAGGTATTTATTAATGATAATTAAAACACAAAATAATTTTGATGTGACACCTTTTGTTGAAGAACTTACATGTATGGCAGTATCAAGCATTTACCTTAATGGCAATCCAGATATTGTTCAGTCCATTTTATCTTTGTGCTCATGCAGAACAAGAGCCGAGGCCCAGAAGCGCCATGAAGAGAGACAAGCAAAGGCCCAACAGAAACGAGTCTTACTCCTGGATGAAAAGGCTATCAAGCTCAAGATGCTTCATGAGAAGGTACCAAAATACAGCTGATCAAGCAGACTTGAAGTCACGTAAAGCTGACTGAATAGATCTGTGCTGGCCTATGCTGAATGAACCAAGCCCGAATCGAACCGAACCGAACCGAACCGAACCGAATCGAACCGAACCGAACCGAACCGAACCGAAATTGGCTCGGAAGTCCGGCAAGTTTTTGTTGATAGCGCTAGGAATGCTAATGCTTGCAACGAACCGAATCGAACCGAACCGAACCGAAATTGGCTCGGAAGTCCGGCAAGTTTTTGTTGATAGCGCTAGGAATGCTAATGCTTGCAATGAAAGGGCAACATTCAAGCGCACGGATGATTGAATTTACCGTGTTGACAAGTCACCGCATTCATCTTCATTATTTGCAGTGTTCTAGCCAGGCATGCAATAGGATATCGGGCTGATACGCTTTGAAAAAATCGTACGCACCTGCAGTTCTCTCAATGAAAAGCACGTGCTCTTTGCATGCTGTGTAGTATGCTTTGCATGCTGTGTTCCAGCGTGACATAGTACGTTTGGACCAAACCATTTGAAGGGTCTGCTTTCCTCAGCACAATTTATCAGCAGTTTCACTGTGTCAAAATTACAAATAATACTTTTATTGAGTCTGAAACCTATCCCTTGTTCAGAATGAGTTCTTAATCGTCGCAATGTAATATTTTCCGGAAAGAATTTATACGAAAAATGATGTAGTCTCCCAAAAGAGGGTGGAGCACGCCTTTACAAAATTGATGGATCCGTCCACAGAATGAGAATTTGATGAAAGTCGCGAATCGAAAACTATTTCTGTCAGACGTGCGCGGTACACACGTATTTGTTCGAACCTGCAAACGGCCTATGAGAATATGCTTTTCATTGCAGGCCTATACATTGCACCATGGACGTGTACATTATGTATGCACAACCGAACCGAACGGATGCTCGGAGAAAAAAAATTGAACGGCAACCGAAGCACTATTTTGAGCAAAGCTGGCAGCTAGCTAGGATGTTTCACCTGTCCTTTTTTTTACTCAACCCAACAGAAGGAGTTCCAAGCATAGTAGAATGGAACAAATAGGTAGAATCAACATTTCCTACCACACAGTACCTGTATATTATGATGTCCAGCTGGATAACTGATCAACCTGAAGAAAAGAGTGTATTCTTTATATAACTTTATACTGCATATGAAAGCAACAAACTTATCAGTGCAAAAATGTATGTAAAGCTAGGGGCCGGGGAAATCCCCCCCCCCCTCGACTTTTGTTCGCGACCCGAGCTGTTCTGACTTGCACATCTTTTGATACCAAAATTATAAAAAGTTGGACCACGGGTTTCCGTGCAGCGAAAAATTTTCCAGCGCGTAGTTAAAGCTGAATTTCCCCACATATGTAGTGTACACAGGGCAGAATTACCATTCGTGTATATGAATAATTAATAAGCCATAACTCCAAAACCCCTTTGACCTGTAGTCATGAAATTTCTTGTTTATGTTCATGATAAGTTGTTCTATGCATGTACCAAGTTTAAAAATGTTTCGTCACTCGATGGCCGAAATCCTCGGGTCTGAATCCCCCCCCCCCCCACCACCACAGCTGAGAGATGGTCAAAATAATCCGGCCTTTTTAGGGTTTAAGAGTCATTTTGTAAGGTGCTGTCATATTTGACATGCCATTACGTTCTTAAAAAGCTTCAGTCTGAAATCTGCAGCTAATTCTGTGTTGACTGTCGTTTGGGTGTGGTTGACTACTGTAGATCCAGGAAGTCAGGGAATGGAAGGAGGAATTACTCATGTTGAAGAAGAAGGAGATGGAGGAGAAACAGCAACGAGCAGAGCAGAAGAGACACATGCAGCTGGAAGCAGTCAGAAGGAAAGCACAGGAAGAGGAACAGAAGGTCAGACAAGCAAGTCAACAAGGGCAGTATTAAGCATGATAAAACACCGGCTGGCTGGTTTAAAGCACTTTTCTAGTGTCACATGAAATTTTGACTCCTATATAAAACCTGGTCCCTTTTACCCTTTTATTGGTTGATAAACGTTCACAATCCTCACTTAGGCATGTACAATACTACAAGTATTTCATAGTCCTAAATTCACACTACACCGGCTCATCAGCCGCGTTCTGCACCACATCGTGCAGTACGCGCCATGCATGGCAATCTCCATATAAGGAGTTGTTTACAGCTACTCGTGAGAGGCACATACCGTAACATAGCTAGAGGGGTGTTTAAATAAACATGAAGTAAAATTGTGGAACAAAATCTTAGAAAATTTAAATTTTTTTACTCGTTTTGACCGTTTGACCGAAAAGGTATTTATGAATTGGCATAAATATGTGCTTGTCCGGTATTTAACTTCTACTTCTACTTCTACTTCTACATTGATACTTGGCAAAGTCCCCACATCGGAATATCACACCAAGGTTGCGTGTAAGACCGATGAATATCTAAGGTAGACTGAGGGTGGTTTTGAATTGGGAAAATGGAGAGCAGGTAACTGATGCAGGGAGGTTGTTCCAAGTAGGTATTGTTCTTGGAAACAAGGAGTATTTGTAGACGTTGGTGCGAGTAGATATGTGGCAATACTTAAACTGATGATAACCGCGTGTTCCTGGGGCTGCTGGAGTTAAAAAGTCATGTCGGCTGAGAGATGGTAGATGGTTGTGAGAGATCCGGTACATTGATGATAGTCGGGCGTTTCTTCGACGGGTTTGCTGTGACTCCCGTTTCAGTTCCTTCATCATAGAAGACACGCTTTCAGTCGGATGATATTTGTTGAGAACATACCTTGCAGCTCGTCTTTGTATGGCTTTTATTTTGTTGATGTTGGTTTTTGTATACGGGTCCCATATACAACTGCAGCATCCAGACGCGGACGTACTAAGGCAGTGTATGCGCGTTCCTTAAACAACATGTTTGAGACCGATTTGAAATCTGGACACAGATTGTCAGAGCCCAGACTGCAAACCAGCCTTAAACATAGTGTTTAAAACCAGCCAAGCATATATTTATTCCCTTGTTTGTTAAATGTAAATAATATTGAACCAATTGGGCTTAATGACAACACATCTGATTTGTTTTGTTTGTTGTAGCAGCCTGATACCAGTACTGGTTCAAACAATTTACTAAAAGTAAAAATATAAAGAAGGTCTCAAAGGGTAAACATTTGCAGCTTGAGGACATGTCTCATTGTGATCCAGAAAGTCCCAGGTGTTTCACTGTGACCAGTGTTACATGGTGTGTTCACTTGGCAGGCCAATGAGATTGCATTCATCAATAGCCTGGAGGCGCAGAATAAGAAGCATGACATCCTTGCACGTCACCAGGGCCATGAGGCACGTCTACAGGACCTGATGGAGGAGAGACAAAGGAAGCATGTGGAGAAGGCAGCCAAAGAAGAAGCAGTCCAGGTACACAAATCTAACCAAGCATTATACAATTGTTGCCTGCTGTGGCAGGGTCCATGGTGCTTTGTACACCCGAGGGGGCAAATGACACCCGAGGCGAAACCCATGGACCCGTCACAGCAGGCAACAATTGTTTTGTTATCTCACGTCATCGGCAATAAGTTCGAACGTCTCTCCCAATGTTCTCCCCCAACTCTCCCTTTCTTACCGTTGAGGGGGTACTATACAGAACGGCATAATTCCAATACCTTGAGACTCAAACCACCGTACCAATTGATGGAGAATGGTTTTGGAAGAAAATATGATAACAAGATCTCCCGATTTGGTTGGTAGTTTTTGCTGCAGAGCCTATTTGTGAAGCACACATCTTTCATGTGGGTATTACTTCATATTATATAACACCCAAGTAAATCCTTGTCATTTGATTGGAGGATTGTAGGTTAAGAGGCATTCATTAATCGAACCATTGCACTGCCTATGTCATAACCGTGCACTTTTGGTTCCATTCACCGTGCATTTTCTTCCCACTTCTGATATCTATGGTCCCATCCCTTTTGATCTATTGCACGCCGCGCGCACGCTACGATGCGCAGCAGCCCAGCGCTATATGATATTTGTGCTAGTTAGACCATATCATGCATTATAGCAGAACAAAATTGCCTTCAAAGCTAATTTTTCTGCTATAGTAAGCACAACTTTCCTTCCAACTGTTAAGCAGCACCATGAAATTGGGCCCTGTTCGTCCTCAGCGTAAAAGCGAATGAAAATGTGGGACATCACATTTCAACTTGGGTGAATTTTGCAGCAACAATTCGTGACGTTTGATTTGCTTTGAATTCACATTCACGTGAAGTATGAACTAGTCCTTAGGCTGCAGTGTGTTTGGACTATATGTAGCATATTGCCTGGCTTTGGTTGACAGGAGAGGAGGAAAGCTCTGGAGGTGGAGAGGATGGCTCGTCTTAAGGACATGCAGAGACATCGGCAGGACCAATCAGATAAGCTCAATGTACTCAAGGAGCAGAGGGAGAGAGCTAGGGAGTCTGCAGTCAAGGAACGGGCCAAGTAAGGACTAGTGTCTCACATCATACATACATAATGGCAGACTTCACATCGATTACAGATTTATCATGATGTTTGGAATTAATCCAACTTGAATATGATAGCATCACTCTACATCTGTGTACACATGCATGTCATACAGTAAGTAGCAGACAATATTAGTCCATATTCAGAAATGCCTGTGACAGTTTACCCATTCCTATTGGTCGAGAGCCCGTCACGTGGCCGGTCTTAAACAGTTGATAAAGACAGGCTGGCTGGTCTTTAAAGCTACAGTCCATCATTTGTAATTTGTGCATTTTGTTCGTTTGAAGCAACAAAAGAGTTCAAAATCTAATGAAGGATACTGAGCAACTAACCTGATGAAGTTTCAGCTAAGCTTCAGCTGTACATTCCGAGAAAAACAGCATTCTAAGATCTCAATTTCAAATCAAAAGTTACTTTTTTGAATTGTTTTGAATTGTTTTGAATTGCAGCTATACGCGACGTCGCGCACTGATCCGACGAATTACAACAACCGCGCGCGCGTGTGCGTCGTTCCAATACTTGTGCGCGCTGCGCTGAATAACAAAACGAACTACTAATTTAAATTTTCCTACGGTGCTTCTTAAGAATCACCTTTGGAAATGCCTTCTTTCGTTGATTACTTCAAAATGACAGCTTCCCAGAAAGAATACTTTCACAGGGAGTTTAGTCCACTTACTATCTTTCAACCAAGTTTGTTTTTCAACAATAATTACGCCAGTTACTTTTCGGATGGCTGCAAATGATGGACTATAGCTTTAACACTGCTCCAGTGTCACATGAAATTTGGACTCCTATGAAATCCGAGGCCAGCACCATTTTATTGGTAGAACGTTTATAATCCTTACGTAGGCATGCGCAATACTACCAGTGAGTCAGTATTTCATCTATAGTCCTAAATTCACACTACACCGGTGCATCTGTGTCGTGCGCCACATCACGCTGTACGCGCAACGCACAGGTCGATCTCCATATATATTCATTTATGAATGTTTTTATTCCTGATTGTAGAGAGCGAGAGCAGAGACTATCTGCACTGAATGCAGCCCAACAAGCTAAGGAAGAAGAAATACAGAAAAAGATACAGCAAAAGGTTGGCATATGCTCTGGAAGTATGACACTGAAATTTGAATGTCTTGCAAGTGAAAAATGTGTGTATGATGCATATCTTTGCTTGCTTCTTTTGAAGAAGTTGCCCCTTAGGTGATACAGTAGCGGATCTGGGGTGGGGGGGGGGGGGGGTTGCAACCCCCTTTGTTCAGCTGCAGACTAATATTATGACACTAGTAAAATAGGGCTAAACATAATCAGTGGAATGCTAAAGTCACTAAATATATTCGTCAATTGCCAGGGATTTCAAAATGTTGAAGGGCATGCCCCCATGCCCCAGACCCCTTAGCGGGGCGTGCCTCAACCCCCCTTATATATCAACCCTCCTGTCTCCTGAAAGCTAGATCCGCCCCTGTGATAAGAGCAGTGTTTCCACCATCGAGCACAGCCTATCGAGTGCACACCTTACACAGTTTTCAACACAATGCAGCTCAGTTGTTCACATGACCACTTCAAATAAAATGCTCAGGGTATCGGTACTTGCCTTTTGGGATCTATGATCATACCTGAAAGATCCATCCTTTACTCCAGGACAACTTATACAATTTTATCCTGATTAAAGGTAGAGTATATCATTTGTCATTTGTGCATTTTTTTGGTTTGAAGCCACAAAAGTGCTCAAAATCTAAGGAAGAGTGCTTAACAACTAACCTGAGGAAATTTTGGCTCCTTGAATGCTGCACATTCTGAAAAAAAAACACTATTCTAAGATCTCGGTTTCAACTCAAAAAATGCAATGTTTGACTTTTGAAAGTTGCAAGTGTCATGTTTTGAATTGCGCCCAAAATAAGCGTCCGGGACATGTTCTCATTTAGCCAATTGCAGCTACGCGATGCACTACATTGACTAATTAGAGCAAGCGCCCTCGCTTGTGCATCGCTTCAATGCTTGCCAGCACCCATACACAGATTCACCGAATTACAAACCAACTGCTAACTGAAATTTCCAAAAATGCTCACTAGATGCATCTTGCCTTCTTTTATTGTTTTCCTCAAAATGAGAGCATGCCAGAAAGGATAATTTCACAGGGAGTTCAGTTTAAACCAAGTAAGCTTTTAAACGATAATTTTGTCAGTTACTTTTAGGATAGCTGCAAATGATCTACTCTACCTTTAAACACTGAATTTTGGCAGCAGTGTTGGTTCTTTGTCGTTGACAGCATGATGAAACTACCCGTCGTCACAACCAGCAGATAGAGCAGAAGCGTGAAAAGGCCATTGAACTGAGCATGCTCAAACACTACCGCACCACTGACGTAGCCCCTCACCACAACCCCTATGAAATCAAGAAGATGTGTACTCTCTGCAGTGTCTTGGTATGCATACATCCAACAAATCAAGTTGATGAAATATTGACTTTCCAAACTTCCCTCTCTTCTAATACTGCTTGAGTATAGGGGATAGTTTGTTCTTCATTGCATGCTTTAAACATGTGGGCACGTGTGGTGAAGTGGTAGAGCACAGGATTCATGATCGTGAGGTTGTGGGTTCAAGCCATGAGTGTTGTGCCCTTGGGTAAGGCGCTCTACCTCAATTACATCTCTCAACCCAGGTAATATTCAATGCTGGGAAGGTAACAGACTTGCTGTGGAGGAGGTGTGGCGATCCCCCCACAGCAGCATATGAGTCTGGCCCAATCGCTAATGAAAGAGAGATGGGCACTCCGTCCCTGTGAACACAGGTTCGTCCCCCTTTGTCGTTACCTTTTAACCAGTTTGCGACGGGAATATTTTGACATTGACTGGACCCAGTTTTTCACGAACCTCTTTGCCAGACGGGTTCAGGCCGTCATATGCGGGTAGCACACCCTGATTTTCCCGGCCTCGCTTGCTGTGAGCGGGTCTCTGACTGTTATTTCCAGCCTCGCTCGTTGCATGTATATCCGTCATCCGTTCCCAATACCGCGAAACCTTTGCGTGTGTACACGTCATCCGAACTGGTTAAAAAGAACAAAAGGCTATCCTGATAAAAAGGGCAGGTTTGATTGATTCAGTTTATAGTAAAAACTATGCTTCAGGTCTCCATACTTGAACCCCAGTCTAGGAATAGAATAGTTCTGAAGATAGCTTAAACACTCATTTGTGATACTTGAGAATTCCATGAAACTCATTGCTTTCATCTGGCAATGGAGCTAACTTTTCCTCGAGCAAATGCAGCTGGCAAAATAGGATTGACTTACTATTCTGTTTAAGGGGAATATACAACATTTGCTTTAGCTGTAATTTTCAGAACTCGATGGATTTTGGGAGTTAGTATTTTACAGCAAATATTGTTAAATTAACTTGTTTGACGTTTTGGGTTCGTAGATGCTGGAAAATCAAGAAAAACAATCATTTTCTTGTAGTCTGGTTCCCTGACCCCAATTAACTTGAAACAGAGCAATTTATAGACATTGGGGAATTGTAAGGTCAGGGAATCAATCTAGCTGGCTTGTACCCGTTCACATGTGTGCAATCGATTGCAAAGAAAATGTGTACTAACTAAATATGAAAATTGGGAGCAGTATTTAAAAAAGCCAGTTTTTTTTCAACGCTGGTCAGCTGACCAGCAATGGAAATCGACACTAAAATACCACTTTTCTTGAAAATGACAGCACAGATTTCACACGATGCTTTAGACTGTCAATCACTAACAGTACAGTTAGATGTTCATGATAATTTGGTAGTTTTGTTTTTGGATGTTTGCAAATGTTGTATATTCCCTAATACAACATATTTCCAACAAATTATTTGCAGATTCCATCTGAAGTGTACCTACTGAGTCATCTACGAGGCAAAAAACATAAAGAAGCTGTCCTAGACAAAAATCAAGGGAAGCACATGACTGATGAAGAAATAGTAAGTCAAGAAATTGCATCGCGGGAACTTTATTCCATTGAGGGAAAGGCAATATCTGTTTTCTAATGTGAAAATATCTGCAACATTGCTCTTGGCTGAGGCATATCACTGGTAATGCAATAACATTATTAGTGCAATAACATTACCAGTCTTATCTTAGGAATGGCAGTCTTTCTTTTTGGAAGAGGAAATAATATGTAGTTTTGTGTCATGGGAACTATTGAATGTGGCCTTAAATCAGGAAGCAGTGTCATCTCCCTGATTCCATGGTAGTCATGGTTGTGTAATGGAAAGAAGTAAGCTCACACTTAAAAGTTTCCGGCTGACTGACACTATTTTGGACTGAATTACAGGAGAGTTACTCTCTAAAGCTAGTTGTGGAGGCCTCGCCGGACCGAGCAGACCCTCAGGAAATGGCGGAGAAGGAGAGACAGAAGGCAAGCCGCAAGAGAGCACGCAAGCTACGGCAGAGAATGTCTTCAAAGGGCAAAGAATATGAGAACAACCTTCTGTCTAAGACACAGGCTCATGAATCTCAGCTCAGGGCCAAGTGAGTAGTTTTTCCTCCCCCATTCCCCAATGCTTGTTAGATATTTCCTAACAATCACAATCCAATGAACTGATTTACTCCAATCCCTAGTCATTATGAAATCCCTTGAATGAGTTTACACAAAGGATACCACCTTTAACCCTAACCGCCCTGAATCCTTCCAAATCCTCTTTGCCAAAGTGAAGGAATTTGGAAGATTGAGGTTACATGGCAAAAGTGCAATACTGATTTCATAGGATGCACTTTGTCAAGGTCTTGGCTCGGACCTTGTGTTGTTTTTGCTCAGCCATGCATAAAAATAGGCCTGGATTATGCTTGAAATCCTCCGTACTGCTCCAGGAGGTCACTGGCCAAGCCTCAACATATTGACAGTAACTGCCACAGGATTTTGCAGGATTCAGGCAGTGGTCACCCCTCCATGGACCTTTTAAGAAATAATGGAGGAATTTGCAGGATTGAGGCATGCAATTTTTCCATAAGGCCAATTGGAGGATTTTGCAGGATTGAGGCTACATCCCAGCAAAAAGGCCTAGGGAGTTAGGGTTAATGGTTGTTGGGATCAGGCAATTTAAGTATACGGGGTGGTGCAAAAAGAAGGAAACCCACTTTTGACAGCAATTTTCACCTACTTGTCGAGCATATTTCAAAAATTCAATTTAATGGTATTAAAATATTGATCCTTAAACATAAGTGACGAAAAAAAGGATTGCAAATGAATAATTTGTCTCTGAGATATGGTAGTTTATAAATTTCATGTGCCAAACCTGTTTGTCCACGGACGGCTTTATTCCATCCGCTTGACTGAACTCCGGAGCTTGATTTGAAGACAAAAAACACTACACTAGACTTACATGTGGACAACAGTGATTTTGGAGACTTGTATTCAAATTAGCATAATAACATAAAATCTTGTGATTTTTTTAAGATTTTTCACCATGTATGGTTGGAGAGCTATACTTCACTACATTATAAAAAAAAAAACCAGTTCAAATAAGTTAAGTAAGTAGGTTCAAATTCCTGCCCAAAGTGGGTTTCCTTCTTTTTGCACCACCCTGTATATTTATAAGCTGATCCACTATTGTCTTGGTCAATTTGAAGAAGAGTTACTCCTCATGTATCGCCAAAGCTATAATTTCTATTTCAGTCACTTTGTATTTTGTTTTACTGGTCAAAGACCCAAGACTGCATATTTAGTTTCAAGAAACTAAGCCTCAATGATCTACATGTACATCCAGGATATGGGGGTCCAGTGAAACTTCTGCTTCAACTGTACATAGCAAGCCTAGAAATAGCTCCAAACACATGGCACAATTATTATCCATGGAGTGTTATCCACGGAGGCTCCGAAACCTTTATACAGAGAAAACAATCTGCATGATACAATGTACTTATTGTAAATAAAGCAAGGGTGACTGATTTGCATTCCTAAATTGTGCAGCCAAATGGAATCCAATCAATAAATGCCTTCACACCTTGGCAAGACTATTTTTGCAGTTCTTTCCCGAAACATATTTCTTACACTATCAGGTTCAAATGCACATTTTTTGTTGCATTTTACCTGCACTTTCAGTCACTGTATCCCCATTTCTAATGGTGTTTAACCAGTTCACGCTGGAAATATTTTGACAAGAATGGAACGAGGTGCGGGATTACTTTTCACTTCACCTCAATGCTAGGCAGATTGAAGCCATCACCCTCGGGCAGCACACTCGTATTTCCGGCCTCGCTTGCTGCAAGTGGGTCACTGACAGATATTTCCGGCCTCGCTCCCTGCGTGTTTATCCGTCATCCGTTCCTAATACTGCAAAACCTTTGCGTATATGCATCTTTTTTGTTTGTAATGTTCATGCAAAGTTCACTTGTTCTTGAGGAGATTTATAATGTAATATCATACATGTACCGGTAGGTTGAAGGTCTAGCACAATAGTTGTACGAATTTTGTGTTTCATTTTTGTCTGTTATCTTGTGTGGTAGATGACAGTGAGTCAATCGGTAAATCCTGTCTAATGAGCCACATTTTAGGTTCTTAATATGTCTCAGTGTGATATTCATTTCTTTGTGTTTATTATCCTGCAGGCTCCAGAAGTTGATCAAAGACTTGAATAAATATCTTCAGTCTCAGGCCTCCAGCGGTCCCTGGGAACAGAGCAAGGTGTCGGCCATGGACAGGGCCCTCGGGGAACTCAACCGCATACTGGCCAAAAAGGTTGGTTGATTGGTGGGCCACACTACAGGGTGGTGCAAAAAAAACGAAACCTACTTTTGACAGGAATTTTAACCTACTTAACTTATTTGAACTGTTTTTATAATGTAGTGAAGTGTAGCTCTTCAACCATACATGGTGAATTTATTTTTAAACTCTCAAAAATAGTGTAATCATGCTAAGTTGAATGCAAGTCACCAAAATCACTGTTATCCACATGTAAGTCTGGTGCAGTGTTTTTGTTTTCAAATCAAGCTCTGGAGCTCAGTCAAGCCGATGGAATAAACCCGTCCGTGGACAACAGGTGTGGCACATAAACTTTTTAAACTACCATATCTCAGAGACAGAATATGCATTTTCAATCATTTTTTCATCACTTATGTTTAAAGATCACTATTTTGATACCATTAAATTGATTTTTTGAAATATATAATATGCTCAACAAGTAGGTGAAAATTGCTGTCAAAAGTGGGTTTCCTTGTTTTTGCACCACCTGTAGTACTGTTTCAGGGGATTGTTACCATTCTGCATGGGTTGTTCCATTTCATGTTCATCATGGTCTGCTATTTTACATCATCGTGATCTTGGATCGTATTCACACTCTTTGGTTCTCCAACAAATTACTTGACTATTCTAGATGATCTTGCCTGATTTGCTGTACTCCAGACCAGCATGACCAGGGCCCTATTTCACGGTGCTGCTCAACACAAAACTTTGCTTAGTACAAAAAAAGTCTGGCTTATGAAAGCAGGTTACCAGCCAAAACTCCATGTGATTTTCATGCTAAGCAAACAACAGCTCAATACTAATCACGAGCAATATACATCACGTGGAATTTTGGCTGGTAACCTGCTTTTATAAGCCAGCCTTTTTTTGTGCTAAGCAAATTTTTGTGCTTAGCAGCGCCGTGAAATTGGCCCCAGGAGTTTGCCATTTCTGTCAGCACTGCCATGACTCAGCAATGCAACTTAGTGACTGAAGTCAGAACATTCCTTCAGTTTTCTCCCTTCAGGAAAAGGAAGTCACGTAACCATCCCTTCCTGGGGTATCGTTTAGATGGTTTGCTAACAAATGAACCTATCAACTCTTTTTATGAAGAATTCATTTGCTCAGGTTGTAAGCAGTTCAGAATCAAGAGTCAACACTTTGTAAATGTACAGATGGTGATTTGTAGCAGTGTAGTGGGTGACAGTCTTTTATTGCAAGTAGCAGAATTGTTTATGCATGGCGTATTAGGAATGTACTTGTACTGTGTGCAACTGAGATTGTCAGTGAGTTATTCTCTGTAAGGCCAAAAAAAAAAATAAGTCGGTCTCTGGTCAGCGCGCGCGTCGATTTTAAGCATGTGCATCGATCTTTTTTTTCCCAAAATGTTCCGCGGTAGCTCCAACAGCGCCCTCTATTTCCGCACCTCCGCAATTTTTTTTACCAAAGAGCACCAAGGAATGGGAAATTGCACCAAGGCAAATGATCGAAAGCACCAAGGCAAATTATGGAGGACACCAATGTACATGAGAACACCAAAAAAGCAAAATAGTACCCACCTAGTCTGTACAATCCAAGCTTGAAGAAGAAAAAAAAAAAAGCAAAAAAAATAAAACGCGTCAATTCCGGAACTTTGGTCTGACCAGAGACCGAATATTTTTTTGGGGGGGCCTAACATTCCAATTTTTTTGTCATGAAGAACACCGAAGTGAATACGTCATGCGCACAAAATGTGTGTAAAAGACATTACTGGGTGATTCAGCCCGTGAACCAACACGTGCGCGTACTCCATTCGTTTGCACTACACTTTCTGGGCGCGTCCGCGTGCAGAACGGTCGGATCCCCTTATGTTTTGGTCTGGCAACAAGAACCAACTGCTGGCATTATTTTGCACACAACTCAGCTGGCCCGGAGTTGCACCACTTTGTATCTAGTTGGGCTTGATTGTATTGTCATTTTGAGTATATCCTTTGTTGTACAAACGATATCTCCAGTCTTTGGTAAGTGTTTACTTGTAAGTTGAATGAAAATGGAAGATATCAGCCCTAAAACTGAATTCCGCTAACTACCCGGTAAGGTCAGGGACCTTGTTCCAGCTGTACTAGCGAGTCCCCATGTCATGAGCCCAGAACTGGATATTTTCAAGCTACTGCCGAATTCAGTTGTGGAATTCGGTTTGAAAAAAAACAACGCTTTTGCTGAAACCTGTTGGCAGGTTTATAAGATGTTCTTTACCTTCCAACACACCCTTGATTGCATGGCATTATTGAGGTTGAAATGTTCCCGGATTGTTGCGAGATATGCTCAGAATCTAAGCTTTTCTGGACTTAGGCCGTGTCCGAAACGGGCTTCCAGAGCTACGGCTACGTCTATTGTCAGCGCGTCCCCGCGTATTTTCAATGGGCGCGGACCTAGACCTAGCTCTAGACAGCTGATTCGGATGCAGCCTACATCTCCATTGAGAAGTCGCCATCTTGCTTTGTGAGCGTGAGTGCTTCGTGAGTGCGTGTGACGTCACATCCTCCAAACATTTGCGAGTAGTATCTCTACCAAAATGTAACGAAAAACATAAGCATTGTCCACGAGATGCCACTCGCACTGGTCTTTTTTCGAGCTACATGTAGCATCCGGGGCCTCAGTACGTGTCTGGGTAGGCTGCACGCGTGCCTTGACTAAAGGCTAAGACCTACATTGTAACATTGTCAATGGAATATATTAAAAGTTATCCACCCTGAACTGACTTGTTCCTAATTGCACTGAGCAGCATTCAGTCAAAGAAATAATGTAGTGCGTGATCACCTGGCATTTGCTACTCACAGTCCTGATGTCTTCTTTGTAATGACACTTTTGTCTGTTCAGGAGCAAGCTGACCAGGTCACATTCAGGGCATGTGGTGGGCTGTCTACACTCGGTCGTATTCTAATGCTGATAGATTCAGGCAGTAGCACGCAATCAAACGTCATCCCTGCCAAGTAAGTCACAGTGCTTGTTTCATTCTCTTTGGTTTTATTTCTATTCTCAAATAAATCACCTAGAGAAATTCCTGCTGAACTATCCAACCCTAGATTAGCATTATCCAATTTGTTGTCTTATTTTACACCTTTGCTCTTTGGATTCAGAGCCTGCTCATTTTGTTTCCCATGTGTTTGTATTTTGCCTCTTGTCTTACCTTTCGGCCATAATGTCCTCATTCTTCTAGGGATGTTTTTAGAATAACTTTCATTTATTTGTTTGTGGAAGGCATTCCATAAACAGATAAAATTAGTACGTCCCTCACATAAAGTGGAGTTCCTCTAACATAGCGCGCTTTTCCCGACATTTCCCCACGAAGTGTTTCAAATTGTACTACAACAGTACAATTTGAGTAGATACTAAAACAAACGAAACAAAGGATGACAAACAAACAGACAGGCACAAACACACAGATAATAACAAACAAGGAAAGCAAACGGATTAAAAACTGAATAAAAGACAAACAGGAATAATAGGAGACAAACACACAAGGCAAGAAGCTTTAGAGAACAAACAAAGATGAAACTTTTTGAATTCCATGTACCTTTTTCTCTTGTCAATAGATCAGTGTGCAGTGCAGCCACTGCATTCAGGCTGACGTGCAAAGGTTGCTTTGACAACTGCCAATACGCTCTGTACAGCGGCAAACTGGCACCCATTGTAGAACTACTAGTTCATCAACTCGGAGTAAGTCTTTATTGTTTTATAACGTGTATATTACTAATCACATATCATGGTCAGAGATCAAATAACATGTTTGTTTTTTTTATTTTTGAAATTGTTTTTCCATCACTCGAATGTATAGTATTTATCATTATAACAATGACGGATAACACATGTTCTCAGAACAAAACAAAGGTTTTGAAATTTATATAAATATAGTACGATATGTATAAAACAAATTTAAATTGAGGGTAACAGTTGCATTAACCCTTAATCCCTATGGTGTATGACTAATTCTATGATTTTAAAAGTTGAGGATTACTGACTGTGGGGGTTAATTTCTGGCTTGTTGTGATGGAATTAGTTTGACATTTTCAGGGCAAATGGTTTTATATTTTTATGGTAAATGAGGGCACCTTGGGTCAATACAGGGTGAGTCAAAAAGAAAGTTACCCAAATTAATGATTTTTTATCTTATAAAGCAATCAAATTATCAAATTTGAAACACGAATGAAGTATGCATCTTCTTCCACTCATGTCCAAAAAAAAATATTGAAATTGATCCATGCTATCAGGAGTTATAAACGTTTTACTAAAAGAACCAATTTTTATAGCTGTACATGGAATCCCATTAGAAGATATTGAGCTGGGTGAATAATTACAGATTACGTGAGCACGTTTCATTGTACTCAATAGGCATTCATTGGTTCGTAGAATGGTAAATGATCAGTGGTGGAGCTTTGTGATCTTTTTTTTTAAATTGGCATAACTTGGGTATAGATTTGGCAAATAACGTGAAATTTTCAAAGTTAAAAGTCAATACGATGTACTTTTTCCGTATGTTTTTCATGTGAAATGGAGCAAGCCAAATATTTTAAAAATCATTTTTCAAATTGGGTAACTCTCTTTTTGACTCACCCTGTACAGTGCGCCCTTGCATTCTTCACAGGGGCTGTTTACTTTATGGGTAAAAATGGAATAACAAAATGACGGGTATCTTGTAAGTGGAAGTAAGTTTTCCACCAAATAAAAGTTCTATGAATGTTATGTTACGGAGTAAACCATTGACTACCTGTAATCTTGCACACAGCTGATGGTGCCAAACTCTGCAGATCCTTCCCCTAGTCTGTGCCACAGCCTGTCCGATCCCATCTCCAGCTGTCTGATGCAGCTATTGTCCACAGTCTTACTCTGTCTGGTCAAGTATCGGCAGCAGAGCACTTCATCAGATAGTCGCTCTGGGGCCCAGAAGAAGCAAATGGATACCTTTGATCAGTGTGGACAGGATCTCATCAGGTACAAACTGCGCATTTTGCTACTTGTTTATCTGCTTTGAAAGACAGACAAGTGACACATATGTTCAGCAATTCATCCTCTCTCAAGCAAATTATACATGATTAAATCAATTAAAGTTAAAAATCGACAATTTACCATGCGTTTCACACTGACGCATATCTGTGTCATGTACACGCACAGTAGACAGCGAGATGTGTGTGACGTCACAACGCCATAGGGAGAGTTGACCTGTCTTTCCCAATAATCATATCCGTCTGCTTGCGACACTTTGTGTTGAAGTATGCTGTTTGTGCCAAAATTGTTGCATCAAGCTATATAACCCAGAGGGCCAAGGATTGATTGATGAGCTAAATGAGCAGGGATAATGCTAGGTTTACACATGCCCGAATTAATGCCACGAATACCCCGATCTATCCCGAATAAAAAATCTTGATGGCATCAGGAGAAATTAGCCCCGATTCGCTGTTTGTAAGAATAACTTAAGAATGAAACAGAAATAATCAAGAACTAGGTACGAATTGGAAGCCGAATCAGACCGCACCAAGCCAACTGATTGCGATTTAATGCAGAATAAAACCGAATTGTAGCAATTTTGTCAAGAATAACATACGAATAACTCAAGAATCCTCCAGAATGACCCAGAATTATGCCGATTTAGTGTATTCGTAAGTTATTCTTAAAATATTTGTACATTTGTTGATACAATCGTAATGATTTGGCATGATTCTGGACTGTTAACACCAAAAATTACTCTACGAAACTTGGAAGAATGCGGTAAGAATATCCTGAATGATGTAAGAATAACCAGAATTAGTTACGAGTACAACAAGAATAAACCAAGAATTGAAATTGAATCCCGAGTCAACCCGACAATTTTGAACATGTCTAAATTGTCAGGGCGCTTCCCGATCTTGAACGATCTTTCGCCGAACAAACAGAATCATCCCGAGGCAGCCAAAAACCAATCCCCGATTTACTCAACAATTGCTATTCGGCGGCGATACGGCTTAAAAATCGGGAATATGTGAACCTAGCATAAGGGAAGAATGCAAAATGAAACAAGCGGTAATTCCAGGGGCGTGTTTTTGCGACCGCGACATGTTTGTGACGTCAAAGTGATAACCAGAAACATGTTAAAACATGCGCACAAAAACACTGAACCGAAAACAGTGTCAAAAAGTTGTAAACAAAAATGGCGGAGGGTGTAAATGGGATGGCGATTCTTGAAGCAAATTCTTGAATTCACTGTAAGATTGTAAGACACTTACGATATGCGTATTAAAAGTAAGCATTACTACTTCAAACTTAATTTTTCACAACACTGTTTTATTACATGTCGTGTATTTATCTCTCCGCCATCTGGAAATGCACTCCGTTACCGACCCTTGGCCTTGGTTCGGTTTTGGTCGGAACAGTGACGTCACTCCAGCCAAGCGTTGTCACAAAAACGCTCAACCAATGACCAAAGCCGTAGCATGTTTCTGGTCATAGTCGCGAAACACGCCCCAGGTTAAACTTCAAGGGAGCCCAGTAAATCCTGTCAAAAGTGTCTTACTTTGAGGTACACCTCGAGTTACAGCTTGTTTTATTCCGCATTCTCTCCTGATAATAAATTCCTTTGATCACATAAAACTGTTATTATTATTATTAAGAATTGTAAACAAAATAGGCCCAACCTATATGTTGATTCTTGTGTTTGTTATCTGGAAATGTCTGCAGCTATTTGGTGTGCTATGGTGTGATAGATAGTCTAACGTCATGCTTCAACCGTGTGAGGGGAACCGTTGATGAAAACCCATCCCTGGCTGAGTTCCTGCAGCATGGCCTGGGGCTGCTGGGTGCCATGACCAAGTTTGTCTCCTCTACCTCCAGCAGGTCAGTCCATCAGTACAGGGCTGCTTCTTTAACATTCAAATCTGGCATCAAGATATTCTGGCTAATGTCTTCCATCTCATGATTTTGCACTTTGAATTATCCAGTAATTTGCAAATATGCTCCCAAAGTATGTTGGGTCTGGATTTCCACCTTCAAAGTATAAGCCTTGCATTTCCTTGCATATTGCGAGTCTGATTTCATTTCAGTTTAGAATGAACAAAAGTTGTGTTCTCCGTGCTCTTTAACAGATTAATTCTATTAAAAAAAAATTCAACTTGTATGTTATATTCCAACCCCCCAAAAGTCTCTTTTTCCCCCCACTTTTTTGGGCCTCTGCAAACCTCTGCAAAAAGAGTTTTAACCCTAACGATCCCCAACCAGCCAAACTCCAACACCAGGGTTTGTTGGAATCTGTTAGGATGAGTGCTGCACTAGTAAACTGACTGTGCTTTACGTGGGATTAGGCATACCACAAAACAGAGTCCAACTGTTTATGTGAACAGTTTACCATATGGTGTTGGGATTTGCAAAGGATGAGGAAGGCTCCTTGTAAATCACCCTAGGGAGTTAGGGTTAATCTGAGCACAAACAGCTCACTTTGCGAGCTGACTGGCTCCCGGTCCGTACATTATTGATACTGATTGTAGGGTGGGAACCAGCCTACCCACGAGAATCGGAGTTATTGTCTGGCAGCCAACAATTGACCTATCACAGTAGAATCGGGTTAGAATCACGTCAACGCAGCTTGTAAAATATTGTCCAATTACGGTGGCTAATAGCTTTTGCACATTCAGGAAGGCGTGCGTACTTCGAGCGCGAAACAGTACAGTACAGTACACGCACACTGTGTGTCCCGTCCACGGAGCTCTCAAAAGAGGTAAAAACGCGCCCTCTTTTGTTGGCGCACGGAGCCCATAGAGACACTCCACTGTACCACATAGAGGAATGGATATCTGCCCAAATGTACAGACCTGAGCTGACACCACTTTCTGTTTTGTTGAATTGCCCAGGTCAGGATGCATCTTCTTGAGCAAGAAGGAGGATCCTACCCAACTTCTGGCTACTTTTAGAGCCACTGGTTTCAGTGGTATCGTGTCCCTGCTGTATGGCATCCTACTTCATGGAGGTAACCCACCACGAGGCAGTACTACAACACCACCTGAGCTGCCTGAGCATACACTCAATGTGGTGACTGCAGGCATCAAGTTACTCAGTAATATCGCTGTGTTGGATCTTGAAATGATGCAGGTATGATGCAGAAGTGTGAAATCTCAGCTTTAAAGCTGATTTCAGCTATTTTTTGTTTTGGATTTCAGCTTTTTTTCAGCTTTTTCCCTCACTTGCCGTGTACAAAAGTATAGGAGATTTCCAAAGTTCAGCTTTTTTACACCTTTTTCAGCTGTTTTCAGCTATTTTTATCAGTGGTCACTCACACCCCTGATGATGACGCTGATTTCCATATTGGCATTTTGGTGTTTACAGTTTCTGGGCAGGAAGGTGTTCGCAGAGATGCCAACATTTACGATTTAGGCGATTTATACGATTTATTCACCCCGATTACGATTGTACAACCCTTATATGATTTTCCAAGATTTTACGTGAATAAAATAATGTGTGCACAATTTGTATTACATGTACAGTGTAGTATCTTGGATCCTGTTTTTGCATAGCGGGTATTAATAGAATGGGAATTTGGAGCAGACTATTGGGTGTGCGATTTTTAGCGCATAAAAGAGAACTGACATGCAGTGTGTGCACGAAAACGACATCACTCAAAAGAAAAGAGCCCAATTGGGCGTAATAAATAATAGTCTGGTTTCCCAAATTTACACATAAGCAATACATGGAAGTACGTTGGCAACCAGTTACGGACAGTAAAACCTAATCACCCCAACATTATGCGCGCGCCCTGGGGGTGGTGAATTGAACCGCGTGCTCTACGGTGCAATTCACGGAAATTGCAACGCATGCATTTTTGTGTGGCAATTGAGCATTATGGTTTTTCATTTTGTGGATAGAAGAACAAACAACGATGGCTTCATGTCTCCATAAGTTTAAAGGGAATATACAACATTTGCTTTTGCTGCATTTTTCAGAAATAAATGGATTTGGAGGATTAGTATGTTATAGCAAATATTGTTAAACTGACTTGTTTCACGTTTTGGGTTCGTAGATGCTGGAAAAACCAAGAAACCTAATCATGTTCTTGTAGTCTGGTTCCCTGACCCCACTTACGATGAAACAGAGCAATTTATAGACTTTGGGGAACTGTAAGGTCAGAGAATCAGTCTAGCAGACTTGTACTCCTTCACAGGTGTGTGATCAATTGCAAAGAAAATGCGGAATAGCTAAATTTGAAAAATTATGAAGCAGTTTTTGAAAAAAGCCAGTTTTCTCCGACGCTGGTCGGCCAACCAGCGTTGGAAAAATACAATTTTTCTTGAAAATGTCAGCACACCAGGTGCCACGATTTTACAGGATGCTTAACCCTAAAAAGGGCCGGGTTATTTTGACCATCTCTCAGGGGGGGGGGGGGGCACCTAAGATCTCGGCCATCGAGTGACGAAAAATTGTGAAACTCGGTACATGCATAGAGCAACTCTTCATAAACATACCAAAGAAATTTCATGACTATAGATCAAAGGGTTTTGGAATTGTGGCTAATTAATTATGTGTACACATAAAATCTGTGTACGCGACGTATACGGGAAAATTCAGTTTTACGCGCCGGAAAATTTTTCGATGCGCAAGGCTCGAGGCTAAAAAGTCATAACAGCTCGGGTCGCGAAAAAATTTTTTTCAAGGTTATCGCAGAAAAAGTTGAGGGGGGGGTGCCCCCCCCGGCCCTTTTAGGGTTAAGACTGTCATTCCCTAACAATTCAGTAAGGTATTTCATGATAATGTGATCATTTTGTGTTTTGATGTTTGCAAATGTTGTATCTTCCCTTTAAAGATGAGTATAGCAAAAAGTGGGACTTTGTTGTGAAATCTGTTCGTGGGAAAAATATGCCTTCTGCAACATTATGTCGCTCTGCCTGTGACATCAACATCGCTCGCGGTGGATCGCACGACATTGAGAAACACAGTAGGGAATTTCTAGTTTTCAGCAAGTGTCTGATGGAAAATTACTCTTTCAATTTTGAATGTTGGCATCCCTGTGTTCAATAAGTGATGTATAGGTAGTCATTTAGATTTGTAACTGTGTATTACACAACCAAGGTATGTACGTTGTTTGCCTTCTAAATGTTAGCATTGTTTGCTTTGTTTTGTGAGAGCCAATTTGCTTTCATATTCTCTTCTTGTCATGAGCAGAGTGCTCTAGGATCTGAAGGCATCTCACTGGAGTTTCGTCACATTGCCACCTATCTGATATGGCATTGTAGTCACTTTGTCAGCTGTGAAGATCTACTGCATGAGATCATTCTCATTGTGGGCTACTTCACCATACTCAACACGGAGAATCAGGTGCGTACACAGGCAGATAGGGACTGGATCCAATCCGCTTTCCCTAAAAAAAAAATATTAAAAAAGTCTTTGGCAGGAAGGTGACCGAAATGCACTGCCTTCTTGGGCTTTTCAGAGAATAAGCCCTTTTCACACTAGAGCTTCTCAACCTGGGGTGAACTCTACCCCTGGGCAAACCAAGTGCCGCCCTGGGTTGAGTTTTTTAGTTTTCAACCCCGCGTTCAACCTTGCATTGTTTCACACTTGTTTCTTGCAAACCAAGCTTATTTTGCTCGTTTAGTACTAGCTGTTTTGAACCCTGGCAAGAATTTCAACCCGGGTTAAAAATCTCAACCCTGGTCTGGAGCAGGGTTGAGTTCAGCCCGGGGTGAAATCAATCTCAGGGTGGACGCATTGTTTGCACAGGGTTAAAAATGTTCAAGTGTGAAACGTTGCATGTTTGTAACCTTGCGTCAACCCTGTGTCAACCCCGAGATATGTTTAGTTTGAAAAGGCCTAAAGAAACCCCTTTTCCACCCAGAGGCATTCTATTCATGATGATGATTACAGTGATTGGGTAAACTTACTATCATGTTTATTGTACTTCCTAAATACTGTATGGTAATTTAGATGAAGTAAATTTAGAGAAAGTAACATCCAAATCCTAGAGCTACATGTACATAAAAGATGGTGATAGTAAAAGTCATCAATTTGTTCATCACAAATGTGAATTGAACTTATGCTACCAATTGCACAGTTAGTGACAACTGTAAACTTACTATCCAGTTTATTGTACTTCCTAAAGAGTGTATGGTAATGTAGATGAAGTAAATTTAGAGAAAGTAACATCCCAATCGTAGAACTACATGTATATAAAAGATGGTCATAGGCATTTTTGTTAAAAAAGGCATCAATTTGTTCATCACAAATGTGAATTGAACTTATGCTACCAATTTGCATAGTAAGTGACAGCTGTTGTCAATTTCATGTTGAGTCCATTATGGATCAAAATTTTAATTGATATTACTTGATCTAAGTTGACTCAACATGGTTACATTCTGAAAAATAAAAGTACTTCAAAGTCCAACTTCAACAAATTACCACGCTGGTATCATGTATAATAAGATAACTTGATAACGCTTTAAAAAAATATGTGCCTCGGCAGCGTTACCTAGTCTGAGTGTCACCTGTTATAATAATAATAATAACTGTATTTATATAGCGCTTTTTGCCAGAGGATACAAAGCGCTGGGGGAGAATGCAACCAAGCCAGGTAAATGAAGTATATGAACATTATGAGACCCATTATGTTGCACCTTATAAGGGTTTACAAGGTGCTGCGGCGCATAATTGCTGCCACTGCCAGAAACACCGGGGCAAACCCCTTCTCTTAGCGACAAGTGTTACTGGGTTCTTTAACGTGCATTACACAACACACGGGACCTACGGCTTAACGTCCCATCCGAAGGAAGAAGCAATAATGGTAAAGTGCCTTGCTCAAGAGCACAAGCACCATGTTCCCACGGTCAGGATTCGAACCCGTGTACCACAGCACACGAGTCAAACACAGTAACCATTGGACCACAGCGCCCCACAGAGCCATGTCCTGTATAACTTCTGATATGTCTAGACATGCAGATATATGCAAGCAGCGCGCCAGCCAATCGGAGTCGACTTTACTGAATCGTGACGTCATTTCATTCCAAAACAGGACTAAATGGTTTGATTGGTCGATGCGAATGCAGTGTTTTATATAAATATAACAACAGCGGGGCGCGATATCGCGTAACACGATACATGATACAAGACTAAACATTACCTGGAGATGACAATTCTGTAATGACTAGATTAGTATGATCTGGTATGACTGTCCATTCTTGTTTATCAATAGGTCCTTGTGCAGTCTGGTAACACGCCTACCCTCCTGCAGCAGCTGTGTGGTCTACCATTCCAGTATTTCAGTGATCCACGTCTGATGGCTGTACTCTTTCCTACCCTTATGGCCTGCTGCTTCAATAATACTGCGAACAAGATCATTTTGGAGCAAGAGATGAGCTGTTCTCTATTATCTTGCTTTCTTGAGGTAAACAACTTGTAATATTAACTCCCTTAAAATCGTTTGCATTTATCCAAAAAGTATATCCCAAAAACCCTACTGAACTATTATCAAAATGCTTACTTGGATTAACCCTAAGCCCCTTGAGTGATTTACTATAGGAACTTTCCTCACTCCTGCTAATTCCAACACCGTATGGTATACAAATATTAAGTGGCTCGGAGTGATATGGGAGGATTATTATTGCAAGGTAAAATCTGGACTTTTCCATTTCATATGGCAAAGCAGAGTGAACTGGAAAAGTCGATAATAAGATTTTACCGAACGATAATATTCTTCCCATTTCACAATTGAAAGCCACTCAATATTTGTTTTATATAACTGACATATAGATCCTTGTCATTTGACATATTTGAACTTTTATTTCAATGCAAAATTGGTGGAAAATGTACTTCTCTCTGTTTGAACCCAACTCTGTAGCGCTGGCTCTTTGGAACAATACGCGCAACGCTGAACGTGCACACCAGCATGCATTTGCACACAAATACCGCGTCATGGAACAAGAATGATCCTAACTGTTGAAAAGTATTTCCCATTCCCCATGGGCGAATGGGACTTTTTGGGCCCCGGTGTGCATGGGAGTAATAACGAATGTCACGTGATGTGAGTTCCACCAATCAAATGACAAGGATATGTATGTGAGTTATATAATAAACTCTACACCCAAACTGTTGGACTCTGATTATTGGTGGTATGCCTGACCCCATGTAAAGCATAATCAGTTTACTAGTACAGTCCTCACTCCAACAGATTCCAACAAACCCTGGTGTTGGAGTTTGACTGAATGGGGATTGTTAGGGTTAAAGGGAATGTACAGCATTTGCTTTTGCTGCAATTTTCAGAAATAAATGGATTTGGAGGATTAGTATGTTATAGCAAATATTGTTACACTGACTTGTTTCAAGTTTTGGAATCGTAGATGCTGGAAAACCAAGAAAACCAATCATATTCTTGTAGTCTGGTTCCCTGACCCCACTTAAGATGAAATGGAGCAATTTATAGACTTTGGGGAATTGTAAGATCAGAGAATCAGTCTAACAGGCTTGTACTATTGTAGTCTCCACAGGTGTGTAATCAATTGCAAAGAAAATGCAGACAAACTAAATATGAAAAATCAGGAGCACTTCATGAAAAAAGCCAGTTTTCTCCAACGCTGGTCAGCCGACCAGCGTTGGAAAAATACAGTTTTTCTTGAAAATGTCAGCACACCACCAGGAGCCAAAACTTTACCGGATGCTTTAGACTGTCATTCCCTAACAATCCAGTAAGATATTTCGTGATAATTTGATCATTTCGTTTTTTGATGTTTGCAAATGTTGTATCTTCCCTTTAATTAAAGATGGTACTAATCATCCTGTGAAATTAATCCGTCTGGCTTGCTGCCTTTTAGAAATCAAGAAATGTAGGTGATTTCCAATGATCAGTCAATTGACTGACTGACAAATGATTATGATGTTAAAAAAAGGGAAAGTGTGATGGATTGCTCGTGTTTTTGTTTTCTTTGATCATTTCAAACACCCACACTGATGTGAAAAGTCCACTCTGTCTATCGTCAGGAGAATGTTGGACCATAGTTGATGCTGGTTTGGTGGGAGGCAGCTATGTGTGTTTAACCTGTATGAATGTCATGAGTGGGGGGGGGGGGGGCAATGAGTGTGGCTTGGTGCAATAGAACCAAGCATAATAAATTATCCCTGTGACTTGGTGCGTCCTGCTCCACATCAGAGAGACCACATATCATTATCAACTTTGCATCAAACTTCATTTTAGAAATTGAAAAAAAATATATCAATACAAACGTCGCACCTTTGCGCTTAGACTTCTTTAATACCGGACAATAACACACTCATTGAACTAGAACGAATTGTGATAGACAAAGTAGCCTGTATTTATAAAAGATTTTGTTTAGACAAAAAAAATAGACATCTTGACATCTTGGGTGTCCACCCTTTACAAGGGAAGCCTTTGACCTACACTCAACCAAAAAAGAAAGTCCCCTCTTAATGCTTTTTTGTCTAACTCAAAAACTACTGGGCACATTCTGCTCAAATTACGACTGATCAGTACAGAAATTCCTCAGCAATCCAGCCATACTCTTTGTTTGGCCCAAAACAGTGATAATGTTCACACAATTAGGCAATTTACATGTATGACAAATGGTATCGAAAAAAAAAGTTGCACTTTTGTGTGCGTGCAGAGTGAGTGTGAACCACAAACTGCACGTAGACAAAAGTGCAACTGTTTTCGGTATCATTTGTCATAAATTGCATCAATTCGTACACATTATCACTGTTTTGGGCCAAATAAAGAGTATGGCTGGATTGCTGAGGAATTTCTGTACTGATCAGTCGTAATTTGAGCGAGAGGTGCTCAGTAGTTTTTGAGTTAGACAAAAAAGTATCTGAAGGGGGGACTTTCTTTTTTGGTTGAGTGTATAAGAAATAATACAAACACTGGAAACATTTTATAATAAGGAATACCTCAACAAATTTCAATTTTCAAATGAATGGAAGATGTTTTATGTCATCTTGATGTAGGAGAAAATTCAAGACAAGAAAGTCAAGCAATCACCCACATCAACAAAGAGCAGAGGTAAGTCCTAGGAATGCCTTCCTTCCAAATGTTTTGCCATGACTGTGGATTAATTCAGTTTACCAAGGCTTTGTTTCCATGTTTTCAATGTGTTTCACAATTTTCTATATCAGGGTTCGACCTTAGATTTTTCTTTCACTAGCCAGCCAGGCTACTGAAACCTCTTAACTCGCCCGCAGGCATTTTCACTAGTCCGCATGTTTCTCTTTTATAGAGCTTCTCATAAACAACAATGTGCACATGAAAAACGTGTATCCCGAGGCAATCTTGTCAGTGTTTTTAACCAGTTCGCGCCAGGATTATTTTGATATTGACTGTACCCAGGCACGGGATTGTTTTTCATGAACCTCAATGCCAGACGGGTTCAGGCCATCATCTGGGGGTAGCACACCCTGATATTTCCGGCCTTGCTCTCTGCGAGTGCGAGCGGGTCGCAGACAGATATTTCCGGCCTCGCTCGTTGCGTGTTTATCCGTCATCCGTTCCGAATACCGACGTGAACTGGTTGATAAACAGATCAATTAAGTTAACCCTAACCCCCTAGGCCCTTGTTGCTTACAACCATCCTCAATCCTCCAAAATTTTCCAACATTTTGCAACTCCGCCTAAATTTTTCAAAATTGTCAGACAGTCCTGCCTCAAAATGCATTCATCCTCAATCCTCTAAAATCCTCCTCATCCCAAAACTTTGCACTCGTGTTTAAATGAAGGATAACCAACGCCAAATCCTTCAAAATCATCAGACAGTCCTGCCTCAAAATGCATTCATCCTCAATCCTCCAAAATCCTCTTGTGCTTCAATCACCATTCATCCTCAATCCTCCAAAATCCTCATGTGCTTCAATCATCATTCATCCTCAATCCTCCAGAATCCTCATTTGATTCAATCACCATTCATCCTCAATCCTCTAGAATCCTCCAAAACCGCCAGGAGGATTTTGGAGGAGTGAGGTGGGTTAGGGTTAACCCTAAACAGTGAATAAAATTAGACACAAGTTGATACAGGTTTGCTTTCTGAATGTAATGATTTATTTCTTCCTGTCCTTTCATATTTGCCGTAGCCCAATAATTTTTGACTCGCCAGCCGGCTGCAGCCGGGCTACTTAAGGAATAGTTTGACTAGCCCGCCGCTGTTTTGACTAGCATTTGGCTAGCGGGCTACAGCTTAAGTCGAAACCTATATTTCTGTTTGTGTGGAAGTGATTGTGACTTGTTGTATCCAGCATTATTTTTGAACTGAAGTTATTATGCAGCTATCAATTGTATGCCAGTGGGTTGAATCTTGATTGTCATGTGTTGTATTAAGACACATTCACATTCACACATTCACAATTGGGTCTACCAATGTAACTTGTCATAATACATAGTGAATGTGCATATTGGAATATATCACGGACATACAACAGGGTGTACTGACAAAGTGGAACATTCCTTCCAGATGAGATGCCCGTTGACAACTCCATTATGGTAAACAGTTGTTGAGTTTGAACAGTGAATCATAATCTACAAGGGGTTTAATGTCTTGTAAAAACTGTGATATATGTTCAGTTTAATTGTCTCCAGTTTGTGTTAACCAGTTCGCGCTGGGATTATTTTGGCATTGTAACGGCCTTCGTAGATTTTGCATCTTTATTCAGCACAATTCAAGTTCTTCGTCACAGTACATAAAATAGTCTGGTGCCAACACTCTTTAACCATCCTATGGAAACATGCATTGTCAGCCTTGTTATTACTTGGGTCAATATTGGTCAAGACCCCCATTGGTTTGTACACAGTATGCCAGGAGGTGAGGAAGAAAATTATGACCACTGGTGACCTCTTAAATAGTAGGAGGGTTAATGTGTTTTTACTGCAGTACAAGGATTATAACAGCAGACTGGTTCTGTAAATATTACATGCTATAGACTACATGTCTACGAGGCGGGTTCCAAAGGGAATTTTTGGTGTTACCAGAAAAAAACTACCGCACGGCAGCGAGCTGGATATTCACCGGGATGATGTCACCTGGGCGCGTATCATTTTTACTTCCCGGACGCGCGGCGGAATCGGCCAATGACGTGCTCCAATTTGATCATGAATATTTATAAGGTGTAGTAACACCAGTTACTGCATTACCTTTCAGTCCACTAAGCACACAGTGGTGAATACTGGCCATCTGAAGGGGATGCAGTGCACATGGGCTTATATTGGGGTTGGGTTGCATACAGAAACGGCTGTCTACTGATGATATTTAAAATGTTGTCGTTTGTGCCTTCCTAGTGCTTAATGGACCGATCCAGTAAGCCCCGCCCACAGCGCACTGGGCAAATTAACACGTGCTCCTCTCCAATGCCATGCTGCATTTTCCTTCCGTGCGCATCATACGCGCGTGCACGCATGTCGGACTTTAGTGCACGCATGTCGGGCATAAATCACGGCTGTGATTGGTCAGAACACCATGGGGCGGTGCTTACTGGATCAGTCCAATGATAGAAAAAGAGTGATAAATCCGAGATACCACTCCTGAAATGCCTACTCCTAATATTCATTACAGCTCAAGTCATAACCAACAATGGCTTTTCCTATCAAAGCTCCGTGGCATAATAAAGTATCTCGTCGTTCAGGAATACCAATGGTGGCAACTACAAACCAATAACCTCATTAGATCCCTTAGTTATTATCCACATAGTTGATGTATGCAACTGGGCTAGACTAGGACTCCCCACAGCATGAGAGGGAATTCAGCTTCCCAGAAGTGGAGGCCATGGCTACATTGAGTCAGTCAGATAAACCAATCCACCACTGTGCTTGCTCCAAATATAAATGTAATGGGTTGCTTTATCTTTATCATGTAGTTATTTCTGTCACAAGCCAATGTGGAACCCCTGACCATCTGATCGTGAGCCACGAACCGTAACCACCAGGCCACACTCCCCGCCATGTATGTACATGAAAACCATCGTGTACATGAAAACAATCAGCTGGGTTCTCATTTGGCTAGGATTTTACACAAGGAGATTGTGGACAAAAACACCTTTTTCTAAAGTCAAAACTAAACTTATGTGTCATTATTTTCTCCCTCTTTCAAACTGCGTATGTTCATGTATATTTTGTGTGTGTTTGATTGATGTTGTCAAAAGATTTCCATGTATGCTAAAGAGAGACTCCAGTGTTTTCCCCCGGAAAACCAAACTACCGGTACAGTACATGTAGATTATCCAACCCCATGCACAAGAAAAGTAACAGGGTATTGGATGGGTTTAGTGCTGAAGTCATATCCCAGCATGCAAAGCTTGATCTAAGCATAGAAAAATAAATCATCTATTCAATTCCAATAACGTAATTGTTCATCTTTTTTGGAAAAAAAAGAGAGAGCATTTGTGGAGTATAGATAGCGCTTCAAACCCTCCCTAAATCGTTTTTGTGTGATATTTTGGCAAGCAGGTGGATTCAGTCACAGTGTTCTGCATTGTGCAGTGACACCTCGCACAGTTACACAGTGTATTAACACCGTATAAGGATTTAAATGGTTTAAATATTGCCTTGAATATTGATTTTCCTGTCTGAGGGTTCTAAATCAGAATGGTGTAGATTAGAACACAAGAGAACTGTCCGCAAAGTTACTGCTTTGGTCTTCATGAGTGAGAACAACCAACTCTGTGCTCCGTGAAATCAGTATAGTGCCCTCTAGTGGCCAACTTTGTTCAGCCAAATTTGGAGCTGTTTTGTGCTCTGTGCATCCTGTGGTCCTTGACCACAAAATGAGAATTGTGTGTGTGTGTGTGTGTGTGGGTCACACTGCCTGCACCAAGCATTCAAGAGTACTGGTTAACCCTCTCTTTGTTACCATTTTGAACCACTGTCAATGTGTAGATTACAAAGGAAAATTATAAGAGTGACTTCCAAAAGGATACACTTAGCTTGGTCCTTTGCCTTTTATTTGGAATGCATATGTATGCCTTTCATCTTCATATCTCATCCAGCATTGTTTGCTAAGGCTGATGACAATCAAAACCCGCTATGGCGACCGTGCCCTCTCTGTGCTAGCCCCGAAACTCTGGAACTCTCTTGCCATCCACATCCGTGAAACTGATTCATTAGACTCGTTTAAGATAGTACTTAAGAGCTTTCTTTTTTCACAAGCCTTTGATTAGTAAATTTATATTTGTACAAGAAACAACTGTGCGCTTTGAAACATGGTGGAAAGCGCATTATAAATGTTGTAAGTTATAGTTATAGTTATAGTTATTTGTTGTTTCATGTAATGTCTTCACTTCTGATCTGATCGTTAATATCAAGAGGATTTGAACTCAATAGAGGAATTGGCAAACATAAGTTGTTTCAATCAACTCCTAGACTACATGGATGTATGTGATTTGGAGACATCAGTAACACAGGGCAGTTTAGTCTACCAGATAGCAGGATCATCTTTGGACTGTGTAGACTCTCTGTAAACTCTAGGTTACTTTGTAAAATGGGACAAGCAAGTCCAGCTAATGGTTTCAAACTGTCCAAAATGTCGGTTGACCAGAAAAGAGAAGACTTGACCTATTTTAAAAATCTTGATGTCCATGATTAGTAAATCATAGACATCTTGTGTTTTCTGGTTAAATGATGGTTTTTCTTTGCAGGGACACCAGTCTGGTTATTTAGGCCAAGGACATGACATTGTGGTGACCCTTATTATATCCAAGACCATTCAGACTTGAATTTCAAGGTGCAGTTTGCTATAGGCCTCGTGTTAAAGGCTGAGTTAGATGGCAATATGGTTTTATATTGCTTGGGAAGGCACAAGTAAACAGTTTGTGCATCCACTGTTACCATTTAAATAACAAAGAACACGCCCTAAGATACTTGCAATGCATATGAAAATAAAAAATAAATCAGTTTTTAAAATTCAAATAATTATTTGCAATATATACAAAGTACAAAAGTGCAAATATGACTTAACTCGTATAAATAATGACAACCTGTTGGATGAAAACAAAACTTCAGTTAATATCTAAAAAAGAAAATCCTTAAAGGGAATATACTGTATACAACATTTGCAAACATCGAAAAATAAAACTACCATGTTTTTACAAAATACCTTACTAGGATGTTGGTAAATGACAGTCTAAAGCATCCTGTAGAATTATGGCACCTGATGTGAAGTCATTTTCAAGAAAATGGTATTTTTGTATACATTTCCAACGGTGGTCGGCCGACCACCGTTGGAAAAACAACTATTTTTCAACTACTGCTCCAAATTTACAATATTTGTTTCAGTCCAAATTTTGTTTGCTGTTGGTTACATGTTCATAAACGGGTGCCGGCCAGCTAGACTGGTTCCCTTACCTTACAATTTTCCGACATCTATAAATTAATCCATTTTATCTTTAGTGGAGTCAGGGAACCAGACTACTTAAACAATTTTGTTTTTCTTGTTTTTTTGCAAGCATTTTTGGACACAAAACGTCAAACATGTCAGTTAAACAATATTTGATCTATTGTACTAACCCCTCAAATAGTTCGTTTCTGAAAATTACAGCAAAAGCCAATGATGTACTTTAAAACATAATTACTTGGTTTTTGTTTTGTTTCTTGGAGGGGGAGGTTTACATACATTGTGCCTCAAGTGAGAATTCTAAATAACAGTGAACTCATCCAGATTAGTAGATCCATAACCCCATGCATGCACCCTGTTCCCCCCCCCCCCCCTGTTGCATATATACATGATTGTTATCAAACAAAGACCTTTCCGTAAATTCTAGAACACGCATTGGAGCTTGTTGCTGACACTGTGAATATGATGCTGTGCTAGCGCTCCCAGAAGGGTGATTAAACCCCATGAAAAATGCATTTTTGCATTAAATAAGTTCAATCTGGTGGAGGAGGAGGGGGGGGGGGTAGTCAGGCTGTGGCTGAGTGAACTCTCGCTGTCTGTTTTGTCCCGACAAGGCTGGTCATTAGGGAGATTGGACTCTGAATTATGGAAGAGGAGCAAGCTTTAATTCCTGCCGATGCCATGGAGACATGCATGTGGATGTCAGATGGAGTCTTGTGGTTTCTATGGTGATGCTTATCGGTCTTCACAGTTATCACTGTAGAATGGAGACAGAATTTGGTGTTTGAGAATCAATTCAAGACAAGGGGCACTAAGCATCTATTGAAACACTCACAGGTCCGTTGTAGTCAGCCATTGATATGACTTTCTTTCAGTCACAGATTTATGCATGAAGCACTACTTCCATACAAGAGAAAGCAGGTCATGCGAAGGATTGAAAGCCACAGGTGGCTAGTACTGTCACATTTACACTCAATCCTGATCCTGCATTTATCCACTATTGAAAGCTTGAGACGTTTGCATACCAGTATGTGAAAGGTTATTGTGAAAAGGTCACTCAGAATGTGCAGAAAATGTTACTAATTATAATGAATTTGTTTTGGCAATATGCTGAGATTCCTATATACCTAAAACTTCACAGGATTTGGTTGAGTCTTCACTAGCAAGCTTAGGCCACTAAATTGGACTGACGTGCTAGTGAGAGGGGAAAATGTGTAAAACGGGTCCATGGTTGAGCTGACCATCCATGGAGCTATAAAACACGTGTAGGTGTGTGCATGTTCATCTTTTCAAACCGTGGACGAAAAATACCAGAGAACAAAAGAGAACAATATCGTCCACGATTCCCAGCATACGTCCACGATTGAGGTCGTGTACAAAACCTATGTGAGTCTTCCTAAAAAGTTGTACAAACAAAAGAGGGACAATAGGACGTCCACGATCGACGGTGAACACACGTTGGTGTGGCCGGCCGTGTGTGTAGTGTGAAACGATCGCACAATACACGGGTCAAAACATTACACTGGTGTTGCATTGAGCAGTGTGAAAACGTAACAAAATTGAACCGTGTTGAAATTTTAAGAAGTGGACACTGGTGGGAACCGTGTAGATTTCGACACGGATCGGACATACATAGTGTGAGAAGGCCTCTAGCTACCTACACAATCACAACACAAAAGAGGCTTTGTTTTACTGGTTGTTTTTACTCCTACCGGTATGGGAGTTGTCATTCCTATATGTTACAATTGTTGACTGCTGATATGGGACGTGGCAGTATTTTTTACTCCCGAGAGACACATAGCATCCAACGTGGAGCAAAGGGTGCTATACCGTACGTTCTCAAGGGAGTAAAGAGCACCATGTCCCACATCACAGCAGTCAACAATTGTTTTGTTTGCTATATCTTGCCAGTAAAAAAAAACAGTCATATCACATTCATGTAAACACTGTGACTGGTTAAATGCCATCAACAGACAAAAGAGGTAGCTGGCATACCAATCACCTCCAGTCAAAGCATGGCTATATCAAATTCAGAAGGGAATTCTTATCTGTTAAAAACAGTCACTTGATTGATTTTGACTGCTGTGAAGGCGTACAGAGGGAGGATTTTCATCTAAGAACCTTTTTTTGACTATTTAAGCCTGGTTTTGGATGGTGTTCTTATTTTTTTTCTTTACAAAAATAAAATGTGTTGTGTGAAATTCCCTGATACATTCCTTGATGTTAATACAAATTTAAAAGTCTTCTAATTGCAGTGTTGATTTATGTAGTCTCTGTAATATATACATGGTCCATCCTCATATGTGTGTACCGGTACGTCTTTGAAATTGCACGTTTCTTCATTCTTTTTACTCTAATATCATTTTAAATATTTGATTAATTCAAAGATAATCCTCTATATTTAGTTTGTCATTAAAGACACTTGTAGAGTGGTCTAGGTAATGATGAGTATTCTGAAATTGGCCTTCCCTGCATGAATGAAGAGCTGATTACTCCATTACCTCCTGGCCACAGCATCTAACCCACCCTGGTCCCTATTATCATTAGCAGAACCACGGAGCGTAACCATCCACCATTCATCATCCCATCTATTATCCTTATTGCCTGTGCTGTGTGCAACAGCCTTCAGACAAACTGCAGTCACAATATGTAATACATGTGAATTTGACTTTGCATACCATATTTAAAGAGGTTGTGGAATGCTCGAAAACATTTCCGTCATTTTTTGGGTATATGTAGCCTAAGGTGTGATGAAATAAAAATGACTATTGTTTCTGTCATGAAATGAGTACAAAAGGTACTTTTGAGAGTTATTTTTCAGGTCCTGTTTCGACCCGAACGTGCAATTTGTGTAAAAGTCGTCGTTGCGGGCAGCAAACAAAACGCAGTAAATCGTGACGTAATAAACAGGACTCGTATATGCTACTCTGCATCGTGAGTTCTGTTTATTACGTCACGATTTACTGTGTTTTGTTTGCTGCCCGCAACGACGACTTTTACACATATTGCACGTTCGGGTCGAAACAGGCATAACAAGACTTGAAAAACAGCTCTCAAAAGTACCTTTTGTACTCATTTTATGACAGAAACAATAGTCGTTTTTATTTCATCACACCTTAGGCTACATATACCCGAAAAATGACAGAAATGTCTTCGAGCATTCCACAACCTCTTTAATATAGCATCCTCATTAGTGTCAGAGTATTAAACTGTGGGAACAAATTGTGTGAATTTGCGAGGGGGCAACATGCGGCTGTGGCAATCCGCACATTCCTGCACCTCGCATCATCCAGTGGATGCCTATTGCTTACCACATCTCATCATCTTGATAAGGACATCTCTTTGGTCTTTATTACTCATAACCCTTACTGAAAAGTCACAGACAGTCAAAAAGTTACGCAACAAATTATGACATAAGTTGCATTGATTGTACGCAGTCATTTTAGATGGCTTAAGTTTCTACGGCATACAAATTAGAAATGGATTGTTTTACTGACTAATTGTGATTGTCATACCCATAGGGTCTGTCATCTCCATACTTATCAACATTGATACACAGAGATGAAATTGTTTAGATTTTAATCGGAATTCCGACTTTTTCAAATTTCTTTCCAAAATTCAACCAGTCGGTAGTACGGTAGAAGCACATACATGTAAGCAAGCTGTGATTGGAGCGCTGAGCTGGAAGTAAGTTAATAAGGATAGAACCTATGACATCTGAAACTACGTACATTGCTTCAATGCTGTTTGAACTGCAATAAAATCCATACAGTGCGTTATTTTTGGAGGTTTGAGATTAAGTAGTACAAAATCATGATGGCGAAGAGGGCATAAAAGATCAATTTCAGTGGCAGTGGTTGCAAGAAAAAGATAATAATGATGATTTTTTTTTCATACGTTAGTGGAGAAGTATGATGCACTGTGTACAGATTGCACTATGAACATATATTAACCACAGATCAAAGAAGTACATGTATGTAGATCCTTACTACTATTTATGTGGAACATAATAGCTCCTTACTTTGATACAGCTAAACCTGGATGTCTTCATCAGGTCTAGTGAGCCTATGGAGAAGGCCCTAATGGAGATTAATGAGTCTTCTGGTAGACAAACAGGCCTTAAGTGCCCGGAATCAATCAGGAAAACAGGGATTGGTAGGAAACAGTGTATCAGTAGATCATGCCAAATAATGGTATCAAAGGACAACGTTAGATTGAGGTAGCATTGCTCATGCAAATTATCTGTGTAGTTAGCAGATATGTTTCCATTGCTCAGTGACTGAGGCACTGGTATTGGAATCGCGTACCAAATACCCAGGCTTGTATAGCAACACCTATACTAGACATGCATCCATGCATATCCTAGTTCTTTGTACTTGATCTCCCACTCAATGGTTTAATAAGAACACAGGGCTTAGCAGTGTTCTTATTAATAGTTTATATATGCCAGTGTTCAGGTCCATTTCCTTGATAGCAGCGGCGGCGGAACGGTTTTCAAACGGGGGGGGGGGGGGGGGGGGGGGGGGGGGGTGTCAATGAAAAAGGGGCACTTGCACATCCATTAGGGCCAGTTTTGTTTTTATCTCCAGGGGGCACATTTATGCTCAAAGTCAAGGGGGCACATTTATGTCTGCAAGAGGGGCACTTGGGTAAATCTGGGGGGAAAGTGAGCCCAAAGCACCCCCCCCCCCAAAAAGGCGCGGATCCAGAGGGGGGGTTTTGGGGGTCCAAAAAAAAACCCCAGCTCTGTCCAAAAAAAAAAAAGATCATACAAATTCCTAAAAAAATAGGTCGAAACCCCCCCCCCCCCCCTCTGTGACGCCCCCCCCCCAAAAAAATTATAATGGTATAATGTTCGCCTGTTCAAAATACGGTACATCATTCTGTAATCTGTGTTAATAATCGTCACATTTGAACAGCGCCCCCTATTGAAAAATGCCGCCCCTGCTTAATACGTATATACATGTATGCAAGGAAGAAAAAAAGGAAAATATCTTTCAAACCGATGCTATAGGATAGCCTAAGGTAGCAAAATTGTTGTAACCTCAAATAAAAGACAGCAGTATTACTAGGGATAATGATGTCTTCTCTCTTGCAAATGGAGACTTCAGAGCTGTTGAAATGGTTTCTTGTAAGAAGTAACTTTGTGGGAAATGTTCAAAGTCACTCAATAAACTGAAAAATGTCTAGCAGTCTCACATTATTGGAACTTGATACATGTGTTCATTTTGGGTGCCTAGTTTTATTAGTAGATTTGAATGAGAGAAAAAATTGTAATTTAGTATCGGTACTGGCCATTTTGTTATCAAACTCATGATGAGGTATTGAACAGCAGGTCTCATCCTGCCTTATTCCCGGATCAATCCAACCTGTCCACATTGAATGGGGCAAAGGACGGCAGGAATGGCACATAGCATCTATAGTCCAAGAACAAATTCACAGTGTGTTATGCAGGCGTCAGGTGATCAAACAGCATGCATTCAGTATCGAGCTGTTTTTGTTTGACAACCAGTCCTGAGTTACAATATTAACGGCTTGTAGCCAACAAAATCGACTTAATTAAAAAAAAAAAGAGCTATATATCTGTATTTTCTGATGTGGCAGTGCTGGCATAATTTTTGATGTTTGGAGCTGAGTTTATGTAGCAAATTTATTGAGGATCAAATTTTGTTTTGTATAAATGTTTTTGATAATGATGGAATAGAGGTTATCTGACAGGCAAATAGAACTTCAATAGAATGCCCGCAAAGTTCGTTTAACTTTAGTTGGATTTGTTTCTTGATCATCGGAAGAAATAGGGCCTATCTTGTTTGAATCCCTGTAATCATATGACTGAAAAAAATGTTTCTTTGTAAAAGCACACTTCTAGCTTTGTTGCTCTCATGAAATCATGGAGGAAAGAACATAAACCAAAAATTAAAAACAAATAAAGTAAATTATAGATTTCTAGAAATTAAGATTTCAGTGATGTGATAGTATGTGCACCTTTATATAACAACTTATTTTAAGGGGCATTTTAATGAAGCAAAAATTCTAAATGACAGAAATAAGTGCTGGTTGTTTTTCTGTTCTTATACATGCAGCATGTACATGTAATATGATTCCAACGTCTGTTTCAACACATCCATGTAAATCTTTCTAATCCTAGGGTATTTGTTTATTAAACAATATTTTGTAAAACGCAACACGCAACACAGTCGCCCAACCATTCAGTACACAATGCAAGTGTGCATGTTCTCAACCTGCTGTACAAGATGAGCCCACAGCCTCATGACAAGGAAAGCTGGGCCCAGCTCGGTGTCCCATTTCACAACCACCAGTGTCCTGTATTTCTGTGTTAAGCAAACAGTCCTGAACACACAGGCAAAAATTGGCTTCCTGCCTGGTCTTTCACAGAAATTGAGAGAGGAGATGTACAGGAGGGCTGGGGAGGGAAGGCATGTAAGAAGAGACAGCAGGGCCTCATGAGGCCCAGTTGGCATCGCTGGTCTATGGGGACTGTAAGACAATGGAAGACCTGGACAGTACCATACTGCTGGGTAGGGGATGGTAACGTTAGCCTTACTGGAGAGGCTCAGGCCCTATTGTGTTTCATGGCTAGCCAGCCACATAAGGTCTTTCACTCGGGAATGGCAGGTGGCCATATTGTCAGCTAAGTTGATACAAGTGGAAAATTGAAACCCAAATGTTGCGCGTAAACATTGTCAAAGTGATTGCACTATTACTCAGCTCTGAAATGTGATTTTGTGCAAACAAATCAGGGAAGGGAGGGAAGGGATGTAAAGTCAATTTAACTCGTCACTGGAGCACTTTTGTGTGTGTGTGTGTTTTGTTTTCTTTTTTTTTGGTTAAGCATTATGCTTGGAGTTTGTAGTCATCCTGACCACTCAGAGGCAGAGGGGATGTGAGATTGCTTTTTTGAAGTCAATTGAAGCTTTCAGAATATGGAAGCTGTTGCACAATGAATGCAAAATCTCTGTCTTATACATGTACAACTGCTTCCATACATGCTGATTCTATTGTCTGTTTCAGTACAAGTGTTTCAAAATAATATTTAAAAATATTGTCATTTGTGACCATTCGGTAGTCTGGTTCCCTGACCTGACAATTTCCCTCGACGCCCAGACGTCTAAATTGTAGGTCAGGCAGCCTTCGTGGCTAAATATAAACATGACGACATTGGCGGCCCTTTTTCAAAGCTGGGCTTCGTTTCTGAATTAGCTTTATACTTATAACTTTTAATGTTCCGATCAAATTTTTCAAAAAACATTACCTGTTTCATATGTCATACAGTTTAGTATTTCTGTAAGAAAACACTGACAAATGTTGACCTGTAATCTTGAAAGTTAGGAACCCAAATGTCATCTTAGCAGGCGAAGCCAAAATGGAGACCACACTGAGTTTTGGAAAATCCCGGTAACGGTCGTCAAATTCAAAATAGTACATGACGCAGCAAAGCTCGCCCCTTCTATGATCCGAGTCTATAAACATGTACTTGATGCACAAAATTGTCATTGACTTTCAAGTTTTCTAAATGCAAGCAACGAATATTATCAACTCATTTTGTTTATTTTTTACAAGCAAGGCAGGTAAATAAAACCTAATTTATACTCGGAAATATCCAGGCGCTATCCAAGATTGTCGACGAAATGAATTCGGCAAACTAAGGACATTTTCAGAAAAAGGAGGCATTCCTCCCGTTTTGGTCAGGTGCCATATATATATATTTTGTACAGATACTAGCGGCTACCTGACCTAAGATTCATCAGAAATTGTCAGAATCTTTTGGTCTGGGAACCAGACTAACCATTAGGGAGGTTAGGTTCATCGCAAGCACAACAGCAAACTTGCGATTCAAATGTCTTCCAATTCTCTCCCCAAAAGAAGTATGAATTTGCTCGGGCAGAGCGCACAGGCAGCAAACGAGGCAGCCCAAAAGCCATTAAGCTCATTAAAGCAAGAGCAGCCTATAAAGTGGTGGCGTGCCGTCACACATGGCTGCATGGTTACACACCAGCTCTTTTATCTCACTCTCTGAACAGACAGTATGTGCTCACTCACTGGAACCTCCAACCAATTGTTGCGCTCTGCTGTGGGGAAAAAAAAAGAAGGTACCGGTAGAACCAATAATAAAACAAAACAAAAAAACACTCGCATGATGAGAGCTGATGGGCAAAGTATTAATATCCAATTAAATATATATGAGGTACGAAGAATGATTAACATAGCTAGGCAGCGGGTTAGTGTACAAGCATAAGACTAGACAGGTTTGACATAAAAGAGTAATTGCTGTGGATGAGTGTACTTTGTATTTTATTGCAGAATGTGGACTGTGGCTTAAACCTTAGTTTGCCAGTAAAGGTCTACACTCACCAGAGATCGCCAAAATGTAGTGTTACATATTGTTAAAGGGAATATACAACATTTGCAAACATCGAGAAAAAAAACTACCAAGTTTTTACAAAATACCTTACTAGGATGTTGGTAAATGACAGTCTCAAGCATCTTGTAAAATTATGGCACCTGGTGTGAAGTCATTTTCAAGAAAATGGTATTTTTGTAAACATTTCCAACGGTGGTCGGCCGACCAGCGTTGGAAAACACTCGCATGATGAGAGCTGATGGACAAAGTATTAAGGTCGGCCGACCAGCGTTGGAAAAACCTAACTATTTTCAACTACTGCTCCAAATTTACCATTTTTTTCAGTCCAAATTTTGTTTGCTATTGGTTACATGTTCATGAACGGGTGCAGGCCAGCTAGACTGGTTCCCTTGCCTTACAATTTTCCATCATCTATAAATTGATCGATTTTATCTTTTGTGGAGTCAGGGAACCAGACTACTTGAACTTTGTTGTTTTTCTTGGTTTTTCCAACCTATTCGAACACAAAACTTCAAAAATGTCAGTGTAACAATATTTGATCTATTATACTAACCTCTCAAATAGTTCATTTCATAGTTCATTACAGCAAAAGCCAATGATGTACATTCCCTTTAACCAGCAGTATTTCAGAGGTCTAGATCTCAGTGTTGTAATGTTTTTTTGGAAACCCCTGTTTGTTCACAGCGATGTTTTGCCTTGCCTATAACATACGTATTTCCAGTTCAAGCTGTGAATAAAACCATCATGTTTTGTGCCGAAGTGTCAACATAAGACTAGTGCTGCATAACATGCATATCACATAAGTGACAATTCACGGTGTGATTACTGCTGGGTCCCACGCTAGTTACATGCTAACACACACAAAGCGATCATTTAATAGCGCACATCTATATATATAAGAGAGAAGTTTACTCGCCCCCGAGACGATGTTTGCTCCTGAAAGGATCCGAGACCGCGGGCTCCCGCTGCGCGAAAATCGCTCCACGTCCGTGGAAAAATACGGAGGGTGTCTTCCGCCGGGTCGGACACTTCGGGTCGTCCTGATTTTCCCGTACGGACCGGCGATCCTTTTCGTCGATTTTTCGTGACTGCGTTTTTCGCAGGAATTTGCCGTCGTGTGCGCTTTCACGTTGACTGCCTGGCCGCCCCCTGTGCTGGCTTCTCTGCGTGTCTAGACTGTGCGAGGTCAGCGAGGTCAACGTAGGGGTTCCGTTTACGTGTTCTACTCAGCCGTTCTGCAAAGGCGTTCACCAAATTGTGTTATGGGGTGACCTTGGTAAAATATTTTTTCTCCATGGTGCGTGGCCACCAAGTGCCCCTATTCTTTCATATGCTTCGCTTGCCGCCCCTGCGCCGTGTGCAACGAATACTCAGAAGGACTACACATTAAGTATGCCTTGCGCGGTCTGACCAATCGAAAGTCTACACTGCGTAGTATTTCCGGGCTATGCAAAACTGTCAATGGCAACGCGTACTGCAGCCTGCTCCACACCCTGGAAACGAGGTTGGGTCTACGGTGCTCGCTATTTGCATGATTTGAAGCACAAGCATGTGAGTGACGTGTATAGTGCTCTGTTGCTTCCATCGTGTGTTAATACAGCTCCATGCTTCCACCAAGGCTGAGCGTTGTGAGTTTGCTGCCCGCCACAGTGTTGCGTTATAATTTCGGGGGCCTGTCTGGGATCAACGAAGGATCGATGCATTGCTTCAAACATCGAGATCTTAAACGCAGTCACACAAAAAATCAACGAAAATGTGTCCGATCCGGCGGAAGACACCCTCCACATTTTTCCACGGACGTGGAGCGATTTTGGCGTCGCGAAAGACCGCGGTCTCAGATCGTTTCAGGAGCAAACATTTCTCGGAGGCCGAGTAAATTTTCTCTTATATAGATGGTTGCCCCAAGTTGAATAACAGTTGACTCGACAAGTTCCTCGCAGACAGTCTCGCAAATTGTAAGACGTTCAAGTTTACGTTTGTTGAAGAGTCCAATATACTGAAACTTAATTATGACCTTCTTAATCAGCCTTCGCCTGTGTACTACGGCAAGCCTTTCAAGTACGTTTTCCCACTGCCACTGCCTCACAAAATCAATTTAACAGAACGGAAACATTTACAGACTGTTGCCATGGTACATAATTGTTAGTGGTCAGAAATTGCCTCAGATCGCACCACAGAAATTGCTTTTCTATAACTGCATGTCTTCTCAACTAAATCCCCCAATTACATTCATCTCCCCACATTTTCATCCCCAACTCTACGTCCTACCCGATCTATGATCGGGTAAATCAATGAGGGATCGATGCATTGCTTCAAATATTGTGATCTTTGAACTATGTTGGGTTGGAATAACGAAGAGTGCATAAATAATAATATTAGCGGTTGTTGGCTGTTTGGCCTTGCTTATATTATGGTTGAACCATGCCAACTTGAATAAATTAGTTAAATCGACTTTTTCCTCGTAGGTCTAGCAAATTGTAAGAAGTTCAAGTTTACGTTTGTTGAAGAGTCCAATACTGTACCTTCATAATGACCTTCCTCCATGATTCAGACTATGTAATTTTATGGTAACACACTCAACATTTTTATTGCAAATGCCACCTTCACGTTTTATTCCATTATGATTTATTGTCCAAACAATACAATCACCCTTCGCCTGTGTACTATACGGTAAGTCTTTCAACTCAGTTTTCCCACATTAACAAACGCGACTGCCTCACAAAATGCAATTTAACAGACCAACGGGAAAATTTACAGACAGTTATACATGCCATGGTACATAATTATCATGGGCGCGGCGTCAATCGGTGGGGGACGGGGGACCCCCACCCCAACATTTTAAAGCGGGCAATATCGTTTGGCTCCCTACCCCCACTTTTTCTTCCCCGAATAAAAATTGTAGCCTACTATAATATTCTTTTGCTCAGAACAGCTGATTCAATGACTCCAAACTCGAAAATGATGTTTAAAAGATGATCTTTTGTTTTACTATCGTACGTGGTCAGAAATTGCCTCAGATCGCGTCACCGTAAATTGCTTTTCTATAGCTACATGTCTTCTCAACTAAATCCCCCATTTACATTTAACTCCCCACACTTTCAACCCCAACACAAATACGCCCTACCCGATCTATGATCGGGTAAATCAGCTTGTGTATGCATATTGCTCAACTTTTTGAAATCAACATGTTTGGATGGAAAGGGGCACTTGCACAGCTGTGCCTCTGTAAAATCAAATGGGGGGGGGGGGGGGGGGGGGGGGGGGGGGGGCGGTACCATTTTCCAAAATAGGGGGCGCTCTTCGAAACTGGCCATTATGAAGCATTGTGTAAAATTTTGAGGGTGCATTGTAAGGGTTTTGGGGCTTGGTTTTCATATTCCTCATTCATATCAGAACTCATTTTGGGAGAATGGTTATACTGAAAACAAATTATCAGAAATATTAGGGCCAGTTTTGTTTTCATCTCGAGGGTGCACATTAATGCTCAAAGGGGCACATTTATGTCCGCAAGAGGAGCACTTGGGTAAATCTGGGAGGAGGGGGGGGGGGGGGCAAGTGCCTCCCCCCTGCCGTTTTCCGACGCCCCTGCCACCATCACCAGCCCACCCCTGCATCATGACCCAGCCACAGGTTCTCCCTTGGTGTCTTGCAACTTTCTGTCCAGCAGTTGGGACATTATTACTTTCTCATTAAGACCACCCCTCCAAGCTGCATGCTAAAATAACAGTTGCTAAAACATATCCCACGGTCTGCTGTCCAAGGCACATTGTTGGAGATAATGTAGGCCCTACTGCCCTGCCTTCCCTTGATTTGAAGTTGTGAGCGGCAAGACGGTTTCTAAAGAACAGTGAATTGGGAAAAACTTGTTCCCATCATCCTGAAATAACAGGCTAGAGGGAGGTACCCCTGGGCTTGATGGGCTACCTAATGAAGGCTAGGCCCATCCAGTGTGATTTCATTGATATGGGCGGCTGCATCAACTCTTTCAGATTCATCACGGCTTTTCTTCTTCAGAGCCCTACTTCAGGATCAAAGACTATGCATATTGATCCATTAAGAAAACAGAAAGATGCTTTGGAAGGTACGCTATCATGCCCAAACAACAACACCACTGAATAGTTTGAGGGCTGGGAGGGGAACTGACCCTAACTCTCTCATCCTTACCGCCACAACTTGATGGAATCTCACACAAATCCTTTTTTTTTTCTTCCCTTTTTCAGAAGAGAATGGATAGGGGGTATTTCACATTTTATTTTTGCCGAGAAGGTGCTTTTAAATTTGCATTAGTGATGCTGAATCAACAGCTTGTGGTTACAAAACCAGAGGGCAGACTTTTCATATTTGGTGAAGAGGACGGTCCTGTGCCCTCTGTGACGAGGATGAAGACAGATTTACACGTGTATGTGGTAGCATACAATAATAGGAACAAATATAATAGATTCATTAGATTGCGGGAATCTTTTTAGCCAAAAGGAACAGAAATGGCATTAGTTATTCATTCCTTAATAAAGGTTTGAAATATTTTCTTCAGGGAAAATTACTTAGTGTACATACATTGTACATGGTCTTTCTCTGTGAAAATGGCATACTTTTTTTCTGAAAAATCTGAGCTTTTCCTCTGAAGGCATTCGCTTGCTGCCAATTGTTTTTCTTCATATTGATAGAGTACAAGCCTAACTGCCAAGCTCCATTAGACAAGGAAGAGTATAGCCTCTAGAGAGAAAAATGGAGCCCCGTCTTTTTCAAACCATTCAGAAAGGAGATTCTGTTTTCAAACTTTGAGGCTCTGTGCCCATCCTGTTTATTGTCCATGACACTTGGTACCGGCATTACATGTATTCTCCCTTATGGTCTTTGTCCGCTGTCAGGTTGGCGTAGTGGTACTTTGCTCGTGCGCCTTCCATCGCAGTGACCCGGGTTTGAATCCCGCCTGGGCCAATATGTGAATTGAGTTTTCAGTCCAGAATATTCTTCTGGGGTTTTCCTCCCACATGTAAAACTGTAACTTCTTCTCAGTGTCTTCTTTCTACAGGTTTCCTCAGGCTTGCGAGCTACAGTGCCTGGGGCACTTTTGAGGAATCCTTGGTTTCATTATCAGAAATACACAATGTGCATGTAATTAATAGTAGTAATAATTACTAGAAATGTGTTTGTCAAGTGGACAAACACAGCTGTATCAGCTGTTAGCAAATGACTTTTTGTCTTGTTTGACTTTGTCTGTGCCAAGTTTCACATGTTGACCTGAATACTGAAAATGTCAAATTTAGTAAGTATAGAAGACAACATAAAATCTGGAAAAAGTCATTAAAAAAATCAATTGAAGATGCCTGGAAAGAAAAGGAAACAAATCTTAACAAAAATATGAGCTGTTTCGGCGGACTTGCCAAAAACAGCTAAATAATAATTGGATTTGTCTCCAAAATACGTTTGTGCATGTAGAATACACAACCTAAAGAATGTGTTTGTTGTGTGAATAATAGCATCAACCAGTCTCTGTTTCATTTATGAGGAGAAATGATGATAGGAAGACATTGCCATTGAAGCTCCACGAGATATTTGTCATATGTTAGTGCCTGGCAATTAGGTAATTGACAGGTCCATGATAAAGGTTGGTCCTTATCCTGTCCATGGCAACCGTAATGCCCAGATAACTTGTCTGGTCAATCTGCATTACTTGTCATGTTTTGAATATTTCCTCCCTCTTTTATCTGATGGTATGTGATATCCTCTTTAGGTAGAGGCAGCAACGGCCTGTGCTTGTTTGTCAGAAATGCTTGCATGTTAAATAATCCTGCTGACTAACTTGGGCATTTCCCCCTCTGGATGCCTCCTTGAGCTGCACACAGTGACTGCTGAGCAGCAGTGATTAGTTTGTTGCACTGACACATGGTTTACATGTGGAGCTATTAGCTGATTGGTTGTTGCAAAAATAAGCTGAGGGGGACTAGTCATTGTAATGACACTTTGGAGAAGGGAGGAGATTTATGAGGTGGGTGTTTGTAGGGAAATGAAAAGATTTGTTTCTGCTTTGGTACTGGGATTTAATGAAAATATTGTGACATTTAACAAAGCTGTCCCTTGTCAAATCTGGATACGTGAATATACTGTATCTATTAATATGCCAAATCACGTGAGTCAGGTAAAAAAGAACTCCTAGAACAAGCATGTTAATATTTAAAACAAAAATTTCTTCACAAATTATTTAAGAAAATTCCCTAAGAGGAACAAATACCCAGAAACAAATAGGATGACATTAGCCTAAAGGACCGATTTCCTCTGAGAAGTTAGCCTTTAGTCAAGGCCCACCCGTTTTTACCCAGACATGTAATGCGCCCCGGTTGCTGGCACGTAAAAAGACTACCTCGCGAGCGGCAAAGCCGCGAGGGCCTTTACCACCTCGTTGAGCTAATCACTTATTCATGTATTCAAGTTATATGAATAATGCGTAATGCAGATATATTTGAACCAATCACGACAAACAACACTTCAGCTGGCCCCGATGGTTCATCATCGGTACTGTGCTGCTGCCGAATAAAATTTAGACACAATGGAACGGCTTGAAATATTAAGCTTTTTTCCGAAACCCGTAGGCGGTTTATAAACAGATCTCTACCTTCCAACACACCTTTAATCACATGGCGTTGTATTATGTTGCAGTGTGAATTTCCCCGAAATGTTTTAGTTTCGAGGCAGCGAAGTCAAAACAGCTGTTAGTAGTTCTGTGTTTTCATTGGTCACTGTGCAATGCATTATGCATGAAATTCATCTACCAAATCGGTTGACAAATATAAAGAAAAACATAAGCGCTCTCTACGAGATGGTAAAGGCCCTCGCGGCTTCGCCAGCATTCGGGGCGCGTCACATGTCCGGGTAAAGCTAAGACGCGTGGGCCTTGACTAAAGGCTACTGAGAAGTTGGTTAAGGATTTTTTGTTGTCTTAAAACCATAGGGCGTTCAAAAAAAAAGAAACTATTATGTGCACTTTTTTAATTCGTTTCAGGGCTAGCTTACCATTTATTTTAAATAATGGTGAATTAATATGGCAATAATTAAAATGCATATACCGGTACCTATAATACACTACTCTGTAGTAATAGTGCAGGGGGCCCAACCTGTTAGCCAGGTGCCCCCGAGGCCGGAAACATTTGCACTGCCGCCAAACCATCCGAGCAAGTAATTAGACCGGCATTAACAAGAAAAAGAAGGGGGCAAAAAGACCCCCATTAAAAAAAAAATTGATGTATCGCGGCATCAACGGAGATCAGAAACCTGTTTGGGGCCATTTCTGAGCTGAAATCAGGAAGGAAGTTCCCATGATGGATTGCTTGTCAAAAATCAAGCTACATTGTAAGCTAAAGATCAGTACTTTTTGTCGGCAGCCATAATTATGTCCCCTTTTTTTCCCCCTGAATATCAGAGCAGTCCAAATTCGCCCATATTTTAACCAGGGTCATATTTATGCAGATATAATTAGGTTAAGAGATGGGGGGGGGGGGGGCAGCAGCCCCTAGCAGCATAAGCCCCCCCCCCCCCCCCAACACGCTGGTTAGACAATACGTACCCTGTTAATGGTTTGCAAGCTCCAGGGCAAGTCATCCATGATATCTTGGTTTGCCTATAATTAATACAGATCCAATGAAATAGAGACAAAAGGGATGAGGGAGAAAGTGTTTCAGTGTTGTATACACATCACTAGAGTACCTGCCTGTTGCCAAATTAAAGCTTCATTTCAAATCTTGTGAGTTTTTTTCCGCGAGGGGGGGGGGGGGTGCTGTGTATTTGTGTGTGTGCCTGTAGATCAATTCACTAAAATAGCTTTGGAGAGCAAGTAAATGAGGTACTTTTCAAGTTTTGTTTTCATTTGTTTAGGGGTTGGGGTTGCCTCTGTGCAGGAACTCAGTCAGTTCAGAAGCTTGTCTGAATCAAACCGATTCGTATTTGAAAATGATAGTACCAGTGTGTCAAAACTAATTTTGCCTCCTTCCCGAGACCAAAAATCTGGATGCACCCCTTTATTTTTTTTGCCCCTATTTAAATGTGTTACCTTCATAAAGTTAATTGTTAGATCTACTAATATAAAAAAACAACCTCTCCTTCAATCAGTACCTTTAAAGATAAATGTGTGTAATTTTGGGGTTTTTTCCCAACGCTGGTTTTCTCGAAAATGTCAGCACACCAGATGCCATGATTTTACAGGACGCTTTAGACTGTCATGCACTTTTTATTTTATTTTTTTTTTTTTTTTTTTTTTGATGTTTGAAAATTTATGTTGTAGGCATACCGGTATATTCCCTTTAAGTCTCCTTCCCCTCTACAGATAAATGTATTTATGCATTAAGTGTGTCATAATGTTATAGAAGCAATAACTTCTTGTCAGCTTTCTGCCCAAAGTAGGAACTGGCTCCTATGAAAATAGATTTCATCTTGCTGGCAGTGTAATTCATGGATGTTAACTATTTAGTTGTCCTAGTTTTGTTATATTTGTATTTGTCTCATGTGGAGATTGTCTCATGGAACGTACAATATACACGTGGCTTTGGAAGTTTTTATTCAAGCAGAAAGTTAAGTCTACAAGCACCACTTGACTTCAGATCAGTTAGCAACTCCTGAAAGTACATCCACCTGTACAGTGAATTAATGATGAAAGTGAAATTTAAAATAAATACATAATGCATCACATGTAATACATCATGCCATTCTGATATGTTGGGCCAGATAATGTATAAAATCTTGTTTCACATGGAAAGTGCATGTATGAACTTGGATTTAGTCAGTTAAATCTGAACAGCGCCCTCCCTTGATATGAATTTAATTGCCTTATTTTCAAGTTTGTTTGATTCAGGGTTTCTCAGTTTCAAGCTCAAGTTGATTCTTTCCATATAAAAGTTAGCCTTTACTAACGTTTGTTCAATAATTATAATAATAATAATTTATTCATTAACATGTATATTGCGCAAATTCCACATGAATATGTTCGAAAGCACATCAATTAAAGCATTTCAATGTGTTAAAACAATTAAGGTGATTAATGAGTAATTGGGTTTTACTTCTATGGTGTATAAGTGTTTTTCATTATCTCTCTAGCATTTCCCCAGTCACATTTTCTCTGGAAAAGGAATGTTGCACAGTATGTAAACAGACCAACTCACTGTGTATTTTAATATTTCCCATGAAGACTGTTTGCAAAAAAACCTTCCATTTCCCACAAATCCACTCTTCACAAATCCACTCTCCACAAATCCACTCTTCACAAATCCACTCTCCACAAATCCACTCTTCATGCCACACCGTGGTAGGCCACATCCTGTACTGAATCATTACCTCAATGTAGATGAGCATATCCCTGGTTACTTCAACAGATGTGGGTCAACTTTGGTTATTCAGTTTGATCATGTAGGGTTTTTGTCATGAAACCAATTACTTTTGAGAGTAAACAGTACAACAAAATGAAATCTTTGATCATGTCCAAACATGCCCTAGGCTTCTAGGATCCTCCCAGCACCATAGAGGAACATCCCGTCCCAAAGCCTGAAGAAAAGACGAGTGCGGCTTTGTCGATTCCCGTACAGCTTGTTTTTAACAACCAGCCACCAGTAAAACATCTCATTATCAGTTTTGCAACGCCATTCTGCGGCATTAAAACCAATCCACTAAATTTGCGTCCTCCCTTGAGTGCATTTTCCAAATTAAAACCTATCCATGGGATTGGGGAGCACGGAAGAACAAGTTTGCATTGTGCACATGCCCTGACGGGATACCTCTGGCACAAGATGAAAAATAATTGATGATTTGGCAAATGAAAAATTAAAGCAAAGGCTTTTGACAATGTGTAGAGGAAGAAGCAATCCAATTTGAGGTTTTTTTTCTGTTTTTGAACCAGCCCAGATGAGTGGTACTAATAACTCCTGCCTTTGCGATCCTAGCCCTGATGGGCATTGCAAGATTGAATACTGTCCCTGTTATCCACCCCACTGGATATCCACTGGTTCATTAGGAGTCTAGAGATGAAAAGCCCAGGAAACGGCCACCAAGCAAGGCAATGCTGAATGAAACCCTGCATCACAGCACACATTCTCCCGTGCACTTTTACCTCCGACTTGATTATTGCGCTGCTACACGAAATGAACCACTGGCCTGTGCAGCTCTTATACATAGTATCACTCCATCAGCTCCCCCTTTTCTAATAAGATCACATGGGTTACAAGGCTTTAACGTGTAATTTACCCAACAATCTGATAGCGAGAGATGTTCCTAGTTTTTACGAGATTACTAGCCTGCTAAATGGCCGATGGTACATGCTGGAGTAATCCTTTTACTCCGTCCCTCTTCCCCACCAGCCTTTCTCCTTATATTGTACATTGACAGCAGGCCAACAAACACCCATCAATTTCTGTGATGACACTTTTTTTTTTCCTGTCTCTCTCTCTCTCCCCATCGCTCTCTTTTTTTCTTCTGTCCTCATACAAGATACGTCTATGATCTAACAGGATTAGGGTCTCTGCTGCAGGATGCTCGGAGCGGTATCGTCGCTCCCTGTCTTCTGTGGCCGTCTGATTGGGATTAGGTACGGCTAGCTGGTGCTGATCCAATAGATAGAGAGATATTGTACTGCCCACAGGCTGCGTTTTATTATTCGGCAGATTGTTGTCATTGTGCCACCATTGCGTTCCCTTTCTTGCCATTCACTGTTGAACAAGGAGAGTTTTTCTTGGTCACAAAAGACAGAAAATTGCTAGTCTTTTGAGACAGAGTGACAACCATTGTGCTCTGTGCTCAAGATAGACTTTGTGAATCAAATGTAACATTTGTGAGGAATGGCACAATATCATCACATTGTAAATTGAGAGAGCTACTGATAGCAGTTATTGTATATAAGTTAGCTTTGGACCCACAAAAGTGTCAACGTTTTTGGCCAATTCCGGCATGACTGACAGACAGATTTTCACTACCTCTTTTTTTCAAAGGCCTGCCACAACCAATATGTAAGGTTTAACTATCTAAGTTATGTAGAAAGTCAACGTAAACACTCTATATTTCAAACTAAAAATCAGTCCATGAAACTAGAGGATTCAGTGTCTGTATAGTGACAAAGTCAAATCAGCCGTAAATCAGCGTGACAGACGGGACGGAAATTACACTCCATATTTTGAAAACGACTTTCACTGGAAAAAGCTATCTGTTCCCCTGGGAAGTTTAATGTTGTTTTTTTTCCTTTTAAAGTTAATCGCTTTCAGCCAATTATCAGTGAAGACTGTCATGTTTCATCTTTTGGTTTAAAATTCTTCAGTAGTGGATAGGGACGGCATCAGACTTCATAGTCAACCAAAAATAAAATCTTTGAAGCATAAGAACTGTAACAGAGGGGAACTCAAATTTCCATCACAAAATAGAGAAAAACGCTACTTCTGTTTCTCGAAACTTCAAGCCATAGAAATAAATCCAAGTGCAGTAGAAGAAAAGCAAATACTGTTTCTGAAAGCTTTGTTTGTCTACTTTCCAAGAAAAAAAATGATTTACATGTAGAAAATGTACTTTGAAATTCATGAGTTCGCAACTTGTATCCGGAATTAACCTTTTATACAAAAGGGCAAATTTAATGATTACTGGTGTTAGGCTGAATTGGTTGCCATGGACATCCTACGGAATTTGTTTTGGTACCATATTGAACCCCCCCCCCCCCAGATAAAAGTTAAGAAGAGTCACCAGATTTCATGCCCATCAGCTTAAGTGTTCCAGGCTATTACAAAAAATTCAGTGGGGGGATTAATCACTACTGAGATGTTGTAGTTAAAAAAAAATTAATTCGATGAATGTTTTACGGGGGAAATGTTTGCCTGCTGGCAATTATTTTTCTGCAACCAAGTGTAGTCAAATTCACATAATGCGCATGCGCCAGTTGTGGAATGATTCTGGGATTTAACATCCCTTACAAACAATCCTCCGCAGCCACGTATGAGGGGGAAAAGTGACATTTATTTCAACGATCAGTAAGGGACTTGATTAAACACAATTTAAGAAAGAAAATTCACTTACATGTACGTGAATCCACGCATGCGCATTACAGTAAATGACTTGGCCAGCCTGCAGAAGATAAAACCTGCTGCCTGCTGTGGAGGTCTGATCATTAAGCTGAGGACGTGATAACCCACCATGCTGCTATTATGTCCAAATATATACTAGGGATGTATAGCAATTTAAAAATAGTAGCTAGATTTTGCCACCTTGGATGGCACCAGTGGGTGAATTTTGGGGTCCAGGCCCATGGACTACTTGTCTGCTTTGTCAGTCTTATTTTCAGTTGATTGCAAAATCAGTGCTTCCGAGTCTGACCATGGAGCTAAGCATACAGTATTCAGACCTTTGTTTATCATACTCACTATGTGTACATATGTACAGTGTACATACATGTATGTGTGTACCTTTCTAGTGAGGATGCTAACTGAAGACTCTGGTTGTTCCCAACTGGTGCTTTGTTGATCGAACCAGTCCCACATACGCATGTCATTGTCCCTTCCCCCTGTATTTACTCACACAACTGTCTGCCTGATCACCACTCTCTCCCTCAGGCCACTTGTACAATTTATTTTCAGAAGCCAGGGAGTTCATGGTTAATGAATTTCTGCTATTATTCTTGGGCTGTCCGCAATCACACCCTGAAGGATACAAGTATGCCTGGGTTGCTGGGTCTGGATGAATGACGGGCTACTGTCCTCTGACCTGTGCTAAGAACCTCCCGTGTTGATTCAGGGCTGGCTGTGGCAAGAGGTGATAGAATTCAGGAGGAGCACATAGGGACCCACTTGTTCTACCCTTGCTTCTGGGGTACCTCTGTTTGCACTTGATGAAGTTACAGTAACAATGTATGGATTTTGGAAAAGGTTAGGTGTACTGATGCAGAGTACATGGAAGTTGAATAACGGTAAGCTCTTTGACTGTACCATCATTTAAACCACCAGGAAAATGGACTTTTTAAATAATGACGAACAAAGAAACTTGGGGTAAAAAAAAGAAATGTTAGATTTTTGTCATTTGCATACAATGACACTGTGTACTACCGGTATGTATGTAAGTGGCCCACACAATTGTAATTATTTCATACAGTGGGACCCAAACACTAGTTGTGTGATAGGTTTTGGGGGGATCAAAAACTTTGGGCAACCACTTGAAAGTAACGGTCCTCACAACTGAAACCTCCCCACAATGGAGTGTGAGCCAAGACATGTCAAAGTATTGGTACTTGGCTAATTGTCAACCACAGAATGATTCATTCGCTGAGTTCAATTTTTTTGAATAGGGAAGAACAGAAATGTTCGTATCATTTCCTTATAGAAATGAAGTTCATGTTTTGAACATTCTAAAATATTTCCGAATCAAAATTTCACCTATTGATTAAATGACTGAGTCTTGTCACCACTGCAGTGTGTGTCAGTGGATTATTACATGTACATTGCAGTACATGTATATGAACTATGTGGCACATGTACATGTAGTAGGCCTACTACATGTATGACGTGTGAACAGAATGATATTGACATACATTTAACATTCATGAGAGAAAGGTCTATGGTTCAACCGTTCTCAGACAACTAACACAGCTTTGTCATTCTTCATGAATATTATTATTAATGATACAACTTTACCATGCAGTACTTCTATGCATGATGTGTATATGTATGCATTTTGATCTCACTGTAGTGGGGCATCACTGTCAAATAGCAAATCCTTTTTGCCGTAATGCAATAAAAGCATAGGCTTATTATTCTGTAACATTGAGGAAGGCAGTATTAAGATGTTTTGTTTGGCACCAAGCCACCAACAGTAAACCAGCAAACATAAAACACTAGCTAGGCCAATATTTGAAACTACCATCACATCTCTTCAAATCTCTTCAATTTAGTCAAGCCCACTAAATGGATTTGATCATGAAATAGTCAACCTCAACAAAGCTGTGATAGGAGAAACTTCCAACAAGATTCTAGCAGACTCGGGGAATAAAATGCCCCTGACATCTTCTGATAAACCAGCTGGTTAGTTTGATAGACAGCGCACAAGCCAAGAATTTGAACTCTTCGGTCCTGTCACTCCCCCAACTCCATTTTAAGCAACAGAAGGAAATCATCAACTTGTCCCGGCTTGGTGAATTGTTATAATTCTGTCTTGTTTGTATGTTTTGTATTGACCCTAAGGGTCTACGATTAGGGACTAGGCAGTGAGAGATATTCAGCCAAAATGGACAGTTTGTCATATAAATATTTATGTGCAGTGATGTGTGTGCAAATGTAGTCCCCCAAAGAAAAAAAGGAGGTCACTGAAGACAAAGTTGGGTTATGTTTTTACCCTTAGCCTAAATGATAAAAAAAGTTCTTGAAATGTGCCTCATATATGACAGAGTATTACCCTTGAAGGTGTGTTTTTTTGTTCACTGTATTTATTTTTATCTGTCAGGTTTGAAAAGCGTGAACAGTGGAGATGTGGGATTGGAATAGTGCAAAGTTGAAGTACATGTATGAAGGAATAGAGTATAACATCATGTCTGTGCCAGCACGGGGCTGTTATTTCTTGTTCCCTTGATCAAATATAATTATATAATTTTGGATGGCTTTGAGGTGGATACAAGAATATATTGCACTCCCTGTGACAATATTGCACGAGTCAAAGACTCGTGCAATATTGTCATAGCTCGTGCAATATATTCTTGTATCCACTGAAAAAAAAGCCATCCAATATTCTTATTATTATTTATATCAGGCTGACTTGATCCGCAAGAAATACAATTTAAGACACTGTCTTCATTTCATCTTTTTCGTCAAACTATTTGAAGCTACTGTAATTGTTGACAACAGTGCGCGTTGTTGACAACCTGGCCTTCTTCTTGCTGCATGCGCGCAGCGTGTTGCATGTTCGACGAAACGCGCGCGCTATATACGCTCTGTTGAGTGGTTAACAACTGTGACTTTCTATGCTCTTTGCCATCATGTGGGAACCAGCAAAATGCCCGGATGACTGCAATAATAATATTATTATGCAGTCAACCGGGTACCATAATATTGCAGTCATCGGGTACTTTTTATGAAAGCATGCAATACGCTGATTTTCTTTTACCGCTGGAAGCCTGATATAAATAACAATCGACAACATTTGATAGATGTGATCGGCAAACAGATAATTAGATGTGATACATGTTTTACAAATGTAATGTTCTTGATGCATGTCATTTGAACCACGTGTAAAGGTGTTGTTTTTTTGTCTACCCTTATGTTTGATACTCACTTTGGTTATTTGTTACATCTCACAGAATCCACACTTGACATTCAACTCCTACTTGAGTACCATTATACAGGTAATATCCTCCACAATCCTTCTATCTTTCAAGCGTCCATGCTAATACTCAAACCAGCAAAACAAACGCTGCTTGATATTGAACAGGCCTTTTTTCAAACAGTAATTCCCCCTTGCAATGACGGTGGTGCATGGAAGAGTAGGCTGACTAGCATAAGCCATACCCCACTATCTCTACCATCTCTTCTCCCTAATGCTGTTTCACTTTATCAGCCTTGGAGACGAACATGCTTTTAGACGGATTCCCGGCGGGATTGGCGTTATCGCGCAGCATCTGCAGATTAACCCTCTTAACAGACTGCGGCAAAACTGTGTCTTAAATGCATCACGTCTTGCATCTTGTTTGACTCTGTAATGGAAGGACTAGACTATTTGCAAACACAACGCAGCCAGTGAGATCGTCGTCGCAGTGTGAATTTCAGCCTTGAAAACTGCTTTTGGTTGGGAAAAGGCAGGCCTAAAATGCTGTTGTTCATGGTTTGCTTCTATTGGATTTAAATATTGTACGCATCCTCATCGAAGTTGCTGCAATTAAAACATTAATCATGATATACATGTACAGTCTCTTAATGTACAATGTATGAAGTTTCAAACAAACACATTAAAAGCAATATTTATAACTAAATACGATGTGGGGTAGCTACAATCCTGGCCAAATCTCGCTGGGACCCCCCACCGCTCAATGTTGTCTCTCATTGCGCGGTGTGGGCTCCATCCCCTGAAGAGAACAACATGGAGCGGGGGAGTTGGTGACCGTTGGAGGCTAAGGTTATTTCCAAGTGTCCCAACCATTTTGGCCGGGATTGTAGGTTGGGATTGCAGGGTTAAGGGTATACATGTCAGTTAAAAAGGAAAAGAGTGGCAAATGGAGGGGGAGTAACTAAACAAACACAACAAACAACAACAACAACAACAACTGACAAATCAAATAAATACTTCACAGTAAGTATCTAAACAAAAACAGGGGCTAGGGAGTAGGGAGGAAGGAAGGTCTTTCCATGTGAAGCTGTGTTTCAGTCTGCTACTTGGTCTTCATGAGCATAACAGCCATGAGTGCTGCCCCTATAACCATTTCAAATAAAGGGGGGGGGGACAAACCTGTGTTCACAGGAACGGAGTGCTCATCTCTCTTTCGAAGCGATTGGGCCAGACTCAAGTCCATGAAATACTGGTGTGGGGGGATCGCCGAACCTCCTCCACAGCGAGTCTGTTAACACCTGGGTTGAGAGGAGTAATTGAGGTAAAGCGCCTTACTCAAGGGCACAACACGCATGGCCACGGCGGGGCTCGAACCCACAATCTCACGATCATGAATCCTGTGCCCTACAGCAAGACCACACCAAAAAAAGTTAGCAAGGAATCTTTTCACACAGGTAAGCAATGCACACAACATTTCAAAGCAAACAACCTTTGTTTCAGTTTACCAAACACTTTTTAATATTCTGTCTTTTAAACTGAAAATAAATGTCACAGATTTTTTAAACATAGTTATATTTTAAACAACTAGAGAGCGCACTCTGTATACTGATCAGGATAGGTCATAAGTCACAGTCTTAGCAATGGCTTGGAAATGCCATAGCTTGGTCCAAGTAAACAAACTGCGCAAGTGCACTCGCAGTCTACGCGTGCAAGGTGTTCGCACGTCATAGTGCCCCCTATTGTCGCTAATCGTCATTCCTTTGTTTGTTCTTTAAATTTTTAGCAACAGCTCTCATTGGTTTTGTACACGAATTTCAATCGTAGACTATTGGTCAATCGTGGACGTACTGTTCGTGCCCTAAACCTTTTGCCCTAGGCCCACGATTGCCGGTGTTTACAGGCAGGCCTACACCGCGTTATGGGGAAGTTTTTTATTGTTAGGCAAATTAAGACCAAGTCGTGGGGACTTTCTGCTGTCCCCACAGCGTTTTCGGTCGCCACAAATATGTTGTGACGACGAGCGTACACGTATGTCCCCACAACTAAAAATAATGTAAAGGTGTTCAATAATGTAAATACTCACCCAAACACACACCATTAAAAAGAATACATAACAAAAGAAAACGACCATTTTGATATTAGGCGCAGGGATTTTACAATGACACACAACACAAATATACAAATCCTGTCAGTAAATATAGAAACAGTGATAATATATTGGTACAACTGAAACACAAATCAGGTCATGTTCCAACATTCACTCATACGCACTGCTCTACCGACTGCCATTTTCTGCAGTGGCACCAGGCTAGTGCGAGTCGCGCTCAGGCAATACGCACCCACTCCAGGCTCCTTCGACCACTAGGGCTACCAAATGCACGCGCGCCTCGTCTTTAATAACGGGTAAGGCATGCGCGCGGTCATGGCACTACCTCAGAAATGACTTCTAATTTTGTTCGGCAAATTACACTTTACAAGGCACTAACATTGACAGATTATAATTCTTTGTGCTTTCATTAGATATATGTTGTTGAACTTGTAATTACCCGGTCATCAACAAGGTTTTTGTCAATTAATGGGGGGGGGGGGGGGTTCAGACTGCATGATGAATGTAATATGCACATGTAGAGCATGGTTTGAAGCTTTGGTACTATACATAAAGGTTCATACCTCTTGTGAATTTCACTGAGAAGCGAATTTGTTAGGGTAACTGCAAGCGTCACAGTGAAACTTCAGTCACTGACTTCATGAACCTCGCTTCGCTTTCGCTTTCACATGAAGTTTAATTGAACCCGGCCTTGCCTTGTAAAACATTTTTATAAAAATAAAAAATTCTTGTTACTTGTAAAACAGTTTGGCAACTCCAAACAATCCAGAAAGCACTTGAAATGAAATGCCTGCCTGTGTGATTGGGTGGAATAGGGCCTAGGTTCAAATGAGTCACATTGGCTCCACTGTTCTCAACTACCTTCGCTGTGTTTGCTGTTTCAATTTAAATCCAATGAGAGGCAGCGAGCACTGCGGCTGAAAAATCCACACAACCAGAAGAGAAAAAGTGCAAGCTGTCATTCTTTGTCAGCAAATGCCGGGCTTTTTTTTTTCAACTCTTGGCTGCGACCCAGTGTATATCTACATAAACACCGCCCGTATCTTTTGTCTGCCCTCTCCGACAATCTGTGCCGTGGTTTGCAACTTGATCATCGGGTTGGAAAAGAGGGGTGGTGTTTGCCGTTCCAATTAACTCCCAATATCAGAGCAGAGGGAGGCATTAAGGATGCCAGTAATTAGTGGCTTCGGTAGCTTCACTCTGCATATGCACTGTGTTTCTGTCTATTATACTGGCCCAACTTCTTGGAGAAAGAGATGGCAGCAAAGGGAAAACGCCTGGTAGAAAATTAACTGTAAACCAGTTTGTTGTAAATGTTATTGGTTCGCTGTGTTGCCTGACTGGAATAATATTCTTTTGCACCTTTAAATTTTTTGTTTAGACATAGTTGTCACATATGTGATCAAAGTCAAATGAGAGAAAGACAGGCCTGGAATTGTATTACTGTTAGTTTGTCTTACAGTCACTATGTGGACATGTGAACAAAAGATATCCACATAATGCAGGTTGTGTTGACGTTATGTGGACTAAGCCGTGTCTGCATAACGTTTTGCCCTCCCTGGAAAACAGGTTTAGAGTCATTTTCGGGTTAAAGTTATCCGTTGCAGAATGAAGAGAAACATTCCAGGAAATAAAAAAAAAAAATTGGGGGTTGAAAGAGTTTTCACAGTTTAAGTAAAGTTATTTTTTGTACCGAGTTTTCTTAACTACACGTATACATGTAAAACAAACGTGTGTGTATGTGTGTGTGTTTGTTGCTTATTTTTTTCCCCCATTCGCCACAGCTTTTCCTCTAAATGGAACATATTATTAACTCGAAACAAGGAACAAATATCGATCCTGATCTTGAGGTGTGCATATTACTGTGACGTTATGATGATATCAGGTATGGAATTACACTTAATCTTTGGAAAATGTTATACAAATATTGAGTGGCTCAGCGTGGAATGGGAGGAATATTATCGCAAGGTATAATCTGGACTTTTCCATTTCACGAGGTGAAGCCGAGTGAAATGGAAAAGTCCAGACTTTACCGAGCGATAATAATCCTCCCATTTCACAATTTAAAGCCACTCAACATTTGTTTTATATAACTGACATATAGATCCTTGTCATTTGATATATTTGAACTTTTATTTCAATACAAAACTGGAGGAAAATGTATTTCTCTCTTCCAAACCACCCCTTCACGAAAATGTTTGAACCCAACGCTGTAGCGCTGGCTCTTTGGAACAATACGCGCAACGCTGAACGCGCACACTCCGGCATGCATTTGCATACAAATACCGCGTAATGGAACAAGAATGATCCTAACTGTTCAATAGTATTTCCCATTCCCCATGGGCGGATAGTACTTTTTGAGCCGTGGCGTGAATGGGAGCAATAACGAATGTCACGTGATGTGAGTTCAACCAATCATATGACAAGGATCTGTATGTCGGTTATATAATATGAACTATGGAACTTTTAACGTCACATGTTCTAATCTAATTGGCCATACCTTGAGAAACATTGTTGGGAGGGCAGATTTGCTTGTCTATGCTTTACCTTGCTGTTACCATGAGAAAGTCAAAATAAGGTTAAAGAGGTTGTGGAATGCTCGAAGACATTTCCGTCATTTTTTGTGTATATGTAGCCTAAGGTGTGATGAAATAAAAACGACTATTGTGTCTGTTGTGAAATGAGTACAAAAGGTACTTTTGAGAGCTGTTTTTCAGGTCCTGTCTCGACCCGAACGTGCAATTTGTGTAAAAGTCGTCGTTGGGGGCAGCAAACAAAACATAGTAAATCGTGACGTAAAAAACAGGACTCCCGATGCAAACGAGTCCTGTTTATTACGTCATGATTTACTATGTTTTGTTTGCTGCCCCCAACGACGACTTTTACACAAATTGCACGTTCGGGTCGAAACAGGACCTGAAAAACAGCTTATTTCATGACAGACACAATAGTCGTTTTTATTTCATCACACCTTAGGCTACATATACCCGAAAAATGACGGAAATGTAATCGAGCATTCCACAACCTCTTTAATTCAAAATGCCAACAAAAGCTTCAAATCAAAACACACCCAATTTCTTTCAAATGGTTCACTGGATGAAGATGAATCCTGGTTTGAACTAGAACCATGATCTCCAGATCAATTTTTTTATAAAATTGCAAATGTCACTGCTATACTAGTGCGTCTTCTCTTTGTGTGCATTCATTCATGTTAATCTATTGTTGAGTAAAGGTAGTTTTTTGCTGCCTTGTGTACAATTCTTGTAATTGCTGAAAAACAAAACAAGGTCTTTGTACTCTTCATGTAGGTCTTTGGTCTGTATGCTTCAGTAATGTATTGACCAGGAACCAACTTTAGAAAGTGTGCCTTGTAGGCAGTTTAATTTTCCTGCTAGAGCTTATTAAATATGACTGGAATGCAGGTATTGTGGTCAAAACATTGTTTATCACAAAACATGGCCCACAAACTGCTGTATATGTACATTTGTATACCAGGCCTGATGCAGAGAGTGGCATGGCTGGCCAGTAGTCTTAGTGACCATGCATTTGCAATAATTCTGCTAAACATTTGTACACTAAACCAATTGAAGAATGTGAACTGCGTCCGAAGCCTGACGGTACTAAGGGAATTGCTTTGTTCAGTTCTGTGTTTTCTTGCAGAGGTGTTATGTTGATATAGCATTTGCAGTGTGAATGTTAGTGTGCTCAGGAAGTCAACTTAACCTGTTAAAATGTTAGCATTGGATGGAAACCTTATCCCTGCACTGCTGCAAGCACAATTCACTTGACTCTGTGGCGCTTCTTTCTTTACATCAGCCCAAAAAAATTGGCAGTAGTCCTGGGCCCTGTAACCCAGTAGCCTGAGCTGCATGCAAACATACAGACAGACACACACACACACACATGTCCTCTAAAACCGGAACCCTCCACAAGAAATAATTGTTTTCAAAGACCCCCCTCTCAGGTTGGCAATGGGTTAATACAATAGCACCACTGGCCAGGATGTGCCTAGGGTTGAAACAGGAGACCTAGAAGGGTGAGACATGCTGAGGCGATAACAGCAAAGAGACAGAGCGGGGGAAGGCAGTTGGCAAGAAAAAGAAAAATTGACTGCCGGCCAAAGGGACTGGCAGAGTGTAAGGGCACTCTCCCCACTTGAGAAGCTTTTTACATTGTTTGCCCACACCAGCCCCTATACTCCATCTAAACATGGCATATGGTGTTTGGCTTGCACTCCATGCAAGTGTCGCATAGGCAGCCATGCACACGCACACGCAGGCAGAAGAAGGGGAGGCAAATTTAGTGAGCTTTTATCGCGGATGATGGATGGGGTGGGTGTAACTTGACTGTGGGTCGTAGTATAGTAAGGCCCTGTGTGTTCAACATAACGGTTGAGCTGGCACTAGAGTATACATATTAGCTGGGATGTGCACATTTGTATGCACTTTTTTGGGGGGAGGGGTGGGGAGGGGAGGGGGAGGATGTTGATTGTGTATACCAGTGTGGGTACACACATGCGCACTCACACCCCAGACTCATTGGCAGCCTAGGGGCTAGACATTGATATGATTTGATACACGATAACCCGCCGCCGCAATAACCCGCCGCCACGAGAGGGCGTTATCAGGACCGACCAATATCTATATTATCGGTTGTGTAAAGCGCGTTCACCTGTTCGGCCTAATATATGCAAAAACATTTCATAGTAATTCCGAACCAAACTCTTAAATTTCTTCCAGTAGTATAAAAAATGCAGCAAGATTTTGTGCAACTTCACTGGTCAGCTCTTTCGTTGTGTGTACAATGTAGTATGCGTGGGACGGAAAATGGACCGTAATTGCCTGCAGAAGAAGCGCATGCGCACTAGTTACCATAATCCTTAGACGTTGATATGGACAGTCGCGGGTGATATTGGTTGGTCGTGATAACGCCCTCTCGCGGCGGCAGGTTATCGCGGCGGGTTATCGCGTATCAAACCATATATCAACGTCTAGCCCCTAGACTACCAGGTAAGAGGCTTTTTTGATTGTAGTTTGTACTGTGCCCTGTTACATGTAAGCAGAAAGAGATTAACCCTCATCAACTAAATTAAAAAGGCTTTAGTTGACATGTCTGAATAAATGATATGAAAGATGGGACTAGACTTGCCAATAGTCCAATGTTTCTTTATGTCTGACTGAGCAGGCGCTGCCAAAACAAGTAAAGCATTTGGCATTTCATAAGATGGAATTTTGCGTCGGGGTGATGTAAATCAAATTAGGTTTTGCCCTTCACTGACATATATAAACACTGTATACTCAGTGTACATGATTCTAACCAGCCATTCGATCTCGTTAGCTCGGTGGTCGAGTGGTAAGACATCTGCACTAGAAAGCAGGAGGTCGTGGGTTCGAGTCCCACCCGAGTTATTTTTCCAACTTTCACTCGGGAGGTAACACACTTAGTATACAGTGTTTACAGTGTCGATGAAGGGCAAAACCTAATTTGATTTACATTTGTGTTGAAATGATGATTTTCAGTGAATTGAATAAGGCTGTGTTTGCACTCTTTTTGTATCATTGTGCTGGTGAAGACAAGTGATATTATTTCACTGCATTTGAAACCAAAACAACGTGGGTTGATGTTGGTTTCAGTGATATCAGCCTTGTGGGTATTAATAGTCAATCATTGAGGAATTTGAGTCGTCAATGGAACATGAAAGTTGAAGATTTGTTTTAACCTGTCAGAGGACTGAAGTAGAAGAAGTGTTTCTGCAGTATGGTAATGAGTTTTGGAAGAGAAAGCTTGTAAGTGGCAACAAATATGGAAACCCTGTTTTTGCTTTTTATTGGAAAGTTAGGCCCAAAAAAAATCAACAATTCTGCTTCCGGTTACCCTACCTACCCTATTTTGACAGCCCCAACCCTAATTTTTTTGTGAAAAATGAGGGGGAAAAAACAAAAATCATCAATTGCTACCTTTTTTTACCTTTGACTTACACGCAGACACCTCCATATGATCGTACACAAAAATTGCACAAAAAAAAAAAAAAATCCCTACCTACCTACCCTATTTTCAAATGCCATGTAATCGGAAGCAGAACTATTTTTTGGGGGGGTGGGGGGCCTTATGACCTGACATAATTGTTGGCTTTGCATATTTATGTGTCTGCAAGAGTAATGCATAATAATAAAGCAACTTACGTGTATAGAGTGCTAAATTGCCAAAGGATACCAAGGCGCATACTGTAAACCAATGAGCTTAGATGGAAATTAACGAGAAAACATTTATAAACAGATTCATTTCAATCTGACAGCTTGGTTGTGTGGAACCATTCTTGCATTGGGAGGGGTAACATCATAGTACAGAGAAGGTACTTGGTGTGTATTATCAGTGGGTTTTGGTTGTAACTGTACATGTCTGTATAGTGAATGATCCTGTCTGTCATTTGACCATAGCATTCAGGAAGGCTACGGTACTTTGAAGCTTCATTGGTGATAGTGGTGGTGCTGCATTGATGACTTCCTTGTTTCTTTGAGTTCTCATTGGACGGGGTTTATTTAACTGATGCGGGTCATGGCATCTTCTTATGCACCAAATGTATGTAATTTCACTCAACCCATAGGTGTTGGTGACGCCAATTTTTTGTTACCTTTTAAATATTGTTCATCCAGTGACCTTGTTTGCACAAATACAGAATGTATCGTGTATGTGATTTGTGCTTCTGTCATAATACCGGTACTCTGTGAATAATAGTACTTTGTGAAATTTGTTATTTGCCAAATTATTTTGTCCAGTCTTGATATTGATAATGTTCAGTAGATATGTTTAGGAATCTCTGTGGATGCTCCATGGTGGCCTTGTCTGTATGTATGCCCTGAGACTAAGTTGACACAGCAAGGGTTTCTGAATGCTTTGGTCAAGCTGTATACAAACATCACTTTCTGTCTGTGAAACTCAAAGCAAACAAACCTGTTTCCCCTACAGCAACCTGTCCCTAAGCAAGGTCAAGTCAGCTTGGCCTCCATACCTGTCCTGACCTTCCCTGCCCAAATCACTGAGTATGCTGCCACAATCTCTGGTTACCCAGGATGGTACCAGGGGATGGCCTCCAGGCTATTTTCCCCCTTGGTGATTGCAAACAATTAGTGTCTTTGTGTGTGGCACCTGGGTTGTTAGTGATTAGAAACAATAGTACCTGAGAGCACAATTAGAGAGTCACTCTGGAGGAATGTTGGGGCACACCTGTTGGCTAGCTGATAGGATGGGGCTGGCCATTTTAAATGTACCTTTCATTTTGGTCTGCACAAAAGAATGGTCTGCCATATTAAGGTGTATCCCAGCCCATGGCTCATCTTGGGTACATTCTCCCTACACACTTGGAGCCCAAATCCATTTTATGTGCATGTGGTTCATTCTATCAATGTGGGGCCCACTTTTTCCTCCTGTCCCTGTTATGTCTGACCATGGAGCTCCATAATCTGACGTGTATGCGTTTATAATTATGAATTAGTCATCTTCCAAATGTGATTATAAACAGCAGCATCTAGCCAGGGTTCTCATTCTGGGGGGGGGGGGGGGGGGGGGGGGCCTAGTGAGGGGGGGGGCTCGATGTTACTGTGCGGGAGCTCCAAATTTCATCTGTGCTAAAACTTTGAAAGGTAGACAGGGTTTTTTTTCACCGGACACCCGGTCTCCGCAAAATCAAAAGTGGGGTGGGGAGGGGCTCTCGACATCATCTTCCCGTGGGGGCGCTGTTTAAAACCGAAATCAGAGTCAACGTCAGACAATAGGTGGCGCTATTCACTGACGTTTTTTAACATCCAATAGTGAAAAAGGCTTTTTCGGGAAAGATATATAAAAGTGTGAAGAGTGCTTATTAAGGTTGATACAAAACACTCACAGCTTTGTGTTTGAGGTAAACGATTTGCTCTTTTACTTGTAAAATAATTTTTAGAGTTGACGCACGATTCCAAAGACAATCGGACAAAAATAAAATTTCAAAATGGTGGGCAGAGGTGATTCAACGACCATTTCGTGAAGGAACAAAATCGTACACAAACAGCCGTCGAAAATGCTATGTTATTATCCTTGTCCAAGATGTTTAGATTATTTAAAACGTTGCGCAGCTACGCCACGTTTTGTGAAATCTATCGTAAGTTTATTGTGCAGCTGCGCAACAAAGCAAGTCCTATGCATGGCGTTAGTCACGCACTGTTTGTGAAATCGACTATAGGCGTCTCAAGGACTGACTATGAAATGACTCTCAACGTGTTCCACAACATCAATTTTCCCCAGCTATTACAGTACAGAAGTCTGGAAACCTTTACAATTTTAGTCTCATTTTGTGGTAGCAGATCATATGCATCTGACAGCAAAATTCTGTATGAGGTCCCTAATTACAGCACCCATTTGGAGATAATTATGTTACTTGACATTCACTTGGGGGCAAAAGACTCACCTGTTGCACAGGTGAAAGCCCAGACCCACTGGCTCTGTTATTCTTTAATTTTCCTGATGGCTACATTTGAGAGCCAGGCAAGTACTCAGTTGTATGTGATCATGGCAGGGCAATGACAAGGGTTTGCTTCTTGGGGCTAGGTTCAATTGATGGCAGTGCAAAAGTGCAATCAGTTTCAAAGCTGTACTTTCGTCAGTTTTAAGGTTGCCTTTATTGGACACTGCATACCGTAGATTTGAAAATGATGAAAGTAAAGGCAAACACTGAGTATTAAACGTCCGCTTATAATGCAAATGTCTGTTAACCATATCAGCACCCGATTTCACGAAGCGCTGCGACGCGTAGCAACTCACTTGCAGCGCGTCGTATCATCCATTTCACGAAAGTTGCGATGTGTTGAACGCGTCGTAAGTTCCTTGACAACGGCTTAAAACACGTCGCAAGTTACGACGTGTCTAATGGTCATCGCAAACTAAGATTAGAGTCCCCTTCTTAGCCAGTTTAATGCCATAAACATTACATAAATGAGATTACATGTATAATACCGAGGCAATGTGTGTAAATTTGTAAATAGTTATGAATAATTATGAATTAGACCGAAATATTGCAGTTGAAATTTCAAAGTAGCTATATACAGTCCACTGAGAGCTTGTTTTCCTTAAAAATTGCATCGCACGACCGCCATTTTGTTTCAGACGACTTTTTACTGTATGCTGACTAAATATATGAAACAGTCACCGAGTTGTGCTACAAATACACATACGCGTCGCACTTCCGACGTGTTTTGTGAAATGGATTGCAGGATGCGTTGCAGCTGCGACGCATTGTAGGGATACGACGTGTCGCAGCGCTGCGATGCATTGTAAGTTATGAAAAGTTTAATGAAATCGGGTGCTGGACCCAAGAGGAAAAATGCCTCCTCAAATGCTTTTTTATAAGTACATTTTGTATATCACTGAAGTGCTTGGGCTGATAAAATTTTGTGACTTTTCCTAAATTTTATCAGGGGTCAGTATAGCCTTTCGACAAGGCCACCGTGGCTTAGAGCGGCGAAGCTGCGAAATCACAAAGCGACTGGAGCACAGTCTAAGCCAGCATGCGCGAGTGGCAAGGCCACGAGGCCATTTTCTAACTTGATGTACATGTAGGTGTGTGCGTGCGCGTCACACATCCAGGTACATGTAGTAGCCACGCAGGCCTTTATTAGTCTAGTGATTGGTCGAAATTTTGCTTCGCCGCTTCTTCTAATAATGCCATTTAAAGCATGATGGCCTTGGTGAAAGGCTAGGGTCAGTATGTTACCAAAACCAATTTTGTGGGATGTCCATGGTTGACATGGCAGCAGATTGTACAAAAATGGAATGATGTATTTTGGTCAAAAACACTATTCTTTTCTCAATCCGATTAAAAATATTAACTTAAGACCATCAATTGCCCAATTGATGAACTGTGATGCATTCTAGGAATCTAGTATAATGGCTTTTATTGATGGTTGTGTTTTTTTAGTATTTCTCTACTTATTAATTTTATTTTGGGGTATTTTTTTCGGGGGGGGGGGATTTTTGAATTTAAAAAATCAATAACAGTTCCACCAACAATTCTTCATACCATCCAGAATGTGGTGCAACATTCAAATTTCAAACAAAATATTACTTTCATTTACATAAATAGTAACAGTACTCCAGAATTGTCGGAATTGATGTGTAATTAGTATTTGAGAACATTTGTGCCAAAATTTGTAGCATTTTTAATGAAAATTGCATAAATTATGTCAAAAAATAATTTTTAGTCGTTGACTAGTGCAACCAAATGACATTACCTGTAACTTTTACAAAAGTAGACTAGAAACAATTATGTTACTTGTTGGGGACACACACTGCATGCTATTTAGCATTTATGTCACCCGTAAACTGACCCAGACAGGCATCCCGAGTCCATAATTGCACCACAATTCAACATCCATGTATTTGAAGCTGGTTGCTGTTGCACTGAATTGGTTCATAGAGGCCCATAGATGGAATGCATATCAGTGAAGCTTGTTCATGCCATCTCAGAATAAGGTGGGCACATGTGCCCTAGCCGACACCGTGCTAATGGCAAGTTTTCTATTGCTGGCCAAATTAGGACCAAGTCATGGGGACTTTCCGCTGTCCCCATAGCGTCTTCGGTCCCCACAATAACTATTGCTCAACAGGTGTGTGGTCCCGTGTGATCATGTACCATGTGTTTTGTCTGTATCATCTGTTGTGACAATCTTGTAAACCTGTTCAGTAGCAGTCGGAGTGCTTTTGTAGTACTCAGTCTCAACAAAAACAATTCAAATTCATCAACACCAAACACTGCAGCTACTGAGCTAGACACTGGGATGGATATAGTGAATATCCTATTTGACATCAGTGTTTGGTGGAAACATTTATATGCAAAGCATCATTTCAGGAATTACTCCGTTGATTCATGTGTGTGTGTGTGTGGTGGGCTGCATTCTTGCATCACCCGGTCATCTCCTAAAGAGTGTTTACATCAGGAGAAAAAAAATAAACGGATTTCCCTGTGACATCATGGGAAACATTTTATGCATTGTAATTAATTCCACGCAGAGGAATATAATCAAATTAGCTGCAAGCGCTGGAGGGGATACATTGCCCTGGCAAATTCCTGCCAGTGTTAAACACACGGACACCCCACTGCCTAACAAATATGATAAATGATACACTAGCAGGAGAGAGAGTGAGTTAGCCAGTCAGTGAGTTGTCTTGACTGGCTTCTGCGCTCCGGTTTTTAAGTGTTTAGTGCGGCTAATAGGGCAAGGCACTATACGGCACGTTCACTTTGATTGAAGTACTATTGACATGATGCTCCACTGCAAAGCTCGTACTGGAGACCATGTACAGTCGTGTTGGCCCATTGAATATTAACACTCGCTGCTTTCCAAAGCAAATTGCTGAGCGTGGCACCATCCCCCTCTTGACTTGTTACGCGTCATTTCCGAAATAGCATCTTTCGGAAGGTGGTAGTTTTTTTTTTTTTTGCTGTCATCCACTCTCAAAGCAGTGGGATTTTTTTTGTTTGAAAAAAAAATGAAAGAAAAAAAGATGTGGAATTCTTACCAGCCTTGGCAACGTAGAGGTGAGGGTGATAGAGGCAGGAGCACTCCATGCAGAATGGTATGGATTGGATGGAATGTCTGCGGCAGATTTTGAGCCGCCTTTGGTGCCTCTTGTCAAGCTTGTGAAGCCTAACATATGGCAATGAAAATACAAGGCTGTCTGGCCAAACTCACTGCATGCTCCAAAGAGTCAGTGGAATGCAAATGCTTGAAGAATAAAAGCTTGTCTCATCATGCTTCTTGCAGCCCTTGTGTACATGTACTTTGGAGGATGTACGTATATTTTGCTTGTAAAAATTGTCTAAATCATGTCTAGACAAAACTTTCTTGTGACAAACAGGTTTAACAAAAAGACCTTTTGAGGAAAAAAAAAAAAAGGCTCTACATTTTTTTAATTCGTCATTTTTCCACTTTTTTTCACAAATATCTAGCGATAAGTGTTACTGGGTTCATTACACAACACATGGGACCTACGGCTTTACGTCCCATCCGAAGGATGAAGCAATAATGGTAAAGTGCCTTGCTCAAGAGCACAAGCACCATGTTCCCACGGTCAGGATCCAAACTCATGTACCACAGCACACAAATCAAACAACGTAACCATCGGATGTAGTTTGTCCAATGGAGGTTGTTGGTTTGACCTTAATTGTTCTGTTTTCCCAAATTGAAATGCAGGCTCAACCTTGGTTTCCTGTTGCCTTGCCTGGACTGAAACATCCTTTGTATTTTCTAATGTGATGACATAAGAAAGAAGTACTAGCCAACAGGAGATCGTGTGTTTGGTGTACCCTTTTTGTGGGCATGTTGGGATTTCATTTGTTAATATATGTGTGCAATTTGCAAAATGAGACAGGATTTTATCTACATACATGTTTTCATCGTACGTTCATATAGAGACATGGAACTGTACAGGTTTCAATTGGGCTGTCTGCAGTGCACAGTTGTGTGGGAACGCATTATTCCACCTCTGGATCATCACACATTTGCACATACAATGTACATGTAAGGGTCCACTGTACTAATTCAAGCCCCATTGAAAACAGTGTAAAATCAACAAAGTTCAGGGCCAAGTAACATGCAAGCCAACATCACTGGGGTTTCTGAAACAAAAATTAAATTATTGTCTTGTCTTTCATCTTTTCATTTCTTTTCAATTTTACATACATTAGCCAATTACATTTTTAAATATTCACACCCAAATAAAATCACCTCCCGAAAAGTGATAGTTCCCGAGCCTGCATGTAGCCATTTTACAAGTGGCATCCTTCCACTTTCACAGGCAAATAGGACCCATTTTTTCATCCGTGATTTTATTAAGCCTGCCCTCAGATGGAAGCCCCAAAACCAGGGAGTTGATCCTTGGGTATATTTAAACAATTCCACCGTTTTTAAAGCCAAACGGTCTCCGTTTTCAAAAGAAATTGTGGGGGCACTTTTTATGCTAATCAGCTGGCGTAGAAATTCTCGCTTGAATTAGTTCAGTGCACCCTGTAACCCCATTTGGTGACAGTTATCAGCAGTGAGGCTTTGCCTTGTCTGCATTGTAGTAGGGAAGGCAGTTTTGCCACCTGATGACACCTGCCTCCCTGGTCATCAACTCCTGAACACACTCATAACTTACTCAGCCTCATTCCACTTTGTTGCGTAATAGTATAGCAGTGATGAGGGAATAACTGCCAAAACAAATGCTATTGCTTCCAAATTGTGTCAAGACGTTCTGACACAAATGTGTCAAGTAAAGCAGAACCCATATTGTAACCTGGGCTTAACCGTGCCCACCCCAACAATGGGGACAGTCGTTTATTTTCTTCCCATAAAGGGAAATAATTATTCATTTCTTGTCCGAGTTGTTTGGACAAAACCAGGCAACACTGGGTAGCGACATGCTGGTATGAAGCACAGTTGAGGTTCGATTTTACGTTTACAATTGCAAGTCTTCCCCACAATTGTTGCAAGTCAACCTCACCTCGGCCTAATCTGCTGTCTTTTAAGTGTTTGACATTGCCAAGGGCAGACTAATAAATAGAAGTGTTTGTGAAATGTTCAACAGAACCAATGAAGGATGGGCCGAGGGATTTCAAGCTGACAGGTGTACCAGTAGTGAATATAGACTAATGATGATCACACAAAGGATGATAACATCAATGGCTACAAACACAGCTCAATTCATGCACAAGCAAATACATCATATAATATAGAGGCAGCCCTCGACTGTTGAAGGTGTACACTGCCCTCTGCTGGACACATACACGTACATGTACATCATTTTGTTAAGTGTACATACACACAGGTGTTGTATATATTTTACACTCTTTACATTATATGAAGGTGTGAGTGAAATAGATGTACATATACCACATAAAGAAAATAATCCCAATTAGTTGGCATTTTGCTTGCATTTAGTGTTTCAAATTGTTTACTTACTGCAGTCCAAAGGTTTGGGTGAAAGGAATCCCACATGATGTCTTACATTTTTGGAGGCAATGGTGACAAACCCTGTTTGTTTGCCCTGCCTGTGTGCTCTAACCTTACATACTCTTTGTGGACCTGTGAACAAAAGAGGTCCACAGGATGCAGGAAGTGTGAATGCTTTGTGGACTTGCACATGTCCACACTAGGTTCCCCCTCTCTGGAAAACAGGTTTAGTTTAGAGGCATTTTTGGGTTAGGGTTCTGCGTCGCCAAATGAAGAGGAACACTCAAGGAAATCATGATAAAAAATGTGGGTTGAAAGAGTGTTCACAGTGGGAGTAGAATGAGTTTTTTCTCCGGTATTTCTTAACTACACGAATACAAAGGAATGTCCACAGTAGGTAGGTAAGGTAAGGCTGTGTGTGTGTACGTGTTCAGCAGCAAATAAAGCCATCAAATCTATACCCAGTATGATATGTGACAGAGGGGTACCATCTTTGGCATAAATCCTTTGCGTTTTTATCACTTCTTATTTTTAAACTGCCCGTGTTTGATAAGCCCTCTTTTGGATTTTTGAGGAGCGCTATTTTTGGCGCTCCTTCGAGACAGTCGGGGAGCACAGTAGGATCGCCTGCGCGATCGCGCTCCTTAAAAATGAAGGAATGCCCTATACACACCGTAGACTATTGTTACCTAACACATCCCCCCCCCCCAGATATCTCAAAAGAATTCCTGATATTCTGGTAACACAATGACCAACACAAAAGAGGGTGTGGGGGTTCCCTCTATCACATGTCATGCTACATGTACATATACATGTACGTACAAATCAGAGCTGCTGTTTAAGAAGGATAAAGCTTCGGATCTGTTGTTTTATAAAATGTCATTGAGTTAGGAGTGCAAAGACCACATTAATTCAATACAGACTTTAAACAATGTCAGAACACGCCATTCCATCAAAGTTCTGAAAGAAAATGTGTGGCTGGAATTCCAACTATCTCTGTAATGGCTCAATTTAGAGGACCAAAAATTGTGTCTCAATATTGCTTTGTATTCTAATTCTTGAAAAAAATGCAAGTTAGCAAGGCTTAGTTATGTCAAATAATATATTCTATTTTTCATTGATCTGTCGATTTTCTAGGAAACGTAATCTAGATCCCAAACGGGCACATCCAAGGGGAAAGAGCGCCTTTCTTTAATACATTTGTCAGCTCATGTTCATTCAAATAGGATTACTAATGTTGGTAGTCCTGGAACAGTGCCTGCCTCAAAGGTTAGCATTCATTGAGAACAACTTATTGATGGTTCTCAAACAGTGCCCATGATGAACTGCTTGTTTGACATAGGATTACATACATGTGGCAATGGTAGCGCAACGTGGGCACAAATAATCTCAATCAAAATTATTGTCATTTTCCTTGAAAGGAAAATAAATGCCATTGTCCTATTTGAGCAACAAATAAACTTTGCTTGCAATGCTATATTTTTAACTTCTGCTTTTGCCATGCTTGAGTGTTCTTTGTTAGCCGTCTATGTTGATAATCCTGCTGCTACCGGTACATCATTCTTGAAATCTATTGTGTATTGTTGTTTAGGAGAATCTGTGTTCATATTAGGCCAAAAAAAAATAGTAAGTCTCTGGTCAGACCAAAGTTCCGGATTTGACTGAGCGGTGCGTTTTTGTGTGTTTTTTTTTTTAAGCTTGGATTGTAAAGACAGGGTGGGTACTATTTTGCTTTTTGTGTCCTTATATACCTTGGTGCCCTCCATCATTTGGAGTCGAGCTGCCCATGAAAATTTGAGGCAGTGCGTAAATAGAGGGCGCTGTTGTAGCTACCACTGAAAATGTTTTTAAAAAAATATTGACGCGCATGATCTAAATTGACAAAGTATTCACTTTTGTCCCTTTTTTGACTTTTACCATTCTTTTTTGTTGCATTTTTTATGCGAAGAAATTGAATATCTCCAAAAAAACCCACTAATTTTCCCCCCATATGTTAACATAGCTGGGACACCATCATGAAAATGAAAGTTAAGTGAATGAGAAGTCTGTCATATTGATCCTTGATTACCTGTTAAGTGTTGTGTGTATGTACATGTACAATGTACTTCTTGGTCTGTACTATCTGTTATCTACTATTCACTCCAGTCTTCTGATGAGATCAACAATCCATAGCTATCTGAATCCATCTTACTGAAGCACATGGAATTATGTACATGTATTCCATTAGGCTGTGGTGGTTATGTGTGTTTCTCCTTGTAGCTAGCTTGATGTATTTACCGCGGTACCTCACTGCTTCCATATTTTGCCTTTGTCGCGGGCTTTGGATACAGATCAAGTCATGCAAGATTCCATTAGGGGGCTCATGGCAATTGACCGATAAAGTTCCAGCCAAAGTTGATGATATTGCGCAGGGTAAACCTACTGTCTTGAGGTTCAGGTGCCATGTTTGTATCAACGACATCAGCCTTTGATGTTGTTAAAGGGATGAGCTGTTGTTTTGGTGTGTGTAGCAAGGGGTTAGAGTGTAGCTTGGCAAAATAACGAAGAAGAAAAAAGAAAAAGGGAACAATGCAGAGGGGAGTATTAAATGTGATGTTGTTAACCAAAGATGATCGTTTATTGTAGTTGTGGAATTCTGTTTGTTGCAGCAAGCTTTAATCTTTACTGTTTGATGATTTTTGATAAATTAAAGTGCCTAAAGTAAAAGTTGACGTGGTTATTGGTTTCTTTTTATCCCCCTGGCTGAAGCCGGAGGGGGATATTGCGCTAGCGTATTCCTTCTGCGTGTATGTATGTATGTGCATGTTTATGGTGTAAATCGAGGACACACACGTGCAACATCATCGATGAATCGAGGACAGAAACCGAATCGAGGACTCCTCGGTTGGAAAACGAGGAGCCGACAACAGGGAAAAGGAGTTTTGGCACATTAACTTTACCCCACCACCACATATAATCAGCCGCCTTATTCATTCACTCTTTTGGGTTCAGGAGTTTGGTTATCTCATTCTTATTGAGTGTGTCCGCCCTGAAATCATGATTTTTTTTCTTCTCATCTTTAACTCCAAGATGAAATAAAGATAGACGTCGATCACCATTGACTTCTCCATGTCAATTTTTGTAATTACAGAGAAAGACAAAGAGCGAGACATGCCATTACGGACATCCTTTGAGTTGCGTTTCCCTGAGTCATCTTGGGAGGATGCAGTCAAGTTCTTTGGTGGAGGTTCATCATGACATTAACTCCTCCACATTGGTTCAAGTGGCTTTCAAGGTTTGTTGAAGAAACCGGAACAAAATCAAATCGCTACAGCGGCCAATTTCACAAAAAGCTGTGACACATCTTACTGGTTTCAAAGTATTAAAGAGTGCGACACATTCTGCAACAGGTTTTGACATTCTTGACCATGCAGTGTGTATGTATGTGTACAGGTGGGCGGGCCATCACCGCGTTGGGGGGAAGTTTTTATTGTAAGGCAAATTAGGACCGAGTTATGGGGACTTTCTGCTGTCCCCACAGTGTCTTCGGTCCCCATAGTACCATGGGACAACTCGTATGTAGTCCCTACAACTATGGAACAAGTATGTGTGCGCATGCTGCACACATACACACAGACCAAGCGAAACCCAGACTTGGTCAAGTCTAGTGAAAACCATATTCTTTCATTCTTGAAATAGAGTGATGATTTGGGTTTTCAAAAAGGTGTCAATGGTATTTTGTGTGCTGTACTGCATGTAAGAAATATTGGCCGCCATTTTTTTTAACTTGAAGCTCACATTGATTGTTTACATCCGTACATTTGTTTTTACATGTTTTATTAAGTGATTAAAAACAAACATGATACATCCATAAAAAGGGTAATTTTATTCTTGTCTAAGAATAATCATTCCTGAAACTGTATTTATAATATAGCATGTTGATTAAAGGTCAATTAGCAATTTTGTGCAACTTCACTGGTCAGCTCTTTTGTTGTGTGTAGTATGTGTGGGACTGAAAATGGACCGTAATTGCCTGCTGAAGTGTCGCAAGTGCACTATTTTCCCCCATTTTTTTTTTTGGGGGGGGGGAATTTTAGGAATTGGCCTAGACGTTGTTACTGACGGTTCGTGGATGATATTGGTTGGTTGTAATAACGCCCTCTCGCGGTGGCGGGTTATCGCATATCAAACCATGACAACGTCTAGCCCCTAGACTAACTGTGCAGTTGTTAATGAACTAGTCCAGCACCTACATGTAATTTCATGGGATTATACAGCATCCCTCTGCATGATATTGTCAAGAGTTATGTGTTATATCAGCATGAATAACACAACTCTTTATTGCAGCCTGAAATGGCGTACAAGCCTCACTGACAATATCTGGGAAAACTTGTTACCCTTTTAACATGAATTTTATCGAGTAATATGCATAAAAATCCCTTTGCATGCCGCAGTTATTTGTTTAGGCTATCTTATGAGCCTGAATTGCCTGTGCTCTTCAACAAATGAGATTTGTTTTTCTGCTTAACAAATGTTCAATTTGTGTGTTTTATTTTAAAGAAACAATTTTTCTATTTTGAGGTATGTTTTCATCGGCATTGGTTAGTTTGTTGGTTGGGTGGTTGGTTGGTCTGTAAACAAGATAACTCACAAAGTTATGGATGGATTTGCATGGAAACCTTTTTAGGGGTGGTCCTTGGTACAAATACAAATCGAAGTGATCTGGATCTGGTTCTGGATCCAGATTTCTTGTAAAGGATTCTTCACCATTTATGTTAGTTAGTGTTTCTTTTGGGTATACTGACAATATGGCGGAGAATTGTTTAGCCTTGGCGGAGGTTCGCGCTCTAGTTTTGAATTGCTTTTGTACACAAACAAACAGATCCCTCCTACAAGTAGTCTGGTTCCTACTCCCTACATTCCTGATTCTGATAGGAGGTGGGGGGGGGGGGGCAACCAGTCTACCAGAATTTAAAACAGGGATATCTTTTTTTGGAAGGGGGGTGTGAAACTCAAATATTGGACAGATATTACATCTTGACTTCAGTATAGCAATGTATGCAGAAGAGGTCTGCTCATGCGTAGCCCTGTGGAACAAAGGTATGCTGTGTAAAGGATGATGATACTTGATCCAGTAGACCCAAGAAGCAGTCTATTGAGCAGGTATCATGCTTGTATTATTGAAATCAATCACAGTGTGGAAAAAGCCACCTTGTAAACAATGCTAAAATGGTATGTCACTTTTCACTAGACATCAAGCTCAGCAGTTTTATGCAAAATGGATGCACTCGTGATTAGTACATGTCCATGTAGCCTGAAATTGGACGCATTCTCTTGTGATATGTTCTCATATCTTTATGTGGCTTCCCAGTAACTTTCGCATACCCCAACACTTAAAGGTCCGTCACTTGAATGTGGCAAACATTATGAGTTGTATGAATCGGAAAAATATCGCTACAGATGTTGTTTTGTACTAAAGGTATTAAACTACTTTTTTATTAGTTAAGTAAAGTCTGTCGCGAGCCAATGTGGCTCATCAGGCCGGTGTTTATCTCCGGTTTCTGTGGCATGAAAAGACTGAGAATATTTCTACTCCCCCTGGATGGGATGCTAGTCCATCGCACATTACTCCTTAGCTAATGCTGGTACCCATTTATACTCCTGGGTGGAGAGGGGCAAGTGGGGGTGAAGTGGCTTGCCCAAGGACACAACATATGACCAGCAGCTAGATTCGAGCCCCGGACCCTCTGATCAAGAGTCACGAACCCTAACCACTAGGCCACACACTCACCCTTATTTTTTTTTGTTAAGGACTTTAATTTACATTTCAATTGATATTGAGTGTGGAATTTGGTTCATCAAAATCTCCAGTTGTTTTTCAGGATTTGAAGCCACAATCTTCTGAGGCTGATATATTGTCATCCGCTCGGCCACTGACGGATGACAATATGTCAGCCTCAACCAATTCACAGTCAATGAATTGGTTGTTTGGAATCCTGTAACCTTATACATTCCGATGTGACACTGTACAAGTAAATGTAAACCTAAATCACTGTGGGAGTGATGCTTCCCTGGTATCTATCAATTTATGCATGAAACATATGGAGAACGAAAGGAAGTGTGTTAAGATGAAGTGTGTCCTCCACCTTGTGTGTTGTAGGCATCCTTATAGCTTGACAGTACAGTATATGCACATTGAAATGTTCATGTTGCCTTGGGCCAATTTCACGGCGCTGCTAAGTACAAAAAGTTGCTTAGCACAAAAAGTCTGTCTTATAAAAGCAGGTTACCAGCCAAAACTCCATGTGATTTTGTTTGCTTATTATGAAAATCACATGGAGTTTTGGCTGGTAACCTGTTTTTGTAAGCCAGACTTTGTTTGTGTGCTTAGCAGCGCCGTGAAATTGGGCCCTTGGTACATCTAGTCATTGACAGCGTGTCCAACTTTAATGGTTCCAGCAATATCAGTGCCACATATGGCCCATCCCAAGCTAATTCAGAAGTCACTACTATGTTTATTGAGTCTTGCACAAAATCCTGGGTTTTTCTGTGGATTAAAATGTTTGAATGTATTATAGTTAAGTATCCTGATAATATGTCAGTGTGGACAGTTAGTTTGAAGTGAGTGAGTGGGGAAGGGGGTAAGCTTATAACAGTTTTGTAATGTACTCTTACAATGGATGTTGTGGATTTCTACTGCAGTGGGTTTTAGAAGCTTTTACTGCGGTGGTGTCACGCTCACGCGCATGGTGCATGCGTTCTTAAAGACTAGGCGCGCGCACATTCCTTTTGGTTGAAGGCACTGATCTCTATATAAAGACTGGATAGCGGATATGCATACAACATTCACACAGTAGACTTTACATATTGACCAATTCGCCCCGGTCTCACAAAGATGGCCGCGTATAATACGAACGTTCTACGCGTAAATACGCGCGCGGTGTATCAACAGTTGACGCGCATTTTGGTCACGTACACATATTATGATGGTCTAAAAGGGACACATTTCCGTAGTGATTATTATTTCAAAACGCCGAAAAAAGTTATATTTGCGGCATTTTAGTAACCACGACGTTAGAAAAATTGTAGTTAACCTTGGTCAGTGGTGGTGGTCAAAATATAAGTCAAGTGAACCGCGACGTTACAAAAGAAATCATGCCGTCTATAAAAACGGCATCTTGTCCTTTGTAGATCACCAGCCGGTCTCACCAATATGGCGTCAAATTCGTACATTGTGCGGCTCTGTATTAGCTATCCAGTCTTTATATAGAGATCAGTGGTTGAAGGAGCCCAGAGAGCGTGCCTACTACCTGAGCGCGACTCACGCGAGCCTTGCGCCACCGCAGAAAATGGCTGCAGCCGGATTTGTCTTACATGATGAGGAGTCCAATTTGGTATTTCAACTGTGCATGTGTACATTCAGATTTGGAAAAGCACAGTACACAAATGTAGACAATTTTATGAGGAAGACAGGCGGTAAATGACTTTGAAATCTACAAATGTTCATGCAATCTAAATAACAAGTCCTATAGTGTTGTAGGCACAAAGGGGACTTCTGTTTCATTGAGAAGTAGTTTCTGTTGAAATGCCATAAAAGGCTGAACTAAAAAAATATTAATAAGGGGAAAAACTATAGGATTGATCTATCTTTCTCACCCAAACAGTTACCCTCCCTTTGACTTTCTTCCTCATTTTAAAGCTCTTTAAGTTTCCTGGACCCCTTTCATATTTGAATCACTTTTTATAGACCTGCTTATTATGCTTAATGATTGAACTTGGATTCAGAACAAAGTTAGACTTCTTCCTCCATCACAACCCCATCACCACAACAGTTGCCTGGGAAACCACTCACATGGCAGAAATAAGCCACTGTACTTCACACACTTTGTTTACGTGTGTGCTTTCCTATGGTGCTCAGTGGACCGTGGACCCCCACTGGCTCCATAGGAAAGTGCACATGTAAACAAAGTGTGACGTCGTTAGTACAGAGGCTTAATGCTCAGAATTTCTTGGCTAGAAAGTAAAATACCACAGCTTTACAAAATAATGTAAGCGGTGTTGCAAATTTGTGACCAAATTTTAACTGGGTTATTAAAAACAACATTGTCTACTTTGGGGAAGCAATGTGTCATTGTAAACAAGAGGTGTGCCTTTGTACTTATGGAATTGTATGAATGCGCGTGTGTGTCTATATATTGGTATACTTTTGTATAGCGCATTCTATAGTAGTGTTCGTGTGCTCACTGTGCTGAAACGATTGTTTTATTTCTTGAATTGTTCAAACATTTCTGTATATTTAATCTCACCATACTGATCATAACATATTTAGGCCTATGGGAACGCAATATATTTTCAGGCTTTTGGCATTTGCTATTGCAGTATTTTGCATTTTGTAAATGAAAGATTTAGCATTGATGTCTTTGTACGATTTTCTCAACGCAGCTTGTCAAGAATTTAACGAGTGACATTCAATTTAAGGTATTCCGTTTAGATGAAAAAGAATAAAGCGTTTGTTTGCAGTTCTACTCCTGATTACAATGTATTTTCATTTTGTACATGTAACTTCCATTGTCCAGTTTTCTAAATACGCAATATTTAATTTAAATTGTAGAAATGCCAATGCAGCTGAATTATCTACAAATAATTGTTTCGATGTGATCTTTGTGATACAGAATAAGACAAATTCTGCATGTAGGAAAAAGAATTATGCATGCCAGGTTCTGCATGTCGGCATACACATTCAAAATACAATAACGAAGGAAACGTTGTGGAACTTTCCTTATAGATATGTATTACTTACTCCCTACTTTTATAATCTACCCATTTGTATGGTCTCTATCGTGGTCTGTATCATGGGCGCATATAGCACCCTCGGCTTCGCTGAAGTGCTATGCGCCCCTCAGGTGTTAAAAACCGCCATGTCACACATCACTGCAATCAACAATAATTTTTGTTAAATTGTAAACGTACGTGTACCGTGAAACTGCAAAAAGTAAGTTGCAACTACACGATTGCACCGAGGAGGTCTCACCCTACTTCCGAACTGTTTGGAGTAACAACACACTCAAATTGCAAAGGCTGAAATAGGTTAATGATGGAGAACTTATCGCCTGCCGATTTTTGCGTCTAATGTGTCATTGAAAAGGTCATTAGTATAAGCGATTCACCTTCTCAAAAACGAGAGACCTAACAAGGATGCAATGCCCGAAGTGCACAGAGTTAACCAACTTCAAAGTGATGAAATCAAACATGAGAGGGTATGGAACTAAAAGTGCAGTCATTTTGTTTCATACGACAGCCACCCATGGGATGTCGTACATGAGAGCTAAACCAACAAAGAACCCATGACAATTTCTGGGCAACCTTTACCGACTTTTTAGGGATTTTTTTCTCCATCTTTTTAATTTACCCGAATGATATCGTATGGCGTGCAATGTGGGATGCATGAGCGCGACAGGGCGATAAATTGATGCCTGATTCGTGCCGTGGACCACGTCAGACGCCCCGGTACGCTGGCCTGCCAATTTGTTCAGCCGGCAAGCTGACCGTCTCAGACCCTTTGCTGAAACTTGGCACCGCTGGTTCTCTTTGGGGAATTCGTCTTCGCACACGGTAGTCGCGTATTCGCAAGTGAATTTTATCGTATTTTGTCGCATATGCCAGAATTTGAACGTGACAAAGGAACCACATCTTGGCAGCAATTTATTCTCTCTGTTGGTGTTACTAATCAATCCAACACAGAACAAAAGCTTCTTACTGAAAATGTCCATCTTGCCCAGCCGCTTCTTATCAAACGGGAGAAATTAATTTTCAAATATTTCGCCCGCCAAGGTGAACATGTCTGTGGGCATGTAGTTTCATTCAAAGTAAAGTATTACGTAACCTGTAGAAATCGCCCTTCGCAACCACATGGCTGTTAATGTATCCCGTACAACTTAAGTCCCAGATGAACGGAGATACTGGATGAGCTAAGGTCTACAGTCTTAGTATCCCACAGCAACTCGCGCTACTCCATCTTAGCCCTAAATACACAAGAATGGAAGAATTCCAGAAACGGGCGCGCCAGCAGATTTTTTTTTTCATTTCGTAGCAACCGTTAAGCAATGATTTTTTTTTTTTGCTTAAAGCGATTAGCAAGCAAAAAGTAGCATTAACGATCAGAACTGCTATTGATATTGATAAGGAATAATATCATTCTGCATCACAAACAGTGAGAGACCTAAGTATAGACTGCAGCGGATGTTACATCGCCGACACATCCGTGTATCACGCGTCAAACACGGTATTTTCCGTTGAACGGCCGTTGAACGACACAAAGTTCTTCGCGCAAGAATTTGTATAATGAAAGGATGGGAATGTATACTGCCGAGAAATTATGTAACAGCGAAAATGTATCAGTGAAAAAAGGAGTCCAAAAATATCAAAATGTTGAAACAAGGGGGAAGGGGGTCGGGGAGCCCCGTGAGGACCCCCGCCCTCCACCGCGCCACTGATTTTACTCGATCTCAGAACCGCACGCGCTGGGAGGGGAGTGCCAAGGCTTAGGCCGCTACAGATTTTTAAGATCCTTAAAGCCTATTAGCTTAGCTTCGGTATCGAGTTTAGACGAATCTATACCAATATAAATAATGCAGACCAGGAACTGTCATGAATACAGATATGCCAACGGGGCACAGATACATGCATTTAATCGAAAATCTGCATTAAATATTGTAGCCTTTTTGTAGTTGGCAAGTGCATTGCCATACCCCTATGCCATTTCCCGAAGCTACGCCGATGGACATACACACATGAACATGATATGAAACATACTAACGACCAAAACAGTCACCGATTTTTTCCTTTCTTTCTGAGTGCCATGAAAAATGTATGAGAATAGTACCACCAGGACGAAGTGTCGTGTTTCAGCAATGCAAGCAAAATTCTTACAGGCTTAAAACCTCAATAAAAGACGTACTCAAAACTGGGGAAAAAGACGATATTCGGAGGTGATTTTGTTGTTCCTTCTTTGAAATTCACAGTGAGGTCTCGACACCGATGAATCATATTCAAGACCTTGCGGGCCTAGCGGTCCCAACCCCTCGAGTCCACGGGCCTGCGGACCCCTCAACACCCGTCATTTTCACTCGAGCTTGAACCAACCGCGCTCCTTGCAAAAAGCTCATGAATACTCATCCTTGGCGGCGCAGCGGCGGGTTTTTTTACGGCGAGATGGAACTCATGCTACCGTTTCGCACGCGGCCTCACTAGTGACGGCGCTTTTGCTGTGGGGTTATTATCATTAAAGCGGCGAAATTTTGGTGGCTTGATGGAACAGTTATAGAACGATAAATCAAATGCACCGCTCTGATTTGACACGGAGATTGCTACTATTCACGTTTAAAGGCGACTGGAGATGTGAGTTGCGTGCTAGTCCCGACGAAATGAGTAAATTTATACTCAGGAAATATGGGGGGAAACAGGTCTTCGAATCACACCCCTTGCAGTATAATTTCTTTAAATAGCAAGTGAATTTGTCTACAGTAGTCATATCAGACCACATAAGATAATTATTGAACTTAAAAGAATCTATTCTCGCAAATGCACAAAATAATGGGCATCTACTGTATTGTCTTTTACTTTGAGAAGTTATCAAACATTAATAAAATGGAATTATTGGGAGATTGCATGCAGGTCGCAATACTTCACGTTAAAACCAGACCATCCACCACGCAATCCTGAATTGTATTGGTGTAGACCAGTTCGCTTAATGTTCAAATTTATGCGCGCATGCGCAAAAGTAGCATCTGAGGCAAGGAGCAAGCGCAGTGCAATGGTTATGCCTATAGGCACACGCGTTTTGGTCGAATTTCTCAAACTGTACTTATGTTTTTGCTGTTTGAATGGTAAAACCTCGACAACCTCAGTAACTATACCATATACTACAGCCAAAACAGTTGAAGAAAGGTATCAAATATAAAGGAAATAATGAAAATATCTCGGGGTTTTTTCTGACTTGTGTGGACTTTACGGAAGCGTGTATAGGGAGGAAACGACAAAATTAAGGAAAATCTCGCCAGCGAGACAAGACGTCGCGGTAAGATAGGGCGCCATCGCGTGGAGAACCTAGTTAAAATAAAGCTTGCACAAACGTGTTAACTATCTCAAACTGCGAAAATACCAACCGAAAATTGTTCAGCAAAATGTTGGTAATATGCTGCTTTACACAATGCACCGTTGGTTGTGCTTCTTGCCTCGGATGCTTGATTTTGCGGATGCGCGAAATATTCTAATTCTTGGTCTGTTGTTTCGTCCGCCGAAGTTAACGTTCATCGCCATTGTAGCCTACACTGCCAAGTTGTTTCATTGTGAACGTAATTAGCCCTTTAAATGTATGCCGTTATAGTAAAACCACTTCGGAAACGTAGTAGAAACTGTGATGATTGACCAGCCAACCAATCACCCACACAGATCCTCCAGTTTTGCCGACTTTTTTTTCCTTCATCACATACGAATGGGGTCGGAGCGCTTGTTAAATAGATTCTGTGCCATGAACGGCGGCCGCCTGATCAAACACGACGAGTCCCGAGAATTATGCAGAGCGAACTCTAGACCAAAGCACTCATCATATACCGGCACAAACTCAGAGATTGGAGAGCGAAAGCGACGAACGGAGTAAGGGAACGAAGGGGGAAAAATCAATTTTGGGGGAATGTTTGATCATGAATATTCATGGTGCAGCAGGTATGTAACTTTGTAACGTGTACAACTCCAGAGAACAGACTCCCCATCGACCATCTCCACTCATCAATAAACAGCGTAGAAGATTTTTTTATATTCATTCCGTACTCTCCCGGTTGGCTTTTCTAGTCCCGCACTCTTAGCGAGGAATTCGACTTTCGCCGCTCTTTACAGGTAACTAAAGTAGACTGTACAGAGGGGTATTTTTGTGTCTTCTCTCGGGTGCAATGGATCAATGTGGCATCCGCTGCTTACGAGAGTCCACCGTCCGTAATGTGTTTGATCCGGCCGCGGATCGCTGCTTGTATCCTGCTGTCAATTTACCTAGCAGTCCCTGGCTCTATGTGCCCAAACAATTATTCGCCTCTGTTTTTGTCTTGTTCACCTTTGCGGGGCGCGAGTTCCGTGACCAAAATTAATCTGGAATTTCTTCCTTGTTGCGCACATGATGAGCATTCGCGAGGCTTGCGTTGCAGAAAGACGATGTACTTCAAACAGCAGCAGTTTTAAAGAGAGAACTTTCGTTTTGGAAGTTGGGTTTTTAATTTTTCTTTTGAATAACCTAATCCGTCGCAGAACTTTAAAAAAAGTAATGCACGCGAACCGAAGAAATGATCGATGGATAATTAATCGGCCTATTGAGCGCGAGGTCCATTCCCCCGAAATTAAAGGGAAAATACAACATTTGCAAACATCAAAAAATAAAACTACCAAATCATTTTGAAACACCTTGCTGGACTGTTAGTGAATGACAGTGTAAAGCATCCTGTAAAATCATGGCACCTGGTATACTGTCATTTTCAAGAAAAGTGGTATTTTTGTATCAATTTCCAACGCTGATCGGCCGATCAGCGTTGGAAAAAACTGGCTTTTTTTCAAATACTGGCCCCAGTTGACCATCGCACTTGTTTGCAATCGATTACACACCTATGAACGGGTCAAGCCAGCTAGACTGGTTCCCTGACCTTACAATTCCCCAATATATGTAAACTGCTCTGTTTCTTCTTAAATGGAGTCAGGGAACCAGACTACAGGAAAATGATTGTTTTTCTTGGTTTTTATAGCATTTTCGAACCCAAAACCTCAAAAAAGTCAGTGTAACTATATTTGCTATATATTTCCAACCCCCCAATTCCATCCATTTCTGAAAATTACAGCAAAAGCAAATGATGTATATTCCCTTTAAGGAATGTACATCATTTTGTAAACATTCACAAACGATTGAAAGTAAATAATAATTTAGGCATCCTGCGAAATCGTTGCTCCTGACGTGCTGTCATTTCAAGATTTGTATCAGCACAAACGGTGATTCGCACCGGTCCATCTCTGTGAAAAAAGGGTATCTTTCAAAATTATAGGGGCCTACACGCGAGTAAGACTTCGTGCGTACACGCTGGGTACGATTCAGCAAGCACTCGGGCATGCTTGGGGTGCTATGAACGACTGATCTAGCGAGCTGCATTGTTTCTAGCACGGCCACCGATGGACACAAAATATTGAACAGTTCAGTGGAACGATGTATGCTAAAAATTACGTGCCCTTAAATCGATCCATTTCCAAAAATTGAAATCAGACTAAATGTTCGTTCGTCAATCGCCGTTGGTGTAGAAGCGTGTATGCGTTGCGATGTGCTGGAAGAGCCGTCGTTTGTTACATTGTATCCAGCCCATCACTCCAATCCAACGCCGGCTGTAAGCTACATGTATACCGACATCTGGGTTTCCTTCACACTTCTATAGACTCCGTGCATAAGTACCCCCCTCAACCATTGGGAGGACTTGAAGTTGAACGCATTGCTGCCGTCCGCCTTGCCAAAACGAACCCCCCCCCCCCCCCCCACCCACCCAACCCCGCAGCGTGCCGCAAGTCTTCGATCTTTTTAATGTTGGCTCGGTAATTGACTTTCACACAACCCAAGTTACAATTTAATTTGTTTTGAAATATGGTTATTTTTGATGAAGTTTTACAAAGATCCACATCGTAGGAATGGGATCAAATTCACTTGGCAGCACTTATCTAACTCATTCAATAAAAGTATTTTATTGTGGGTTTATAACCACATTTTCTAACATCTCAAATCACAAATACGAATTGAGCTCATACGGTCACGTACCCTTACATAATGTTTGCTCTTTTATCCTTGGTTTTCCCAACATGGATCAAGCTTGACCCCTTGTCGACGTCTTTGCATTTCTCACTCCAATATCTCCATCTTACTCCATCTTCCCTTAGACCACCTCGTTCTCTTCCACCCCCCCCCCCAAAAAAAGCTCCAGCATTTTGTATTGCTCTGAATCCAATCATCTATATCCCAGTGTCTCAAATCCCCCTACTTGTACTTCTCTATATCCACGTGTGTCTCTAACTTTCTCAGTCTTTCTGTCACCATGTTTTATCCAGAAGCTATCTGTGTCACGCATCTTTGGTGCTCCATGCACTCGTTGCAGCCGAGATAACCGCACTTGGACGGGGCCTTCTTTTTGTTCGATCTACTCTTAAGCGATACAGAGTTCTCGCCACCTCTGCACAAGCACGCCGAAATGTGCCCAATAATAGCCATTAAAATTCATTTGGCTCTTATCCCGGTGCAAGGATTCACTATTAGCAAGTCAAATGAGGTCAAGAATTGGCTGCTGAGTGGTTTAGACCGTGTGCCCGTGGTTGCTGGTCGTGCGGTTCGTGTACCATCGGATCTGCTTAGCGGTTGGAATATTGTGCCACACCAGACTTTCTTGCTGGGCAACGTTTGAGATCTTTTTTTCCCCACGGATTGCTTGGACCATGGGAGAATGGGACGACTGCTCGGTAGAGGAAGCTGGGTTTGTCTGTTTATTTTGGGGCTCGTCGACATTTGTCGTTCGGAAAGTAAGATTTTCCTTGGCAAGTACATGTAGATTTGGGATTTGGGCCCACTTGACATCGAGAGATCTTGAAATGGGGCAACATGAGCAACAACCAGATAAAATTACCCTTTGAGATTTTAAGTTGACTATACCCTCCCCCCCCAAAAAAAAAAGTGTTGTGCGTCTTGATCACATTAGAGAGTTGTATTTTTTGCACTGAATTTTGTATGTAAGTTTTCTTTATGTGATGATATGATTGGTCAACCTTGTTTCCATGGGTACGATCTTGCTGCTCCATTTGGTTCCCATTGGGAGACTTTTGAGACGTTGGTGGCAGCAAACACTGGTCCTTATCAATTGTTTACGTCATGTTTAATGTCAAGCACGCATGCTCAATATGACGCAAACAGTGGAAAAACGACCGGTTTGTTTGCTGCCACCAACGTCTCAAAAGTCTCCCATTGTGTAATTTTAATCTGGGTACAAAATCATAGTGAAGCAGATACCATTCGTGATTCGACGCGCGAGAGTGGTTCTGTTCATGCTTTCTGTTTTACGTTTGTTATGCAGATTTTACACATCTTTAATACATAAAACAATACTGAAATTGATTAAAGCATGGAACTTGGTCACAGTGTCCAACTTGAAATATTGTTGTGATCAATTGACAATTGTGCAGTGATGCGTGACTGAAATTAAATGAAACTCATAGGGGTTGAGGCCAAGGCTTATAGTATATGCACAACGAAACATTTTCAAAATTGATATCATGGTTCTGTAGTTATTTTAAAAGCAGTCACACGGACACTTTTTTGTGGACTGTATTGTTACGAAATTTCATTGACCAAAAAATGACTGAATAGCTTTCAAAAATGACCGATCTATGCTCAATATCAGTGGCGTAGCCCCAGGTGCCCCATACAAAAAGTACACCAGACATTTGCCAGTCGCTCAACAATTGTTTTAAAAAGTAATTAAACCAGACACGGAATATAGACGACCACTTGTTAACTCGATGCGAATTCCCTTCACTCTACAGATATATTAAATATGAATAAAAGCAGAAGAAAAACGAGCACCCCCTAGCGTCAAATGAGGTCCGAACCCCCCCTTTCAATTTGCAGCAACTGGCTGTGGGTCCACCCTTGTTGACCCCCATAAAATATCGGTGTCCCCCTCCCTGAAAAAAATCGTGGCTACGTAACTGATCTATATTGATCGGGAATTGCATTTTATCTGCATATACCGCATCGTATACATGAAGTAAGTTCAAGTATAAACGAAACTTTATTCTTAAAAAGGTTCTTGTATCCGTTGGTGTCGCTAATGTGAATAATTATACATTCCCATGTTAATGAATGCCTTGCGTTTATTATAAAGTTAACTTACCTCCAAACATTATTATCACAACACATGGAAGGTCTATCAAATTTGCCGCCATCTTCGATCGCCAATTTTGGAAGAAAAGTTCAGTTCGCAGCCGCTGGGGGATTTCGCATAATTGTATTCGTTTGCTGCATGAATGGTGTACGTATGTACACGACATGGATGGGTGAAACTTCAACCTATGACTGTGCTTGCCAAAACAAGGCGTTCATACAGCGGGGACTTGGGCCGACACCGCGGGGAAATCAACACGGTGCGCAGCGGGGCAAGGAAGGCCATACGCTCGCTCCTTCGTCTTAATTGGCGTTGGTTCCCGCCTGCCGTACCCGATTAGATGTTGAAGTCAAAGAGGTTCTGTATTCCTCATCCTCCTGAACTTCCGTTAAAGAATTCAATTGGCTTCACCCGGCCAATGCTGGTTGATCAACAGTACAAAACAATTAATTTACGCGCTTAAACGTGTTCAATATTCAAAACTATTTCAATATTCAAATATACAAAATACAAAATAAATGTGCGAGGACGTCGTTTGACTATGACTGGAGACTAAAAAGCCCAAAGTTCGAAACCATTTTTGAATAACCAAGTGCCCCAAAATGATGCAATAATAAGTCTTTAGGTGGCTAGACGTCGCATTGCTTTCTACATCACCAAATAACAGAATCATTCGGCCTGTGTGGTTGCATTGCCCTCGTTCACTTAATCCTAGAACCCATGGGATGGAGGGATTTGAGCTGTACCCTGCCCTCAGGACACGAGAGTGTGACTCCATGTTTAGGCCTCGGGGCCTTTCTGTGCCATAGTTTATAGAGGTCAGGTTTCAACAATGGTTGCTCGTTTGGGCGCGTAATTTGGGACTTTACGAGTTGCACGTGTTATAAGAAGACTATACGAAAATCACAGGAAGGAAAAGCGTCAACCGAGATTTGTCTTGATAACGAGACAGACTTAGTAAACAAACCGGACGAAGGAATTAAAGGAGGAAAGAGGATTGGATAGGATAAAATGCAAGAGGATTGATATGAAAGACTAAACCACAAAAATCCCAACTTTTGTTTTAGAGGGCCCATCTTAATTTGACAATCTTCAGGTATCTCGTTTCCCCGAAAAAAAAAGCAATTGACATTTTCTTCGTAAAAAAAGTGTAGGGAAAGTGAAGTGTGTCCAAAAGTTATGAAATGCAAATATCTCACCTGACAACTTGACCTATTTTTTTGTGTTTTTCAACGACATGGACCTGCCTCACTCATCCGTTGCTGTTACGCCATACTGTAGAAGGATACCGTGGACATTTATTTCCTAAAGGGTTCTTTTCTAAAGTGGAGGTAGGGGTGGGAGGAACAATAATCCAATTTGACCTGTTTCTGAATCATCTGAAATTACTTGTAAACAGCGCACGGTGTTTTCTCGGGCGGATTACCAGCACACATGACCGAACGATTCTGCCTAATTAAAAAAAGAAGAAGATCGGAAATTAAAGAATCCAGAAATTACGACTCTCGGACTAGAAGAACAAGCCAAATTCGTGTTGCAGGAAAAGCGCGGCTTCGTTTGTGCAGTTACGCTTGAGCAAGCTGGGAATTAACCGAATCAAATTGGCGGCATGAGCAGCGTCATTGGTACAGGGATGCTTCGATACCGGTGCGGCTCGGTTGACTGGGTACTGGGGCCGCCTTGTGTGCCAATCCTTTTATTACCAAATCCTTTAATATTACCAAATTTATCTGAGTGTTAGTAACATGACAGGAAATTGAAAAGCCGAGGTAAATCTTGCGAGCAGCGGGGATTTAGAATTTCCCCACAGATCACCTTTTTTTGGAAGTATTCGTTTTGTTAAATTAATAGTAGATATGGTGTAATGTCACAGGTTTTGAAAATAATTTGGGTGTCATATTTCCAATTTTTAAAGACTTCTCTGTGGTTGGCTTTATGGTGACGATTAATAAACCGACAGTTGGTCGAAATTTGTGGCTCCATCACAGCCAAACTTAAATGGAATTTACTGTTTCAAATTGTAGGTTTCATAACACTGAGTTTTGACACTCGAAACAATAAAGGAATGCGAATAACGTGTATATTTTTGTGATTCGTAGCCCCCATTTTCCTTTCCGACTGCAGTCTTCTGTTTAATATATCATCTTGCGAGGACAATTATCTCATTCGTAATCACATCAAATCTTCACTGGCCGTAAACTCACAGCAATCGGGGCCATTCATCGTACATCTAGGCACCAGTCATGTCTACAAATCATCCTTTTTGGGGTTGTAGATCCTACCACTGGCACTGATTTTCATATTTCCATTTGTACTGAAGAACACGCTTTTAATTCATATAACTTTACTTACTTTATCACTTTAGTTTCTATTTAACAGTCTTGAGATTTACATTATGTATGCTCACCTTGTTTTCCTGGGTGATTTACTGTAAGTAGCGCACAAAATATGGGGAATACATTTTTTTTTTAAATCACCGGAATGCGCCTCATGGACGATGCGAATGTCGTGGCGACCTCATTCCCAGTGTCTACTTCAATTCAACCCCGGAATCTTCTCCGGAAACATTCTCCAATGATAGTAAGCCTCTGCGGTTGGGCTATCCCAGACGAAATCATATGTTCTTTGTTTTCTTATCTTTGTATTGTTATGTGTATTGTTTATTGATTACATCTTAACCGAACCGAACCAACCGAACCAAACCAAACCAATACATGGGCGGATTCAGGATTTTTCGCGGGGGGAGTCAGGCCCGTCAGATATTTTTTTAATAAGCAAATCAGTAATGAAATGTGGACAGGTTTTTTTTTTCGAAATAGAAAAAGTGGCGGGGGGGGGGGGGGGGCTGGTACCATCTTCCAATAGGGGCGCTGTTCAATCCGACAATCATGCACACTATCGCACAATAGTGTGCAAATACCCCCTTACCCCCGCTGGCTACGCCTTTGTGTCCAAGTGTTGCGGACAGGCGGACATATAGGTAATTATGATAATTTTTGGGGGGGGGTGTCAGTTTGACCCCCAAAACACCCCCCCCCTCCCCAGATCCGCGCCTGCAATAGTAGCAGAAACTAAGTTTCTCACTGTCAGTAGTAATGTGAAAAAAAATGACTCCAGTTGTACATAATTCTGCATTGTCAATTTGAGGAGGATCTTTAGGTTGGGCTTGGCATGGTATGTCACATTTTCGCCGATGCTGAATCCCCATATCCGCCTAAGGGAAAAATCTTTGGGCAAGTATGTGTGTGACAAACATCAAATCACTTTACGACGTACATTGTCCAATCAAAGTCAAGACTAGCGCGAAAATTGCAGCTCAATTGAGATCTAGGTTTGGGGCTTTATAACAACCCTTTTTCTAATTGCATTGGGACCTACCGGGAAATGTGGGCCGATATCTTGATGATTTTCAGCTTACCATCTTTTGAGAAGCTTTGCATTGTTGGAAAATATACAAATATAGTAGATTTGCAGCCACTTTTGGTCACCTTTGTTTGCCTCGCTTCAACTATCAAGATGGCGTCCCGTGAAAATGGTTACCAGAGACAGCAGCCATAAACCGGGTTACATCTGTATAGTCGGACGTCCCATTGGTTCGACGTCCCCGGATTGGTCCGCCGCCCCATTGGTCCGACGTACCATTGGTCCGACGTACCATTGGTCCAATGAAACGTAATACTGTGTAGCTCCACTGATTCAGGTTGACTGACCCTAACCCTAACCCTAACCCTGAATGGGACGTCGGACCAATGGGACGTCGGACTATAGAGACGTCCCCCATAAACTGCACCAAAAGGCTTCCCTGAAGAAAGGATGCCATCCAAAAGGGAAGTGTTAAAAGTATAAGTAAATATTAATTGAAGGTACGTTGCCATGCAACTCATTTCTCGAAAGCATGTCCAGACCATAATTATGCTAATTAACTTGATTGCACGCACTTTTTAATTAAAAAATATATAGAAAAGAATACGCTTTGCCTGTCTGCATTCAAGCACTAATGTAATAATAAAGAAAAAAGAAAACGTTTTTCTGCTAAGAGTTACAGTAACAGAAAACAAAACAAATAGTGCTGACTAAGCGTGTCTCGGCACTTTGGGGTCTAACATCCCTTTTTGGAATCACTGTGATCTGAAGTAAGGTGAGACGGTGGTAACGGTACAGATTTTTCACACGAAATCGGGAAGGTGGAGAATCCTTTGTAAGGTACGTAATTGAGCTGAAACTACACGCCAAAAGTTGCAACTTGAGATTCATTGCTGAGAGACCAAGTATCTGTGGAATCAAAGATTCTAGTCTGCGTGAAAAGGTTACTACGAGAAAGTAACCTTGACCATGAGAAATGCTTAACCATCAGCGGAGGTCCGAGCTGTCCAAGGATAAAACCCTGGAAGAGCCTGGAGCTACGGAAGTACATGCCGTGCACAAACAGCCTGCACAGAAAACCAGCTACCGATGCGACACGCGACAGAATGCCAGAAAATGCTAATTCTGTGGGATACAGCATGAATTAGGGAAAGAGGAATGCCCAGCATATGGCAAAGTGTGCTCAAAATGCAACAAGATGAACCACACTTGCAATGCCATATATAAATGTGGGGATATGCATCTTGTAGCCCATACGTTCAACAGTTCATTTCGCCTTGTAGCATAGCAACGAGCAGTTTGTTTACTGCATACTTCATAGTGTTGCCGCGCCTGTAGGGAAAGTAGTTATTTCACCACTTTTTCTACTAATAATAGTTTTTACACATTTGGGTGGGGATAACTATCCAGTACTGTTTTATATATTAAATTGAATCGTTTTCCTAATATTGATTCATGACTTTAGTTAAGTTATGACTATTTGTACATTTTACTGCGCACGGATATATAAACTAGCCTGCCGTGTTATTTGGTTTCGCGGGAGCTTGTCATTTTTTCCAAGATGGCTGAAGCTGTATGAACAGAGTACTTTTTCTGGCAGCAAAACGACACTCAAACTAGCCGGTCTGGAGACTCCAGCCTGGTCTTGGTGACCAGAAGGAACTCCTGCCCATCCCTTGGTGTCCGGGTGAGTATGATTTCAGTGTATTTTATATGACTTTGCGACAGTATTTTGCAGTTTTTTGACGCTATACATGCAGTGTGTGACTTTTTGGCACGCAATGATTGCACGTAACGTGTTGTGTACGTACGTGCTGTCTGTCTGTGGCTCTGTGCACATGGTACAGTGCTGCTCGAAATAAACAGCTTATCATGTCTTTTTTATGTCTATACTGTCTGTAATATTATTGCTATTTTTTTTTTTACCCACTGTAAATTTGACCTGCGAAATAATAAATGAAATGAAATGAAATACGCGGGGACGCGCTGACAATAGACGTAGCGTGTCATGACGCGCTCTGGAAGCCCGTTTCGGAAAAAAAAATTGCAACCTGACGCCACTTCAGCGGTTTGTGTACAAAGTCTATGGAGAGTCCAGAAAATTTTCCTAGTATTTCCTAACAAAATTGGAAATGTTTCTCAGTCCCAGATTCACGTGTTATCGTCATTTTGCAATGAATGACCTTCAATGAGATGATATATGAAGAATAAAGTGGCGTCAGGTTGCAACATTTTTTCCGCTAGTCTGGTTCCCTAGACATGACAATCATTCCCGACGCTCACGTCTAAATTGTAGGTCACGCAGCCTCCGTGGCTAATAATAAACATGACGACATTGACGGCCCTTTTTCAAAGCTCGGCTTCGTTTCCGATTTCACTTTATCACTTATAGCTTTTTATGTTCTGATCAAATTTGTAAATAAATCACTTGCTTTGTAATATCATGATTTGATATGATAATATAGTTTGATATTTCTGTAAGATAACATTGACTAATGTTGATCTGGAATCTTCAAAATAATGCACCCAAATAGCACTGTTAGGAGGCGGAGCCGAATGAAGACCGAGTTTTGGAAAATGCCGGTAACGGTCGTCAAATTCAAAATAGTACATGACTTGACGCAGCAAAAAGTTCACCCATACGATCCGAGTACACTTGATGCACAAAATCGTCGTTAAATTTCAAGTTTTTTTAATGAATATTAATTATCAACTAATTTTAAAAAGTTTTTAATAAGCAATTATCAGTTAATTAAACCTATATTATACTCGGAAATACTCGGGCGCTATCCAATTGTCGACGACACGAATTCGGCAAACTTCGGACATTTTCGGAAAAAGGAGGAATTCCTCCCGTTTTAGTCACGTGACGTAAATTGTAATACAATATATTACTGGAGGCTACCTAATAAGATTCATCAGGCATAGTCAGAATCTTTTGGTCTGGGAATCAGACTATTTTTCCGCCCGTTTCGGACACGGCCTGAGGCGCCCGTCGGACGTCACATTGGCAGCCATGTTTATTGCATGGCCTTATGGGATACTTACCCGAGTAACCGGCTCGGCGAGTCGGTTACTTGGGCCAGGCTCGAGTAAGCGCGAGAAGTAACGTGAGAGGTAAATTGAACGCTCTCGCGCTTGCGCGAGTAAGCGCGGGGGACTCCGAACGCACTCCTTGTGTAACATCTTGTGTCAGTCCAGTCCATCCCTTACCAGAGATTCATTTCTCATACTTCGGAGGTCCAGGCCCCGTTCCCCTGCCCGGTGTGCAAACGCTGCCGCTACATAAACGATACAAAACAGTCAATTCCACCCATCTAGCGAGAAGCGCGAAGCGCCGCATCCCGCTAGTATGGCAAAGTATGCTAAAAGTGCCACAAGATGAAACCCTTTGCAAAACAATGCCACACAGAAAGTTCACGAGTTCATGCAGTTCAAGATGACAGCAGTTCGGACGATTCATACTACGAGGGACTCATGACTTTGAAGCTTGTACCAGAGACAGTCCACACAGTGAAAAAATCATACATGAAGAATGTGCATGCCGAAATGTTAATAGAAGGAAAACAAGTCATGATTCAGATTGATTCAGGAGCGACTTGTAATGTATATCAAGCATGATCTTGTTTATAAAATACGTCATGATATATGTGTTAACAACCAAGATATTGAGTCATTCTTCTGTATATCAAGCATGATCTTGTTTATAAAATACGTCATGATATATGTGTTAAAGGGAAAATACAACATTTGCAAACATCAAAAAATAAAACTACCAAATCATTTTGAAATACCTTGCTGGACTGTTAGTGAATGACAGTGTAAAGCATCCTGTAAAATCATGGCACCTGGTATACTGTCATTTTCAAGAAAAGTGGTATTTTTGTATCAATTTCCAACGCTGATCGGCCGATCAGCGTTGGAAAAAACTGGCTTTTTTTCAAATACTGGCCACAATTGACCATCGCACTTGTTTGCAATCGATTACAAACCTTTGAACGGGTACGAGACAGCTAGACTGGTTCCCTGACCTTACAATTCCCCAATGTATGTAAACTGCTCTGTTTCTTCTTATATGGAGTCAGGGAACCAGACTACAGGAAAATGATTGTTTTTCTTGGTTTTTATAGCGTTTTCGAACCCAAAACCTCAAAAAGGTCATTGAACTATATTTGCTATATATTTCCAACCCCCCAATTCCATCCATTTCTGAAAATTACAGCAAAAGCAAATGATGTATATTCCCTTTAACAACCAAGATATTGAGTCATTCTTCATAGAGCTAATCGGCATTAGTAATAGAAATATAATTGTTGGAGTTGTATACAGACCACCGAGTGCCTCTGTTGATAATTTTACTGATACCATGAATGAAATGTTAACAAGTCTTACAAATGAACACAAAAAATGTTATATTATGGGTGACTTTAATATTAACTTGCTACATTATAGCAGTGATAGCTCCGTACAGTATTTCATTGATATGTTATCTTCCCATTCGTTTTATCCAACTATTACTAAACCAACAAGAATTACTCCTCATAGTTCTACTTTAATAGACAATATCCTGACAAATGACTTCCAGAATCATACAGCTGGCATTTTAGTAACTGATGTAAGTGATCATTTACCTGTATTCTTGATTGCAGAAAAATCCAAACCCATTGAACGAAATGTAAACAAGCAATTTAAGCGTAACTTCGGTAGTGATGATATTTCCCAGTTTGTCAATGATGTAAATTCAACTGACTGGAGTTATTTATCATCTTCGGATGATTTAAATGATGTATACAACAGATTCCTACAAACTATAATTAAATTGTATGACAAGCATTTTCCATTACAAGAGGTTAAATGCCGATATGATAAGTGCAAGTCTCCCTGGCTTTCTAATGGTATCTACAACTCGATAAGGAGGAAAAACTTCTTGTATAAAAAATTCCTTAGAAATCCTAATCCTCATAATAAATCCATTTATACCTCATACAAAAATAGATTGAATACGTTGATACGAAATGCGAAAAAAAGTTATTTCTCCAAGAAATTCGGCCAGGAAAAGGGCAACATTAAAGGGACATGGCGTTTAATTAATAACCTACTTAACAAGGGTAAATCGAAACCCAACCCGTCTCATGTAGTCCAAGATGGCGTAAAAATAGATGGTAATGAAGAAATTGCCGACACATTTAATGAGTATTTTGTAAATATTGGAACTCAACTTGCAGACAAGCTACCATTATGTAATACCGATTGTCAGTCTTTTCTTAAAGACAGATGTTCACATTCTCTCTTTTTAACACCAATAACAGAAGAAGAGATTGAGGATACCCTCAACCAAATTCCAGGTAGTAAGGCACCTGGCTTTGATGACTTAAGCCCTTTTGTTATGAAACAAGCAAGGAGTAGTCTTTCAAAACCACTGGCTAAAATCTTTAATAAGTCCATGGCTATGGGAGTTTTTCCTGAAGGGCTAAAAACAGGTAAAGTTATTCCAGTGTATAAAGGGGGAGATGAACATGAAGTTAGTAATTATAGACCTATTTCAGTTTTATCTACATTTTCTAAGGTTTTCGAAAAGTTAATTTACAAAAGACTTATATGTTTTATAGATAAACACAATATTTTATCAGAATCTCAATTTGGATTTAGGTCAAACCGCTCCACCGAGATGGCAACTTCTTATGTGGTAAATAGACTTCTTGAGGCCATAGACGACAAAAAGATCGCTATCGGTGTATTTTTAGACTTGTCTAAGGCCTTTGATACATTAATCATGATATCTTGATTTCTAAATTAGAGCACTACGGAATTCGAGGAATAGTTTTAGACTGGTTCAAGAGTTATTTGTCAAAAAGAAAACAGTTTGTATCATTCAATTCTGCAAAGTCTACATGCAAGACTATTACCTGTGGAGTGCCGCAAGGTTCTGTTTTAGGACCACTTCTATTCATTCTGTATATAAATGATATTTGCAGTACATCAGATGTAATTGAATTTACTTTATTTGCTGACGATACAAGTTTGGTGTATAGTCATAGTAATGTAGATGCTGCTGTAAGTAATCTTAATCATGAATTTCTCAAAATAAGCACTTGGTTGGTAGCAAATAAACTTTGTATTAATCTACTTAAATCAAATTATATCATTTTCTGTCCTAAACAAAAGAAATACGCACAAACCATTCCTTTAAATTTCAATGGTACTATCATGAAACAAGTCAAAACAACCAAATTTTTAGGTATACATATTGATGAAAACTTAAATTGGAAATTTCACATTAATACCATATCTGGCAAAATATCCAGAACTGTAGGGATTATGAATCGCCTAAAGTTTTTTGTTCCGGAAAATATCCTTATCATTCTCTATAATTCTCTGATTCTCCCTTATCTTATTTACTCGATTCTCACGTGGGGTGGTTGTTCTTCCCAATGTGAAAAACTACTAATTTTACAAAAAAAAGCGATTCGTATTATATGTAATGTCAGTTATCGTGAACACACTACTCCCTTATTTGCTGCCCTCAAGATTTTACGATTTAATGACCTTTATTACCTAAATTTAGGTAAATTCATGTATAAATATTCAAATAATTTACTCCCATATTGTTTCGACAATTTCTTTACTTTCACCTCGAATATTCATTCATATAATACTAGAAGCGTTTCAAAGCAAAACCTTTACGTTTATTCCAGTAGAACGTCAATGTTGAAAAACGGCCTTGTCCACCGGGGCATTGACCTTTGGAACAGGCTGACTGATTCAGTTAAATCATCGTTAACTTTATCTACATTCACCAAAAAAATGAAAACTCAATTGCTTAACTCTTATAATGTCTGATGAATAATTATTTTTACTCCTGTTTGTTTTGTTATGTTCCTGTTTTGTCCCTGCGTTTTTTTCCCTATTCGTAACTTGTATAGTAATAGTAGGTATTTGTCCAAAGGTTGGGGTACAAAAGCTATGCTTCACCCTATACCTAACGTTGTTCCAGTATGTATGTTGTTGATTTATGATAAATGTTGGTTTGAATTCAATTTATATCCAGTTATAATAATGGAATTATAACATTAATTTTGTGTATTAATGAACAACGTTGAATAAATGTCTAGCAAATTGAATTGAAATTGAAATTGTAATGTGATCCCAAAACAGCTGATCGGTTATGTGCAACTCACAGAGACTATTAAACCAAGTATTGTCTATGAACAACAAGACAACGCTGAAACCACTTGGGCGATGCAGATTGAAGATTAAACCCGGCAAGAACAAAAAAAAGTACAACGTGGAATTTGTCGTTGTAGATAATACAAACGTAACACCCATACTAGGAAGTAGAACAGCCGCGCAGCAGATGGGCATAGACCTAATAGAAGTTCATCACGAGAATATTGCGTATGTTGCTCCACAGACGCAGACGGTGAAGTCAGCATGAGCAGCTGATCACTGAGTTTGATGATGTCTTTGACGGCACTGGATGCCTACATGGTAAATATAACCCTGATGTTGACACAACCGTCTCCAACTCGGTGGGTGTACCACTGCAGTGGTATATTGAAGATATATCCTCCCCGACTTGAACAATGCAAAGTGTTCACAGTGCTAGATGCAAAGAATGACTTTTGGCATGTGGAGCTACACGAAGAAAGCTCGTATTTGACGACGTTCAACACACCATTTGGCAGATACAGATTGAGAATGTCATTCGGAATCAGCAGTCATCACGACGCATGAGGAGTTTAACAACTTCAGGCCAAGGCTAAGGTCTTGCAGGCTAGGAGTACAGACCATATAGCTGATGAAATGCTGGTATACGGGAAGGGTGAGAAACTATAGCCGAAGCAACTGCAGACCACGACATCAAGCTACAAGCGCTAGCACTGCTAGAACGATGTCGTCAGCGAAATCTAAAGCTGAATACAGCAAAGCTGAAGCTCAGAATGAAGCAGTTGCCATTCATGGGCCACCTCATCATGGCAGATGGTCTGAAGCCTGACCCAGCAAAGCTGAGAGCCGAAGAGGAGATGCCAAACCCATCAAACAAGACGGAGCTACAACGAGTTTATTGGCTTCTTTAACTATCTCAGCAAGTTTCTTCCTCAGCTGAGTGATACCTGTGAGCCACTGAGAAAGTTGACACAGAAGGATGCTGACTGGTGCTGCCTAGAACCACGACAAGGCTGTGTATGCCATAAAAAGATGGTAACCACGGCACCAGTACTGAAGTACTATACAATCCGAGACCGAAGAGCTCACTCTGCAGTCTGATGCGTCACTAACTGGGCTAGGGGCAGCATTGATGCAGAATGGTCAACCTGTCGCCTACGCGAGCAGAGCCCTCACTGATACAGAAACCAGATATTGGATTGAGAAAGAGTTGCTATTAGTAATCTTTGGTCTGGAGCGGTTCCATCAGTACACGTAGGGACGCCGAGTACATGTGCAGACAGACCACAAGCCACTCGAGATGATCGTCCTCAAACCTCTCCATCTTGCACCAAAACGCCTTCAGAAGATGCTGATGAGACCACAAACCTATGATGTAACGGTCTCATACCATCAAGGCAAAGAGATCTACCTGAGAAATCACAAGATCGATTCGAGCAACAGCTCGAAACAGTTAACATGCATTGTTCAGCACCTGCCGATCATGGAATACCAGAAGTGTTAACCACCGACATTGGATGCAGTTCACATCTGAACAGTTCAACACTTTTACTAAGAGCTGGGAGTTTGCACACAACACCTCATCCCCTCAATACCATCAGAGCAACTGAAAAGCAGAAAACGCAGTGAAAATGGCCAAAATGCTGCTGAAGAATGCAAAGAACCCGTATTTAGCGCTACTGCACTTCACACCCCATCACAAGGACTTGCCAACGGTCCTGTTCAACGACTGATGAACCGAATGACCAAGATCCGACTTCCAACGACCAACAACCTTCTCAAGCCCAAGATCATCGAGAACATTCCTCAACGACTGACGAACAACAAAAAGAAACAGGCTCATCACTACAACAAAGGAGCCGAAGACCTTTACCCACTTCAAGTTGGTGATACAGTTCGCACTAGGCCAACGAATGAAAAGAATGAGTGGAAAAGGGCCACAGTAACCAACTTGATAACGGATCCTCAATCATATGACGTGATGACACAAACGGGCCACACATACCGCAAAAATCGATGAGACCTCAAGAAAACCAAAGAGGACTTCAGTCTGAGGAGCAATATATTTTGCATGTACCTTTTGGAACTTACTTAAATAGTTGAACGCAAATCTCAACTGTTGAGATTGATTCGTGCAAGGTGCTTGGTATGTTTGCGCGCATGGGTTATCTATGATGAATCGGCCGACGGGGTATCCGTCATTGTGTACCACCCTCGTCCAATTAATGCTGAATTCTACAGGGTACACTGATCTGAATGGGACAGGAAGAAAGACCCAAATGAAGACGGCAACCAGAAATAAAAACCTCCCACCGCTGGGAGTTATTCCAAACTGTCGGTTAATTCCCCTCGTCGATGGTTAATTTTTCCAGTTTGGTTTATGAATTGAGTCACCCGAACGAGGTCGTATGAAAAGAGAGGAAAGGGATCGGGGAAAGGAAGATGAAATGAGAAGATTCCCACCAACAAAGCAATCTCTCTTTTTGGCGTTGTTTTGCAGTCTTTCTTTTGATTGCTGGCAGCCGGCCAGGGGGATTGCCGCGACGGCAAGGGCCACGGCGAACTGGGAATTCCCCAGACAAAAACTTGTCGCAAATTAGTTTTGGGAGATGAATTCCTTGATCAATGTTTTTGTGTCTGTCTTGAATGGGATCGCTGGGAGATTGGACTGGGGCGACTGGTAAAGTTGCTGCTTTACAAGCAGAGAGGATACATATTATGTTTTAATTTTCTGAGCCGATCTGTCTCTTTGTGACGCTCGCTACAGCATATTAAGAATTCGCCATCAGTCCGTCACGGGAGGAAAATGTACGTATCGCAATTTACTGCGAATCCTTACCCTGGAATAAACATCAACGACATCCCGCAAGGCACTTTAAGAGAAAACAAATTCAAATTCATATACATTCGTATAACAAATATGTTATCATAATTTAAATGTCGTCCGATTTGTTTGTCATGATAACTTGTTCAATGTTAAAGAGTTTCGTATGTGTCAGTATATTGCTCTTGGCATTTGCCCATATTTATCACCACAACATGTTTGTGATGACATTAAAAATGCTGGAGTCCAGAGTTAAGTTTGGGCTAGAGTAAGGACTCAAACCAAAGCCAAATCAGGGCTTGTTTTTTTTTCTTCTCATTTTTGAACTCATAGAGACCTTACTAAGTTCGGTCTTGGACCCAGACAAGGACTGGTTACCTAAAATATTATATCACTGAACTGCTCTGCTAAATAAGATGCTACGATTGACTTCATCTTATGGAACTATGGGGTATTTCCAAATTCCGAACAATTTTCCTCTTGGATTAGCTTGGATGTTTTGCCATTCCCAGGCCGATACCCTTATTGATACAGTTGAACGCAATATCGGCTGCTCGTTTGTGAATATCACACAAAACGTGAATCCCAGCTGACATCACAAAGAAAACCCTTTAAATATTGATGAGAACACGTGAAGTATGACCCAATTTAAGTCCGCTAAATACAGTAGAAAGGGTTCATTTCAGATGGAAAATGGAACCAAATCCTGAGCTTATGTAGATTCGGTTATGTTGTCCACTGACAGTAAATTACACGGGCTCGAAAGGACTTCACATAGGCCTATAGCCGAAGAAAAAAACCGCTTTGTATTAACATTTAAATGCATTACACGCAAAATTGGAAATATCATATTTATGTTTAAAATATTTTTCCCTTCCAGAAGCATGAACGACACCCGTGTTGTTTGTACAATTTTCCCCCGATACAAGATACCATTGATCATATACGTAGACCTACACCAGCAGTAATGTTTGCTAGTAGGCCTACAGATAGACCACAAGAGATTGCGTACGTGCAATGACACACAGCATCAGAAGTTCAAAAAAGGACACTACCATATAAAGTTTCCTATATGGATGGCAGTAAATTTGTCATGACCTGCAACACAAGTTTCATTTTGATGTTTTTTATCATAATAAATGGGATGTCAGATTTTTTCCTCCCAAGAACTCAGAATGTTCCTGCAGGTAACCGTCCCAGAATGGATAATTACGATATGAATGGAGCCGAGATTTTGGATCGCATTCAATCCTTTGTAGTGAATAAAATTTCACCTCCATTTTATTCCGTTCAATATTTTAAGATAGGCCTATCTCTACTTACTTTAAGATATCCATCATTATTTCCAGTCTCTACAGAATACAGATGTTGATAATTTAGATGTCTAGGTGATTACTGTGAGATATCTTTCAGATAATATCAGATGATCTCTGAAAATCCTTTCAAGATATCTCGACATTATTTCAAGATTTCGCTTTCAGGATAATTTAACAAGATTTTGAGATATCTTGAAATGATGACGAGATGCATTTAGTTATAAGTGTAAGTGCATTTAAAGAGGTTGTGGAATGCTCGAAGAGATTTCCGTCATTTTTCGGATTATGTAGCCTAAGGTGTGATGAAATAAAAACGACTATTGTTTCTGTCATGAAATGAATACAAAAGGCACTTTTGAGAGCTGTTTTTCAGGTCCTGTTTCGACCCGAACGTGCAACTTGTGTAAAAGTCGTCGTTGGGGGCAGCAAACAAAACATAGTAAATCGTGACGTAATATACAGGACTCCCTATGCAGCGTAGTATAAACGAGTCCTGTTTATTACGTCACGAATTTTCTGATTTTACGAATAACCCGACGACTGTTGATTTCAATTATGCGCTCGCCGACCAACAAATTACTCGATGAATTTCAGTTTTATAAACATATAAACGCACATTACAAAAGAATGGGAGTTTGTCATTATGATCATTATATGGGTCTACTCTTCAATAAAAAAAATATAAAAAACAAAACGACTTTCAGCATTCCACAACCTCTTTAACGATATCGTTGATGTGCGTAAATGTCACGCATGCGCACTTCACATACGTACTGTATACCGAGCACAAACACACCATGTTATTTCACTGACAAGACTGGTTTAACTTTAACCAGGCGGATCAACTATAACACCAGGCCTCTCAGGCATCTGATATCCAAATACGCGCTTCTTTTTTATTTATAGCACACGTGAGTTCCCGCCATAAAATTTTAATACCAGTTCCCCTTTTTCCCTGCGCCGTGGTTGTGCCAGTGATTATACGCAGTTTAGGTTAGGATCAGTGATCGACGGGCAATTTGAACAAAGATGAGCGAGGTCCGTGGGTGCGTGAAGCTAATAACACTATCGAAGTGGCTATCGCGTCAACGCCTCGGTAACAGGAGAGAACTCCAAAGCCAACTCGCTGTTTTGTATTATGCATGCGTGTTTTGTATATGCATACACTGCATGCGGGATGGAACCTATAATCATGCACCCGCCCAGCCTGATGCTATGCAGGGTGGGTGGGGAGTGGGGAAGTGTGTGGGCGTGATTGTCTGACAGTCACGTATATGTGGACTTGTAAACAAAAGATGTCCACATAATGCAGGTTGTGTTGACGTTATGTGGACTAAGCCGTGTCCACATAACGTTTTGCCCTAACAGGTTTAGAGGCATTTTGGGGTTAGGTTTATCCGTGGCAAAATGAAGAGAAACCACTACAGGTAAACATAGAAAAAATTTGGGGTTGAAAGAGTTTTCACAGTTTAAGTAAAGTTATTTTTTGTACCGAGTTTTCCTACACGAAAACAAAGGAAAGTCCACATAGCGTACGTAAAACAAACATGGGTGTGAGGGTGTGTGTGAGTTTGGGGGCGTTGAACAATAGAGGTTAATAGGGTCCCCAATCTCCCGAAGGTCCCCAATCTCCGATCGTGTATAAAACATACTAGGTCTTCCTAAAAAGTTGAAGTGCAAACACAAGAGGGACAATAGGGGGTCCCCGTGCGTGTGTACAAGCATTACATTCACTGTGTGGACCTCCGAACAAAAGATGTCCACATAAACCAGGCAGCAGCGACGTTGTGTGGACTTGCCCACAAGGTTTTCCTTTCTCTGGAAAACAGGTTTAGAGGCATTTTGGGGTAAGGTTTATCAGTGGCAAAAAATGAAGGGAAGCACTAAAGGGAATTATACAAAAAAAATTGGGTTGAAAGAGTTTTCACAGTTTGAGTAAAAGGAGTTTTTTTCACTGGTTTTTCTACACGAAAACAAAGGAATGTCCACACTAGGTATGTAAAACAAACATGCGTGTGTGTGTGTGTTGGGGGGGGGGGACTTGACACCATTTGATTATATGAGGTGCTGTTCAAAGCAGACGGTATTGGACAGCATCGGACGAAGGGGGCGCACCCCAAAAATAAAGAAAAATGCGCCATTGTTACCACTGTTTGTATAGAGACAATCAAGGTGTGACTTACAAAAGTACACAGACTTTAAGCAATTTTGCAACGAATTCAAACTTGTGTCATAAGTGACATTCTAAATCGAATAACGCTTAAAATGATATCCGTCTTCAATAAATGAAATGTTTCAGTTGTCATTGCTTCCTTTTGAGTTTGACATAATTTCAGTGTTTACATTCAAAAGCAGTGTCTTATTGGAATGTATAAAAACAAAACGCAACACATTTTGTAAAATCTTTGGAATGTCCACAAAGAATGAACATTTTCACTTGGACTCGCTGAAAATAGAAACGGATGTGTGGACGCGTTAAGCAGTCCTTTATCTTTCAAATGGTGTTTGTCCTATTGCTAAGAGTAAAAGTGTCTAACAACGAACACAATAAAGCTGCGGGTAACGCATGTATCGAATCACTTTCAAGTAATCAAATTTGATTACTCCCATCACCAGAGTGATCTCCAGAACAGCGATTTACGGGAGAATCGCATTTAATCTAATGACTCTAAAGTATTCGAAATGAAAACATAATTTTTACGGAACAAGTACCCTCAGTCCAACGATGATTACCGGTCAGTGAACCTTACTCGAGCGCCGTTCCGATTACAGAGGGGCACGATCGTCTAGAAAATAAACTTCCTGCGTTGTTGGTCCGTCAGATACGAAGTAAGTGAAATGACACACATGCCTCGATTGATTGAACTGATAATAGCCCGTTTTATCCCGTCAATTTGCTCGCCACCCTGCAAGACTAGTGCTAAACACCGCCAAGTAGCAAGATTTTGTGAGGTCGAATTCCCATTTGACTCATATCTCGTTCTTCGTTCAAGTCCTGAGAGTTGGATGGTATGAATCTGGGCTTTAAAAAAATTCGTGTATTTCTCGACGTCACGATGATATACACGTATTAATAATATACAAGTATGTTATATTACAGATTCCCAAAGTTGCTCTTGTCTAGTATCCTATACATCTTTCCCAGAAACATACAATAAACTGAAGTATTGTATTTTCCCCCCGGACAAATCATTTTCTATAATATCATTTTCTAACAGTGTTGGATAATGTTACAATAGCTCTGAGACCTCATGACGTCAAGCTTTCCTATAATATATGTGAACATTGCATATAGGTAGGAGCGCGCTCCCATAGGAAAGCATAAACCAAGGGTGACGTCATTATGTCTTGGGTCTATTGATCAAGTAACCGGGCAAGAGTGTAGCGGGGAGGGGCGCTGGTAATACACAAATAGCATGGGGACGAGGTTGGGGTCGCCTTATTTCCTGCCCCTTTATTTAGTTACTGCAGGGTGTAGGGAGGTTGAGCGAAAGTTTTGCAGTGAGACGATGGTGGTTCGAAACTCAATCGTACCGTATTATCTGTTTTATCAGTTTTCTCCAAATCCTGCTTTTCAAATATTTCCACTATGTTTTGAGTTGCAATTACTATATGTGTTACAAATACCCCCTAACGTGGGGTTTGACCTCCCTCCCCCCCCCCCGGATCCGCGCCTGGTCTTGGCTATATCGCAATTTTTGCGTCTGTCTGTATAGCCTATAACCACAATGGTAGTTAGCCTTAAATCCATTGCGCAAGGGATTTACCTTGCAATGTAATTAGAGATTTAACCTCTAGCTTCGTAAGGCTCTTCTAATATACCAGAATCTTGACCGAGAAAATTATTGATGTTCATATAAAGTGACTACTAGCCAGTCACAATAGCGCAACACACTAAGATGAGCGAATAGGCACTTGATCGGATACGATTGGACTGAACTTGCCCGCCTGACACGAGCCAATGACCAGCGCCTCTCGCTCCTTTCGCTCTTCATCAGCGTTGTCTTCAGGCTGCATTCAACCAAAGCCAGACCCAGAAGGGCCCCGAACACGCCGTTGGGTAGACCTGTCAAGACATGACGGGCTTGATCGCGCTTTCTCACTGCCTCAGGTGGCCAGTACCGCCATGGCCATCTCGCCCCCTTCTCGCTTTGGCACTTCACCGGGGTACCGATTCTATCTGCCCTGTCCCCGCAAGCAAAAGTCGCGCCGACAGCCCACGTGCCAGCATGTGAACACGGAAGCAAATTTCCGGAATTGTGGCAGTAAGATCGGGGAGATACGGTGAAAAAAACATTCAAAGAGGCTTTCTCGTCATTGTGGACTTTGCGCCAAATATTGTATAAAAGTGTAATGCACAAGTGAAGCTTATTTCGCAGGATTTCTTTTTTTAATATAAAATGATAGCGATGACATCTGAATGAAGTAGATGAGATAGTGGTAGTTTATGGTGCTGCATTGAATTTTTTCGTGTATTTGTTTTCGTTGATGATGGAAATGTTTGTGATAGTGTTAAAATTGAAAAGTGGTGCAAGCCTCTAAATAGACCCTTTCATAAAATTGGTCACTGCTCAGTCAACCGTGAATGTAATGACATGATCAGTGTGTCATTGTAAAGAGGAGATTCAACCCTAACAGAGTATATCTTCCTTTGATTCACATGTGCCCTACTTCTGTTACAATTAGCAATAATATCTTGGTTTCGTTTTTTTATCCACCCTGTACAGCGTTAACAATGCTGTCTACGATGATGATGATGTTCTGACAAGCACTGTGACATCAGCTAGGATGATTCTAAGCAACATGGCACCAACATCCAAATTAGTGCTCATCGACCCATCCTGGAAAGCAATAAATCATACAGTTGTGCAGATGTTCAAATCAACACCAAAATTACTGGCGATAAATTGTTAAACAAAAGCCGGAGTTGACCCGGAGCAAAACAGCCATGCCGTCAAGAACACTATTCACCCTTTGTTTGCTAACATCGTGTTTGGATACGTTTTTTGTTCAACAAAGATCATCGGATAATTGCTTTGAATGCACCCTTGTCCACTGTCTCCTCATAAATTCGTGTTGACACAGTGACCAGCGGCTTGAAATACTAGAAGGGGATATAATTCAGGTTGCATGTCAGGTGATGCGGTTTCCGTAGCAACTAGGCGTAGTGCTCATCCGAGTCACACGGCGATAGGGGCTTTCATCTTTTCGTGGCTTGTGAGCGAACTATAATTCCCCTGCACGTTTGCTAGCAAACAAGTTTGAGCTCCTTTTCTTGGTCTAAGCTCCTTTTCTTCTGCTTAGTACAGGTAACCTGTAACTTTTTGACCGTAATCGTATACGCAGTAATAACGTTGTTAGAGTTATTAGATTCAGCGGTAATGCACCTTATACCATGCAGAAAGTAGAAAACACGAGGGAATTTAGATGGGAAGATGTCTTCCACCACAACTTATAACTCAAATCGGCCGGATCATTCCTTTATATAGAATTGACGCCATTTGTCAAGAAAACAGGGAATATCATACGGATGACCACAGAGTGACTGCCACTTAATTAGCATCATTGTCTTAAGTACCGGTAGATGGTAAAGGTAATCAGACATTCGGGTTGGACCATACACGACTCAAATTATTAAATGCAAATTAAAAGATTAGGCCTATGAGTGTCTGCTGAATTCACAGGGGAAAAAAAACAAGACCAAAAAAAAGAGGAAGAGAAAAAACAGGCCCCGGCCTGCCCATTATTGTAATTTGAATTTAACATTAAGTTAGAACGGTAAGCAAAGAAAATAGAGTTGTCGTGTATTAAAGGGACTGTCACGCCTAGGAATTTTCATTTTTGGTGAGACACGGACCATCTACATCAGACAGCGCCCTCTTGTTTTTACATCTGTTAATCTGTCTCAATTAGGCTTCTATTTTGTGTCGGCTGCTTTTCTAAATTCATGATCATCATTATTGTTCAAGACGGGGTTTTTTTGTGAAAGAGGTTTTGCATCGTTACTTTAAAAAAATCTCTATTTATCTTAGAAATGATAACTCAGAATTTGTTGTCCTTCAACTCAGGTCGTCAGGTAACCTATGACCCCATTTATCACATCTTTTTCTCTCAGACCAATGAACCCCCGTAGTCGTCTACCTTCCGCCACCCCCAACTAAACACCGCAAACAGCTTCCCTTTTTGCTTGACCTGACTGGCCGAGGGCGCCGAGGTCAGACTTGGCGACGCGACTTGACAGCGGAATTTCACCAGTGATACAGATCAGATTTGGATTTCTTAGATCCTGCCTCTTTATTTCCTTGGTGGAGGTGGAACAGTGTAAATTGAGGCATAATTCATTCTCGGGGCCCAAAGTATGGAAAAGAACTTAAAGAGTTTAAAGAGTTACCCGTGGACCACGGTGGTCCTTCATTAACATTTCAAGAGATTTCGACGGAGAGAGGCCCACTTCTATTTAAACTTGCTGTCGCGCTGCAGGTGGTTCTACTACATGACGTTTCTGCTACACACCAATACCAAAGTCTCATTGGTTCATTCATTTTTTAAGTGCTTAATTGCTGGTAATTATGTACTTGAACCTGGAATAATGAATAAACAATAACTCTGTGCCCTCTCAAATTTGTTGTAGATAATCCCAATAAAAACGGACATGGTGACAGATGTAATACTCAATACTGTAACTTTTATTCAATGGTTCGCGGTGATTTGGGTTTCAAGGACCATCGGGTCGTGTTTTGTATTCAGTTTATGGACAAACTTGTCTTATAACAGCAGTCTCTAGTGACACGTTACTCCAGGTTTGCACCCACAGACTTTCCCGATCCGTGTCGGAATTTCTACATAATGTGCCTTTCTGTGAGCATCATTCTTCAAATGACCATTAATAGGCATAGTTGCATAATTTCGATCATTATATTTATTTTGATCTATGATTCCTTTAGGTGTAATATGTATCAAATTATAAAAATTCTACTCCCAATTTCAACTCCATTTCCACACTGCCATACTATCTTCAGGCCATGACATTTGATGGTCGTAATTTACGGAGTATTATTGCAATGAAACGCACACTTGCGTGGGCGCGTAAATGTTGTCGTCGACCACCGTTCACCCCTGCTGCTCCCCGGTGAGGTCTTTACGACGATTCATTCCGAGGTGACTATACCAGAAAACGAATCTTCTAACTTGAGGAGAGACACCCGATGAAGCTATGACAAGTAGAGCAACCACTAACATGTACATGTGCAAAACAAGCAATGTTGGCAAAAGTAAAACCCGCGTCGTTTTAGAGACCCTGTTGGGTTTACCCGAGGGGCCAACATTTCCAATGGCAAACTACTTCAAGGGATCATGTCATATGACATGAATTTTACAATGGAACATATTTGTTCCAAAAGTCCATTCCTCTGAAATGTAAAGAGCTATATGAGAGCTCCCTTTTTGGTTGCATTGTTTTGTTAAGTGAAGTTTTTTAAACATTTAAAATATTCCATGTTCTTCCTAACAACCGAGGGCGCTGTTTCTGTGATGTCATTCAGTTGCAAGTTTTCTGTGCAAATTGTCAACAAAAACAATTGCTAATTAGAAACAGTTGTGTATAAAGTTAATTATGTACTGAAATAACAGTAAATCGCCAAAACAAGGAAATTAACTGACAGCAAAAATTCCAAATTGTGGCAACCTTTTGTATTGAAGTAGTGTAACACTTTAGACTTCCTTGAATGTCATCGCAGTTTTGCTCATGAATACGGAAATTGGCACGAGCATAAAAAAGTCAATAAAACACCATAGAAAATTCCAATATATGCATGTGAAAAAAAAAAAAACGTTAAATGAAACACATAAAAGGAAAAACGATCCAATAAATCCAAAGCAGGTTATTAAAAAAACTAACTTGTCGAAACTGGATTAGTATATACACATCTGTAAGATGCCAATACGTTTATTTACAATTTGAAAAAGCCTAAAATCAGGCAAGTGCAGTAGGACTTACATCCCTGTGTAGTATTGGAGGGCGATTTGGATTACAAAGGTATAACGTGCCAGAATTTCTTCATGGAAAAGTTATCAGAAATCGTAGAAAATGTAGGAAAAAATTCATAAAGTTTTTGGAAGTTCAAAAATCGTGTTTTTTTAATGAAACACTCTTCAACATAATATATGCACATAGGCGTGTATTACGCCCCTGCTCGGCCGTCTTAGTGCTTGAATTTTCGCTAAATCCACATCACAGTGTTGTTGTTTTATGGCCACGGCTAATCTGCATGTTTGAATTAATTCAACCACATTGAATACGAACATGGAAAGCATTGATGTCTTTTTCTTTGCCAGTTATATTTCGTTCGCAGTCGCGGTTTATTCACTTGTCTCATAATCCAAGCTATTAAAGACGTGTCGTGCCTCAAGATTCAAGAAGGCACGGGTATGTTAGAGAGACTTGCCATACCCGATGGTTGCACTGCCTTTTGTTAATGAGTGGATTGCACATTTTTGTAGCACTGGCGGCGACATCAAATGCATCGGGCAGGATGAAAACACGGCACAATCGGCGGTCCAAGACTTTATCTCGTTCTTCGCTCCGCTGCATCTTTTCTCTATCTCACGAGGGGAAGCTATCCTTTCTTATCAATTTATCCTCTTTCATGCGACACGCTGGCCACCCCGGAGAAGCTTTCAAGCGTATGCGCGCAAGTATTGTCAAGGACAAAAAGATTCCATAGGAAAGAGAAAAAAATATGTCGGAAAGATATTTCGCCGAGTCTATATATAGACGGGAGGTTTTCCGTAGGGATTAAGCATTTAAATCGTAAATTTTCTTGTCCATGACCACCCGTGTTTACTGTCAGATTTTCATCTTCATGCCGAGAAAGGAATGAAGGGAAAAGGGTAACCGTTTTTTACATTTGTTTTAATAAAACATTTTAAAATGACTCATACTTTCGAACATCAAATAGTTCTCATAGGCGTAAGGCTTAAAGACAGTCTTCGTTTCAAATGGTGAATTTTCTTTTTAATTGTCAGTGGCAACTATAACCTCATTTCTGATCGGAGTTACACCTTTGCATCATGCATCAGTCCAGCATGTATCTGCCAATATAATCGACTATCCATTCCGACACCATGATGACTGCCCTGTTTATTCATCGTTAGGATAAGAAGAATGTGACGGTGCCTTTCTTGTCCCGAAAAATGCATTCCTCCCCGGCTTGCAGTCTGAGGAAGTATTTGGAATGGTGTCAAGAGTTTAGTTGCTCGATGATTTATATTCAGAGACGTTTTCAGAGAACTTTACATAAAGCTCATGAAACTGGATTGTTTTAGTTGACCCTTTTGTTTGATTTGAGTCGAGGATAAGATTTTGTTTTGTCGTATTTAATGCTTATCACACAAGGAGATTGTATTCGCAACTCATGTTGAGGCTGCAACACATGCAGTTTCCAATGAAATGGTTTGAGGGGTGCCGGGGAAGAGGCAACAGACAGACTGAAGATCCGGAGAACTAAAGAAGACTGAAAAATGCTCAGCTTCTACATCAATCCAATGTAAGACTTTGTACTTCCTCAAAGACAATATTCAATACAAAACTATCGGAGTTGGAGAAGCCTACGCCATGTAGCCAACTGCGACGATTAACAAGCGAAGTTGGCTCATGCAAAAATGAGTTTTAAAAACCCTTGAGTGGCATGACATATGATCTGATCTTACCCAAAAAAAGAGGACCTAAATGTACCTGATCAGATACTGATTGTGATTACGTTCATGCTTGTCACTGATTATATCCGCTTCGTGGTGGGTTTGGTCGGTGTCAACGCGACGACAATATTTAGCTAACTGTCATTGTGTGCTTACCTGCCACCGCCTGGCTATACCGTGCCTGGCTATACTGCTTGTCTATACTGCCTGGGCGGCCTGGCTGGCCTGGCTGGCCTGGCTATACTGCCAGGCTATACTGTCCGGCTATACTACCTAGCTATACTGCCTGGCTATGGGTATACTGCCTGGCTATAGCTATACTGCCAGTCTAATCTGCGGTGGATTTAATCCATTCAGAGGAAAACCGGCGATAAAATCCGGCCCGTCAAACCGGTATTGCTTGGAACAGCTCGTGCTTCTTACTTGTCCGAATTGGAAGCATGAAATGAGACCCTCTCATTTTTCTTTCAACTTGGATTTGTCCCATAAATTCAACTGCAGGCACTGAAAAGCGATGGAAAAGCTACAGCCTCGGCACTGGGTCGGAGAAACGAGCCGTCTGAACTTCACGCCTGAAATCACTGGCGCCAAGCAGACACCATCTCTCTGGTCCCAATGCTTGGACGAAACCCAGACGTCTATACAGACCACACTGTCCTCTTGAAGATCGCCATAAATCCCTCAAGGCTAAGGGGCTTTAGGGACTGGTCCTGATCATGACCCGCACTGGGACTCTCTCAAACATGAAAAGGGCCATATTGTACCGATCATGTGTGATTGTTCCGAAGAAAATCAATGATCTCCGCATCACAGTCATGGCAGATAGAGTTTTTGTCTCCAAGGAAAACAAGAAAATGTAGAAACACTGCATAATACCACTAAGATTGATACTTGAGCGGATTAAAAGTTTTATCTGAAACATTTTAGCAATTCTGATGCAACCACTAACCAGACCATCGAAACGTTTTCTGCACAGCTCACCTCTGTCTATCAGTAACAGTAATAGCTAAGCGGGACGCCGTGTTGACGGGCTATGGGCTGGGCCAAGCAGCCCCTCACCATTCCGAATAAGACGGGCAACGGACGCCATTTCTATCATCTTTGTTTAAACCTTGCTATAGGTGCACGAGGGGCAGGAGAGGTGTGAAAAGCCACCATCCCTTGAGATGCAATTACTGAAAGTTCAGCGTCCTAACTGGGTACGGGTTTGGTCGATGCACTAGCAGAGAACGGTGTGTTGTGATAAACCATAATGGCACTTACTACGTTTTGAATGCTTTATCTTTATGCCTAGGCCTACTGCCAGCAGTTTATAGAGTCATCGGTGGTATAATTACAAAAAATGATGAAAATATAATTCAAACCGACAAAGCAACACTGCTACCGTATCGCCTTAAAAACACATTTTGTATGTCTTGCATCAAAGTGGCATGTCACCCGCAGTGGTAATTTTTTCTCTCTCCAATATTTGGATGAGTCCTGTAGAGGGGCAAACGAGCGGCACATTAACCCTAACTCCCTAGGCATTTTTGCTAGGATGCAGCCTCAATCCTGCAAAATCCTCCGTTATTTCTTGAATGTGGTCCTTGGAGGGTTGACTACTGCCTCCATCCTGGAAAATCCTCCAGCAGTCACTGTCAATATGTCGAGGCAGCGGCAGTGACATCCTAGAGCAGTGCGGAGGATTTCAAGTATAATCTAGGCCTACATGTAAATGTATACATGGCTGAGCATGAACAACACAAGGTCCGGCCCAAGACCTTGACACAACGAAATCAGCAACACACTTTTGCCATGTAGCCTCAATCCTGCAGGAGGATTTTGGAGGATTTGGGAACGTTAGGGTTGGTTTAATAACAGAGCCTGAAAGAAGTAGGTCACGCGGCGAGCTTCCGGAGCCATCGCGCAGCCCGCCTATGGGCATTTTTAATTGGGTTGGCTTTCTCTCGCTATACCTTTACAGAATGATTTCTAGCCGTTATTATCCCAAGAAACATTCATGTTGGAGTTTTATCTTCGAATTCCTCAGGGGAAAAAAAGATGAGAAATAACTTGGAGATGGGTAAAAACGAATATTACTTACTACCTTTCACATCCGGCATTTTCGTTCCCAGGTCTGTTTGTTAGTTCACGTTTGTTTTCACATCGCGTCCTTGCGTGAGAACGGAAACATAATAGCGACGCAAAGATTTACCGACCTACAACCGATGGGTTCTAGATTTAGTCGGACTGGGTTGAATGCAGTCCTTATCAGCGGTCATTTAAAACAAATGTAATTGCCATTGAGTCCTTAAAGTTATTTTTAAAAATGTATATCCTAAAAGACATTTTAGTCTCCTATTTAAGTTTCAGTTTTCACCCAATGACCGCCACAAAAATTATTTCATAAATGTTCATCTTTGTACGAGTACGCCGAATTCCATTAGTCCACATGTATTTTCGGAAGTGAGATGTCAATTTTTGGCACGATATTCCTCTTTCACGTCAGGAGATTTCCAGTTTCCATAAATTGAGATGCTAGTAACAATTTTACAAAGGCCTTTTTGGAGGATGATTTTCTTAAGAAATCAATGTACCAAAAATAATTGAAATTTTTTGAATTTTGCACGTTAATATTCCTATTAGAGGGTTCCGGAAGCACGCCACCAGGAGTCAACTTTCAGGCTCTATTTGTTGATAATAAACGCCTGATGGTTGTTTGTGTATGAGGAATGGGGAGATGGGGGATCGCAGGTTGACTAGTGTGATTTTTTTGCTAATCAAATTTACTATTTAAATGCTGAATCTTTTTAAGAAGATATCATAGCGTCATGACTACTCTTATTCACACGAAATGCGTCTCAACTTTTGATCGGTTGGTGTTCAGGACGTGACCCAGGCTAAACCCTTCATCTTCAAATTTATATCTAAAGTATAAGAAAATGAAAACAAGTGAAAATGGCGACTTTGCATTTAAAAGTGTGCTCACATCACAAAGGCCTTTACCGATATTTTCCTCAAAATTATGGGAACAGGCCTACATAAACATCTCGTTGAGATGCTTGATGTAATTTCGAATTCGTTGTTTATTCAAAATTAACTTTAACATCTCTTTTAACGTTGTTATTAAAGTCTAATAATTCGTTCAAACGTTAGTTTTTGGTAATGAAGCAGTGTGGATCCAAAACAATATTTTAATTGTATACCCATTCTGGAGGTGGTGTTCTACTTACACCGGAAACCCGTGAATACGGTAATATGTGGGGCGCCCTCTATCGCCTAGGGACATAGCCTTGGAGTGTTATGACATACATGTACATAATTAACTGGTAGTCTATACCGGTTTAGGGTGCCATTTTTTCCCATATAAATAGAAAACATTCTACATGTATCATAAGAGCCTTGGGTTATTCTGATAGTATTGTCAATTTTTGCCTGATCGTACTGAAATTAGAGAAAGGGGTGACTATATGCAGTCAGTGTGCGAATGTCTCGTACTTGTCTCATAGCATTACGTATTACGCAAGCTAAGTTGGACTAGATTGTTGGAGGATGGATGTTATGTTCCCATGTGTGTGTAGAATTTGAACTTTAAAATGAGAAATGGGCTACAGTTGCATTTCATGCGCTTATTACACTGTTATTTGATAAAGGTTGCTCTCTAGAAATGGTAGGGAACAAGCTCCAATAATCATAAAAAGCAAAATCGATTTGTCATCGATGGATGTATAAAAAAGGCAGAGCAAAGCTAGAAACAGTTTAAATTACATGTACCTTCAGTTACGGATAAAACAACATAAAAGCTCATCATCAAATAAATATTTCAGCAATCCGCACATGAAAATATCAAATTATATAAAAGTTTTAACACAAAGGATTTGTTTTTTTTTAGTATGTTTTAAAAAGTACTGGAAAGTTGTAATAGTGCGCTTTGACAGTCTCAACTGGCATGGTCGTGAACAACTTCAGTTGAGAACAAAACACCTTTAAAGACGGTCCGGGCTACTGCGACGGGACACTTAAGACATGGATAAAACAGTTTATGACCCCACTGTAAGCCAGCTTGAGTTGTGAGCCTCGTCGGGGCGGTGTGTCAGTCAGACCATGGAGGTAGCCTACCTCCATGGTCAGACTTACAGAGGGAACTCGGTCAAAATCCTTCTGGTAATTGTTGCGTGTGCCAAACTCAGCGGGTTGCCATGTAAAAGTCTCACAAACAATTACGGTTTGATGTGTATACAGTTTGATGGGAGAAGTGATCCCCCTCCAACAGGGCAGTGACTACCACTGGGGGAAGCTTCAAGCAAGTTGCAACGGTTGTATGCGTTGATGCGGTTACAGAGTGCAGTAGGAATCAACCTGCTGGGAAGGTCCGCAGAGTGAGATGGTTGAGGATCGAACCTATAGGGGCTATTGATCCCTCTCTCTCTCTTTACTGCTGCTGTTTTGGAGCAATCTGCGGTTCCTTTTGGTACTTCAATGGAATTCGGTCTCTTTGCCAAAGCACAAACCCTCAGTAATGCAGGAGGGTTGAATTGGCAACACCCATCTAACCATACTCCTGCGGTCTTCCTATTGTACAGTCATTTCCCGCTTGACTACCCCATTGGTATTGTACTAATTTCAGCACAATTGCAAAAAAAAGAGCTCACCCAGAAAAAACTTCAAAACACTTATGACTGCGCATCAAAAGTTCAGAAAATCCCTTTACAAGTAAAACGTACACAAAGGGAAACGATATTAGGAACCCCTGGCTGGTCTCTGAGACGTTAATCTGACAGACCTGCCTTTTCAATGCATGTTTTGTTGAAGAGTATAGGTCTTGGTGAGACGCTGACCGCCTCCAATGGAGGGTGGGCCGGCTGATGAATAGCCTTACTAATTGCGCCATTATTCGGTGTGACAAACGCTGTGGATCCCGCTAAAATGGCGGTATCCCTTTGGCGGCTTGACCGACACATTGAGATGTTCGATCGCCGCACGAGTTTGAGAAATAACTTGGGCGTGAAACCGCCAAATCCCTCGGCATCTTGTGACTTCAGGCTTCACTGTCAAATGAGGCGTGGGGTAAAGGTTACTTTCTATAAATGGCAGGGACAGTTTATTCGATATATAGTGGAAAAAAGGCTCAAGACTGACTTCAAGAATGCAGGCTTCGATCATGGATCGGTGGATGGAAATCAGAAGAGAAGGATCAGTTTCCCCGGAAAGTTTAATGAGATCTTCGAGAGACGTAAAAATACTCCTCGCCCCATCCCATCCCTCCAAGAGAATAAAAAATATATCAACTCCACGAAATAGAAGTCCTTTGCATTCACAAAATCAACATTTCTTTCAAGACGAGCGTGTACCGCGTGGCGGACACAAGACGACCGAGGAACATTTTTTTGGAGATAATATCCGGGCGGCCTGCCAATGGAGAGACCTTGTTTATTCATGGGGTCTAAAACTAACATTTTCGGCATGGCAAGTGTTGACTGTCATGCTGAATGGCCGTGGCGCGGACAACACACATACAATGACCCTACTCCATGTCATCTCGGAGTTCTAAGAGTTCCTGTGCATCCAAGGTTGTATAAACTGTCAGCTTTCTCAAGGAAACATATCGGTAAAATTTCCAGTAAGCCTTATACAGATTTGTCTCCAGTTGTCTTAGAAGAGACGGAGAGGATGATAAAAACATTAGGATAGCCGAACCGAAATATTTGCGTGCTTTATAAACATTGAAGCCTATACTCGAAGGGTTACTTTCATTCGTTCAAGTCTTGGGATTCCCAGAAATAACTACAATAACAATTGTACAAACCGGTAGGCCTAAGTCTTGAATTAGTGAGTCGGGTAACACTTTTATTGGGAAATCATCCATCATGATCAGCCTTCATATACATGTACAACAGGCCGGCTGAGTGTATGCACACAGTTTCTCAGATAATATTGGTTTTAGAATAAACTTACGGATTCATTAACATTTACAACAAAAAGACATCACTGGGTAATATAAACTCCTTGTATTCCAAAAAGAATATGTCTTTAAGAAAAGAAACCCCGATGAATTATTATGAAATTCAACTCGGCAAGAGCCCTCATTCCTGTCTCTCCAAGACTGTACCCAGAATATCCCCATCCTAATGCTGGGTGGGAAAGTGCGAGCCGCCTTGCAGGTGATTAAATAAGGTTACCTCGAACACAGGAATTTAACGGCCGATCATTGACACAAATTAACTTGCAACGGTCTGTCACAGGCACGGGTTCGGCCATAAACGCGGTCTTTAATTAAACCCAAACTGCGCTGAGCTCTTTCGCGTGCTGTAAAACACCAACCGTCTTGTGTTCTCTGTGTTCAAAAACCAGATACTTCCGCAACAGCTTGACCACTTCCCAACCAATAAAACGTCTTTGGCATTCATACCACAGGTGGAGATATAGACATTTTGGAAAATGGCCTGGAGCTAAAGAGACAATATACGATTGGTACGTTTATGACTACTTGCGATTTATGGCCGTCATTATTATGGAATGTGTAGATCTGACATGATTGAAATCTATAAACCATTTCTCCACTTACTTATCACATCCTTCTACTGGGCCCTGTTACCCATGCGGGAAAACACCGTCTGTACTTTTCTGCACTTTTTTCCTCAGTGATATAACCACCTTGAGATTGTCTTGAATTCATAAACGATCGTTACATTCAGTCGAATCAGCCATAAAATGTTTGAATTAGACAATTTTAACAAGAAAACATTACCTAAACTCCAAAGTGGATTCAAACCAGTTTCGTGATCGAGGAAGTTTGAATTTAAAGCTGAATCCGACAAATGTTTCAGTTTATAGAAGAGAATATTCATGTACATGTATTGCAACTCTCACATTTTGAGAGTGTATCCTAGGCTGTTCAAAATATTCTTTACGCCCTCATTCTTTACGCCATGTGGTTTTCCCCATCGACGTTTTTAATGATAGTCTTTTTGTTCTTTTTCGTAGTGAACTTCAGGCAAGAAGTGGATACAGCAAATTGGATTTAATTTGACTGAGACAGACGTGTGTAATCGCCAAACAGACGAACCCACAAAAAATGCATTTTTAGTGTAATTTTCTCCTCAAAACTATCCATCTCTGCAAGGAAAGGTCATTGTACACTGACGAAGTTATGAAAATGTTATCCATTTATAAGAGATTTCACACAGCCTGAATGATAAGACGTTCTTTCAAATTGTCGCCCATGTCCACCATTTCATTGAACAACAGAAGTAAAATGAGGAATTCAAATCTAAAGCTTGAGGTCAAACTGAGCCTTTCCTTATTTCCTAAATTCTGCTAGGCCCCTTTGATTGTTTCGTTACGTATGCCTTCTCATGGATAGGAGATACAAATTGACGTACGAAATGAGTGAAAAAACACAACCCTGAATCAGACTCATGTAGTCTCAGAGGCAATACTGCCTCGAAGATAAGAAGACACAGGTCTAGTTGCCTCCGCCGTCCGGTCATCTCGCTAGGCTGTCTAAATTAGATTAGCGTCTTCCGTGTTAAACATAGACCCGCAGGATGTTTTACAAGCAACCTGGAGCCCCGCGTAGTGTTACCAACACAAGGTATCGTGCAGTTCATCAAACGGAGACATCATGTGTATACCCATAGAGCAAGGACCTTGCTCTATGGTATACCTTGCCAGCAAAATGTGGTTTCAATAAGAACGGTCTTAACGTAAAATGAGGAATTATTGGTGATAGTCATAATTTTTGCGTTGTCTCAGTGGGTTTTACAGAGCAACAGTGCTACATTTCCATGGTGTTTTTAATACGACAACATAGGCCTATACGCAGCTGGTTTTTATATTTCATAATGCGGTTCAAAATATTATTGGGCCGCTCTGATATTTAATATGCAGTTAGTCGAGATGATTGTCAACGGCTCTTTTCGTTAAGCGCCACCGTGACGTGACGATTCGATGGAAAACTACTGTCCTAATTAAACGCATACATTACGGTTTATGCTGGAAAACAAGAGCGCTAAAGTTCTGATGAATCTGCAGCTAATATAAACACTTACAACACACAAACCGACCACAGACACGAAAGTGTCCATCTTAACTGTTACAAACCAAATTTGCTGAACAGACATATTATTATTAACTGGAATACGTGTATCTTCACAACGCTTAAGTGCACAACAAGGACTCATACACATTACATGCATCGAAGCTTACTATGATATGAAGGAACATTTCACAGTGTCAAGTTTCATATCAACACAGTTCTAGCCTTGAAGAGAGACAATGACGTTGTTCACCATCTGCAGTTTCTTTGTTATAGTCCTCGGAACTTGGGCAAAGTGATTCCACGCCTCACATGCACTCTGTGCAAAAAAGGTAGTACATTAGCGGGATTTTGATTCACTTTGCCTCATATGTTGGAAAGCACTGTGCAACAAGAGCCAAGATTTCAGTTATCATTAAATTGTTGTATTTCAATTGCATGGGTTATCCAAAACGAGACGCTCTCACTCGATGCAAAACCCGTTCAGGTAATTTTTAAGAAAACTTCTCAAAGGATATGTAAGAAAGAAAAAAAAAACAAGTAAAGGCTGTTTACATAGTTTCGCATTTTCGAAGTTAGGTCAGAATACATATCAGATATCCCTCGACTTACCCACGTTAAGCGCTCTGGCCCATGCACTAATTATTTATCCCACCGCTGCCACCAATTTAGCGGTTCCTGTTCAAATTCAAGCGCGTTGGCCATGTACACGCGGGGCCATTAAGCAAAGAGCTTCTCGGGGCCAATCCCCGGTTGTGGTCCCGGTCGATGCAAATGCGATTACCGCCGATCTCTCGCTCGGCCCGGCGTAATAAATACCCGTGTTAGGGGAAATTGATACACGGGTCTCAACTCCATAATTCCATGTCATCAGCCGCGGCTGGTACCCTGCACTTATCTGATGGATGCAAAATCACCAATCTTTTTTTCTTTTTTTGTCATGGAAAAATTATAAACATCGCTGAATATTATTACGACAGTTCATATTCAGGTCCGAAGACAGTGTGATTGTTGGATATACTTGACGTGATTCGTCACAAGTGAGATTTTTTTTTTCAATTTCAATATTTTCAAATTACAATTCGTATTGTACAGGGTGAGTCAAAAATGCGGAACCCAAACCCCAACAATAATATTTCATATTGAAAAAAATATGTGGCACCAAAACATAATAATGACTGGAAAGCCAATTTCATAAGCTACTTTTAGATGAAAAAATTACTGAAATTGGTCAATCCGTTAAAAAAATATCACCATTTAAACACAATGCGATTTCAACAATCGTCGTGACAATTGTCTTCAAACATCACCAGCGATGAAATCTTAGTTTAAACGTTAAAGGGAATATACATCATTTGCTTTTGCTGTAATTTTCAGAAATGGATGGAATTGGGGGGTTGGAAATATATAGCAAATATAGTTACACTGACTTTTTTGAGGTTTTGGGTTCGAAAATGCTATAAAAACCAAGAAAAACAATCATTTTCCTGTAGTCTGGTTCCCTGACTCCATATAAGAAGAAACAGAGCAGTTTACATATATTGGGGAATTGTAAGGTCAGGGAACCAGTCTAGCTGGCTTGTACCCGTTCATAGGTGTGTAATCGATTGCAAACAAGTGCGTTGGTCAATTGGGGCCAGTATTTGAAAAAAAAGCCAGTTTTTTTCCAACGCTGATCGGCCGATCAGCGTTGGAAATTTATACAAAAATAGCACTTTTCTTGAAAATGACAGTATACCAGGTGCCATGATTTTACAGGATGCTTTACACTGTCATTCACTAACAGTCCAGCAAGGTATTTCAAAATGATTTGGTAGTTTTATTTTTTGATGTTTTCAAATGTTGTATTTTCCCTTTAACGATATGCAACAAAGTCCTTTTGAAGGCCCGTCTTTTAAAAAAGTAGATTTTATAAATCTTATTGTTTGTCTAACCAGGGTTGTTAATCAAAATATTGTGTGCTACAGTCGGTGACAGTTGTTGAAACAAGTATTCTGTGTCATTTTCTTTGTTGTTCCAAACAGTCAAAAACACACAATAAGTTGATTTTTTTGGACGAGACAGGCTTTAAGGTCATTGCGTTTAAATGGTGGTATTCTTTGAACGGAGTGAGCAATTTCAGTAATTTTTTCATCTAAGGTAGCTTTTGAAATTGGCTTTCCAGTCATTATTATTTTTGGTGCTACTTATTTTTTAAATATGAAATACATTTTTGGGGGTTTGGGTTCCGCTTTTTTTGACTCACCCTGTATAGCAACTCTGTCTTCCTTGATCAGCTCATTCAAACATTTATTCAGAAGGATATATAAGTTGCCTTGTAAACGCACGAAAACTTCACGTTTGAATGACACGATACCCCAACAATTCGGCTCATGTTCATGCAATTTCCTTTGGACATAACTTCATTGAATCGAGCCCTGGTCGGTAGCTTATTTCCGGCTTGCACTGTTTACGAATTAAATCGTCATACTGCATCAAAGCGCCTAGTCTAACACATACATGCTTCTTTTTGCAATTCTTACCCTCTCAAAGCTACATGGACTCAGAGATTGAAAATATAGTGTAACCCATAGCGAGAAACGTAATTCCGCAAATTATAGGCTCTCGTGAATTAACGAGATCGTTCGAATTTGAAGTAGGGCTAAATTAATTGTTCCGGAAGCCGATCGACCGTGATGGGGCTGACAGAACCGACGGTGTCCAAAGCGTGAACTCAATTAATCCAGTCGATTTATGCACCGGTTCTTTGACGTCACTGATCAATGAGACAATTAAAACAGATGTTGTTAATTGCAAATCCGGTCTGGAGATATTGACGTTGTACGCGATTGAATCTGAATCCTCCCGTCAGTCAAAAGGTCTTTTACATATGCTCCCAATCATGACAATATACTAGGCAACTTTGAGTGTTCCTACAAGCCTTAGGCCTATACCTGCTTGGTTTTTGTCTCTTCGAGATGGAGTTGGGTGGCTTGATTGGGTGTACTCATTTCAGGGTTAGCTGATAAGAGGAAAGTGGAAATAAAATTCTACCTCATTTTTATTGAACCTATATTTCCAAATCACAAACACATGAAAAAGCCGTTGAATACTGGATGTGTCTTACTTTTTATTGGAACCAAAAACTAATTACAATTTTTCATTTCTTTGGCGCTTCATACATTTATGCAGGCGATAAGGTTATAGGGAAATGATACATATCAAAATAACGGACTTGCAGTTGATGTCACATTAATATTTTTTGGGCTTTGCTCTAAACCATGAACAGTATGTATCTGTAGGCCTTATGTTTGTATTCCTCGTACAAATAGATTTAAATCCTCTTTCAGGTTCCACTTCATATGGATAAAAAGTGTGTGAAATCTTGGCTCTCAACCACCACATTGCGAAGCTCTAAAATTACAAGGCGGGAAAATTCTCAAGTCTATAGTATATTAAAGAATACAGAAGTTATTGTTGACAGATACACATTCGTCCGCCAAATCGCCGCGCGAACAAAAACATTTGGTTCGCGCTTGTTTTTTCGTCACCAGCGCCAAAGTGGACGTATAAATCTTTATGCTGAAACGTATCTGTCACAATCCTAAAACACGTGGCCAAGCACGTGGCCAAGCAATGGCCGGCAGGAGAGCCATGGACGTACGTTGTTTTAATCGAGTCTTCTTTGACACCCCCCCCCCCAAAAAGTGTCAAGTTTCAGCACATCTATAAGTATAATAAATCCATCTACATGTAATATGTGGGGGATTCAGTGCCTTACGATTTGCACGGAAATGGATGTCAAGATTGTCAAGCAGTTGGAGGGGTGGGGGGGGGGGGCGCGGAAGGAGTCTGTGAGCTGAGTTCGTACGATGGGATATGTGCCTCTTCGACTTTTGAAAAAGGGGTGTGCAAAATGGTGATAAACGAAATATCCCGTTAAAAAAAATTGTTCACACTTTCTCATTTCTACAAACGTTATTTAAGCTTTTGTTCCTATCCCTATACACCACTTCACTATCGAAAGACAATTCTAGAAAAGAATCTGTTTTCGCTTCGTTCTATCATGCAACGAAACCACGTTTGCGAATGCACTTACCGTAGCCTCTTCAATGACGCACCTATATATAATTCACGCACAAAAACGACTTATTTCATGGAAACGCTTTTTTTAACATTTCGGTTTTTATTCCTTGAACGTATCGTCAAAGATCTCTTCTTAACTCCGTAGACATTTAAGGAAATCCGTTATTTCAACACGACCGTTTTATGGCCAAATTCATCAACATGATGAAAAACAAAATGGTTAAATCTCAACGGTACATGTATATAGTTCGTAGTAACATTTTCGGGTGCCTGTCTCCATCGGTGTCGGAACACTTTTGAAAGCGTGAAAGTGTGGACTTGGGGGGGGGGGGGGGGAAGCACCGCCAGTGCCGGCTGGCCGTTGCAAATTTGAAAAGCGGGGGGGGGGGGGGGGGGGGGGCTAAACCTCATTCATCAATAGGGGTTCCCTTTTCCAAGAGTATGCTATTGTGGGACCTACCAAGATGGGGGGGGGGGCATGTCCCCCATTGGAAAAAGTGTGTGTGTGTGGGGGGGGGGGGGGGGTCAATGGCCCCAGGCCATGGCGCCGCGCCCCCATCCCGGTAGTGCCGCCACTGCTTGGCTATTAAACTGTCCACATTTCTATTTTTAAATGGGGGGAAATAGCTAGGCCTACATGGACGGTAAAGAATAACACACTATTAGAAAGATCGCCCTTTCTAATGTATTTCTACGCCTTAAGCTGACTTTCTATGCAACTTCAAGACCAACTGTTGTTTGTATTTTCAGAGATGCGTGAAGGAAGACGGCCAGTCGTGCGCGCCGAATTGCATGGCGTGCAGTATGCTGCATGTTTGGAGTGAGTGGAAAGGTATTTTTGTTGGTTTGAACCAGTGGTTGAGGAAAACAATCTTATTCCCACATCGAAGTTGATGTTATCAAATTCCTTATAGAAGCCTTAACACGAATTGACAAGGCAGGTTGAGGTACCGGTAGTTTGTCCATGTACAGCGAGTGTTATCCAAGTGCAATTTTCATATTATTAACGATCTCAAAATCTGTGTGGAATCTGTGGACCTGTGATGTTCAAATATTGAATGCCTAAACTCGTGACACAGCCAGACTAAACACACAAGGGGTCCATGGAGCGATTGATCAGAGTTGTAACGAGTCACTGATTTTTGCGACTCGAGTCGAGTCGAGTCATTAGGTCAGAAAGGTTGAGTCGAGTCGAGTCACAATGTGGAGTCGAGTTGAGTCAAGTCAAGTATTCAGCTCGAGTCAATTCGAGTCGCAAATATTTGAACACTATACATAAACACAAGATAGAAAGTCATTTTTTTTGGCTTTTTTAAGTTTACATTCGGCTATTACATGTGGTGACACCACATTTTGATTCTTCATGAAAATAAAAAGGGGGTGCCAGCTGATCGCCATTCAACTAATGGGGACACTGATAAACCACGTATGTATGTATATATATATATATATATATATATATATATATATATATATATATATATATATATATATATATATATATATATATATATATATATATATATATATATATATATATATATATATATATATATATATATATATATATATATATATATATATATATATATATATATATATATATATATATATATATATATATATATATATATATATATATATATATATATATATATATATATATACACACACATTATTCGCGAACATTCTAATTACGTGACGTAAACAAAAACCGGCACCGGCGTAAGTCATTGCAAATATTTTTCGCAAAGTTTTGCTTTTATTTTTTGGGACTCGAGTCTTATTAGCCTTCCTCGAGTCGAGTCATTCTGATGTCGAGTCATTTGCTCACAGTGACTCGAGTCGAGTCGAGTCATTTGCCCTTAGGGACTCGAGTCGAGTCGAGTCACCAAAAGTTGCGACTCGAGTCGGACTCGAGTCGAGTCATTGAGTCATTACAACTCTGAGATTAATTTTTCTCGACGGATCACTTCGGAAGGCTACCAGCATGCTAGACCATGTACTTCTTGAAGCATATGATTGAATACTACACGCGTACTGTCACATCCGTATCTATCCCAGTTATCACGGCCTAAAATGCCGAATGATACTGTAGCCGTTGAAGACCTAGTGTGAGATGATGATGTCACTCCGATACAAAATTTATGTTGAAGTTTTTCTGGCACGGATCGTCACGTGGCCAGCACGCTTCTTCGCTTGGTAAACATGCTGTGACAACGAGGCGAAAAGCGCGCTGACAGATTTACACATTTGTCCTGCCATTTTTCTCGCCGGCTAAAATTGCATTATCATCAGCTACCAATTGTAGCCGATGACCAACAGGCTTTTGTCTTAGGAAATAGTGGCAAGGTGTTTTTATCTCTCATTATCCGAAAAAAGAAAACGACAAGTTCGACAATTCAACTTAGTATACCCTTCGAAGTCGAATGGTTAAAACAGCAATCAGTGATTGAGTGTTTATACCAGTGGCTACTTTTAAATATACGCAATGACCTAAAGGCTACCAGTACATTTTATCTGTTGGTAAAAGCAGTGGATTTTGATTTTTTAGTGTGTGGTAAAAACAGTGTGTGACGTTGGCGGCGTGTTGGGGGGGGGGGGGGGTTGAGAGAAATTGGAAAGCTCCCTCCCACGTAGCGCCCTCACTGAATAGGGCCTATTTGCCGTTCATCGTATTTGTACGTTTTCACCAGAGGAGTCATTTTAGCCCAAGTGTTGAGGACAGGAGATTATTATAGTTAAATTCGAAATTTGTTCGGGGAGAAAAGAGGAAAAATAGCTTCAGTGTCAGTCCTTGAAGAATTTTTTTTAGAAATTTGTGTAATGCCCCTTCAACGCAGTAGCCAATGTAATAGACCATGGCGAAGTGCTCATGGTCCATGATATGTGAGCAGATTCACTGATTAATTATGCAAGACAGCCGCCTCTTGACCTCTAGATTTTGACCAATCAGCGGGCGCTTTCTATATCGGGTCTTCGGTCATTCACCCGTTATCGCGTCATAGACAGGGATAAAAAGAAACTTAGACACAGCAAACAAAAGCTGTGGTCACGCGCTATGTATTATGTTACGCGATACGCGCCAAGCTTGTCTAGGTTTTATAGATCTATGCCCGGCCTATGTTGTATAACAAAACACTGTATTCGAATTGACTAATCAAACTTTTAGTCCTGATTTGGGAATGAAATGACGTCACGATTCAGTAAAGTTGACTCTGATTGGCTAAGGCGCGGGATCGCATAAACCTGTATGCTAAGATATGTCAGACGTTTAGACAGATGACTTTCGCTCGTACCCCCCGCCCTGCAAACAGGACGCTGGGATACTCTGATGAGCTTCACAGAATCTTGTGAAGGAAGTGGCCTATGACCTATGTATAAAGCATCTGGCTGCAGCTGTCTAAGACCGCGATTAGACAATGTGCGCAAATGCTATCCGAAAACTTCCCATAAAAATGCAGACGTTCCATACCGGATGTGATTCTGTTCATTGCGGACCATGTGGACAAAATTTTGAGCACAATGCAATCCGACCGTTCGTGATTCGAAACGGAGCCTGAGCAAGTGACGGGAATTGTAAATGTACAACACAGATAAGTTTTACAGAATTTCCTACATTATAACGCTTTTCAACGAAAAAAAACATCTCTTAACTGGAACAAAAGAGTAATGAATCAGTCTTAACGGCCGTTTCAAACCTTGCAGAGTCGTGACCGTGATGACGCGCAGGTCACAGGTCACGCAAAATCCAACCAATCAAGCGTGAATTCATCAGAGTATCCAATCGTCCTGTTTGCAGGGCGGAGGGTACGAGCGAACAGACGACTGAGCTCTGTGGATTATGGGTGATACTCAGACTCATTGCAGTGGCCAGAAGAAGAAAGTAAAGAACAGGTCGACTCAGGGTGGATTATGCATTTTTTGCTCAATACCTGGCAACAATTTCAAATAAATAAACAGCCGCTCAGATGAACCATCATAAAGATCACTTTCCCTGTCGCGCTTTGGTTTATTCCCGGCGGGCTAGTAGGCTGATGAGAGGTAAAATGCAAACACCAAAACATCCATCCAGTCTCCCTTTGTCCAAGAAGCGTTACCTAGGAAAAAAACGAACAAGGCCGGGTAAATAACGTGGGACACACAATGGACGCTGCACAAAGGACTGGATAGTACTCGTCAAGGCAGTATTGCCAGCCAGCGACAATAATTACAACTCACGATAACCTATACACACTGGGAACGAATCCTCGAGAGGATATGGGGTCACACATGAATGGGTGGAGACGATTATGAGGGATGTGGGTACGTGTGTGGGCTTGGGGATGGTGTATGGAAAGATTCAAATAGGGAAGAAACAGAAATGGGAATTCAACAAACACTTTCGACAAGTGCACGATGTAACGTATTGTTTTAAGTTTACAAATAGCAGAATGACATGGTAACACGATCTATAAAGCCGTGATACTTTTCCAACAACGAGTGCCCAATCCTGATGAGTTCAGCATCCATTGACAATGTTAAGAGTTCAATGGTCGTTTCACTAAGGATTTTTTTCTGTACATAATCTGACTTAAGGAGTTCACAGTTCGCTCTACGTTCCATCGATTTGTGACTTTAAAGGTGTATTGCCTAAGTAAAACCACTAGAGGTACACTTTATAAGAAATATTAACTTTGCAGGCTGATCACAATAATGACACTTTTTACGATGCAAAGATTTACTTGTCAATGAGGAACACGCCTCTTCAGGATGTGGCTGCGAGTATTTAAAAATGATATGGGTATTTCTTTGGCTGCAAGGATAATATGTATTTTTTGTCTGCAAGGATATCCGTCGATGTTGTACTTAAACAAGGACATATTTTACACTGATGCATTACTATTTGAAATGGGCATGTATCCAAATGATAAAAGGTATGTCGCAGAGCGCCAGTATGTAATAAAGCACCAGTGTGGTACCTACTCCGTATGTCACAGAGCATGAGTGTGGTCCCTACTCCGTATGCCACAGAACGCTGCTGTGGTACCTACTCTGTATGTCGCAGAGCGCCAGTGTGGTACCTACTCTGTATGTCGCAGAGCGCCAGTGTGGTACCTACTCCGTGTTTGGCAGAGCATGAGTGTTGTACCTACTCTGTATGTTGCAGAGCGCCAGTGTGGTACCTACTCCATATGTCGTAGAGCGCCAGCGTGGTGCCTACTCTGTACGTAGAGTGCAAGTGTGGTACCTACTCTGCATGTGGCAGAGCACCAGTGTGGTACCTACTCAGTATGTCACAGAGCACCGCTGTGGTACCTACTCCCTATGTCGTAGAGCGCCAGTGTGGCACCTACTCTGTATGTCACAGAGCGCCAGTGTGGCACCTACTCCGTATGTCACAGAGCACCAGTGTGGTACCTACTCCGTATGTCACAGAGCACCGGTGTGGTACCTACTCTGTATGTCGCAGAGCGCCAGTGTGGTACCTACTCTGTATGTCGCAGAGCGCCAGTGTGGCACCTACTCCGTATGTCGTAGAGCGCCAGTGTGGCACCTACTCCTTATGTCACAGAGCGCCAGTGTGGTACCTACTCCGTATGTCAAAGAGCACCGGTGTGGTACCTACTCTATATGTCGCAGAGCGCAAGTGTGGTACCTACTCCATATGTCGCAGAGCGCCATTGTGTTACCTACTCCGTATGTCGCAGAGTGCCGGTGTGGTACCTACTCCGTATGTCATAGAACACCAGTGTTGTACCTACTCCGTATGTCGTAGAACGCCAGTGTGGTACCTACTCTGTATGTCACAGAGCGCCAGTGTGGTACCTACTCCGTATGTCGCAGAGCGCCAGTGTGTTACCTACTCCGTATGTCACAGAGTGCCAGTGTGGTACCTATACCCTACGTCGTAGAGCGCCAGTGTGGTACCTACTCCATATGTCATAGAGCGCCAGTGCATGGTACCTACTCAGTATGTCACAGGGCGCCAGTGTGGTACCTACTCTGTATGTCACAGAGCGCCGCTGTGGTACCTACTCCGTATGTCGCAGAGCGCCAGTGTGGTACCTACTCTGTATGTTGCAGAGTGCCGGTGTGGTTCCTACTCTGTATTTCGCAGAGCGCCTGTATAGTACCTACTCCGTATGTCACAGAGTGTCAGTGGGGTACCTACTCCGTATGTCGCAGAGCGTCTGTGTGGTATCTAGGCCTACTATGTATGTCCCAGAGAACCAATGTGGTACCTACGCTGTGTGTGGCAGAGCGCGAGTGTGGTACCTACTCAGCATGGCAGAGCGCCGCTGTGGTACCTACTCCGTATGTCACAGAGCACCGGTGTGGTACCTACTCTGTACGTCGCAGAGCACCAGTGTGGTACCTACTCTGTATGTCGCAGAGCACCAGTGTGGTACCTGCTCTGTATGTCGCAGAGCGCCAGTGTTGTACCTACTCCTTATGTTGCAGAGCGCCAGTGTGGTACCTGCTCTGTATGTCGCAGAGCGCCAGTGTGGTACCTACTCTGTATGTCGCAGAGCACCAGTGTGGTACCTGCTCTGTATGTCGCAGAGAGCCAGTGTTGTACCTACTCCGTATGTCACAGAGCGCCGGTGTGGTACCGACTCCGTAGGTTGCAGAGCGCCAATGTGTTACCTGCTCTGTATGTCACAAAGTGCCAGTGTGGCCTACTCTGTATGTCGCAGTCTCGCAGAGCGCCTGTGTGGTACCTAGCTTCTCTGTATGTCGCAGAGCGCCGGTGTGGTACCTACTCCTTATGTCGCATAGCGCCAGTGTGGCCTACTCCGTCGCAGAGCGCCTGTGTGTGGTAGCTAATCCGCATGTCACAAAGCGCCAGTATGGAACCTACTCCTTATGTCGCATAGCGCCAGTGTGGTACCGACTCCGTAGGTTGCAGAGCGCCTGTGTGTGGTAGCTAATCCGCATGTCACAAAGCGCTGGTGTGGAACCTACACCTTATGTCGCATAGCGCCAGTATGGTACCGACTCCGTAGGTTGCAGAGCGCCTGTGTGTGGTAGCTAATCCGCATGTCACAAAGCGCCGGTGTGGTACCTACACCTTATGTCGCATAGCGCCAGTGTGGTACCGACTCCGTAGGTTGCAGAGCGCCTGTGTGTGGTAGCTAATCCGCATGTCACAAAGCGCCAGTGTGGAACCTACTCCGTATGTCGCAGGTTCAATCCCGCTCCAGTCAATTTCTTTGTTCAACTTAAATACTTATTTTGGAAATGTTTTCAAACAAACTATTCTTTATTTTAGATTGTTTGTTCATATACGTGGTGTCAGTCATTTTCCCGTTGACAAACAACGAATCTCTTACCAGTTGTTAGTTAAGATTAAGTCTCATGACAACCAAAACTGTATTCTCTTGGGAAACTTAAACACTCAATTTATTACCATCGGTTACTCATCTTCGCTAAAAACTTATATATTGATAGTGATGTAGTTGCTATCTCGGAGTTTATTATTTTTCAAGAACAAAACAAAAGTTGTAATAACAGAAAAATACAAAAATAACAAACATGCATGGATTAAAACACTCTGTAAGGAAATATGCATTCCTCTAAAATGTATGACAATAATGACTAAAAACATTAAAATGTGCATTATTTTCCATAATAAAGAAGGTCATGTTATTTGCTGTTAACAGAAGGCGCTGTCGCCGTGACGTTACTTAAGGCAAACACTCCGCAGTTCTAAGGTTTTCTGTACAAAATGTTAACCTCCAAAATAACCGAACCTTAGATCAATTGATTGTTTGTAAGTTAGACAATCAACAAAGGAACATCTCAAAACAGAGATGACGATAGTAGACAACCAAACTTATGGCTTACTTTTGATTCGCGTGTACAAGTCTTGATGTGAGACCGGCGGATAGGGATTGTATTCTCATTAACAATCAGTGAGTCAGTCATTTGTGTGTAGACTTGTTTGGCGCAGACGGTCTCTTGTTTCTTCGACTAGGAGACCTAGCCTACACATTCACAAAATGGGGATACCCGAAATGCTGCATGCGATATATAACTGGGCTATGCTTCAACACTGAAATGGTAATATTCCTGGTTCATGTCATTGACAACTTGGTGCGGCTTCTATTAATGCAAGAGGATGAAAATCCAATACGCCGACGACTCATTTCTCGACCCAAACCATCATATCTGAAAATTCATCGGCTCGTCGGCCTGATTATGATCGCCTGGTCGGTCTTGTCAGGGGAGCTCGTGCCGCAATCTTCCCTCCAAATCTTTCCCCAAGAAGACCTTTCCCCAGGAGACTACCCGGGAAAGATGTAACCGGTTCGCCTCTCCGAGAAACACAATACCGGCGCTGTCTGCCTCGCTTTCCTGCCGGCCTAGTTGAAGTGGGGACCCCCGGGAGCATCTGACCGTACTGTGCTCGGTGGTCCTGTCGCTGTTTTCGTTCTCTAAACCCCAAGACTCTCAGCCCTCCGCCGTGGACTATCAGCCTTAGCCACCATGCACACTTACCAAACTCAAGGTTTGATCCAACTTATCTGTCATTTTTCGTTAACCCTGGCAATAAAAAGCTTGTCAGTAAGGCTCAGAAATAAAAGAGGTCCTCGAAATCGGAAGATGATATCCACGGCATTAAACTTACGATCGGGACGGAACAACATGTAGAACAGAAGGGGGAAAAACCTAGGGGACCCGGGGGACAAGAGGGGGAGATTCGACTGTGGGAACAGGTGGTCGGGAGCTCCGACTGAGTATGACTTGTTCATTCTTTCCCTCGTCAACTGCTTGTCATCACGGGGTGTTTCCTTTGCTGACAAGCACTAGATCCTCCAAGGCGAGGGAGTAACTGGAGGTGAATAGCGGGGAATCCTGTCTTCGGCGGATTTTGTTTGTTGATGCCCGGTTGTATTTTTTTTTTGAGAACTGACTTTTGTTTTGTCTAATTGGATCATGTTCCATATCTGTCCTTGATGCTGAGTGCGAATTGTTGCCGGACGCAAGCATGGTGTTCATGTTGCTAGTTTCCCAGAAAGATTAATCCAGCATATTCCTAGATAACGTCTTTACCGCTTGGACTGGAATCTGTGGCAATTTGAGCATTTAGGTCTGAGTTTACGTTCTCTTTTTATGTGAACGTCTTGGTACCATACACTGACTAGTCTGGTCACGGACTCCCTGATTAGCAGTGACGCATAATGATTAGCAATGACGTACATCGTGAATTATCGCAATATCATTAGGGAAAATTCCGACCAAACCGGCACTGTGTCTTCACACATCCGGTTTTGGGATATCTGAACTTTTAGTTGACATCAACGGTGACATTTAACCCTTATGTTTTATCTCAGAAACCTAACTCACAGGATAATGCAGCGATGATACTGCCTAATTTAGGCTGACACTGAAAATGGACTGCAGTAAGCTAGCCCACGCTATCTGAACCATCTCACAGGTCAGCGCTTGGCTTGAGTAATTTCAGGTGACAAGTCCCATTCACGCCACCTGAAACGTCTACAGATTTTGTTTATAATTAGTGCCGAAAAATAAAGAACTTGATACATCTAGAATATTGCATCATTGTTATTCCTCTCATGACAACCATGCAGTTATTTGAACCGCTTTCCAATGAACAGTAAGTGGACCAAAGTCCAAATCACAAAACTATAATTTCTCGCCAAAAATGATTTACATTTATAGTTCTCATAGTGGTGATCTTGTATGACAAATGTTGTTTAATTTCATGTGCAATGACACAAAGACTATCTGTGCCGAGACAGTATTTTTTGGCGAAACAGAAATCTTAAAATAACAGAAACAAACAGAAACAGACATGACGCGTGCCTGAATTTTCTCATCATAATTTGAACGCACATTGTGGGCGCATCAAACGCGCGGCCCTTAAGCGGGCCCCGAACCCCACGCCGTAATTTTTGAGATCCACTTTTTGGGGGACCAAAACATATTCCCCCCCCCCAAAAAAAAAGATGTGATCTGATGTGGCCCAGCGAACACAGAAGTTACGTTCAACGGCTCACGTCAGGAGGGGTAGTTTGCTTTTTCCTCTAAAAGCAGTCAGTATTTAGGCATGTTGTACTCGCGTACAATGCTATGAGTACGAGTATGTGGAGTACTTTTCAATGGTTACTAGTGAGAGCTGTAACGAGTCACTGAATTTTGTGATGCAGTGTAGCGGATAATTTATACGCTGACAATTTCAAAATCACATTGCAGCAAACGAAACTGTTTCTGATTACATGTATATAGAATTATATATATTTATTTTTTGAAAGCAGGACATAAATTTAACAGGAGTGAAAATCACCCAAGAATTGGGAAGTGCCTCCGGGATAGTAGTTGTAAACTACATGATAAAACGACGATTTTGGAGTCCGTGATACGGCGTATATTTTGACGGTAACGTGAAGTACGCGAACAAAAAGAAAACCCTTTGTACCGAAAGTCACCGCAAACGTAATATTTTTGGGGACTCGAGTGTTATAAGCCTTCGACTCGAGTCGAGTCGAGTCTTTTGATGAGGGACTCGAGTCGAGTCATTTGCTCGCAGTGACTCGAGTCGAGTCAGTTACCCGGTGGGACTCGAGTCGCCAAAAATTGTGACTCGATTCTGACTCGAGTCGAGTCATTGACTCGAGTCATTACAACTCTGGTACGAGTATTGCTTTGCTATGAGTCCAGTATGCGTGCGAGTATACTTTCCCATGAGAACGAGCATGAATATAAGTATTTTCCATGAATACGGGTATGAATACGAGTACTTTGCTATGAATATGGGCTCCAATGGGTAGGTATGTTCCTAAGGAATTTTTTGGCTGTCGGACTTGGTTATATGCAAAAGTACACTTACGTACGAATGTGAGTACTTTGCAACAAGTACGAGTACAGGTAGTTTTTTTACTTGTGAATATGTTATATACGTTCTCATTATATTTACGAAAAATTGTAGTCGAGCACGTAGTAAGTACAAGCACGAATACTACAACACTGCTGCTAAGACGGTGGTGTTTCAACACTTTGGCTAGGGCTGCAATATTGGAAAAGTTTCAAGAAAGAAAAGTGGGAAAGAGTCAATGAAGTGAGCGGCTCACCGAAGGATATTATAATACACGCCAGCTGATTGGTCACCAAGTAGTGATTCGGGCATTATTAATCACTGGGTCTGCGCCTATGATAGACAATTCAGTGGAGTGAAACTACTACAGTCATGATACGTTCCCTGGACGTGCGCAGGGCATGATGGGGCCGCCTGCCAATGACAGACATGCCCATTATACCTTTTGTCGGCAAACTTGCAGCTTGGTCCATGCAGCCAGCGCTGGTTCAATTATGATTTGCGGTAGTTCCACCATGCATTATGCATGTGGCGCATTTTGTGATGGTCAATATTTCAGCAGTTCTCACAGATTCAGCCCGCTTGAGACACACTTGCATTTTGTACCCATCTGCCGATACAGATCAGACGTCATTAAAGATAATTCAATATTTACAACTGGCTGTGACATCTGTGGTTGCACAGTACGCGCGATAACTGAAATAGCTGGCTTGAGACAATGCATAAATTACCAGAATGCTGCACTGTTAAATGTATATTGTATTCATTGTCTGAACAAGGTATATAAAAACGCGTATAAAATTCGATTGCAAGCTGATGATCGGTATCTGGGGTGAGATGAGAACCAAGCAGCACTTATAGGATTGGATGTGAAAGATTACATCTTAGTACGGTACTGGGACATAGGTGAAACGTACGTGGCATTGAATGGTTAATCTTAAAAGGGTACCAAATCATTTCACGAGAAGTTGGGATGAAGTGGTATGGCAATTAGCCTGGGAATTTCTTACTTTTTAATGAGAAAGCTGCTCTGAAACTAACTTAGGCCCTATGTTTTAATTCTAATTCTAAGGCATGATGAGAACATAAAGAACTAGAACAAAATTCCATAACTGAATGGAACAGTAAGAGGTCATGGGTGTCCCTTTTTTTCAAGTTCCCATTAATCAACACTTTAACTCGCCTTGTATCCGTGAGATTCGCTTTATCAGTCCTTAGCGATGGCAGGCAGGTGGGACTACGCACACTGCTTTACTGCCGCCTCAAGGAACCGTTTGGGGCGGGAGTTCCCGCCCCTCCTAATCTCTTATGCATCCTTAAACTTCACATTTTTGAAAACGTGGTCGACAAAACTGTTTTAAGATTGAAATGACGTTCGATTTTGCGTAACACAAATCTAAATTGGAATCCTCAAATACCTAATTTAAGTATCTATTTGTTGACTGGCCAAGTGATACACTGAATTCATATTACCACGACAAATCTGCTGCACTGGTGTCACTGCACTAGAAGACATTGCCCACCCGCTTCGAGAGCATTTTCCAAAACCCAGGCACCGCGGGTTGGCTTAAATCTTTCACCTGTGTTTGAAATCATGTGAAGCGGGAATCAAGCATAGGTAATGTTCCACACAAATAATTATAGTCCCTTCGTATCCTAATAGTTGTAAACACACGGTATTTTGTTTTTGATTTGTGATCGTATACAATTTAATGCTACCAAGTGCTAACAATTATACTACACATTACACAAACCTTTTCCCCTAATCTTCCGTCATCAATTTTTGAAACAATGTTAGGACCGTGAATTCTGGGCCGGGTGGGCTCCATAACGTCTAATTCTCAGACAAGTTCACAGTGGCCCATGTATAACTCTTGCCGTGTATCGTGGAGGATATACATTATGCCGTTGCCCCCAAATCAAGACAGTAAACGTAGGTTAGCTTTACATTTCTCCTTGCAATAATACTTCTCTTTGCGACCATACGACACATGCCTGTCAGACGTGTATTTGTTTTTAAAAGGACGGCCCCTCTCAGAATGTATGCCAGAAAAAGACGTTCTGTGACCGGCTTATCGGTCGACCGACTTTACCATCAGCTACAAAGAAGCCAACACATCCGGAACTCGGCTGTTTGTGTTTTTCTTGCGACACAAATTCTTGAATGAGCTGTCACTTTGCGCGGGAAAAAAATGTGTGAGTTGGTTGCCACATGGATCACACGTGGCCTGCTTTGTCTGACAGGTAAATACACACACGAGATAAAAAAACCTCTTCTATTTTGGTCCCCTGGGCAAAAGATAAGTCTTGACAAAATGACGATCGAGTATGTGACAGGATTCTGACATTGCGTACAGGAGGAAAATGGACAGGGGACAGTAAATTGAGGTCGGTTGCAAACCGCACTTTACAAAATAAACACGATTTCCACCAATAATGCCCGCCTTTTTGAAACTGTAACCTCTCCAAGCGTTACAAGGAAATTTAATTGCTATGGACTTGGGGAAACCATTGTCGGTCAGTCTTTTCAAAGAAACAGTTTCAGTTCTTCAAGTACTACACGGTGAGTCAAAAAGAATGTGACCGAGTTAGAAAAAAAACCCATTGAAATCAATTATATGTTTTGTTTCATCAAAATAATTAAGATAGGAATAAAGTACATGTTGTTGACCAGTTATTGTGAAAATATCCTGTAATTTTCAGACTTAGCTGTCCACCACTGATCGTTTACCGATACGCATTGATGAATACCCTTTGAAAACAATGAACAAAGGAAAACAGACAAAAATCACCATTCTTATTTCAAAATAAGACTTGATTTAACCTCATTACAAAACACACAATCTGACAGTAAAATTAATGTTTCTGTCTCACTCAAATAAAATCTCGTTTGGATTTGAAAGCATGTATGTACTCAGCTGAGTAGCTCCAAGCATTTAGTATTCCATGGACAGCTTTAAAAAAATGGGTTATTTTAGTAAAACATGCATAACTTTCGATAACAAGGATCAATTTAAGTAATTCCCTTTTTTTCTTCAGATGAGTGGAAGAACATGCTCGTTTAATACGTGTTTCATGGGTGTATCAAATCTAATTGTTTTAATTGGGCAAAGTAATTAATCCTGGTCCCTTTCTTTTTAACTCAACCTGTGCAGATCGTCGCTTGTCAACAAACAAATCCACCACTTCATGCTTATACGGTTGGTACATTTTTTTCAACTCCCAACAATTTTCAAAGTGTGCCTTTTCTTAAATGTGTTTCGTAATTCTTCTTTTCTAAGAATATCTGCTTACCAAACACTTTAAGTAAATTATGCAGACCCCGTGTGCACATTGTCTTGTATTCCCAGTCACTGTGAGGTTAACATCCAAATTTGATATCCTCTCCGTGTGCGTAAAGTGATATTCCTCTCGATCCCAAGGACTCTCGTCCTAGCATGTCACTGACCAATCATATCACTTTCCGCCATATCTTTTTGGCGTGCTCGGGTTTCAAATAAATTGCTTGGAACAGTGCGTGGCAGACGACCCTGCTCAGTGACAAAGGGAGTTTCACTAGGGAGGGACAGGCAAAGACATGAAAGTTTGAATGGAACGGACCCACATTCATAACATGATTATGTCTCTGAATTCTTTCTCATGAATATTCATATCCCACAGGTGTTTTATCATAGACGTTTCCTTCAGCAGTTAATGTAGACCGTCGCTGGGTGCCATCATGAAAGTTGAGTAACTAACGCAATGGCGTATCCATGCATGTTTGGGTCGAGAAGGGCAAAACAGGGAATGCCTGAAACACAACCTCGTCCCTATGACGTGAGCAGTACGCTTCCATTAGCTGATCTCTCGCAGTCTAGCCCTGGTATTGATCAAAAATTGTGTACAACTAGGTACGGAATAGTGTGGTACCTAGCCAATTGTGTTTTCAATTTAAAGTCCCGCCAAGCAACAACCTTTGGACCTTAATTATTTTGCCAGAATGCTAGGCAAATTCACCGCGGCGTTCGATTAGCCTCATTTTCGTGGCTTCCTCGAGTGTAAATCCCGTGTATGCACGGGGAAGCTACTCGAACGCACTACATTAATAGGTCACGTGATATTCAATCACGTGATGTTTCATGCATCCCCGTTAGAAAGCGTAAAGGGTGTACCTATACGACTGAGGACATGGGACAATGGGGTGTGTGCGATAACAATGGGCCCGACGCTGCCCACGGACCTGGGCACTAGTCCTCGGGAGAATTTCGTGTACAAACCTTATGGGAGCTGTCGATAACAAGTTACAGTACAAACAAAAGGGAACAAAAAAGGAAAGGGGCAGGTCCTCATGAGTATAGTAAAACACGACTGTGTGTGTGTGCGTGTTTATGGTGTAAATCGAGGACACAAACGAGCAAAATCATCGGTGAATCGAGGTCAGAAACCAAATCGAGGACTCCTCGGTTGGAAAATGTGTACAAACCAATGAGAGCTGTTGCGACAAAGGAAAAGGGAAGAGGAACATAAGAAAATCCTCGATTTACACCATAAACAAACGTGCTTGTTTGGGTGGGTGTGTTTTTACGTGCTGACTTAAAAACCGAAGGAAGTGCATTAGTTAAACACACAGAAAGTTCTACGGTTCAATTATACGCCTGGACGACAAAGGCATGTTTTTTTTAGTGCCGACTTAAAAGACCAATACAGGGTGGTTAAAAAAAAAAGGACACCCACATTTGACAGCAATTTTCACCTATTTTTAAAAATCATTTTAAATTGTCGATTAGTAGCTATTAAAGTACTGGCCTTTAAGCAAATGTGACGAAAGAAATCGTTGCATTTGCACATTTTGTCGTTGAGCTATACTAATTTGAACATTTCATGTGCGAATCCTGTTTGTCCACGGAGGTATACATTCCCTTCGCTTGACTGAGCTCAGCTATCGGAGCTTTATTTGAAAGGGCATGACATTTGATTGTTATGTTATGTAATGTTATGCAACAATGAACTTAAGCCGACAGCTCATTGAGTAGATGATCTTAACACTGACATGAATAATTGGACAGCTTCAATAAAAGTTTCCAGGACAAAATATATTTTGGTGGGAAGGTTTTTTAATTTTTATGAACTACGAAAATGTCCAATTTACATAGAATAACCCGTGGACAAGGCTGATTTTGGTGACTTGTATTCAAATTAGCATAATTTCACTATTTTTGCGACTTTCACTAAGCTTTTTTTCATCATGCATGGTTAAAGGCCTATACTTTACTACTATGTGAAAAAAATATTTGCAATAAGTTCATTAAGTAGGTGAAAATTGCTGTCAAAGGTGGGTGTCCTTTTTTTTTAACCACCCTGTACATAAATAAATAAATAAATAAACATAATATTAGCATTTAAAGGTTACCTGCGATATCGATAACCCCGAGGACCTGAGGTCAAGTCCCCGGGAGGTTTCCGTGTACACTGAACCTTATTGGGCGTGTCGAGAAAAGGTTAAAGTTCAATAGGAACACAAGAAGGGAACATACAGGGTCTCGTGCAGTTAAGTAAAACAATTTGAAAACACGACTGTGTGGGTGTGTGTTCACGAGTTGGTCATTTGTGAAGCGGGTGAAATTCCCTCGACAAAGTCGCCTCGCCCGCTTCGCCTGTTGCCAAAGCCGCCTCGCCAATACTGTACAATGTATGTCAAAAATGCTCACACTTGGACTTCATATAAGAAACACCACACATTTTGGAATCAACTACAAGCATGTGCACAGGCACTGAACAACTAATGACAAGTTCCTTTTTCAAGACACAAAACGACTATGCCTTGTAACACCGAGCGCCATTTCATTAAATCTTAAACGACAGGTTGTAATTTATTGAATGTTTCACTCGTGCTTGGAATCCTACTTGTAATTATTCATAGTGTTTTAAATTTGATTATCAGCACTATATTCAACACCTCTGCACTCCTTTTGATGGACGTGTTGCAGTTTCTCAGAACGTGATGCACCCAATCAAAGTAATGGACTTCACTTCACACTTGCAAGGAGTGCAGTTTGTCCGGAATGGTCTGTACCTCCCATCAGACGACATTTGCTTACTTGATGGCATGGAGTGTAAAAGTGACGGTCCCAGCCCGCGCCTGCGTCAAATATGGAGGAATTTCGGATCGCTAACGCAATTTCGTCAATCGCTTCTCTAAATTATCACCGTCACGGCGAACATACCCCCTTTCCAATTCCCAGCCAACCGTGTTTTAGGGGGCTCGTATGATGTCCAATTTGTTCCAGCCCAAATGCGATTTGGCAGCGCTCAGGGAGTGGCACACGACAAGGTAATCGAATCGGCCGTGGGTTCGAGGGGGAAATAACAGACAAAAGTAAAGCTGAAAGAATGGATGTCAAATTTTGCTGGCCTGGCGGGGGGACATGGGGCCCGAAGCCTGGGGAGGTAGCACTCAACGAGTCCATGCTTTGGTTAAGGAGTCCTGTCGCGCGATCATTCATGTGAAAAACTGTGACATCAATTTAAGTTCAATTTGCAGACATCTCTCTCCGAACGCTCGACTTTGCTAACAAGTTTAGAGTCATGTTATTGGCGCACACTACTTCACCCGTGTGAATTCTATGGTAGGACAAAATGTGATCACTCTTCGTCTGTGATTTAGCTACAGGCCGTTATTTTGCAGGAGGGGACGCCTCGGTACTGATTTATGGCATTTCTCCCTCCCTCTTCATTCAAGTCAAAGATAATAAAGTTAATTCTAATAAATTTACACACTTTGAACATACGCACAAGTTCAGTACTCTTTTCTCCAAAACCCATTCAGGCTCGTGGTTGGTTTTTTTTTACTTCATGAACATTTGCTTTGGGTGAATGAACACGGATGCTTGGGAATACAGACTCTTTATCATTATCTATAGCAAGTAGCAAATTCAAGAAAGGATGAATATGCAGCCAGTTGACGAATCGATGGAAATGCACTCGGTCAGTTCGACAGCTGCCAACTTGACCCTGACGAAAATCGAAGCACATTCATTTCAACCGACCACCAAATATGACTTTGCGGGTGTTAGAACTTTTCACCCCAAAAAAATTGAATAAATTTGTGTAAATGAGAATCGTTAACATTTCAAGCGGAACTCGCAATACCTTCGACAGTTCCGCTTGATTTATTTGCCCGTCCCGTAAATAGTAATTGATTTAACACGTGCAGTGTACAATCATATTGCAGGACAACATCCAGGTTTCAAAGTGGGTGGGCATACGTACGCCAACATGTAGGAGCGGTACTGATAATCAAGACAATTACATAAAAATCTTGTCTTTGGCCATGCACCTTGATGCATTTATCGTATGCTGTGGACCCGATTGTGGCAGGCGTTCGTCTTGGTATTGGAACCTTGCATGACATAGAACCTATCCCTTCGCATGTTGGATTTTAGAATGGGAAGCGCATTGCCACGAACCAAATATTGTTAACTCGACTGATATCTCACCGCGACAAAAAAAATAATAGCACTAGTTACTCGTTGCAGTAACTATCTGGCCGCAACGAGATACCTACACTTTGTGTTTTCTCGTTGCCCATCTACACTTCCATAAATATTCCTTAGGAGGGAAACTGCAGTAAAGTCATGGATTGAACAATCCGGATTAAGAAAATAACGTTTTTTACGTCTTCATAAATGATGGCAATCTATTTATTTGATCATAAATGGACATGATTCTTTTCTTCCAAGAAAGCATACATGCTCGGTCAATGGTAGGCCCTATATCTGAACCCCCAAATCTCAAGAAACGATCGCAAACCCCATTACATGCAGCGTCCCCCCCCCCCCATTTCCCCCGCGCTGTCTGAAGTCGGTTGACTAAACTTCCATTACGGACAGTGTGTAAAATGTGTCCGAACTTAGGCTTCTGTCGCAACACCTACATGGCAAAGATAGACTTGATTTTGATAGGAATCTCGTGAGGACATGAAACTCGCGAGGAAATGATAATTGATGAGAGTTTCACACGGCAGGGCTTTGAATTTCCTCCTTGAATTGTTGGTGCGAGCGTCTAAGGTTGCGTATACTAAGATCGTCTGAAATATCTGTGAGACAATAATCGTGAAGGTCTTCCATTACAAAACCGGTGGTAGATAGAAAGATAACCATGCACACTGCATTCTTTACTTCGCATCGGAAATAGTCACCTCTAAGTAGTTTATGTCAATAACAAGCGTTGATTTCTCAACATTCGGTTGGGGTGACAGCAATAAAACAAACCTCTGTATCGGTAGCCTCGGGCGTCAAGTGATGAAATAAGCCAGGAGCCCCTGCTTGCAGCCATTAGAAACCGAAGTATGGAAATATGTAGGGAATAAAATAAAACCTTATATTCCCTGAGGGATATACAAATATTTCCCCATTGTACACAAACTGTCGAGGACGGATAAACAAAACGGGTCTCGCACCAGACGACTTCTGTCCCGTGCTGCCGGCATTTGGAACTCAAATTCCCCGAGGATGTCTTCTCAGAGGCATGGTGGATTTTTTTTACCACCCAAAACTTTTGTTTTGTATTTTTTAACATCGTAAACCCTTGCAAAGATCACTGGCATTCTGTAAACTTTAGCAAATGTTGGATGAGGAAAACATATTAGCCGTGTCTGTAACACAATACTCACAAAAGCAGGACGTCGTGTTGTCAATTGAGTGGGCACAGAATGTATTAATTCATGGGGAGAGAACAAAAAAACAACAAAACGAACACTTTACTTCAGTTTTGGGCCATGGAGGGAAAAAAAAACACGACAGAGGGGCATCAGATAATACGGCGAAAGTGTTGTGTTCCTCCCGTCACTTAATAAGACTGCTTAGTAGTTACATGTACTTCCAGTAGACCCTGTCAGGTGACAGTGGCACAACCTATTACTATACAGAACAAGTATCTGACGTCACGTCACATATGCAGATTAGGCTGCTGGGGAAAAAGTTTAAATAAAGACTGGATAACACAGTAGGGCGTATTTCCCCATCATAGCGCCCTCCGCTGTCTCGTGCCTTAACATGTCTGGTTTTGGAAAGATTTCATTACTACCAAATGTTATAATGTAAGTTTTTAAAGGGTCCATGAGATGAATTTATCTCAGGAACACATTTCGTGCAGCTTTATACTCCTCTTAAATGCATGAAAACTATTGGACATCTCTTTTTGGTTAATTTTCTTGAAAAGGTTACTTCTTTAAACATTTTTTAAAACTTCCATGCTTTTCAGAACAACCGAGGACGCTGTTGCTGTGATGAACCCCAAAATTTGCCAAAGCATTTTTGAGAAAAAAATTGCTCATTGGTTTACTGACAAAACAACGAATTGCCAAAGAAAAGAAAATTTACGACGGCAAATGACATCCCGAAATGACATCACACTTCTGCTCGTGAAAATGGAATTTCGCATTAACATAAAAACAAAAAAGGCACCAAAATACCCTTGAAAATGACAAAACGAAAATTAAAAGTATAGTTAAATGGGACACAGAGGTGCAGTTTCAAGGTTTCCATTAAAAATACATTGCATGGCCCTTTAAGTTCTTTTCCTGGTTGCGAACAATTCAAAATCGGAATATTTTGGTGAATATCTTAATGCCAATATGGATTGCATTTTCTCAGCAAAAAGAGCCCCTTGCTAAAAAAAATCATCCAGCGATTAATGGTATTTTTTACGAGGACGGCACTTTTATAAATAAACTGGTTTCCGAACTCTCTATTACAACTAGGGACAATTCGGGAAGGCGGGAAATAGCTGGCCGTTGGGCGCTTGAACTGTTGCATTCGATTCTCTATACCCTCACTGTACAGACACGGTGCACTGTACATGTACATTCATGTATGCACCGTCGTCATGTACATGTACAGTACATGTACATGTACATGTACATGTACATTCCATTAAAAAACCGAAAGAGCCCGGCCTGCCGAAAGAGCCCGGTTTAAACAGACACTGCAGTCTTGAATATTTCATCGACTTTATATGCACATAGGCCCTATACCTCGTTATTGGATAATACACTCTTGGGCAAAATAATTTAAAATCGTCAGGTGTTGTTTTAAAAGAATCGTTAAAAAATACAAAATGATACCTTTGTTTGATTCCGTAATTATCTGAAGCCTGATTATCTGAAGCCTGAAAAATTGAAACTATTGTAAACGCAATCAGGCGTTTACAATAGTTTCTATGTTTCAGGCTTCAGATCATCAAAACAGCTCTTAAAATATCATTTAATGCATTTTTAATATAGAATTCTCCTTTAGTGTGTAGGCCCCCTACATCTTTTCACAATTTGTCAAAGAAAACATCCAAGCCATTTTGACCCTCATGCAGACGCATGCGAAAAATATATTCATTTTACAGCGGTAATATTTCGCGCATGCCCACAAACTAAATGGTACCCATGAACAGACGTGTTTGACGATTTTTCTGTATGAGTTTTGCAGCATTGGGATACAAAAACACTGTTTTCTGTTGTGCCTCTCGCCAGTAGCAATCAAAAATAAATAATCATAATTGCCTCTTTGCCTGTTTTAGCTTTCGACTGTTGTGTAATGTCTCAAAATGTTCAAATATATTTTCGTCGCATCTACCTGTAAACCTTCTAATTCTAGATTATTTTTTCCACATTCCTCTGTGCATCCACTTTTCGACGCGCAAGATCGCAGACATTACTAACGATCAGAATTACGACCAACGAAACGACGGAGCGGCTTGAACAGTCTAAACTCCCGGGGGTCGCGCCTCGATTGGCCCGGTAACCGCACACAATCGACCGGTCAAATCTTAGCATCGGTAGCTGCTTGCTCATCGAGTTTGTTCTCTATGTAGGAGGCCACATTCATCCTATTTAGAAAACACGGCTTCAAGTGGTTACTGTACCGTGTTTAACTTTATGCTCTACACCCTCTTGAAGTTGGTGCAGTTACGCAATATGTTTTCCCACTGCAGTATAAACAAGGGAAAAATGCTGTACTCAGAGTTTTGATGCAAAACGAAAGGAGTTTAAAGTACCGTTAAGCATTCCATGATATACTTGGTTTTCCGAGCGTGTAATGAACAGACAAAAAACCAGAAATAATCGTTATTCAGTCGTTAGGTTGTGTGTTGCAGTGTTGGTCTGGACCGGACAGGTCCATCGGTCATCTCTGGTCATCCGAGTTCTGGTCAGCGAGCCTCATATTTGTACAACACTGACCAAAGTGGCCACTTCAATCAATATGACTTAATGCCACACCTATCTTGCTACCCCTCTTACTTTGCGCAGTGTGTTTTAAAGGGAACTATCACTACATGTATAAGGAAAGGAGGCCCGTGAGGAGCCGGCCCTGACGATTTGTTCTGAGTTTTTAATGAAATTCTAATCGTTGGTAGGGCACTGATCCCTGGACTGCGTCAAACCTGGTGTAGCATTCTGAAACTTTCTTCCCGATTCTTTTACACTAAAAGCCCTGAACAATTCGCTCTTAGCACGCTCAACCATGGGCCTTATTCACGAGTTGGTCATTTTTGTCGAGTTCCCTGAATGTATTTTATTAATTGTTAACTGTTGAATGGGATGGCGCCAGACTATTTATGCAGGCACAATACAGCCTTATTCTACCGCCATTTTTTTTTTAATGTGGCTTTAAACAATAGGGGATATTTAATTACATATTTTAAATTATTCATTGAAGCATACTGGAATTTATTATATATTAAGTTGTTTTCATTTCTCTTCGCAAGTTCCAAAAATTAAGACTTTACCTAACTTTTCAATTCAACATGGCCGACTCGTGAATAAGGCCCATAAGCATGCAGAGCCTCGATCTGGTAACTATACACAATAAAAATAGCCGGTTAGTGATTCCTGTGTATACACGGGAATCACTGAACCGGCTATATCGAGGCTCTGCATGCTTATGGCGGAAGCGTGCAAAGAGCGAATCGTTCGCTGTATAGGTTTTCGTTTCTATAACGTTTTGATGAATGTGGTGATTTCATGAGTGTTCAAAGGCACTGGAATATTCCCACCCGGAGGAACACAAGCCAATGGCCTATGCCAATTTTTAATCAGAGGCCATGCATGGGGATGCCCCATTCGTAGTTTATGTCAGTAAAATCTTTTTTTTCCTGGCAAAATCGACCTGCCTTAAGCTGATGTTTACTCATCGAGTCAATTTGCTGAACATAATTGTTTGGCCTTTCGGCAGCCCTGAGAATTTGGGACCAGCAGCGTTTTATTCCTAGCTTGCAGTACATACCCTATTATTTTAACAAGCCCAAAGGGTCAATCAGCTGTTGGCATTAGCCGATTATTCCTCACCAACCCAAACAATGGTCACCACTTTTTTGTGAGGCTGGCTGTCAACGTCAACCCGATTCAATCAGCCAGGGTTTATTTAATTTCGACCTCAGAGGAGGGGCGGCCATTTTGTAAGTTCAATAAATACCCTCCGCCCAATTAGTACCCATTGTCGTCTTGAATGCAACCCATCTCAAAATCGATCTCATTAGAACCCCTAATCCTACCCAAGGCGTAATATCCGTTCCCCATCCCCACTAACCATGCAAGCCATTGGTTGTCACCTCCAACTGGGCCAACTCACAGCCTTCACAGACACGCTTTTTGTACCTTCCACAAAACGTTTTGTTCGAAGGTTCCGTTGTCCAAGATATAACCAAACAGGGTTTGTTATACAGTTCAATTGCTGGTCTTCCTGCTGCGTGATCCCCAGTAAACACCCCAACTTTATGGAGGGCTGTGAAACGAATGTGAGAGGGACGAAGAAAAAAAAGAGCCACTGGCGATGTAATCTGCCCTTTGTGTCCAGGAATCCTACAATAGTGGAAAGTTTTGAAAGAAACCACAGCTTGAGACCTCAGGTGCTGGAATGTCGATACTCGGCCATAAAAACAAACCCCATGCATGTCTCTCGCACTGCCGATACAAACAATGATATCTATTGAACTCATTGCACCAGTTCTGCTATTTCACCTAGGGACCATTCCCTATTCTTATCCTGGCTAAGGGATGGGATTATCAGCGGATTAGCCCCGGCGGCAAGCCTTCACAACTCCCTTCATTCAAAGCCACCGATCGGTTATTGATTCTCGTGATGTTAAACGGTGCTGAAAATTTTGCTAAAGCTGTCTTAAGCGGCACCCTTTCTGACTTTTTTGCGCCCCTCCAGCAGCTCCAATCATTCAAAGTTGGTTAATCCCGGCTAAAGTCTAGGGCCCTTGACTGACTCCCAGCCAAGTTAAATACAGACGATTTGGGGCTTACTTCCAATTTAACGGCTTCTTGTAGGCGTGATTTTTGGCGCGATTTAACAATACCTTTTGATTAGCCAGGACAGGAGTGCTGCTGCTAGACCCCACGTACCCCCGCTGGGCCGCCTTGGACCCCGAATTAGCACCCGTAATGATACCATTCAACACTCCCGAATGCCCCAAACAACCCTTAAATCGAGCCGACGGATTACCTTAGCAGAGGGAGAGGAGGAATCATGTTGTAGTTTTCTTTTTTGACCACGATCACCTGCGATTATTTTTTATTCCGATACATCTTTGTTACTGTCAGTGTCTATATATAATGGTTGTACACCCTAGACTGGATGCCATATGACATAAATTGGTACTTCATGGCAGTATCTGACTCTGTCACTGTCTATATGGATCCTGCATGTAGAGTCCATCCTATGTATGGCACCTGGTGACAGTTCCCTTGCGATGATGAAGTCGACAGGTTCAGACCTTTGAAACCGCGGGCAAATACCGTATATTCTTATACATGAACATTTAGATGTAATTCACAGTTCCACTTATCTCCCCTTTTATTTTTAAGTAACACCAATCAAGAAAAACACAAAATCTTAAGCCTTAGTGCAAGAATAATATTGGTTTAGGGTTATAAGATGGGGTCGTGAGCGACTGTGGACATTACATGTTTTTACAGATAGTCGAGGCGCTTATTCAAATAACTGTTAACATTGACTTGATTTTAATGTTTTGACGTAAAGATATGCAGTCAGAACAGTTCCACCAACTCCCTGGGTAGAGGACCCATGAATCTAAGGTTCACGATACCTTGGTCGTATCCACTCCAAAACAAATGCGCTACTCAACAACATTTTCAATATACAATGTACATGTACTCTTATTTTCTTCCAGAAAACCATACCGAGTTTGTCGGGTCTCTGAAATATGATTCGTCTTTTAGCAAAATGGAGACATTTTATGATTCATGCCGATGGAAACGAGATGACTTTTTCAGTCTAAAGGTTCAAGGATTGGCAAACGGGGCTAAAATGTGTAGATCCAAACATGGAAAACGTCAACAGTAACATGATGACAGCAGACAGCAAAGAAACATAGTCGTATGTATTCTCAGTGCGTTCTGGGCATCAAGGAAGGACTACAGTAGCCAGTACACTGGTACTGCTTACTGGTGGAACATGACTGTTGCAATCGTACGGAGTCCTACATTGGGTTATTGTCCTAATTTCTCCACCAGCACTATTCAAACACCATCGATTTGGGATATGATGAATGATTGCACTACATGTTCATAGCGGCGTCGTCTGATGTCAAACTAAACCAGTGAACTGATGCTTACCACACAAAGAACATTGTCTAGTTCGACTAAGCTGTTTATTTATTACAGCAGGAGATAAAACCGTATGAGGCTGGCGTAGGTAACGCCGTTGATGTCACAAAAGCCTGTTACGCATGGTTGATGTTGAATAGGTACCCTGTTCTGCATGGTGCATAATATTAAGCCTATGAATTTGAATATAGTGAGTGTAACCTGTCTAGCATCAGTACCTGTAACTTTTGGGGGCAATTAATTTAGTTAAGCCCAATTTGCTTTTCAAGTGCATGGGAACCAAAATGCAGATTAGAAGGGGTCTGTATGGCAGACAATAATATATTGGTCTAAACAGGCTGTTATAGCATCGAATTGGCTGTTTGAAGGTAAACTGCTGTTCGCTCCGTGGTATTTTTGTTAGTTTCGATTTGTTTTGTCATAAATAGAAAGGATGTACATGTAAATACAGGGAGGGGTTGTCAGGATATACCCCACTTGTTGACTATGGATGGGCCGTGCTGAGATAATCCCCGTCTGACCATGGTCTGACCAATATCCTTTTGTGTAAAAACATCATATGAAAAGGCGATAATTCTCAAGTACAGTCGACTCCCGTTAATACTCCGTTTGTATGAGCAACGGTAGGCCGTAAACTTATGAAATAAAAATAGCTACAGCAAGGTGTTCAAAGTCAGAACCTAAACACACATCAATAATTGCCTTATACTCCTCTGCAGCTGGATGCAACAATGTCCCTTTTATATAGAACACATTACGCTGACGCAATGCATAAATATAGGTTTCAGCCACCGGTGATATCTTTATTTGCCAAAATGCGACTGGAAAACGTCACTTCATCTTAAATATACACCAGCAAATAGCAGTTACACCGACAACAAATAAGTTAGATCAAAAGTAAAAGGAAACGCCAATTCGTACATCATATCCACATCTTTTCTTTACATGAAAATAACTGGTGCACGTTGTATGTCCTATGTACACGTACAATTTTTCAGAATAACATGACTGTATTTCGTTATACGGTTAACACATACGATGAAGATAATATCAATATCAACAATATATCGACGGTAAACAATAGTCAGTATAAGCACTGCGACAAAGTAATGACTTCAACGAAGTAATGTAAAGTGATATTGCGTTTTGGTGCCCTATAAAATATAAACATACAGATACATTTATAATGGAGTAAGCCTTGTTTATCTACGCAAATGCCGATTAAAAAAACTGTCCTTTTTTTCTCGAAGAGAGTTGATAGTACAGATTGTGATTAGAATATTTGATCATCGACATATTGCTTCGTTTGGTGTGTTTCATAGGAATTAAGCATTGCACATAAATATACCATCATAAAGTAAGTCCAGTGACGAATACCTTACAGGAAGCTAGAACGACGTATTTGATGATGTCACCACAAATTGACAAACCCTAGTTTAAACCGTGACGCAGAATGTACGGTTCGTAAGAATTTACCAATTTATAGCATCATCTCCGTCGTGGGTTGTATTTTTGGTTTTAGGTTAGTGATTTGCTCCTGCCAAATCACAAAAGACCAGGTTCATTGACCCATTCTCTCCAGACAAAACACTAATCTCTGGTTAGGGTCTACACTTTTGCCGCTGCTCTTACCCTCTCGCCTATCTAGTGGTCATAGTTACCTCACGTTCGCTTTCTTGTGATTCTTTCACACACAAAAAATGAACGGGGAATGGAATTGCCAACGATTGTAAAATGAACAGACGAATTCTGTGCGGGTAGCAAAGCCAAGCGGGTCGTCGTGTGATTAGACTGAAAGGAAACCCAAATTCGGCTGCCGCTTGTGCCGTCACGGTTCGGCTGGAAATCGGCCTCGCCGGCCGCCCTATTGGAACTTTATTCAAATTCATAGAAAAGGGAAAGGTCGTGAACGGATACAAGAAGTGCTGGCAACCGAGAGGAGCACACGCAAAAAGAACCCAACTCATCCGTGATCGGGCACAACATACACATTATATTGCCATGTTTTCACTTTTAAAATATTGGGACAATTAAAGAATTAAGGTGGGATGAACAAAGACACAAATGTTATTACCAGCCCTTGTTTTTCTGAAACTGTGGAATATCTTTGAATGGGCCAAATGATATATACAAATAAGTCTATCTGAATTTACACAACGAAGTACATGTAATACCTTTCAATAAATAATGAAAATGAACCAAACTTTTTTATAATTTACATGGTGTGAGCGTAGCCACTGCAAGTACGCATACATGTACCTCCAAAAAAAGAGGGAAAAAAACCCGAATCATTCAAAATTGAATATAGTATATACTGGCAAGAAACAAAATATTAAAAACAACTTTGCAACATGGGGCTAAATGCCCGAGATTGGGTGAGATGCTTGATGCAGCCTCTCATACTTAACTGACGGGAAAGACACATCTTAAAAATAAAGCATTAAAATTAGAAAACATTTGAAGGTTTGAAACTGGAACCTTTGTGTCGGTATCTGTCCCGTTAAGTCCAAGATATTATGCATATGCCGGCCCAAAACCGTACAAGCATGTTGTAGCCAGCACAAATAGTGGATTTGTTACCGGGGCAACATCAAGCTAGGAATTAAGCAATGACGTCATATTTAACATTGCCTGCTTTGCATATCGGCATTTATAGGAGCTACTGTTAACTGCCGACAAGTTAGGATCTCTCTCAGGCGTTTGAACTTCTAAAAGCCAAACTATACTTGAAAAGTGAGATTGGAATATATTATCCCTGATTTTTGATCCTGAAGGAGAGCCATGAATGAAAAGACCATTTTCACTTCAGTGTTGCTAAACAGTAGTAAAAGATTGACGAAAATCATACCTAACGTGTACACCAACATGCAGCAAGATACTCTAGATTTAAACAAATTGAAGCTCTACGTGATATCATCAATGTAATGTGAATGAAAAATCGGAAACTATAGGTTCAATGTACATCTCTATGCAACCGATCCGAAAAACGGAGTGGTTTATGTTCAAAGAGTGTACTGATTCATGAAAAGGCCATGCGGTATAGACGGATTTCAAATCAGTTCTGAAACCGAGTGCCTTCAGTGTTCTCTTTTGTGGTTAGGATTAAACAAAGTAAAGGTTCGCAATACCATCAAAATGGCTAAGCACTCAGAACATTTCATTGGATTCTAATTTAAATCCGTCTATGCGAAGTCGAAACCAAACAAACATTTATACTGGATGGCGAGTTTTGTATTGCAATCGATATTTTCGTACTTCCAGCATTGCAAATAAATAAAATGCCGTTCATGCATTATTTTCGAAAACATTGTAGGCCCTAATTTGTAAAACTGCTTGATGCTCATCATTATATACTTATGGTGGAAACGCAATGTATTTCAAATGTGACAATCTGTGTTAACCAAACGAAATTAATTGCACAAACTTAAGGCCTGGTGTGCACTGCGTAGTGAAGCAGGAATGTTCGTTTTTATTTTACCGTAAGCTCAAATCATGAACAGGAATTTTAACATCAAGCAACATTCCTGCACTAGATTTGAGGGCGACGAGCATCAACGTTTTCACAACTTATGAAATTCGCAGTGCCCCGTCAGTCAGTGAACGCATAGAGTATACATGTAGTCATGCGTGCAAACATGTAACTGTAGTAGTCGACTACACGTGCTGACAGTTGTTTCTCTGTGAATGAATTCATTTTGATCCAAACTGTATTCGAACCTTTGCCGACTGACACGCCATGTTGCTCCGTGGTTGCACTCTTTGGCCTGGATATTTGCTTTGAGTGCCTTGGGATCCTTCGTACACATCTACGGTCACAGCTTCCTGGATAAACGGTGTTAATCCGCAGCAGGACTCGAACCTCCCATCATGACATTCCCTGTTTATGCTGAACACACTTTTCCTGTTTCACTAAAGCGCCTCTTTAATGTTGTAAAGGGGGTTGAGAAGTCAAGTCTCTCACCCTTCTGCACATCAGCTCATATTCCACGGCGAAGGTTTCAACTTCAAGTATTATACTGCACAATGGAAAGTCGATGAGTACTTAAAACGCAAAATCCACGTCAATCGCTGACGCTTAGCGAATCCATCCGATCCATGTGGCCGTTGGAACCGCCATGTACCCGGTCAGATGAATCCGGCGTTGGCGGTAAACTCATAATTGCAGAGTTATCGTCTCGCATATCCTTGGACTGCCCGAGGTTCTGTTCGGAAAAGTTAACCTGCATCCGAAAAAAGTAAAAGAAACAATACATAAATTGTCTATAAGTCATGGTCGCAATAATACATGCAATTTCTCAATTCACATTATTAACCGCAGTCTAAAGAGTTGAAAGCACATGGAAACGATGGGTTAATGAATAACAATTCAAATTTTTATAGAAGTTTCCAGCAATTTACACAATGTTACAGTGATTCATTTATTACTCCTGTTAAAAAAATGCCTAAAGCGTACATCAACAAGACACAAACTCTCAGTTATATAAGAAAGGTGTAAGGAGTCTTCAGTAAACTAAATGCAATATGTAACTACAGAGTTTGAAATAGATTGCCAGAGATTATAGGAAATTATGTGTGAGATGATAATAAATGGATGCGCCTGCGGCGAGTGAGCTAAATTTCACTGCCTGAGAGAGACGACATTAAAAACTGCTAAGACGCAAGACGAATCGAATGGGTAATCTTATTAAGTTATCGCCTGGTGAGAAATCATGAAGACGATGACCAAACAAAGTCAGCAAGTGATACTGTGAGTACACACTAGGCAGCCAGGGAGAGATCCGTGTTGGAAAGACGCTGAAAATGAATCCCAGTGTTCGTGATTCCATCAAGAGTTCTGTGTGCTCTTCTCTTATACCATCTATCGCCGACCCAGCTTACAATACAGACAACAAAAATCAGTGGTCTGTTACTGTATTGATGTTTGCAATAGACAAGAAGGGGCAATGTAAAACATCGTCACAATGTCGGCAGATGTTTGTAATTCGATTATATATTTGATTGACAACGGGCAGTCCCTATTGACGAAATCGACAGTTAAAGTTGTGATGTCTAAACCACGGGAGTGAAAAAAGCATGTACGCCTAAACTAGTGCTTCGATTGTTTAAGGAGTACATAGGAAAATTGAATATTGTGCCAAAGAAGAAGACCCTGGTGCAAGACAGTTGATAAATATGAGGATGTCACTTTATTTAGATGAACGTAACCTGCTGACCCAGTGTGAACATCGGTGTTTTAAAGAAAAAGCGATTTTATGTTCAAAGGTAAAATTAAAAAAAGTATACATTAACGCAAACAATGATATTTATAAATTTCATAATACAGACGCTGTTTTCTACTAATGAACAGTGGTGAACGGTAGTGATCCCTAAAACTAAAGCCATTAACCAATTTCACAGATTTTTTTCGAATAATTTATCGAGGTAGGTTTTAAAAGTTCATGGTTGAAAGTGTGTGTCGTGAAATAAAAACAAAATCAAGACAGACACAAGGTAAGAAAGATTCAACCCCGGCTCCCCCCAAAAAAATGAGAAGAAAGAGACAGTAAGAAAGGAAGGAGAAAAAAAACACAAGGCTGAACGGATCGATAGAATGCAAGGCATCCCACCCCGGTAATAATAGCCGTCTTCTCTGGCTCCCGTAACGAGATATACTTCGGTAATGATGCGTGTTACACGCCGATCTGAAACGGACGCGAAGGGCCCTTGGCCCTGGCTATAGCCAAGACGGGGGAGAGATCTGTTACGGGGGTTGTGGGAGTCTAGGGTTCTCCCTTCCCTGTTTTTTCGGCCGTTCCTAAGCCCAAATTTCCGGCCGAGCGAGCACGGGACGTGTCGCCAACAAAACAGAGTCGCTCGGTGCAGCCCGTCATGGTCGTGTGAATGTAGAAAGAACTGGCTTGCGAGGACGGTACAGCAGCTACGAGGAGACAAGAAGAAAATGTCCCCGTTTGTCATGTTATATAGCAGGAGTCTTGCCTTACACGATGACACGCCATGCATGCCATTCAAATAGACGTTGTAATGTACTTCGTACAATGACCCTCTGCCGAGGTTTTTTGTTATGCTTGGTTTTTTTTTGCTTTACCCTTTTATTTCTTTCTTTTTTACAAACAGTACAGATTACTAGCCACTCTACGACTTATTAGACTTCCCTGTGTCTAATTATTGCGGTTACTAAACAACACGATGAATACCATAACGGGTGCAGAGCGATAGGTATGATAGACACAATGCATCGTATATGCAGCCGATCTAACATTCAAAACACATGCACACACGTAGAAAATATACCACATCATTAGCACGTCCAACGCAAGCTCCTCCACCAGAAAAAGTCATACCTCTTGACAGCTCATAGATACCAGCATTTCAAAATTCCCCCCAAAAGGTCTACGAGGTGATAACTACAGTGATGGCTAGAATAGGACACCCAAGTACATAGTATGTACATGGATATTGTGCAAAATGTGCATCCAGTTTGAGGAGGATGATACCAAGCCGGACTGTAGAAACCAATGGGTATACGCAAAGACAGATTCCTGACTTACAAACCTGGCAACAATCAGCATCATAATGGGGACGTTTTTTAATGTTAGGCAAATTAGGACCGAGTTATGGGGACTAACTGCTGCCCCATCATCGTCTTCGGTCCCCATAGTACCATGGGGCAACTCGTGTGTAGTCCCCACAACTACTGAACAAGTGTGCGTGTACCTGTGAAAGTGTGAAGGTAGTGACCAGAATGCAAACTTTGGGGTCATGGCCTCATGCACAGGACTGGGGTAATAACTGTGAAGCGCTTTGAGACATTTGGTTTAAAGCGCTATACATGTACATGCACCGCATTATTAGTACATGTATTATTATAATCATAATTTTATACGAAGAAAGTTCTTCTTAAGTGTACATGAATTAATTTTCATGAAAGATTATAAGGTTCTGACTGTCTGTACACATTTTCATGCACCAAGTATGTACATATTATCCAGTACTAATCGAGATACTTCAATACCTCATCATCGAAAGGTCATTTGTGAACATTGGAATGAATACACCCACACGCCAAGTGTAACAGGATATTGTGTCTCGAATAATGTAAACCATGCAACTTGCATGATGACATAATCCTGTTTTACACACCCAAGATATTAATTTCGTTGACACTGCATGCTTCATCCTTCATTCAAGCCATATCGATGTGGAAGTTTGACTTAGAAAGCGTGTCGTTAAACTCCAGCACGACTACATCGTGTGATGGAAATATCCCGACTACATAGAGGCCCACGTTGCAAATCCTTTTTGCTTTGTGATGACCAAATGAATGGTTTCTCCACCAGTCAAGGAGACAAAGCGAGGCGAGATATACCCAGATCTAGACCATTGCCTCTTCCTTTTTTACATTAGAAATGTTCGTATATACTGCTGTGCGTCTTCACTGTACAATCTGGTATATCCTCGCTGCATGTCGAGCGTTATCAGCCTTAGGGGAGAGTATGCGATAGGCAGTTCAGCAATCAGGACACGTACGGTAAGGCAGCAGCGGAACCACTCTACAAAGCCATGGGGACGAGGCAATACATTATGGACTACTGGATAGGAGGCAACTCGTAATCTGGGTCATTTTGTTTGTAAGTCACTATATACAAGTACAGACCGAAGCCACCGCTACACTAAATATTCAAATTGTCGGTTTAGTATGCTCGTATACATTATACGGCCCTCAACCAAAACAAACGTCTAACAACTAAAGAACGATGTGTTTAAGGAATGGACTAAAAGTGAAATATTCCTTCAAAAAATGTGCTATGGAAGCGAAGAGATCGTCTTAGCCTATCTCGTTTGAATAGGCCAAAATGTAAAACTCTGTTGTAAACATAACAAAGATATACTGACTATTACAACTGCAATCAATAAGACGTTTGCAATATTTTGAATTACAAATGGCTTCGACTACCGAACAAATTAAACTCCCATTCTGATCTATATTTTCTACTCATGTCCTTAAAAAAAATCATCTCGATGGTGAATAATCGTTACCATGATGGAATATTGCGATATCTCACAGCAGTGATGAAACATATCCAGATCCTCTGTGTAACCACGTGCCACACAAAAGGTATTCATTTCACATGCCATAAATTTTGGCGGGATTCAAAAGCAATCTCAACGCTGATCATGCCATTCCAATTCCATCATAGACTTGGCTCAAGTCTGATCCTGCCCGTCATTTGTGCCAATTACGCCACAATATAAATATGATGTTATGACTTCTTTAAGATACGCACCCTCCCGGTCACGTTATTTTCCATGTTAGGAAACAAAGACTAGATAATGGTCAATCTGCCAAGTGTGAAAACATTCTAGTGAACTCATCCATACCATACTGGGTAGCGACCACCCAATTTTGCAGAAAACGGAGAATGCGATTTGTGTGGAGTCGAGGAGACAGCGCCGCCAACGTTGCTAACGTATCTGAAATGTATTTCGATCTCGCGAATCAAGCACTGATAAAGATATTACGAAGTAAAGAGAACACAAGGCTTAGCTAGCTCTGTCCCACATACACAGACAGCCATTAGAAAGCTTGCCACAGCTTTGCTATGGTACTTTAACTGACTGGTAAATTATCAAATACAGTAATGGTAAATTATGGCATTAACATTGTACACCAATCCAGGAGCCTACACAAAAATGGTGGTCTGAAGACAATGGTGGAAGTACTGTGTAAGCTATTGTACAGTAACAGTGTGCCATCCATGACGGTTAATATACTCTGAACGATAAACGGACAAAACGCTTTCGCCATGAATGGGCCCAGCTTGAGCATATTGCGACAGGAAAATGAAAACAAAAAAGTGGGGTGTCGTGTCGGATCTGCTAAGTAGGATTTAAGAATACTGAGCACATGCATTCATTTAAATGCACATGATGTACATGCTCGTATGGACTGACCTTGGTCCTCTAGGCCGACATGTGAGGACAGCGTACATGTTTGGGATTCTTAGTCAAATCCGACTTGAGTCAAGTCTAACTTCATCAAGGGAAGACGATACGTCCGGCATATTGTGAGATCACACAATCGGTCCGCGGACGAAACGAGTGGTCGTGTGTCAGTGGTACGGGTATGTGTTTATTACAACACGAGTTAACGTCTCATTTTTCTTCCCTTGATGAATGGAAAGTATATAATGACAAGAGAAGTGGAAGATTGGGTACCCGTCCAAATGTCCAACTTGAATTGACAACCGCATAAAGGACGAACCTGACCGAGCGACATCCGATTGAGATTATTTGGTGCAACACAAGCTACATCACATTGTAATACTGCTGATAGTCATTTTACAAACTGCTTGATTTGTATTGCTTCGGGTAAAAGATTGTTGTTTGTTTGTTTGTTTGTTTGTTTGAATGTTGTTTGTTTAATTTGACTGAAGACTATTAAAAAGATTATTGCGGACTTGAGACGAAAACTCAAGTGTCTATCGTGTCTCATTTTCACCGTTGGTGGACCTTGAGGACGGAGTCCACATCCTATAGCTCCATGGTTAGATTTAGTTTAGATCAAAGCAAATGGCTGTGCCAAATGCTGCCATCGTCCTCTGTGATTTGAAATTCAACTAGCAGCCTTAGCAGAGCAAAAATGCAGAAAGACATGATGTAAATATCAAACCGGAAGTCCAGCGATCTTGATATCTTAAAACATCTCTACCAATAATCCATTCAGAATAATCCATGGTCTAGATTTTCGTGTTGGTGATACTGCGGCACAGGTATTGTATTCTGATCGAAGAGTTAATCCATTATTCTAATATAGGCATCGAATGTGCAGGTTCCGACATTGATTTCTTGACACGAAAATGTCAAGTTATATTGTAACTCTTTAAGGAAATTTTCGAAGAGAGCTTTCAGTTTCAACCTCCTTCCCCGGGGCCGAACCCCGACGGGGCTGACTTTGCACATCCGTATTATTTCCCTCTTGTAGTGATTTTCCACAACGCTAGATTCGGAAGTGCCACACACACTAAGACCACAATCGGTGAAAGAGGTTTTTTTGTAGCGGTTACTTTTCGACATTGGACCCAGCAATTTCCGCCTGGTCGCTCATTATCGGGTTTCCCACTTTGAATATTGCTTGGAAGGTTTCAGCAATGGCGCGAAAGAGAACAGGGAGGGAAGACAATAAAAAGTCCGAGAGAAGCGCGGGATGTGCAGATCATGTCCTCCGGACATGATGGAGCGCAGGACCCGCCAACGAGTTGCAATCATCCGGTTGCCGAGGCCTCGACTCTGGGAACCGAATACCAACCAAACAAAATCCCGCACTGAACCCAGAGGACGCTCCGTAGAGTTCCGGCTGTAATGCCGGATGAATAACAGCACTCGGACGCTTTCTCCTTTTGGCTATGTTGATTTGACATAGCTAGGATTTGCGCTGTATTGCATCAGAAAAAAAACAAGTTTTATAGATCCAGTTCAAACACATGCTTCCAGTAGAAACTCGCTCATTTCCCCCACCATTCTGAATGTATTTGGCAATCATCTCTATAGTGGCGTCATGGGCGTCGCGAGGGGGGGGGGGGGGCAAGGGGGGGGGGGGCGCTTCCCCCCCCCCCAACAAGTAAAAAAAATATATATAAAAGGAGGAAAAAAAGACAAAAGAAAAGAAAAAGAGGCGCGAAGTCATATTGTTGTAAATTTAATGGGTTTGGGGGGGGGGAATGTCCCTGCCCACCTTCGAAAAAAATGACCAATCGGGAAAAGGCTGGAAAATATAGGGATTTTTTTTGGGGGGGAATGTGCTTTGCCCCCCCCCCCCCGAAAAAAATCCTGGCGACGCCCATGAGTGGCGTCAAAAAATGAACCAATGTTTCAGTAATTTCAGACAATAAGATTCAAAATCGAGGGTCGTGCGCATGTTCTGTATTTTTTTTCTGTTTATCTTGTGCTCTGATGCGTTGATGGGGGGCTTTTCGTATGTACGCTGACTGAATCCTGGAACAATAGGACGACAGCACAGACTCAATCATTCCATGAAGAGCTAGGGCGACAGAGAGTTGAGTCAAGGCGAGAGATCTTTAAGCCGAATTGAAAGGCTGAGGGGACAGAGTACAAACACGACCTGATGAGGCGAGACATCATCTACTGACACAAACGGACTGCCATATTAGCCTCACACTACGGCGCCGAGCCCGTTCGGGTGAAAATTAGCTAGTAATGAACACCGAATGCTTGAACAGGGAGCAAGAGCACCACAATGACACGACGGGTCGGGACAGCAGGACAAGGCCGGGGGAAAACTGAGCACGGATGCGGGGTGATGAGACGAGAGCGTGGCCCGGCCTGTTAATTTGCCTGTCGTCCCCTCGTTCGCTTTCAATCTGCGGACATGTTTGCTGAAATTACCCGGGCGACTTCAGGCCCGCGAGAGGGATTAGGGGCGGACATCAGAAGGCGCTCACTACTGCCAGAAATCACATTTTGTATTTAAGAAGGTCAAGAAGATAACCCGATCAGTGAGGACAGCCAGGATAAATAAACAGAACGGATGGAGTAACGGGGAAAGTCTGTGCATGAATGAAGCCTTGCTGATTAAATATTATGGCAATATTTGAATAAGAATGCAGACGCAAAGAGAAAATCCGCTTTTATTCCATCTGCTGAGCTTATTTCGGTCAAGCATGCATGAATAGCGAATTGAGTCATCTTCACTGGAGATAAACACACATGTTTTTTTAATGGCAAATAAACGCGGTTAAACAATTTCTTTGTTAATAATAGGCCTAACAAAACATTCTGTTAACCCACTATAAACTCAAACTTTGATATTTTAGGCCTAGTAAAACAAATAAACCAGTTTCTCGTCCTTTTGCAATATTTTTTGTATTTTTCATGTGTTTCCAGCAAACTTGTAGCTATGTGTGCAAGTTCAAAATCCGGTAGAAAGGGTGACGGCTCCTTTTGAAAAAAGTATCAGCAAAAGAGTCCATAATATGGAAAAATCCACTCGCTATCTTTGAAAATCCGCCGTCTTGGGGAAGAATAAAAAAAAGTCCGGATGAGAAACTATTTTTGTTTACTTGGCCTAATATTTCTGAAGCATTTCGTTTTTGAAAATCGCTGCACGTAAGCAATACTATTCATAGTACCTTGTCATATTGTCATAATAACATACAAATGAATTCTAAGTTGCGAAGACGTGATCGTTATGTTTTCTTTAAAAAGCATCCCCCAACCAAAATGGCCTACTCGGCCAGCGAGGATTTTGGTGACCCGTAAGAACCCTCCTAGGAAGATCATTTACCTTCACTTTTCATCGAAAGCGAATTGCAATATTCATTTCCTTACTAATAAGAGAAAGAGGTAGAAGTGATTTACCCGGCTAGGTTTCAAATTAATCAGCCATTTGAATTTGTCCACGTCTCGGGTTTCCAATTCGTTTCTGCATTCATTAACATTGATTCATCATTGGAACTGCAAACGACCCGGCTTAATGCATTCGTGGCTAAAACTAGCGGAACTTAAGCTTTAATCTGCAGTAAGTTAGCTTCTTTCAGCTACGAAGGAGTGCCTAGCGGTACAAGAAAATAAATGACAATTTGTTCTAATGCGAGACTAATCCTGTTGACGATGGAAAAATAAGTAAGACATTTGTATTTGAATTTCTTACAAGAAATTCTGAATTTCTGACAAATGTATTTTTACGGTAGGCCTATATGCACATCCATTGGTAAAGTTCGCGGCTCTGCATGTAGACCCATACTTTTGGATTGATTTCTGTAGAATCCGCACATACAGTCATGTTTATTGCGCACGCGCAACAAATTGTGTTTGTAAAAAACAAGACTAAGGTTTTCATTTATAATGTCCATGTTCAAAGACTGAAGTTGATGTAGTACATAATAATGAGACAATGTGTGGCGGTCCTTGCTATATATTCTTACTCGGTCAACTTTCAACGAGTTATATGGTGGTTTGTTACACAACCAGTATTCTCCCGCCAAGAAAGTCCAGATCAACGGCTCGATATCAACAATGGATGTCAAATCCCACAGCGGGTGTGACGGCCCACCCATCTGGTGCGACTGAACGCTGACAAAGTAGTCCCTGAACATTCTATCTTAGCAGTTATCCGATACACACGTGCTAACGTTAAGAAAGGCGAGTATTTTTCAGCTTCTCTTTCAGTGACAGTTCTCCAGTCAGGCATTATAAAGCCACTTGAAGACGGACACATCGACGGCCATTTCGTGAAAATTCAAGGTATCCGCAGCCACAGCAACAAGTGACGCAATTCAAGCAACACTCACGTCCCGGGATCGTGATACTTCACACGTGAAAAAAACATGCTCCTCGAGCTCATTGTTTAAGTTTACGGAAACCTCCTCATGAAAATGTACGAAAGAGTCGTTGAGTCCGGATGAAGTATGACTCTTGGGACAACAACTTTGTTACGCAGCAAAATCACGAATTCGGATCCAAGACGTCAGCTATTCATTATTTCCACCGACCACGATCTGTATAAATCATTCTGAGTCCTGCTCACTACCACCACCGCCGAACAAGGGCAGTCTAGTTCTTCAGACAATTTCACAGTTATTTCGAGCGTCCTTAATCCTCCTGAAATCCGAAGGACTGTCATTTAAATCCCCCCGCTTGTACTTTTTATAAGCCCAAACCCCCAAAAGGCCAAACAAGTTTCAGGGAGAAATACATAAGGGTGAGTCCACGTGTCCAATGATTGGGCCGATCTTTAAGTGCAACGTTCAACCACAGATAACAGTTTGCACAAAAAAATATCATGCAACTTTCGAGACATGTTTATAGTGATTCTGATTATGGTGTCGATATCTACTTAATACTATTCTCTGAATACTTTCTTATACTCTTACACTCTATAAATTATTGTTTAATAATAATTGGTTAAGACGGTGATCAAGAGGTATATACTTGCTACTTCCAGAATGTGTAATTTACTTCGTCTTAGAACCATCAAATGATAGGGTGACCCAAAAGCAACTTGGAAAAATGCCCCCATTGTTTGAAATCACCTTTTCTGGTCCGCATACGCGAATACGTCGGTCTTTTCACTCGAAACCACCATGTTTGTTTTTGATGTTACAATTGCTCACACAATAATGTTGGTATTTTTTTTCTAAATTTCATTCATGAATTAGTTATCAGATGTACATGGCGCCCGATTTTCGTACACAGAACAAGAGATTCGTGGAGGACTCACCAGTTGTTGGAAAGGCGGTTGTTCGATATCGCTTTGCAGCGCAAAGTCACTCAGGGCCTTCCATGGTGGCTGGTAGCTCTGTACTTCAACCTGGTTACCCTGCATCTGTGAATCGTGCCTGACAGGACTTGAGGCAACCATTGGTACACCGTTGAAATTCTGAACCCTCCGACTGGGATCCTGTTAGGGATAAGGAAGGAGGGTTGATCAAGTGGGAAAAGAACCAAATTAAGCATTATAAGGTGAAGTCAAACTCAGGTTTACTTACGAAAACTGAAAGCATTATACCAGTCATATCGCACGTGATGCAGGATTTATAATTGCTAGCGACAGGGAATATTTTTTTTTTTTTGGGGGGGGGGGGGGGGAGGAGGGGCCAGGGACTAGCCTGCTTCTACACTGTGTTTGCATGTCATTAACACCACACGTAATCTACACGTACAAATTATCAGGGTAACTAGGCATAGGTCTGTGATCAGCACCAACAAGTTGACTTTGTTAACTTAAAGGGAACTTTAGCATAAGGTCGGCTCAGAATGAGCAGGAGAAGAGGAGAAACCGACAAAGTCGTGACGGCGCATGGGCCATGCGCGGCACTGTGGGACAAAATACCGAATGAATCTTGCGATTCGTATCTCGAATCCAAATTCTTTTTAGATTTCTGTACATTTCCCGTAATTGTGTCGTACAGTGGAATACAATGGGGGTAGTCTCATCACAAGATCTCGTATTGTGACAAATTGATTGACCAAAACCAAATCAGCACTAAGGTAAGTAGGTGCACGCCATACGTTATTCAAGAAAGAATTAGACTGTGTTCTGGTCGTGCAGCAATTAGGCCTATTTATACTGAGTTGGAACACACCGGCCAAACGTAATTGAATTTGAACCCTGCTACAATCTAATATTAGATCAAATTAATTTGGAACTGCGTTCCACGACTACAACGAATAATTCAGTGTTAGGAATGCACTCATTCGTTTAAAAAAGTGCATCGCCATTTCAACCCGGGTAGACCTTCCTGCACCGGATATTATACGTCGTTTAAAATTTTTAGAAAAGAGCAAATGCACTTTATCGGAGCTGTTGTCCACCACAGAAATTGTCCGATAAACAGTCAGATTCTCTCAGTTTTCGGTGACGATTTTAATCACGGCTCGACCTTGAACACCGGCTTAGCTTCCGAGATGACGTTAATTTTCTGATTTTTGCTGGAGGCCCTTGGGGGGTTTGCTTGGATAGTTGTATATAGCGCGTGTAATGTTAAGCAGAGGTTATGGAAATCAGACTGGGGGACGGCACAGGGAGCGATGGTAAGTTGGGGCTTGGCCTGGAGTTAGCCTTGCATATGAGCCCGGCAGAGATTCCTCGCTTCTGACACAAAGACTCCGACCTTCATGGGATTACAGCGGCGAAGAGCCTGACTGCGCAGCCAGCTAATGAAACAAGCTGTCAGTCGCTGCGGTGCATTCGATTTGCCGCACCACTGACGCGCGAAAATGAAGAGCTACGAGCGACAGGACACATGCCAGCGTCTAGCGGTGAGTTCGGGCCGAACACAGGCACGCTTGCACCGCTGGACAAAGGGTCCTCGCTCGTGCTAGCTCACGGTAATCATTGCGGAACATGGTCATGGCCAAGCTCGACACTAGAATAATTACACTTCGTGTTTGATTCTTATGTTTTGAGGAAGGGAAATCAAGTGCGGCTAAAATGAACGAATGAAGATTATGATTGGAAAATTGGAAGGGATGCATAAAAAAATTGTGAATTGACAGAAAAATATTTAAATGTCACGGGAGGGCATGCATACAATGTTCGCTTGAAAACACATCTTGCCAACTAAATCTAAAGTACAGTGTAACGCAATCGCGCATAATGTGTATTTTCAAGACTGTCCTTAGGATAAAATACGAGGTATTGGTAGGTTCGGTGAAAGTGTAAGAAGCATCCATTAAAAAATGCCAACACCATACACGTCAAAGTCATTAATGGCTTCACGGTAAAAAAAATAAATAAACAAATGAAAGCAAAATTACGCGTGTAACTTTCATGTAGGCCTATGTATTTCAACAACAACAACAACAACAAAATATGATCCATTTTAAGCGTACAAACGTGGGTGTAATATGAATAACTCTCATTCTGATTATTACTTAAAAATCAAAGAATATTGTGCAAGAAAGCAACGATGTTTGATTAACAAAAAGATGATCTTATCTGAAATTCTTAATACAATGTAGTTGAAACTGAATGATCAAACCACTCGTTTAAGTAAACCGAAAATCTACCCAAACAATGACGGCATACGGCATTGACAAAAACAAAATTGGGTGTGGGTTCCTTAAACAAAGGTCTTCCCCACACGTGTATGTAAGGCTGATCTTGTTATACAACTGAGGACTTGGGACAATGGAGGTTTTGCGACAACAGTAAACCCAAGGACCTAAGCCAAGTCCTCGGGAGGTTTTCGTGTACAAACCTTATGGGAGATGTTGAGAACAAAGTTGTGTGTGTGTATGGGGGGAGGGGGGTCACCACGTGACAGAGTGGAACGAGCTCTCGTGCAAAGACGGTAGCGGCGCGCGAGCGAATTCACGCATATTAAGAGCCATGATGGATGGCATTCGCAGAATTAATCAGACGCGATGAAGGAGACGAATCAGGAATAGTGGCTAAAGGAAGACGTTATACACACACATCTGGCATGGTCGTCAGTCTTTGAATACGGACAAAACATATGCACACTCCACAAGTGTTTCTGTCCTCCAATCACGGTGTATTTCGTACATTTTCGGAACTTTGTCCGCTTTTAATTTCGTGTAACTGTGTTTTTAAGATTCAAGGCTTTTGCGGCCAATCCTATTCAGAACAGATTATTTGTTTAATATTTATAACAGGAAAGGGAGGAGGACCTCAGATCTCACCCAGATAGTTTCGGCGTTACTTACATGACACAAGAGCAGGTAAGATGTTTAAAACCCAATATTCCAAGATACCACGGACTGACTTCCCGCCTCCCATGTGTACCCGACACGCCCCATAGGAAGTGTTCTCTACCTCTTGGGAAAAAAAGCACGCCGAAGGGTTGGACGTTTTTCTGTTGTCAGAGATGACAGGCCGTTGTTGGTTCAGGGTGTAAGGCGACCCATACGCAGTTACAGTAGTGCAATAGGGCGACCGGTAACTATGTACTCAGGACACTCTAGGACCAACGGCTCCGCAAGCAAGGCAAACAAACACGGACGAGGGAGGATGTTCACACATGGAGAAATTCCAGGGATGGGGAAGAAGGAGGAAAATATAGTCGGAGGCACGAGGCCCTGTCATTAGAAATCGATTGGCGTTTCCTTCCTTAGTGATCGGGTAACGTCTCGTACCGTACGGGGTGTCCCATAGACCTACCCACGCCGTGCGAGACATACAGCTCCAAGTCGGTGAAACAGCACTCTATGCCGCCGCTGCTGGCGCTAAGACAAGTTCGTATACGCGCAGTAAGAAAAGTGCAGTAGTAAAGACGATGCATTTGCGTATAGACGATGGAGATGAAGCCCTTTCCACGAGACTGTTTAAAGGCGTATACGATCATCTGCAAAACTTTCAAAACAAAATACAAAATCTAACGAAATATCATACTTGATTGTAAGTTAATACATGTAAAGGATCAAACATCCTGTGAAACTGTTGCGCCCATAGTAGGCTATGCTATCATTTTCAAGAAGAGAGGAATAATTCATCATGTACCGTATTAACATTCTTCTTTGGATTTCGAGTGGTGTTATTATTATTAAGGGCAAAACCTAATATCGATTTGGTGTTACTATTGGAAACGAACAAAATGCATGAATAGCATATGATTCTCTATGCATTTAAGAATGGTTTCCATTTGAAAGCTTTGTTTTGGAGATCGAGCATGAACCGAGAGTATTGACCCGAAGATATGCTCACGATTCTTCACAGTAAATTCGGCAACCCTTTCGAAGATTTTCGCGTTTCCTATAGCGGTTGCAATTGTGTGTATGCACAATACAAACGTTAGCCGTTCGAGCGATGTGACCCAAGAGTATCGGCGCAAGCAACATTTTCCGCCACTTGGGAGTGTCAAGGGTAACACGCTGGATGGAATGCAACCCTAGTTTACAGAGTCACCCTCAATCATTACAGCATAATTCTGTACCATCATATTGTCTCCTTCATTCTGCTTTTTTTTCTTCATGAAATGGGCCAGCGATTGGTAATCAATGGTTGGGCGACGAAGCCCCCGACGTGGGTGCGTGTGTGTTGTGTCATTATTGCTGGAGTGAATGAAGTACGTGTTTGGATTGCGGGTTGAGGGATCATATCTGATTCTCAGGCATCGATTGCTCCCGATTGCTTGGCATACTGTGCATTACATAGCGGTTACCAAGTCAGCTGACACAGCAAAAAAACGTGGTGTTCCCCAGGAACTCACTTGCTAGTAAACGCAATCTGGTCAGCGTATACCGATGCCATGGGATTGATGTGGTGAAGATGGAAAGAGCGGGACGAGCGTAGCTTCGTAGGGGACAATGCCAATGTGTCATCGGTAGAGCAAGTGTGCGAGCAATGGTGTGATTACCGTTTATACCGCGGATGTGTGCTCGGTAAGTTAGCCTTGCTATAAGCCCATGGCCATGATGTAACACCACAGGTTTCAATCAAGGCGGACTACGTTATCCAGCAAAACTTTGCTATCGATTCGAGAAACCAGACTGACCGAGATACGACAGCTTACGACAGTCCACGCTCCTTTAATTACTGACGTCCAAGCATGGTCCAAGATAATTAATTCTGAACACAAAAAATCGATTCTATCGGGTTGTTATGTATGCATTGTTTCCGGAGGTAGAACCCGTAAAAACTCCTACCTCCATGGTTGAATACAATGTCTGCACTTTGTTGACCAATTCTGGAATAAAGATCTCAAACAATCCCATGTTTGTCACTACATAACCATGCTTTGCATTTAGGCATTTTCCGGTGTTTTCATGAATTACGTGTAACTTTCATGAAATATTTAATTTGTTACCCGAAGGTACTGCGTTTTTTTGTGTAAGCTACTTTGTGAAACACTTTGTGGGGCTAAAAAGTATTCAACTTCGGAGCGCAAATGCTTGCTTACGCCGCACTAACTAGGGCTGTCTATTTTCGAATAATTTAGATTCGATTATAAGAAACTGCACTTCACCGAATATTGGAATATTCGAAACTTGCCGATCAAGTTTTACACACGCCAGCTGCAGCTGCCTTCCTTGCTTGTAAAATGTTGCATGCAAAGCGCGCCGGTTAAAGTTTGCATGGGGCGATGGATATTGTGGGCCACTAGCGGAGTGTTTTGTAGTAGGTACTGTATAACTATCAAGGGACTTTACCCAGCTAAAAGAATGGGACCAATAAATATCCGTCGACAAAAAAAATTACCGTCGACAAAAAAGTGGCATCTGACAAAAAAACCGCAACTTTACGATTAAAGTAACATCACAGTCGTGTGTGCACGTGCATATTTTGTTTTCTTTTCGAATATTCAAACCGGCAACAAGCTATTCGAATATTCGGTTGATGGTCGAATATTCGAATATTCGATATACTCGGGACAGCCCTAATTGGAACCGACCCTTATTATGCTTGTTTCAAGTAACAGAATGACAAAAAATATCTAAAAATGAAATTCTTTACATTATGTCTTGCAGGCCCATCAGGAAGTCATGTAGTTATCTCATCGAGTTATTGTATTCTTTAACATTGTACTCAGCATTGGCAGAGCTGCGCACGTACCGTACTCAGTGCCCACGCGTTATACTGCAAGAGGCGTTTAATACCAAGGGAGTTCCTGTCCACATGCATTATGTTCATCACATCGTACTACTTGCCTGGTGGTTGAGTGCGAGGTTGACAAGGGGATGTTGCGTTGTGACTGACTAATCAAGTCGTCCCCAGGGGTATGGAATTATTTCATTAAGATATGAAAGGCGAAAAACCTCTAAGTACTCAAGCCTTTAAGCACCGAATCAAAGTGACAGGGGTGATGTACTTTTAACTTGGGATAATTCTGCCTTGCTTTGTTCTCGCTCTGATTCTTGCGAACACAGATGGGCTTGAAAGACAAGTTCTTACGAAGACATTTGACGAATAAGAAAATCAGCACAACTCCTTCAAAGTTAACCTTTTTGTTTAATTTTTACAGAATTCTAATACATAATGACTTATAATTGCATCAAAACATAGCTGTGGCTCTTGGAATTCTTGAAACCAATACTGCAGGGGTAGACCTAAAATGTGCTTGTACTTTACTTTACCGCCCCTTTCTTACTCAAGTTATCACACATGAACCTCATATAATCGACCGTAACAGACCCGGTCCTTGCAAGTTTGCCAAATATGATTAAAGATTATTAAACAAAAACCCACTGTGGTCATTAGAAATGTGTGCGTAATTTATGTGAGGTTTTGACATTTTGTGGAGATCCTGAAAACAGTTGCCTACTGCAGATTGCTAAACGTGCGATTAATTATTGTGTCATTTAATGTAGGAATTATGATTATTTAAAAAGTCACAGTGTCACTAATGGGTAGGGCTGATGCAAGGCGGGGATCTTGTCTGCGTTTTTGAAGAAATGATATGGACTAGTCTGGCCCCGGGAATTAGCTCAGCCTAATAACAGGTTAATCACATGGGAGCGCTAATGCACGCAGACTTGGAGCGCGGCCACGGTGAGCATGGTCAATTAGCAGCACGCCGGCGGCCAGACACTATCGAGTAGAGATCAACGCAAGAGATCCGTATTATTTTGTGTGGTCGTAATAATCGCAATGACGCTCGCGACTTTCTCAAACGGATCAGGTTTTTCTTGTATGTAGAAATACACGAATATGGCAACATCTGCTGTTGGTGAGTAGCCGAAGACAGTTGATCGAATTCCCTTCTATTTCATACCATTTTTTTCTCTTTCTTTTATGTTTACATTTCTTTCTTGAGGGGGGGGGGTATAAACATTTGTAGAGAAAATATGAATATAGCAATTTACAAAAAGGGAAGTGAACGTCTTTTCATGGCATCAAAAACAGCCTCTCAAAGTAAAATTCTGTAAAGACATCACTGGTGGTTATTATGATGCGCAATACCTAGAGCTATCACTCGTCGCGTAACGAGGCTCTAGCATTGGAAAGAGGCGTAAAGGGAATGCTGCAAGCCAAGCGCTCACACTCCATAGCAAACTGCCCCACTGGGACCCGCTATCCCACCTCGTAAATTCCTCTTCGCGTCGTTATACTCTCGGATTTCTTGGTCGTGGGGACCAAAATAAAACGAAGCAAAACAAAACAACATAAACCACGGCTGCACTACACAACCACGTATTAGCGTGAGGACCACTATATGGAATGGTAAGAAATTTGACAATGGAACATTACATCTCATGTGCGTTTTAAATTGTTCTATACTTTTCCAATTTGTCTTAACACATCTATGCTTACATTATCTAAAATCGCTGAACAGCATGAGATGCCGCACAGAGACGTACACCCATGCACAGATCTAAATAATAATAATAATAATATTGTGTGTATATGAAGTTAAAGTGGTTTGATATTTTATTAATGGCAAGACAGTATATCCTCGCTAATCAGTATTTTAGCCGGGGGCTATATGGCAAAGGGTCAACCAGGCCTAATGCCACTAATACTGTAGCAGGTCTAAGTACAATGAAATATTCACAAAGCAGCTTATCAAACAACAATAAGGTCGACCATCTTCAATGAATTTTACAGTTGGTTCCCATGTCAACCGCAATAAGCCGGAGCAGAGAAATAAATGACCTTGTCCTCACAGACAATACAGAAATTCACATATCTGTCATTGCTTCGAAAAGGTGACGTACCAATGTTAGGAGAATTAATGCAAGTACATGTAGTTTGCGCCATGCAACATGCACTGCATGGAGCACGGCTCCGCACCAGAATCCAACGGCTCTCTTTATATGGGTCGCCAGGGTCGGTTGAAATAAACGCAAGGCACAGCCCACCGACCTTTTTTTACAAATCTAGATGCGGATTTATTAACGTTGCCTGTACCCACTGAAGTGGTTAATTGACATATGTATACCGAAGCTTTTAATTGGAATTGACCAGCTAAAGCAACGCGTAAAGTGCCGTTTGAATACAATAATGGGCGGCACATTAAATTAAAAGCGTCGGCATACGGCGCTTCACTAGACTGGTGTCTCAATAATGCACTTTTTATATGAGTTTTTATTATTTAGTAAATGGATTCATTGACTTATGGTTGCAATTCTTAAACTCCTGAGTGTGAAATTCGTTTGTTCTGTTGCAGGCCAGTCGAGGGCATATGATGTTGGCCACTCTAAGTTACAGGGAATAACCACTGGCATTCAGTCTTATAACCTGGTAAACCTGTACCTTTTATCGGATAAACAGCTACACTAAATTCAAAATAGCATATAACAAACATTTCAATCGGAAAAAAATCTTAATTTTCACTCTTTTAAAATCGTATACAGCCTATAATATACACTGACGGAATATGCATTTACGCACAGTCGGTACGGAGTCGATGTTTTTCTTTCGCGGGGCGATTTTGGGGGACGCATCGCGGCGGCTTCAAACGCCGCATCTTCGGTGAAGAGCCTAGGGATGTGAACGTCGTCTAAACTTAGCCTAATCGATTCACACAGTGAAATCATCCCCTGATCTACTCTAAAGGCATTCTATAAACACGTGCCGAGACGCGTCATCAGCGTGGTTTTCATCGTTAACGAAGACCTGATTAACATTGTTCTGCCTGGCTCTCAATAATTGATTGATCTTTAAAGAAAACAGTCTGGTTCCAACCTGTGTGCGAATACATCGTTCTAGTACACGGTAAATCATGAACAGCACAAACAGATTTTATAGGAAATGATGATCATCATCTTTTTAATTGCAGCTTTCGTTTCCCCCATATGACAATGACGGCATTTTTATTAACATCTTCTTTAAACGACAATTGGAAGAAAACACTTAATGGCTGTTTAAGTATATTCCGAGTTCTAAAATAAATTTTGTTTTTGTCTGATGTCTGACTAATAATTTCACCACAATGGATCTCTGGCATCACCACGGGGCGCATGCACTTCCTTCACTTACTATGTACATGTATAATATATCATATATAATAAATGATTTTTTTGCATCTCCAACAATCCCTCAAAATTGTTGTCATCGATGATAACACCACACGCAATTAAAACAATATGACTTTTATATATTGCTTTTATTCACGATTAGCCCCACCTGAATGTCACTGACTCCAAAAGCAAGATTACCTTGCGCACATTTTAACAAAAGGAGTAATTCAGTCCGCTTTGGTGCAATGAGTTTCCAAAGTTTTATCGATTATTAAGAGGCGAACCTTGTGCAGCACAGTTTTTTCTGCTCGTTAATTTTCCAGTACGGCAAACATTGTCTATCCCTCCAAAGGGAATTATTTCTGGATCCGTCCCTGCACAAGGCCATCTTTCAAAATGAAGTGTGTGCCGAGCCAACGCCAGTGTCAATTTCAAGCGCGAAGACAACACATGGCAAATCAAACTCGCTCAATTATTCAGAAGGATTTTCCCTCCGTTTTTCCCCCGTCTTTCTCCCCATGTGATAATGTCATTATCGTCTGCCCCAGTTCTATTCGTTCTGGGCATCCAATTATTTTTTCCCCTCTCTCCCTCTCGTAGATTTTTTACGGCAATTGTTATTCCATTGATATTTATGTTTGATTTTTTTTTACTTGGGAGGGGGGGGGGGTGTCTCCTTGACACGATAGTCGGCGTGTTCGCCTCTCAGTGTTTCGGCCGTATATCGAGTTATTACGGTGGGTATATAATTGTGTCATTTGTTGACTCAGTGAGTGGGCATATACATGGCAATCAATTGCTTTCTGCGGAGCGATTGGTTTGGTGTATGAAAGTGATATCTTCTACTTCATATCGGTGAGATGGGGGGCGCGCTCAGGGCAGGCCATGCAGACTGATATACATGTCGTACACTTAGTGGAACATGACTTCTGTCGACAAAACCTATATCCTACGTTAGAAGTTTATATGCACTGTTGTCTCCATGATAAAGAGCAAAACTAGAATACATTTAGAAAGCTCCATGCACTCCGTAGTCGGAATTGTTGGAAGTGTAAAAAGGACACAGCATAATACAATCACAAGAGGTTGCTAGAGCTTTTCAATCGTTAGAAGACGTTTCAATCGCTGTTTAGATAAACTCATCATTAAGTAATCTACTATCAGTTTTCGATAGGCAGAGTGGAACGAACATCCGAAAATCTCAGGACTAACGCCAAAAATGACGTGATTCATTAATATTCATAGAAGAATGGAAGAATAGAAGAATACAGTTACGACCAAGGAAATGTCTGGAGGGGGGAAAGAGAAGATTTGACGCTTGCAAACACACTAAGCGGTGAATAAAAGGAGAAGGCAATAAGTACAGGAAAACAGTAGTTACAGACTTACAGTGAAGTGGAAAACATCGATTGTTTAAAAAGAAAAAGACAACTATATAGAACGTAGTCAAACATTTACAAACTGTCAAAAAGAAAACGATATATAAGCTACGTGGACAGAAAAATATACAATGACCAAAATGGTAAAAAAAAAAAAAAAGCGCAGAGGACTGATTTGCTATTTGCTAAATTATGCAACGCACTGTTTTGCACTGTACGTCTACAATCCGTCTGATATGGTTTCCATATTACGAGCAATGAGGGTGACTTAATACGGCCGGAGTGATCTCATTTTGGCTAGACTCGTGTAATACGAGTCAACATGGCTCCCATCAGAAAGACGTCAGCAAGACGTGTATCTGAAACAATTTCACCCAATCGCTATTTGTTTTCGGGTTCAGCGATACAAAAGCAAACATTTAAAAACAAAATGGTTGAGTACATTATGAGACATAGTTGGCAATGAGAAATATCGTTGGCAATACACGTTGACTAAAAGAACATCAAATCAGTAATTACTTTAAACAGTTTCTGAGCAGGATAACTTGCTGCAACAACCCAACATGTAAAAAAGTCTCAAGACTTGTTTTGTGGGTGTGGTTTGCTCTCTCTCTCTGATGTGCTCGGGGTAATTATTTATTTGTCATATCTAGTCTACAACACACATGAGGTATAGGCATATGCATGTATATTCGCGATCCACGGAACGGGGACGAGTTTTGAAACTTTTTTTCAAACAACAGCAACAACATCAAAATGACACAAGCCTTTCTTATTTAGTTACGGTTAAAGATGCAAGCACGGTGTACATGCAGACTTTGCAGAGATGATAGGAATGACCGTCATGACATCTTAGTCGAGATGATAGGGAAGTAGGTTCATAGACAAAGGGACAGTATTCCAATACCTACAGACCTTCAACTTGTGCTGCATGTCTTACCTTATTGGCGTTCTGCTCAGCCATCTGCTTCATGAGTACGCTTCGCTTCTTGTCCTTACATCGCTTGTTCTGGAACCACACCCGGATGACCCGTGGGCTAAGTGACGTCATCTCTACCAACTGTTCCTTCATGAGTGCGTCAGGTCGCGGATTGGCCGCGTAGCAAGTCCGTAAGGTGTGCAGTTGTTTCTCGTTGAGCACGGTTCGCACGCGGGTAGGCTTCTCTTGCTTTTGTGAATGGGAGCGCACGGTCCGGTTTGGCATCGGTTCCGAGTGGCTCTGTCGCCCCGTTGGAGATGGTATAAGAAGGTCATCGTCTGCAACAAGACGGAAGAACATCAATCCAGACGTTGGATTTATAAGACCCATTTAATTGCAGAATAATCTAATTTGAATTAATCTCATATCGTCAAGAGGACAAATAAGGTTTAAAAAGTTTTAACATAATATAAGGCGCTTCGCGGTAGGCCAAGTTTGCACGTGAACTCATGGACCTCTGCGTTTTTTTAATAGTGGACTGAAATAAAGAGACATCATGGAGTGGCTTGACCTTTACGAACTTACCCTCACTCTTACACAATACCTAAAACCTAACATCTAAACAACAGTGGTCGCTCTAATGTCACAACTCACAAGTCACATGAAATCTACATGGTATTGCTTGCCTCAATAATTGATCATCACAGAAACGATCTCGCCATCCACTGACATGAACTATCCGTTAATCTGAAGCCAGGCGCATTCAATATTAAATTCGAATTGATTTTCGTCTTAATACAATGGGCGGTAGGACATGAAGTATCACCTTTGGCGACTATTTGATTTGCCTGAGTGACGTCTATATGTTTTGTTTCATCACTGCGACATCTCTTCCCTTGTACAAAGAGGAAGTCTTTTTTTCCCTCCCTTATCCCCCACCTTCTCAGTCCGTAGGGACTTGTTCTACCATGCGTTCGACGAAGCCAATCAGGGGGAAAATGTTGGCTCAGTCGCGGCGACGCGAGCAGGCCAGCGATGCGTGACGGCCACCGAGGAGAGGACTCTTGGGATAAAGGCGAGATGATCACCCATCAGACTCCTCCCGATGCACAATGAATTATGAATCTGACTACATCGGCCTTAGGGTTTCAAGATTGTTCAATATTTCAAAGGAAATTGGAAGCGGGAACACAAACAAGCGTCTCCTGTGAATTTTTGATGAAACACACGGAGAGGACAGAGTTAATCGCGGTGTGTGAACAGATGACGAGGTACTAGGTATCTCTAATAAGCTGTTTGAATTATGTCTGACTCAATTCTTACGGCGAGTTGTGCCATAATTATCGGAGAGGGTCTTACGTCAAGTGTCTTTTGCCGTGGCGACAGGCATTTTCTATAATATCTTCCTTTTCACAACCAGTGACTGTCTGTTGGACAAAAAATGGCAGAGATAAAACATGTGATTTGTAGGTTTCAAATGGAGATCAACATCATTACAAAATGATAAGCTCCACATAAATACAAAGGTGGAATCATGACCTTCAAAATCGGGGTTAACTTAAAGGGCATTTAATATTAACAAGACCCATTTGTCTCAATTTTAAGGACATTCATATTCAATTTCAGATGCACAAGACTGATCAGAGCCTTCATGTTTTGAGCACGAGGTTATTCCATGTCGTGACACACGAACCCAGACACGCCGGCGAGTCCATGCGCGTCAAGAACCAATTGAGAACGGCCTGATTGGGAATAAAGTCCACCGCCCCACTGCTCATGATCACCAATTAGGCCCTCAGTGTCAGTTAATTGAAGGATGATACTACAATAACAACCTTTCGATGATGAGGTATCTCGCGACCCCTGATCGGGGAATAATGATGAGAGGGAATATCCCGATCGGGGTCGGGCGCAAGCCTCTTCTCGGGGGCATTATGATGAGAATAGAGGTGATCATTCAGGACGGTGAACGGTTCATGATCTACATATGTCTTAGCAGAATAATACAGGTCGAAAAGAATGCAGTGCACTTTACATTAACAATATAATCATCGTTTCATAAGCAAATCTTACATGTCAGGAACAGTTTTGAATGTTTGGAACAGTTAAAGGCATAGCATATTTGGTTGTTCTCTTCTCATTATATACGTTCTCTGTATCGATCATCCCAGGTATGACAATGACGCGATAGATGGTTGATGCCACACAACGCAATCCACGACTATTCCTCGTTCACCACGCGGCATCTCCACTGCGCTGTCTACACCATATACACGATGAGAGCCGTGGGAAAAACAACCTGCCAAACTGGACAAGCAATAGAAGAGGCTGGTGTCTAGACCACTCGTCGTGATTAAAGGGACGCCTAGACCAACGTCCCGAGCCAGACTGAGCAAGTAAACATGTGAGAGGGAGTCCTCAGAGCATCACAATCTGGGTTGGGCCAAGTCTCCCACAAGTACATGTTTCTCTCCATCGCTGGTGTAGTCTGCTCGTGGAGTCATGAAGTGGTTCCATGTCTATACACTCAAGAGCCATGTAAACTTTTCCTCTGACCATTCGATACAAAAAGTACAAGAATTCTATTGGCATTATCATTCGGCCGGGAAGGTATGTAGGCTTATAAGCCTAGTCTACTACCTACGCGACAGTCGTGCTGCACAAGAGGACAGCACAACAGATGATAAACGCACAAATAGCGCGCTGAGGTCGCAACCAGATCCATCATGCACGCGCAACCTTTGTTTTGCTCTGTCCTTTGTTATTACCCCCCCCCCTTGTTTTCTCTCGAAAGGAAAGGGGAGATCGCAGATGGTGTCCTGATTTGCCACCCGGTCCTTTCAAAGTTAACTGATACAAGTTTACATTAGGTTAAACACAACAACAGAAAATCGTCCTTGTTCTTATCACATTCTGGAGAAAAAAAGATTAATGGCGCTATGGTACTGGTCCTATAGACATCACCGGTGTTAAATTTACATCGCAGCTTTGGTTGAATAGCCTCAGATTATAAAGATCACAAAATATCGTTTCACTTCAACTAATAACACACCGACATTATGGACAGAACATAAGACATAGTCCGAATTGATTAACGTCGGCATGTTAATGCCACTGAGCGATGCGCAGACAAGGCACTGTGATATGTCTCTCCATGTATTTTTGTTCAAATTAGCACAAGTGCATGACTGGAAATTCAGACACACATATATATATGATATGTGAGTTATCATCAAGCGGTATCGGTATAATATGATTAAAGCGACATCGTTGAATTATAATTGGCCGTCTATGTCTCTTGGGACTCGGGCTGACTAGGGGCTTCATTATACCGTATGATTATACATCCCATCCCCCCATATGTTGGCCCTACCGACGTGATTGGGTCCTACCGTCCTACCGAGGGAAGGCCAAGCCCGCGAACTCACACACAAATCTCATCTTAACAACAACACTGGGGACGACTAAATTAGTCTTGGGATATTGTGTGTGCTAGAGTTTGGGGAGAGGGAGGTTGCGAGCGTGCGGTATGGTACTGATTACGCGACATATTGGCCATGGCGCCCCGGTACACGGTTGGCAATCTCACCGCCAGCTCCAACTTCTATTGAGTGGGTCACGCTACAGGCTACACAGGCCTCAGGTGGCTACGAAAGGGCAGCCGTTCCATCGATAAAAACGCAGCAGAAGAAAAGAAGAGAGGAAACCTCTCGTATGCGGAATTGGAAATTGTAGATGACCGTACCCGTGTATGTTTGATGTTGGAATAATAGTGATATTTTTGATTGGTCTGATTATTGGTGCGGACAAAGGGCTTGATAACGAAGCGAGATGCAAGCGTGGAGCGAGCAAGGGCCACGGCACGCATGCGGCTGGCCTGCGGCTTGATCACATGAACAATCACTACTGCATACATCTGTATAGGACTAACAGATACACACCAATGGGTAATGTACTCCTGAGAAATCCAACTGACTGATTGATAACAATCACAGTTGAACAGATGCTCTAAGAAAACAAGCCAAATATCATAACCATGCGCAAGACAAAGAAATTAACTGCCAACATTTATCCTACACAAAATTATACTTACAAAAATGTATAATCATTCAGGTCAAATTGCATAAACTCACAGTTTGGATATAAGAGACGTACGATTTCGGAAATTATAAAACTTAGTAAGTAGACAAGAAGGATTGTGATAACAATGTACAGTTCGGGTTTTGTGATTTTAACCCCGTTATTTCTGCAACAATCAATTTAATCGAACCGAAATATCCTGAATTCTGACAGAATTTCATTTTGCCCTCTGCGTTATCAGTAGAGCACTAGCGTAGTCGTTGTTGATTTTCTGCCGATTGCCAATACAAGGTTATAGCTTCTAAATTGGTATCGATTTGTTTCTTCGAAACCTCGTCCTTGCTACGATTGAAAATTGGTTAGCAGATAATCGCATAATTCTAAGTATCATGCAAAATATTACATGTATTTTTTTTTTATGAGACATGGCTATTCAAAAGCGCCCGCAACGTTCTACCATGGCTACAATCTTCCACGATTCTACACTTAATGACATATTCATGAAATATTAATGAAAGCACGTCTTTCAGTAAGAGATCAACACTACAATGTTTACCTAGGTAATTCAAAACTGACATTTTTTTCACGATGTGACGAAAATAGGCGAAACGATTTTGAACTTTACATGTATAGGCCTATCAACAACAGTCTATCGAATTCACCCTATAGCGTTCTAGCATTGTTCTAAACAACGCTAGAATGTTAGCTTCTTCTTTCATGAAAAATTGTAGAGCTCATGGCGAGCATTCTGTTTCAAAAAACAAACTGTAGGAATAATGATAAAAAGGTTTTAGCTAATACGGTGATAATATACCCATCGTTTGTGTTATTTAATTACACTTATTATTCCCAAGTAATAAATTAATGGCATGATTTATTGCACATCAGCCGTATACCTTTTTGTCATCAACTAACCATTCGTATATCAGATCCGGGGCAAAATTACAAACCAATTGCAATGGCAAAATGACATGTACAACTTAATGAAATGGGTGATTTCCGAACGCTTTTTCTAAAGGCACATACTTATATAATTACACACCGGACCTATCATTATTTTACACAATGACGACAACATGGGACTGAGTATGGACAACACATAAGACAAAGACTCAGAGTTTTCCAATCATATCAAATAAACACAGCGATTGTATTTGCCCCTCGGATCCAACTGTAACGAGAATGATGAGCTGTGACTATAGCCCTCGCTAACTTACCGTTCATGTAGTTTCGGTGGTTGCCATTGTTGTTGTTGTTTGGTGGGACGTTGCTGCCTACCACCACCGTACCGTCCGCTGCCCCACCGCACCCGCTCCGTTCCAGCATCTCGTGGTCAGCCTTGCAGAACAGACCGTCTTCCCGTAGCGCAAACTCATCCCCAGGGATCAGCTGGCGGCTGCAGGCCACGCAACGAAAGCACTCGATGTGATAGATTTTGTTCCTCGCCCGCATGACAAAGTCGTTCTTGTCGAAGCCCTGGCCGCACTTGGCACATTTGGTTCCGAACAACCTGTGTATTAATATTATAAACAAAATGGCTGATTACATGTAAAGATCACACGCTTTAAACTTCTGTTTTACATCCTGGAAATCACAAGAATGTAAACCAAGCATGTTAATGGATGTTCTTTTATAAGACAATGATTATAATGTTAAAATCAATCCATGCTTTGGAAAATTGCATGTACTGTAGTTAAATTGTATGAAATTAAGCCTTTACTCCTCCCAAACTAAACAACCAAGTTATGCAGGGCGATCACCTCTTCTTAACAAGGCACGGTCTGTCTTTCCAAAAATGAAGTCCTATTTTAGAGCAAGTGAAAGTGGAATGAAAGTTCACATCTCGACAAATCCAAATAGATTCAATTTCACAGCCTGTATGCGGAGTCAGAGAGTTAACCCCGCGGTGCATACTAAGGACCCCTTTTCATGGTGTACAAAATATAATATATAGTGGACAAAAATGCTTGGCAACGATTCCATGCCTTTACATAATGCGTAGGTGGCTGCCACAATCTTATTCACTGATACATGTATTGCAAAATGGATTTCATCGCCTTGAAAACACAAAGAATATCGGATAAAGGCCTCCAAACAAATCAAAACTACACGTGTTTTTAACACTGTTTGACACTTGGTTCTTTAAAAGAGTGTTTTCTTAACTTTGTGACATATTTTGTGTTCTTGAAAAACAGAGTAAAGAGGACAAAGATATGAAATTTAAGAGGGCAATGTAAAACACCAAATCCTCGACGATTCCGTATAACTTTTCATGTATAACTTTTCAATTCATAGGAATTGGGCGTGAAACTTCGAGCTCTCAGTGTTGGTGCCGTAAACAAATACAAAACTGACAAAGTTTAAAGACGCAATGTCGATGTCTTGCCCCTATAACATACATCGAAGCATGTCCCAATTTCAACGCATCGTTCATAATTCGAAGCATGCTGAAGAGGGCTCGCTCATGTAATAGAATATCGTGGGGGATTGCGAGCGTTGGATGGATTGCTAATTAATCGTAGGGATAACTCGTCACGTCCCAGGCGCGAAGTGGCTCAGTAAGTCTTTTTTTCACGTATTACAGCCGTACCCCCCATTTCATCCACCAAACTGCTACGCTTCGACAGATGTGATTAACATGCTCGGGCGATGGAATAATGTCCTTGTTTCTTCCATCTACATGCTTCGTTTGGGCCTGGCCTTTACTTGAGCGCAGCGCGTGGCCAGGCCTTCAGTATGAGCGCACCTTAAGTTTAGTATGAGGGTAAGTCAGCCCGAATTCTCTTAACAGTAATCGTCAAAAAATAACGTAAAATACATACTTAAATCGCACTTTGTGCAATTTTCATATCAAAATTCAGTACAGAAAAAAACGGATCTCGATTATGCGGCTTTTACAATATTGTCCCCATTAATTTATTAGTTGAGTGTTCCATCTAGCATCACGGGATGGACATCTAACCACTTCGCTTTTTTTCTGGACCTAAATACCACAGGTTATAGAAAACCTAATTTTTCGGTTTTAGAAATTTAGACAAACATGGCCTACGAGAACAAAACGCAACAAAATGAATTTGCAGTTTTGAATTTTGAATGGGTCATTATAAGTGATAGCCCCGCCTTACTTCTGTGACAATTTACATGAAACCAATGCACGCTATGGGATCAACATTGTTCATCATTTACGACATCGAATATACCAGTGAAAGCTCGCCTTTTGATCAAAAACAAAAGAAAATCAGTACTGCAGGTTTAAACAAGCTGATTTCACAGGCGTTGGTAGACTTTACGAGACTTATCATTGCTGACATCTCGGCTGAATGGAATTTGTTAGTTTGACGATGTTTTCCTTAGTTGGCAGCTCAACATATCGATCAGTCAACACCGCACTTCAAAGACACAGTACCCAGCACACAATTTAATCAACGAGTAAATGTGACGGAACCCCTCTAATAAAAATGTCTAAATATTTATGAACGAGACACAAATACATCTCACATAGTGTGTCTTCATTCATGACAAATTGCCGGAAATATATTGAATTCGTCAGTGCAATTGGCAAAGAGAAATCGGAAAAGAGTAATGTTGACATTTTCAAAATTCTGTTTAGAAAACCACAGTACAGATAATTATTTTTCTTGGATGTGACACATTTACGGCAGAGTATCCACTGTCCCAAAATGAAGGCAGTATCAAAACAAAATCACTTTTCTGAAATCATGAGCAGTTTTATGGCATTTTTACATTTTCCGCTGTAAAAAAAAATAATAAAATTCACGGTTGTGTTGAAGGTGAATTCAGCGCAAGATGAGTCTGTACTGTTTGATGCAGCAGCGTTGCTTCAATACGAAAGGTGATACTTTTTTTCAAACAGTTCAAGGATATAGAAGGCCCACAAAAATGATGAGTGTTTGCGGCTAGTCAGGGCAAAGAGAGAAAATACAATAGAGGCAAGCAAGCACGACCACGTTTAGCACGAACTTCTTGTACCGAGCCAATTCCCTAATTCAAGCCCATTGTTAATGAAAGTCATTGTTGGACCAAACACAGACCTGGTGGTATTCCCGTACAAGATACGGGTGTGTGAGCCTGTATCTATACATGCACATGTACATGTACAATATATGTACATGTACATGTACATGGGCTGTACCCATACACGACCACGAACTGTTGATTCCTTTTGCGATCGGGCCCTACTCTAGTACCACGGTGACTGTCTGGTTATGGAACTAAACTACACTCGAGACATGGTACGTAACTTGTGCACAAGCATATCACATTCACACACCGTCAGTAATGTAAAAGGCAAGTTGAGTTATTAAAAAGAGATATTTTATAACGAGGTCCAATTCAACATGTAATGTTCCTATACGGCAAGATTGAATAATTAACACTCCGAACTAACCAAAAAATCAATTCTCTTCAGATTTAACAAAAAAAGCAAGTGTCAGTCCTGATTTTTGTTTTGCAAACAAACATAGGTCGAAGCTGCATTACAAAAACCTTAAAATTTAGCACAAATAAAGCAGCTGTACATTTCCCTGCGGTCTGTGCATTATAAACAACTACCAAAGTGAACTTGTTTTAATGAAAGAGAATGGCTTTGGGTTTCCAGATTCTTAAATTGGTACTTCCTCATAAAATCGCAATAAAATCTTTTGAAGGGGACACACTGGTCGGCTATTGTGACGATATCCATGTATGCCGGTTGCACAATTAAAGTTTTATTGCAAATTCCTCAGTTCGCCCGTGGTGTAGGCGAACTGTGGTTTGGGAGACCTATTCAGAACACGGGATTCTAATTGACTTGGTGTGCAAGACTCCCAACAAAAAACGGAACTACATGTACATCAGCCGTCCTGTATGCCGGCAATATATCCGTATTCAAAGTGTTAATAGAACACTTCATATACCTTTAAAGTTCAACTCTTAACATGCATGAGTACTTCTTCCACTAAAGTTACGGTACTCAATGCCTCAAGTTGATTCTGCTAAGCGTGTCATGTCATGCGAATTTGCTTGAAAATAACAATATGTCTAACCCTAACGTCCACGTTGGACGATGGCAGAGAAAAATTAGACTTTAAATCGTCACCACACCAACAATTCCCTTAGATGTTTCTGAATGGCAAAATTATAATCGGTAACGTATCATTTAAAAAAAAAAGCCTTCGGATATTTTGTAATTCATTTCTTAATTGAGATAAATAAATTAGTCATCGGAATAGGAGGCGAGGAAATGTTTTCCACCCGCACATTTGGCAAGAAAGGATAATAAACACATTTATGATTACTGACAAATTATATACCTATACTAGGGGAATAAAAGCGCAGTGGTAGACCGATTGAGACCTAAATTAGCTTTGCTCCTGAAATTCTACATAGAACAACTTTCTATCAAACCCTGACAATTTCCTCCAGAGAACTCCTACTGCACGAGGAACTGGGTTTCCTTTTAGCACAATCAGACAGCAGTGCCTTGTGGACAATACAAATGAAAGTAATTTAATTTGGCTTCTATAGTAAAAGAACAAAATTTGTTCACGGATATGACGTCTTCACCCACAAAACGTTACTTCTTTAGTTAATGCATCTTAGAGTGCAGATATTTCCTCTGCTTGAGAAAAGCTCCATAATCATCCCCACCGTTTTCACAAACGCCCGCAGTCAGAGCCGTATGTATGGTACACAAGCGCCAAGCTTTATTTGCAAAACACAGACCAGTTAATTGCATGGCCAACAAATTGTCAATTGGCCCAACGGCTGAATAGAGACACACAAAATTAGAAGACAATTGAGAACAAGGGAGTCACTTGGGATTAGGGACCATCTTAAAAAAAAGAAGAAGAAGAAGAAGAAGAAGGGTTTTGCAAGCGTAAAACACGTTGAGGCGGCTGATGAAAAGCGAATAGCTTGGTCTGCCCAGTGAGCTGAAGTTAGCGTCTGGAAGATCACGAGGCATTGTTGCGTGTACAGTGTTTATTAGCTGGCTTTCAAAATATTTATAATCAAGTCAATTGAGCATGCGTAACAAACCACAACAAGTAATAAGCAACGCCAAAGATCCACCTCTGCTCCCATTATAACGTGCCTCATATTTTTTTTCAGGTTTGGTGAACCAGCAGTGACACCAAAAGAAATCCAGAAGAATCTAAAAGTACGCAAAAGAGCAAGTGTCTAAACAACTATGATGTCTTAAATATTTTGTAGCTATGACAGATTCAGAGTGGGTTCACTTTTTTTAACAGAATGCATCCCCCAAAATTATGGAAACCGGCGCAACACCAAGTTCTACAATTTGGCCTCCTATAAACGAGAGACAACGTCAGACAAATGCAGTCAAAGATTATTGTAAGCAGTGAATCTCTGTAGCACTGGTTCAATGCGGGATTTTGCGAATGCACCAAGTACTTGTATCTCTTTACTTTAGTGGGCTGTGTGTGGCTTTGAGTCTGAGCATTCAAGAATACAACGGATGAGCCAATATAAATTGTTACGGAATGTTTTTCGAAGAACTTACGTTAATATGAACCAAAAATTGTCTTTTCCAAAAAAAAATCACTCTATTTTGTTCACGCACGTATGGAGAGGAACTTCTTCATCAATCATTTCTCCTAAGGCCCGATGCTCAACGCAAAAGAAAAGCCAGTGTGAAAACTTTCTCATTAGACGAAATCTGACACTTACGACAACTGGTAAGTTATAAATAAAAAAAGAGGATGTGCATGTATAACGTTTACTTTATTTAACTTTGACAAAAAGACGATACAAGTTAATCGCATTATTTAAATTGGTGCTTCGACAACTTTTATAAGGAGATTTTTTTTTTTTAGAGTTAGTGAGTTTAATATAAGCAGCCTTAGACAAGTTTGCTAGCTGAAATCTGAAGCCCTACTCGCTGAGCAGTTGTACAGAAAATGAAGTACGAAAAGTTCGTGTAATAGCATTAACTTGAAAATGATGCGGTTTTGGTCCTTACGCCAATTGTCGAGAGGTGTTTTGTGGGGAAATGAGGTAAGCACACCCAGTGAACTCATATAGTCTTACCTGAGGTAGTCCCGCTTGCAGTAAGGTTTCCCGTCCCGTACAAAACACGTACAAGTCTCGTCCAGATAAGCATCGCAATCGCCACACTTGAGGCAAGCGGCGTGCCATTCCAAGTCGGGGGCAACCCGGAGTATATACTGGTCCTGAATCTGTCCCCCGCACCCTACACAACACGAGACCCGCCGCTTCTCCGGGGGTTGATCGGCCGGGTAGACGGACAGGGTGATTGCCGACATGATCATTCAAGAAGCCTGGGTCCTCTCCCCCAAAATGAAGCTGCACCTATTTTCCGGGAAGGGTGTAGGCTCCCTCCTGAAGTGCTTAGTAACAGTTCTGTGGTGGCAAAGTCCAGTCCAGTACTAAAGTTGCTTGACACTTTGCAGTATTATATCCGAGTTTACAAAGTCATACCACTAGTTGAAAGACGACAGTAGACGACTGCTCTCAGTACAAAACACACACTCTCTGTACAAAATGAGTTCAGCATTACACCTGCAACAGTGTCAGTTCTGTATTTGACGAGAGAAAAAAAGAAAAAGCCTGTAATAACTTGTGCCTGATGTGGAAAAAATGACAGCGATAATTAGTGGCTCCTGTATACCACTACCGAGAAAAAGAAGGTGAAGATCGGAGTAAATCAGCACTGTGTCCCGTAAAAAAAAATCAGATCATAACCGGCCTTACTTCGACTTGGAAATGAACTGCCAAACTTCCATACTTTATGAGAATACGGCAGTGAAGTGATTGAATCGAATGAGGTGGGATCGCGGTGTTATGGGTTGAAGGTAGGAGCCGGCACCAAATATCGCTGTCAACCTTGTGGACTGTTTTATGTGCGCTCCGGATGGGTGGTCTCTATAGCTGTTGTATTGTTGCCAGTGTTCAGTAAGCGTACAGTACGTACCCGTGCGATTAGACCTCATTCAAGTGAAGGACAACGATACAACGCACATACAGGGCTTCGAAACGTCCACCGGTGAGAACTGAGAAGGCGCTGATTGGCCAACCGTATTAATGAATCCACCACGTGATCTGGCTTTTTGGGAAACAAAGGCTGCCCATTGGTGGTTTGTTTGCGTTGGGATGAGCGACAGAAGACACTGCTGCGCACCGCGTGCTTGGTAGCTCAGCGATGACTCAGGGAGACTGTGCACCGAAAGTCAGTACCTTGCCGTCTGTACCCCGATGAATCTGACCGTATCGCAGTGGGTGATCACTGACGGAAGTGAAGCCCCGCTGCGCGGTACACTCCGCGTCGTGCTGCTTCGCTCGTGTCCATCAGAAACCCCGGTCTTCAGAACACCCACTGTCGTCAATGTCGCATTCAGTCGTCACACTGTACGGGCTTGTCCACGCAAAATGTTCATGAAAAAATGACAGTTTTTCCACTTTACTTTTCGTTGGTATTGAATCAATGAGTGAGAGCTGAGTTGGTTCATGTTTTTCCTTTAAATGCCTGCAGTTTCGGTTGTTTATAACAAACGAATAATGTTTGTGTTGATCCATCATCCTTGTTAAAAATATTGCAAGTGGAAATTGAAAGCACACAAATCATTGTAATCTAATTGATTTGATTTAATTTCAAAGTATACATTTCCAATATACACAGACACATAGGACCGCAGAAATATGATTGCCTATTAGAGTGACATAATAATGTGAAGTTTGTTTTATATGTCAACGATTTATGCCGCATTTGAAAGTAGCACAACTTGTTTGTCTTATTTTGGAAACCTCTTCCTCTTTTTTTGTAAAGTGTTTACTTGGCCATTGTGAATATTATGTAAAAGTACAACATGTATGCATGCACCATCAAAGTTCGATTCCAAAATCAATCTTCTGTTGAAATTTTAGCCGAAAATATTAAAAAGCGCACCATAAATAACACCGTTTTGACGCAAGGACCCACTGTCTTGCCACCAGTACGCGAGGCAATACGTTCATAAGAAGACAGCTGGGATGCATAACAAAAACTGATTATAACCCTAACGTATTGTCTCTCCTCGGGGTGATGCTCCACCTCATGTCAGTTCCGCTAGTTGCAGGATTGATGGAGTTTCTCCTAGTCCCCACCATGCACGAAACAAGAAATCCTGGTCATAAGACTAGGCCCACGATCAGATCATTATCTGAACATTTTCATTTATCGAGGCAATATCAGCCCCGCTTGTCACCCTTGTAAAAGAAACGGATAGGACTTATCATCTTGTGATATCGCTGTGTCAATGTTTCTACGGACCTTGTTGACTTGGCTGGTTCCTATGCCATACCTGCCGTGATGGTCGGCTGATAAGCACCCGCGTTCGGCTCAACGCCTGCTCTTTGTTTGCGCTTGATTATTATTTTGTCGTTGTGTTTTCCCCGCTTGTGATTACACAGACTGATATCTCCCTCTCAAGTTTTGCCAAGAATTGTAGTTAAATACACACAGTTTGTACACAGGGCCCTTGCCTCGGCACTTTGCAGGCTTGAATTTACAAGAGTGGTTACAAGAACTCTCAATAAATATTAATTTGGAACAATGTTGATATTTTTGAAGACTACCGTAACAGGTCCGGGTATTGTATAAGTTGGATCACCAAAATACGGATTACGACACCTTGTTCTCCAAGATCTGTGAACTATACTTAATATACACTGCAAATGAAGGCTGCAGTGCCATGTGGTGCATTTGCAACTGTGCAGTCAAGTCGTACATGTATTTTATGTTCTTTCCATGAGCAGCAGAGCATCCTTGCTTTGTGGTCATACACTAGCCCGCCCTCACTCTGTGGCTCACGATTATTCTTGAAGGAAGCTCACTCTCCAAAAACTTTTCCCCCCACGTAACCTTCAGTTAATAATGTAGTTAATATCCATATATTTTTGTTTGTTTGTGATTGTGAAAATAACAAACAAATCAAACACATAGAAGGAAGCCAATTTAAAAAAAAAAATCAAAGATAGGGGGAAAATGAACAAAATCTCTTGTTATATCATTGTTTTGTACTTGTATGAAATAAGCCGATTCCTCCTTCAACCGATAAACCGAATACAGCCATCAAGCCTAACTGAACCCGTTTTCAATTGAACAAAAACAGACCAAGTCAGCGGATAAATGCATGACTCCTACCCCCGGCCATTGGCCACTGCCATCGATCTTACACTCAGATATTAAAACCCAAACAAAGGGACAAAAGCACGGACTGCAATAAAGACCGGGAATATGGCCCCTTGTTATTGACAATAATTGCTGCCTGTTGTTTCTAGCGTTTAGCGTGGAGGGGGAAAAAAGGACGAAATGAAAGTGTTTCCAACCGGTTGTCTTCACAATGTCCCCCACCCTCACAGGGGTTAATTTTCTGGGTCTGATATGGCTCACAAGACCCCCTGGTTATTTGCAAATTCGGTTTGTACACGGGTTCATCTATGGCCTTTATTGAATGAATGTAGACTCATTACAAGTTATATGAGGTCAACGGCGGACAGTGTCGAGGAGGGGATTCAGGCGCAGGCGCACAGTGAATTACTTTGCATATTTCTGTTTTCCTTGTTAACTTTTTTCTATATCTTTGTTTTCGAGGATTGTAAATCCTTAACGGGGCTCAGATTTGTGTCACTATAAAGGATGTAGGCGGTTTAAATATTATTAAATTCTGCCCGAGTTTATTACGTGCTTTAGGAAAATTGAATAATGGTGAAATATTTTGAGATTTTTAGGGAAATTCGCTCATCAGGTAATATAACAAAACTGTAGATATTCTTGCATGGTCTTTTACTTGTATTATTTGATTCCTATTTGTTTGGGCAGACACCAGGAACCTGTAACCAGAAGGCATTTTCAGTATTGACCTAAACGACACTCTATTCTACGATATTGTTTAGAATGAAGTTAACTCAACAATGGCACATAAATTTGACAAATGTAGGAATAGGCGCATTTTTGACAATGCCGTGATCAGATGAGTGGAATGACAAATCAAAGACATGCCACGGTTTTTCTGACAAAAAGAAGAAATGAAGCAAGCAGCGGAGGCCAACTAGTGCCACTTGACCCTTCTGTCACTGAAACAGGCGGGAAAAGACCAGACGGTGTACAAGAACCCGGGGCACACCCCACAGCAGACCAGAGGACAAGAGCAGCCATTTCCCGTGCCGCAGACCTCCCGATTCACCCACAGGATACTTTGTCATTGTTGAACGAGTGGTAATCAGCAGTGGTCGCAGCCGTTGTCTGTTAGTGTGAGTGTGGGACGGGGATAATAATAAACAGCCACAGGGCGGGTATTATGCGAGCTTCGTGGAATACTGTACAACTCTTTTTTCCTTCTGAAAATTAAAATCCGCGGCTTTTGTGCTGGGAGACCCGCGGCTTCAGTGAGCCATGTCATCTAGCTGTTTCATCAGCCCCTCATTTTTTTGATTCGCTTTGGACAGTGTTCACGATCAGGTTTGGGCTGGGCCGGGACAAAGAGCTAATATGCGGAGAAAACAAAACCCTTCCACCCGCAGATATAGATGAGTGATTGGAATGGGTGAATACTGTTGGTGGTGGGGGGGGGGTTGATGGTATAGGGGTATTTAAAGATACCAGAGAATTAATTCAATGCCCTATTAACCTTTAGTTTCACCCTTTGACCAAGGGCGGATCCAGAACACAATTTTTTTGGGGGGCCCAAAAAAATGTTGGTTCCCCCCAAAAAAATGGCCAAATTTTTGGGGGGGATTCTAGATGCTCTGTGGTGCGATCTGAGGCAATTTCTGACCACTTTAACCAATTGGTTTTTTTGAGGAAAAGATGGTGGTGTACTCATTGCCAGCCTTTATTGCGATGTCACATCAAAAAAAAAAAATTGGTTTCGTTTTTTTTTGGGGGGGGGGGGCCAAGGCTCCCTTTGCCCCCCCCCCCTGGATCCGCCCTTGCCTTTGACACGTATTATGCAATTGTGTACAGCAAATGTCCGTATTTTGTATGTCTGAGAACTCCATCGTTTTCAGACCATGAACGAAGGAATCAAAATGGAATTAGCAATACAAGCGAATTACAATGCAGAGCGCCACCAAGCGTTTGTCTGTAGAAAATGCCACTTTTTTAACTTCGCATTCGACATTTTGCATATCATTGTTCACAGCTGGCCTTCGTCGTTTACGTCTAGCAACATGTATCCAGACACCTTGTATATAAACCTCTCGATATTACACAAACAATCCAACTTGGTCCAAATCACGAGTGATAACAAGTGACAACCGTAGGCAGTGCCGAGTTGTTGCGTAAAAATGAATACAGTTTAGCGCGCTCCTCCATTTGGTAAAGCCTTTTAGTTTTACAGCGTATACTTCATGTTGAGGCCCTCTACTGTATTTATGTGCTAATTGGTGTAAGCTAAGTAAAAAAAACCTATAATGTGCACTGAGCACAAAACGTAAAGATCTTTGGCATATGCATACACATTAAGTGAATCCTTGACATGAACACTTTTTGATACAGTATCATTCGCTATACAGCTTTTGTCAAATATTAAGAGGCTGTGATGTGTGTTTCAGCATTTCGAATGTTTGAAAGCAGTAAAATTGACACCATGTTTAGATACAATGACAACTTGACTAAATTGGTGACTATAGTTTGCAGCTGAGTGTTGTGGATATGACCAGTCAGTTTTTGTTCTAACCTCATTGGTCTTTAAGATAAGTTTGCTAATTTACGGTGGTTTAGCTATAATATACAGGGTGTATGGGGGGGGGGGAAGGTAATCCAAATAATGGGTTAATATGTAAACGTTATGAACTTAAGGCCAAAAAAAAAAAGTCTCCGGTTTCTGGTATGGAGCTTGCCCCAAAAGTGGTGCGGCGACGCGGCTTTTTTTTTTTTTACGTGGTTTTTTTTTTTTTTTGGCTTCAAATGTCGGCTGATGACTGCAAATGGTGCCCGACTAAACTTAGTGCAAATATATGGGAGTCCAGAGAGGCCACATAAATCTTATTCTCGATCATAACCCCTTCTAAAAACACGTTAGAATTGTGCAGCAGCAGAATTCCAGTCAAACCAGTGAGTTTGGCGGTTTTGAAACATCATCTTGTATTGAAAAAAAAACTTTTTCATTTTGCCGACGCGCATGGCTACGGCGACGCGCGCGCATGCCAGAAACCGGAGACTTTTTTTTGGCCTAAATGATGTCTATCTTACAGGGTAGGTCATTAGCTTTTCATCGATATCTTAAGTTTGCATTTTTCAGTTCACAGATGACCGAGCACCATTCATTTCAAAACAAAGGCCAACAAACACCCCTGTTTCCAAGTTTGCTGAGTGGTGAGTTAAGTTTTCGGATGAATGCGCTGTCGTTGAGGACAGTGCGATAAATGGTATGTTACAGATGCTATGTTTGAAAGACGTTTACGCACTGTCCTTAGTGACAGCACATTCATCCGACAGCTTAACTCATCACTTATTCAGCTAGCTTGGAAACAGGGGTTTGTTGGCCTTTGTTTTCCAATCAATGGTGCTCACTGAAGAGATGCAAATAAGGTATTAATTGGAAGCTAATGAACTTCCCTTTAACCCTAAAAGGGCCGGGTTATTTTGACCATCACTCAGCCGGGGGGCGGCTCGGCCATCGAGTGACGAAAAAATTTGAAACTCGGTACATGCATAGAGCAACTCATCATGAACATACCCAAGAAATTTCATGACTATAGGTCAAAGGGTTCTGGGATTATGGCTAATTAATTATTCATATGTACGAATGGTAATTGTGCCCTGTGTACATATGGGAAAGTTCAGTTTTCAAGGCGCGTAGCCAATTTGACATTGTATAAGTTCCAACCTTTTACATATTAGCCCATTGTTTTCGATTACCTATTTTTTTTATACACCCTGAATAATTGTACACATGAGTTTTCAAAAAGTGACGATTATTATGTTGAAGTCAATATGTAAGTCCTGCAATTTCCGTGAACTGATACACGAAAACCAGACAAATCCTTCCAATTTGCTTGGAATGTCCCGTTCAATGACCTATTTCTGACTGAAAACAGCACGAGCTGCATCTTGAAGGGCTGGACGGGTGGTTAAAACTAAGATGGTCTATTGGGGTCACCATACCGAGCACATGGCATGATTATGACATATTTGTTGAGGACCAAAAGAAAATCCAAAAGTTCGGGCTCACTCTAAAATAAGTTTATAACGAATTTTGTCAACACAAAAGGTTTGCTCACGGATAATAGAATCGACAGAGCAAAATGTTTACTACGCGCGCAAACAAGGCTCAATCAGAAGGTTTACATCCAAGCTACAGCTGACGGACCCATTGAGTGTCGGGAACAAGTCTACTTTGGTAGAACTTAATTCGCAAAACTGTACATGCTGCCTACTAGACTTAACGACAAGTCGTTAGATAGTCGTATTTTGTCCGTGAACTTCATCGGCGCGGCTGGTATAAGACTAGTACGTAATCGGCCGGGTTGCGACAACATCAATAGTCAGCATCATTTGGTCTGGGAACCAACTTCTCGCATTGCAGCGATATTGTGCGTGCGTGGAGCTAGTAACCTGTACCGTATACTTAAAATAATTACCGACGTGGCTCCAAGTCTAGCTGCCTGCCTGCTAGCATCACTAGAACTGCCCAGCATATTCCTACTTTGGCGTAAATTTGGCGTTCCACGAAAATCCATTTGGACATTCTTGTGAGTCTGAAATAAAACAATCTTCATGAACTATGGAATCGGTTTTCTTTTCAGACTCTTCATAAGGGTAACGACTTTCCTGATCTTAATCGGTGAACGGGAACCACATGTCTTCAAGAGATCACGACATAGCATTTTTGCACGCCTACTTTTCAGACCTGGTTAGCATCAGACGTGTGAAGTTATACACAGAGACCTGCTTGAGACGTTGTCAAAAGACTGCGCGCTACAACATGACAGCATCATGCATTCATCTCAATCAGGGGCCATGGAAGTTGTAAGTCTGACACCGCAAGACGTTCCCCAGAATGGAGAAGGGCAGCAGGGGAGTTTTGGACGATTGCTTTATGTTAACTGACTCTTCCCACTTCAAAGGGGGAAAGGTCAGGATTAAATAAATAAATAAATGAATCAAAATAGAACACTTTTTCGAATGAATTTTGAAAAAAAATGTATAAATATTAACAAAATATGCAAAAAGGTTCAAATAATGTTTACTTAAACCAGATAATTTGAATCTTTGTTAAGCACCGACTTGTCAATAAGTTCTCAACCTTCCTTAGGGTCAGGTCGGGCATCGGGAGTTGAATAGCAACCACTTTTCGAGTTCAAGTTTGTTTACGTATGTAACATGGTTTCCAATTAGCCTCTGCATAAGCAGCCAATAGGCTGGATGTTGTCGAATCGAAAGATAACGAACTTCCTAAACATTTTTATCAATTTACTTTTCTTACTTTCAAGCAATCGTGTTTGGAGTGACAATTCGATAAGGAGGAAAAATGACCACACAATGACCGACATGGCACGTTTGTGTGGATTTATAATCAAGTTTAGATTACAAAGATAATTTTGATAGGCCAGATTAAAGTACGTAATTCGTGCGTCAACAAACAACGATATGAGAACAAACCTTATGCATGCTAAAGACCATGTGCAGGTGACTGACCTCATTATCCCACTCAAAAAATGACGTAAACATTCGCTACGTGTTGTAAGCATTTAAACATAAAAATACACATGTACCTCCAAGTAAGACTTTTAATCTGTCCTTTTGGTGTGTGTTTCCCACTGTTTGTGTAAGTCTTTTCTAAGTCTCTTTATCGTGGTCGTCTCGCTGTTGCTTTACTACCGTGTCTGTCCGTTTTAACATGCCTGTATTAGACAATTTTTTTCATGTTCACCTAGTTATTTTAAAGGTTTTTCTTTGTATAATTTTTAGTTTGTTTTTAAATTTTAACTGGTTTATTTTTATTTCTGTGAAGCGCCTTGAGCGTCAATTTTGACGGATTTGGCGCTATACAAGAATTAGTTATTATTTTATATACATGCAATGGTACCATTAAGGAGACACGTTATCGTAATTTCTTCGCTCGATGGGAGACATCGGTCATTAGGCATTTTCATGTCTCCCTAATGTCAAAGCCTCCTTTAGAGGCAAACTTTTGCTGTCGCAATTAGATTATATTTGTTGCTCGTGATCTAATTAGAAAACATACCGAAATCCGTGCAAAAGGGACAAGGGAATATTGGGTTAGGGCACTTTTGAAATATGTTGTGCACAAGTCTATGGGAATGTCTCCCTATGGTCCCATTTTCGGTAATTGATTGATTATTTTTTATTTTCATTTGCGTATCACTTATAAAGTAGCGGGGTATCTTTTTGTATTTGCAAAGACAACGAAAATTTCGTCTCATAAACGCAAGAGAATGCGTAGTGGCACCGTCAAACGTACATGTACAGCAGTTCGCGGAATGCGTTTTCCATCAGCGTGGTTTCATGTTAACACGCCGTCATCATTTATCGAAAGCCAGGCGGAGTGTAAAAATAACAAGCAGAATCTGACTGCCAAGTTACATGAAACATTGAGTCCTAGTACATTAGTGAAGTAATTATCATATATAGTAATAGTGTAGAGATCACATTTTTTTTTCAGAAGCGCGCGCCATGGCGTGCGTTAGTGTATGCGCCATTTCCCAATATCTGACAGATGTCACAGACCTCTGCCACTGTTCGCTAGCTACCGAAACTCACCAGATGGCCCACGGGTCGCCCTCGCCGTCAGTTCCCGCCTAGCTGGGGCCGATGGGGGAACTCGCTATTCGCGGGAGTTCGGGGTTCTCCTTGATGGTTAACAGCTAAAGGTACGGCAAGGCAAAGTTAGCGTTTGAAGCTCCTGGCGCGGGCCAAGATGGATCGCGTGTCTCACACCATGGGTTTGTTATTCCAAACTCGCGTGTCAACAGCGGGCCAAAAGCCGAAGTATTATCATCAGTACGGGCTTAGACAAATATCAATGTGTCACTTGTTTTCTTCTACTTGCTCCTGATTCAGTCATGTTATCATTTCTTCTACTTGTATTTCTTCATTCTTTTTGACCCGGCAGTGTTCTTGTACTTCAGAGCAGCAAATCATAATGGTGAGCTCCATTATCGTCAATGGCCTTATGCACAAGTTGGCCATTTTTGTTGGGTTCACTGAATGTATTTCATAAATTATGAACTGTTAAATGGGAAAGTGCCAGATTTATTTATTCACTATAGCCTCACTTTCATTTCTTTCTTCAGTGTGGCTTAAATGCTTAAATGTTTAATCACAAATGATTATTCATCGGAGCAGACTATTAATTTGTAACGTCATTTCTTTCATTTCTCTACACAAATTCCAAAAATGAAGATTTTACCTCACTCTCAATCCAATGGCCGACTCGTGAGTTAGGCCCATTTGCTGTCCATCCGCAATATCCTGATGCTCGTCTTTGGGTTTGATTTATTTTTATTTTTTTTTAATTCTGGGTGGTTTTTTTAAATAACATATAACAAGATGTGTCAATAGTATAATTCTTTCCCAAAAATGTCCTAGATGGAAACCTCTAAGATACAAACCTCTATTTTGTACTTGTTCAATAACTAAACGTAGCTGACAAAATGTCGTACATAGGCCTATACTCCGAATAATGGGGACATTTACCCCAACTCCTTGCTCCCCACGATTAACGTTTGCCCCAAATGAGTCACATTTTACCCAATGATTATTGCTCTTGACTTTAATGCTTGGGAAATTAGGTACCAGCCTTGTTTGGGATCCCACTTTTATCTCTTAGATGGTTTGGTCTAATTCCCAATTCCCCATGCGTAAATACTGCAGTGTCAGCATTCTTGTTACTGATTTGACATAGTTTGCCACCTTTAATACACAAAGCATGAAATATATTGACCGCCCGCGTTTAAAATGGACTAATCTTACGGTTGATGCAAGCTATAATCAAACCAGTATTTCAGCTGCAGTAAATGCCTGATTTGAAACGCTTTGTTTTTTAAACCCAAATCGTTAATGCGTTATCGTTATTGCACTCAGTCAACCAGTTCCCGGAAATCTTTCCAATATTGAAGCCTCACATCGTACTTAATTAGGTGATTTTAGATTTAAAAAATTATAAAATGGAGTGTCCCTTAAAAGTCTGTAACGGTCCGCATGTACCTTTAAATGTCCCGTTTGTCTATACGTGCTGCATGGTGATGAGTGTAGTTGCAAGCTTTCTTTCAGCTTAGCCGCTTTCATAATTATGCATGCATCATAATTACATGTCCAGACCTAAAATTCATAAACTTTTAAGATAAAAAGAGAGTGATTGAGTGTCGGTGACCGACCGAATTTACCGCACCAGACCAGGCTCCACATTAAACTGCAGCATAAAAGACGGCACATCCCTTACATTTTTTTTTTTTTTTTTTACAGTTTGCCGATAGTTCCAACCAGACAAAAGAAGAGGACTTCCTCCTCCCCCTAGTTTAGCTACTGTTACACCGTACTATTGTCCAGCTCCAGAAAATCTATCAAACTCATTACTCACTCTAATAACCCTTTGAGCAGCACGGATTGATTGACAATTCATTAAACCAACCAAGTCAATCCCTCCTTTCATTGTAGAGAGGACAGAAAAAAACTTCTTGTGAAAGTAAACAAAGTCTACGCGCACAACCTGTGCTTGCCTTTGTCCTGCAAGTTGAGGGCAAACTAACATGCTTTCATTCACTGTGGCTGGTATAGTTTGAACAGCGACGGGCTGATTAGCTGGGGTTTGGCGGACTTGTCATGGGGGTGGATGGCTTCTTTCAACGGGCTTTGATCCCGGCTGCGTTTGCTAAATTCTCTTTTTGTTGACTCTCCCTGGAGATGTCGCAATGAGCGGACGGGGGAGCTATCTCACACCTCGTTCACACCCTCAACACAAGGGGGATTTACAGACTGGAGTCAGCCAGGCTCACAATTCATATAGACCCGGGATATAGGAGGGATATTTAGCCCCTGGCAACATTTCGCCATTTTGTCTGAATTGAAAGCCCTACCGCTCAATATCATGTACTGGCACTGTAACAATCTGCCACATTAAATTTCTATGAAAACAACCTGAATATTAGAATACATTTTGAGGAAAATATCCCACGTGCCCAAGGACTAAAACTTCAATACGCCACTGAATACTAGGGAATATTCGAACAAATGCGAAGTTCCGACTTATTCAGTGGTACACACAAAGCCTGTGGCTCCGGTGTGTTCTCGTTGTATATGTAAACAGAGCTTTGCAGTCAATAAATTATTCACCCAAGTTGCAATATTTAAATGGTTTCTTATCATGCACTGCTTGGTACATGTGCATTGTTGGTAGAGATTTTCGTGCGCGTATACATGTACTTAACTTACGTGCGCGTATACAAACAAGACAAAATCGATGACAGATTTCACTTCAAAAGATATCACGGATATGAATATTTAGTTACTTCTTTACTTATACAAAATCCAGAGAACTAGCCGACAAGTAGGACCAGATAAAATAAAGTCCCCACAACTCCCGAAGCTTGACCGAGCACAAGACAAACTTTGCCCACCGTCGCCAACGTGTCTGGTCGGGGCGGATTATCGTGTGTGCCCGCCAATCCGCCAATCCGCAGCAAACAGAAGTCGTGCTCCGGGTTTGCACAGGGGTGTTGTTTTTAGGAAAACATGGCGGGGGAGGGCAGATTTGTTTGTGGAGTTCGATACCGTCTCAAGGTGTTGCTTACAGAGCGGGAAGGAAAGTTTCAGCACTGATCAACGATTGTGGTGTCAGCATGTCGGAACTTCGGCAAATCGTCAGCAGTGCCACTTTTGTTTTCACTTTTTTTTCATTTTCTGAACGCATGCTGAAATTGATAGAAGTAATATTGTTGAAATTTTATCAGTTGAAATTAAAAACATTTAGTTTCTTCCGAATAGCAGATAGCTATTTTAGCTTTAGAATGTGCATACCTTCTTAATGGGCTCATGCGATTCTTTTTAATGCAATCCTCAGAATGCACCTTTGCGTCCCATTTAACCTTATTTTCAATTTTTAGTCTTGCCATTTTCAAGGGTATTTTTTTGTGCCTTTAATGAAAGTTTCCGTATTCATAAACAAACTGTGACGTTATTCCGGGCAGAAACCTCAATGTTACAGCTAGTTTCAGCACCAAAAAGTTATTAGAGTTTTGGCTTTACTGTCGTAAATTATCTTGTTTGGGGTGATTCGCCGTTGTGTCAGTTCATGGCAATAAGCCAATGCACGATCAAACCTTTTTTTTTCACAAGTGAATGATTACAATGAACACATTTTGGGTTCACGATTTGATGTCAGATAGTTTTTATACATTTAAGAGGAGTAGAAATTTGCACAAAATGTGTTCCTGAGAAAACTTCATTGCCTGGACCCCTTAAAGGTATTTCTATCTTTTCAGATTTTGGATACAGAGGTGTTAGTTAACCCCCTCCCGAGTAACACAGCCAAAGCAACTTAATTATCCTTTAAATAGAGTTGTAATGAGTCACTGATTTTTGTGACTCGAGTCAAGTCAAGTCATTTTGAAGTCGAGTCTCTTCATGAGGGACTTGAGTCGAGTCGAGTCATTTGCTTGCAGTGACTCGAGTCGAGTCGAGACTTTTACCATTAGGGACTCGAGTCGAGTCGAGTCATCAAAAATTGTGACTCGAGTCGGACTCGAGTCGAGTCATTGACTCGAGTCATTACAACTCTGCCTTTAAATAGTCTTTTGTAATGTTTGTTCCGACACCCTGGTCCCATCTTTTTCGAGCCCGAGCCTCGGGGCCGGTTCACTTCATGCGAATAACAATGCAATGTAAGAAGCGACGTCAGCAAACTTTTCTGGTGAAACTCGCCTCAGGATCACCGCCCATAATATTATTATGTACCAAACATGTAATTATAACATGTTTAGCTGCACGAAGGCAATCGCAAGTCGCATTCGATATTCCCCTCAGTTCTGTAACATGCCAATATAGTTTGTTTTTTTAGACGCTTAACATGTTAACAAGATCCTATAAAATTCCATTCGTGTCAACGGAAACTTGTCAGCTTAGTAGCTGCGATTCAAGTGTAGGCCTACACACTTTCTTATCATATCACAGTATGGCCAATTTGTTGAAAAAGCCTGGTGTCCGGACCTTAAGATTCTGACTATAACCATACGGAGCTATAACTAATCTTTGGTTGGGTATAGGCACCAATGTCACGTAGTAAAGGTACGTGTGATCATTTGCTTGTTTGTACTTTTATCGTTTCGAAGCAACCCGAATTGCTCAGTTTCAGCTCAATGGACACTACAGGCCGAGTCCTACATTTTCAGAAAACAGAGAAAACGTATATGAACTTATGGGATCCGTAACTGGATGCCATTGCTAACGCACGTAAGTGTTCCCGCTGTCACTTTTTTTTAAGACCACCTTCCGAACGATACCATTTCAGGCGGAGTGATTTCACAGGGTATTTGGTACGGTACCATCCCTATCTTCATTTTGAGTAAAGCTAGTTTTTTTCTAATTACCATTTCCGGACGATAACCAATGTTCACACGGGCGTTTAACCAAAACGGGACGGATTCCATCCGTTTCTGAAAACGTTAAAGTTTCCCGAACACGTTTTGGTTGATATCCAGATGTTTTGATGTTAATGTTCTTGATATCTCGGAATACAATGATTGTAGCTTACCAACAAAATGTCTGCCATCAGGCTTTCCAAATTGAAGAACGTGATAGTGATATTCGATGCTATAGGCACTGTTCGCTCGTACCCCCGCCCTGCAAACAGGGCGCTGGGAAGGGCAGATGAGCTTCACAGAATCTCGTAAAGGAAGTGGGGATGGCATTCTGGATAATTTATCATGACCTATGTATAAAGCATCTGACTGCAGCTGTAGATTGCGGTTAGCCAATGCGCGCAAATGCTATCCGAAAAGTTTGCCATAGAAATGCATACACACCATACCGGAAGTGATTTCTTTTTCATTGCGGACCATATGGACACATTTTGAGCGTCGAATGATATGCCTTTCGACCCTTCGTGAATTCGAAACGGAGCCTGGGCAACTGACGGGGAGTTGAAAATTTACAAAACAGATAAGTTTTACAGATTTTCCAACATTATTATTTTTTTCAACCAAAAAAAGGACGCCGCATTTATGAATGGGAATATAAAGAGTGATGAACAGTCGTTTCAAACCTTGCAGGGTCGTGGTCGTGATGGCTTGCAGGTCACAGGTCACGCAAAATATATCCGATTTGTCAGCCCTTCCCAGCGCCCTGTTTGCAGTGCGGGGGTACGAGCGAATAGGCGCTGTACCTCAAGTATACACGTGGCCAGGGCTTTGCTGCCTCATGTTTGATTTGTAAATGTGACGCCTATCTGACTTACGATCGTAAGGGGGTCTTCAGGTCAGGGGAAAAGACTCATGCGAAACCGTTTGAAGAGGGCGCTCTTTACTCGGATAATGGACATGGGCGTGGCCAGACCAATTTGAAAGAGAGAAAGAGAGTTGGGGGGGGGGTGTTAAGACAAATTCGCAGACTGACCACTCCGTGTAGGAAGGTGGCCTGAAATTCAAGTTATCCCGTTGCCGCAAAACATCAAAAAGTGGGGGGGGGGGGGGGGGGGGGGGGGGGCTGCACACAATACTGGGGGCGGACGGTTGTTCAAAGTGGACGCAGCGTTATATTCGTTACAGTTTCAACGATGCTTATGTACTAAACATGGATGTCTCTATGCTTGCATATTAAATCACTCAGTTTCCGAGATGGATGACCCGACTGTTGAAAACAAAAAAATCCTATTGAAATTTAAAACTTGTTGGCCTATAATTTATGTTCAAAAGAAAGAATTTGTTGGTAATTTGGGCGTCTTCTGATTTGGCTTGCTTTAGCGCACAAAAATATCTTCCCTAAGATAAGACTGGTCACTTCATTATCGATTTCGATTGGGGCAGAAACTGCAGTCTACCATGGGCGAATAATTCGAAATTTGTGAAGTAAATATTAATTTCCATAAAAAACATTGGCCGATTTTTCGTTCGATGTCTCATTCAAAAGTGAATACTTTTTGAATTGCTGGTAAAATAGAGTTCTATTTCAAGTTCGGGGTGAAACTCGAAAATAGTACAGCCATTAATACATGTACCTTGTTTCCTTAAGCAAATGACGCTAGGTGGCGCTCTTTCTCCTTTTTCTTATCTCTCTTTTATTTCCTATTTCAAAATCCGTGCGGGGAAAACGGTGTAGCATCGATTCAAAACAGTTGTCTTCCTTGTTTTTTCTGGTTTATTAGCTAAAAAAGGAATTGTGGTGGGGGGCGGGAGGGGTTCTGGATCCGGGAAACAAAAGTTAACTGTTAAATTTTGTAGGCCTATTTATTGTCTGTAAGTAAAGCAAATTACACTGTTATCTATTATCTATAGGAGACACCATGTACATGACATCATAGTGTATGTGATATCCTCTCCACTCATTTCAGAAATCTAAATAGTTCGTATTCCGATCGAAACTAGGTCGGCTTCCACTTCCTTTATTTTACTCCGAAACCTGGTGCCAAGAAAAAAGTTGTTTTAAAACTGAAATGGTTTATTGTGAGCGGTTTACTTTTTTTCTATGGTGAACATTTCGTGGAGTTTTGACTGAAATTAACGTACAAATTTTAAAGTGTTGTCCTTAGCCATAACATGCCGAAAATTTCTTATTCACTCTTAAAATATGTAGAAAAAAATATATGAAAATTTACCAAAAGTATAAATAGGGTTTTCAAAGAACTTGACAGAACTTGGGTGTTTGTATTCTTCCCCAATAATTTTATCGGCATGCTGTTGATTCAGCGACGCCACAAACGGATACTCGACCAGTTTCGCAAGCAATTAGTGGTTTGCTTGTGTTACCATTCTTGCCGCAGCGTGAGGCTCAGTATGGACCTGGCAAAGCAAGATACAGAAGTGTTCGTAGTTCTGAGTAAACAGAGCGAGATGTAAAATGGAGAGTGTCCTGCGCATGCATGCTTTCTCCTTTTGTTTTACTTTGTCTTTGTCATTGTAAGCCAAATGAATACTGCAAAATCAGATCAAATCAAATCAGGGATCTCTTTGAAAAAATTAATCAGGCTCAGATTTGAAAACTAAAATAGACAAAAGAGAATATGAGGTGAGGGATACATTTTTTAAAAAGAAGTTCGTTTTGACAAAATATCCAAACATGAGTCTTTGCTCGTCTAAGATTTGTATTAATCTTGGCGTTAAGACTAATTAGCTTGCATGGAAGCTCGTGAATTTTTTTAAATGGTTAGGCCTATCCATGTTATTTAGCCGCTACCGTAAGCGCACCGACCCATGAGTTTCCATAGAAACCATGTTATTCACCTGCTTAAGATATACGGAAAATTTGTTTGAGGCTTGCTAAGGCTTGTTTGATAGTACTGTACATACCTCTGCACAATTCCACTGTATTTTCATGATCTGTATCCTTTGTCCTTCTTGGATGGACCATAGAGCAACAAACCATTCAATGCGCATAACGACAACCGTTTAGTGGGAGCGCAGCACCAGGCAGGCTAATTACGATGCCCTGTGGAGATCCTAATCCGTATGGATTACGTGACACGCGCGCCATCAGCAACTTGAGAAACAACCGTTCTAATAAGGCACAGCGTGGTAGCTATTACCGAAGTGTCTGGCTAAAATTGCTAAACAAGCACTCAATTTGGGGCTTGGTGGGGGATCCCAACTACCACTGACAAACTTTCGAATGCTACACTCCCAAACGGAGTTTCATGTTTGGATAGGGATATTCACTATCGACAGAGGAGAGTCCGTTCATATGAAATACGAGCTCATCAAACGGTAGGAGAGATCCAAAACGTACCATTGATAGGACTACCATGTTTTGTAATTACGATCTTAAAACGGTTGGCCACATAACGCCCTCTATCGCTACCATGGAGAGAGAGTTTCAGAATTTCATCGACTTTATGATGAACGATGTTGCAACTTTTAAAACAAATCACATAGGGATGTGTGTGAATTGTTTTCGTTTTGTTGAAAGAACGCACACCTTTTCTGTGATCCGTGGACAGAACTTGAAAACGGTGGTTCTGCTTAAAATTCCGTAACTTGAAAAACACATGAGTGCTTTAAATTATTCTTGTACTAAAAAAACGCTTATGTATTGGGCTTTCATATCCTAGATTTTGAAAGTGCTACATGCAGAAATTCACTAAAACACCCTGTATAATGTAATGAGAAAAAGGAACCACAAACATACAGGAAAAATGGAAAGTGGTCAACAAGGCTGTTAAATAGGCCGAATCAGAAAGAAAGAACACAAAATCGAGGCCGCCTCCCCATGAAGTCTCGTGTTAATTTTGAAAACATTCGACTTGATGTTATAGGCCTATACTTGTAATTCGAAGGCTATGGAAGAAAACAAATTCAGACGCAAGGCTTAACATCGTCAACATTTTCCCGGAGCCGCGGAATAAGTTACCAGTCAAATTAGAGCGGGACAGAGCCAGATGACCGCCCTTAAACCCCGTTAAATCAACGGTCGGATCACTTTTCCAGTGATTAGTCCCTTTGCGAATTAGGTGCCAAGACCAAAATTCAGTCCCAGGCCATCATCCGCAAATCCCGCGTCAACACATGACAGCCACTGCCTAAGAATAAAATAACACTGGCTGGGACAGTCAGGCAACGGGGGAAATTACCGGAGTCGCCGCGAAAATTATACGGGACTTAGGGAGAGCAATGGCCCCTTGCGACGGAGTCAGAGGCGGGGGTGAGAGAGAGTTTTACCCGGACGACCCGAGGTGTGAATTGGTCTGTCGTCGGCCTGGTCTAGTTTTTGACCCACGCGTTGCAAAGGAGTGACAAGGCGAGAGTGAGGGGGTTAACCCGTGGAATGCAGACGAGCAATAACCGGAGGGACTTTGGTCTGGTTTCAGATAGTATGGGAGGTGCTGGAGTTGCGCTTTGAATCCTGTCTTTATTTGCTTTAAACCCAGCTTTCTTGTGGTGGCGGTGTGCTTACAGAATTTCAATGCTTTGACACTTTTAGCGTTATTATGTGTAGGGATGTTGGATTTAAACAATGACAATATTTGTCACTCTGTACCGAAATTCAGTTGCTTCTAAGTGCATGAAGTGCTATCTTTACAATATAACCCTCAATCTCAGCCCTTGTCTTCATTCAATGCGCTGCAGTATTAACAAAGTATTAGAAAGCTTTTCCCACTTTCCAACACACTGTCACAGTTGAGAAGTTGGCCTCCTCAATGTTCCATGTCAAACTAGAATAAATATCGCATAACAGGAGTTAACAGACTTCAGTCTGTTGTTCGTTGGTCTCTGCTTTATAATTATAACCCCGTTGTCATTACTCTGAAGAATGAAATCTTCTCCTCAAAACGACATCAGTTATGGCCATTAAAAGAGAACTAACCGTGATGTTGACTTTTCGAGCGCATCAAAGTCGATCACGGGTAAAAAAAAAAAAAACTTCGGAAAATACGGCAATCGGATGGTTTGATGTGGGCCCGATCCATCTCGCCAGCCATCATTAACGTCAGACGATGTGTGCTTAAGACAATGGCTTGCGGCCATTGGGTGAAAAGGCAGGGGAAACACTTGAAGAGGATGATTGGTGCTTTTATCTCCCTGTTTGTGAGTGATGGTGCTTGACAAGGGAACGGCCCCAGCTCTCTTCAAAGGCCATCACAAACCCCATGATGTCCACATTAAGCCCTCACTATACCCTCTTTCAGCCTCGCTCGACCCTGACAGATTGGTGTTTCGCGCTCGAAGAGAGCGACTTACCTTCGGGTTGTGGCTGACGAGGAGCACAGGGGAATTTGTGATAAACAATTAGGGAGTTTTGTTTTAGCGAGTGTTTGCTGTTGGTTGAGACCGAGTGCCGCATGGGATGGGGCTAATTGAGGCAAGGAGATTAACCGTCTCTTCAACATTCACAGGGTTCCGCTCGATAAAGAGGAATTACATTTGCAATGGGTATACATAATGTAGGGGTGTACGTGCGGGCTTGGGGTGGGAGGTGGGGTCGGGATCAGAGACAGGGCTTGGGTATTGTGGGAAGGCAGACAGAGCTGCTATGTTTCTCTTTTTAAAAGGAAATAATTGTAAGATAAATAAATACATAAAATAAAATACAATTATTATTACGCGATTATAGTATGAGGCTTTGGTAGGCATATCACAAAATCCATCTGGTTTTCAAATCACTTTTTTCAAGTTCTGTCGTTGGTCTTTTTGAATGTAATTTGTGTGGACGGACATAGCTGAGCACATTATTTCGGCCCGTGATCAATAATTTGATCAGTGAGTTGTGAGGTGGGAAGTATTATAGGTAGGCCCTATATCGAGAGAATTACGATAGTATAGAGAAGAGAATGACGAGAGAACCACCGTGACAAGCTGGCGAGATAATCTTGTCGGATTGGTTTATTCTGACATGAGTAAGTTACCCAAGCCACCATTTTTTTGTTTGGTGTCTATAGGAGAATTAGGTATCGGTGAAATTTATTGTGAAAGCTCACACCATGCCCCAATGTTGGGGTAAACTTCAACTAGTAGTTATTTTCAGTATAGCCTCTCAGTATTATGCATGTAGTGCGATTATATTAATTACAATTCACACTGGGGACCTTGCTTGGTTGTAAGGCATGTTGACCACTAGATCTCCGATGGTCTCTCACTTGAAAGGTCTTTTGGACGTCCAGTTTTAGTCTTCATCAAAATTACATCACGTCAGGCGACGTATAGTTACTACATCGTGTTAAATTGACACCAATTAAGTAAGCTTCATTTGGTCAGTCTGGGTTTGTTAACTTACACACACACAAAAAGCCGCAGTGGGTCTTAATTATTTGGTCGCGACGAATGCGTTTTTGTAACATTTTGTAACATGTCATATCCCGTGGTTCTGCAGGGTTTAGCAAAGATTGCATCAAGTTATCTCAACAGGGATGCTGTGTTAGTTTTCCCCAATATTTCCAAGCACACAAAATGAAGAAGCTACTGCACAATAATGAGTTGGAATTCACACTGACGACATCGCTTCTTAATGACAATTTGACGGCACCACCCTGCGTTCTTATCGTCAACGGTCCGTCTACAGCGGCGAACCTTGCGACCAGCTCTCAGTGTATGACACGCACTTGAAAAATCCATTGTCTGATTGCGGGAAACTCAAGCAATTTTAACCTTCTGACAAAGGACACTTCTCCGCGATTAATTCAATTTCTCGGCATTTACAAGCGTTTGGCCTTGAATCAGGAGGGAATCAGACAAGGAGAATCCATTAAGACGGAGAAAATCGCCTTGGCGTTGCCAAGGAAACCAAGTGCCTCAAAGTGTGCCTGAATTAGTGCGGCTACGTTCGACTGTCGATGTATTTTCCACGGTGTGTGGCTAGCACGTATTCCACTATAGCGGACCTAGAGTCTTTGGAGACTATTTAGAAAGCAACGCCGCGATTATGTAGCAAAGAACAGGACTCAAATTTGATTTTCTTACAAAGAGGAAATGGACAAAAGACAAAGCAAGACAAAAAACACTCAAAGTAAAAATGCTGTTTGAAACTTTGATATGAATAACGGTTAAACATATCTGACCAATGGATGGGCACGTGACGATCGCACCGACTAATGCTGACCAAATGACTTTCCTAATCGACAAACTTTATAGCTAACCACTGCCAACCAGCCTAAGAAAAGACAAACTAGCAAACAATCAGACCGATCAATCTGCTGGCCGACTAACTAACTAACTATATAAACAAAAATAACCAACCAAGTTCCAGCAAAAAGCAAACTAACCAACGAATAAAATGAAACATCAAATGTAAACAACCAACCTACTCTAGCCCCCAAAAGGCTGATGTGGACATGGTATGTTTTCAACGAAAGGCCGATCTGTGTAAATGTAACGTCTAAAAACCTATTAGATTTGAAGCAACACATTTTCAAAACTATACGAAATCGCAGTATACGAGGCTTTATAAAGTATAAAAATAGAGCACTGTGCTACAGTCATCACAAATCATTGGTACGCACTGTTTCCTTGGATAACAGAAATCAGGACATTCGATTATTCTTGTACAATTTCGTCTGTTTGGTTTCGGTGTTGAATAAATTCGACCCAATTCGAAATTGAATTCAAGTGAGTGAGAGATCTATGTGTGGGACGAATTCAATTATAATCCCTTGGCTTCTGTCGAGAACCAACAGAACCGGCATGTGCAACGGAGAGTTTGTTGGGTTAGTATGGCGGACTGTGAAGGGTGATGTATACGGTACAAATATTGGGAGTTGCTTAAGAGAGAGTTGGTATCGCAAGATTGTACGTTTTTCTAAGCCAGCCTAAATGGAGAAACTAGCATTTAAGAATCATAATCAGACTCGGTATAGTACAAATTCTGAAATCAAGAGAGATCAAGCAGTCAGAGAGAAAGACAAAGCTACATCTTCGAAGCTTGAGACAGCAATGTCAAATCTAAACTCGAACATGTGTGTGCATATAATAGAAGAATGAAAACAGTATAAAACATCGTGCTTTATTTCGATAATGCTTCTGTCGTTTTAAATCTTACAAATTCTTTTTAAAATATTTGTTAATGGGTCACTCATGAGCAGTTATCAAAAGGCCATCAAGTGGCTGAAATCCCCCTCCCCTAAAAACCCTCGGCATTATTTGTTTTATAATTACGATTTTCTTTGCAGTAACAGCACGTCAAATGAAACCGTCGCATTTTGATCGGTACGATTATTATCTTTAAATTGGGTAACATTTTAATAACAATACCCCTGCTGTCTCTTGAGTTTTACTCTAAAATGCATATTTCCAGGTACAGTTGTATAGAGTAAGGAATTTATCTTTCTTCGTCAAGACCCCAAAATCTGAGATTTCGAATAACCCGGTGCAAAATCGAATCCTACCTTTCTGAAAGTGTTTGTGGATTAGGAGAAATAATACTCCTAATAAAGAAAATGTATAGGAATAGGTAATACTTTGCTACAGGCAAACTTTTCATTTCAATTTTTGCGACTTCTATATCCATTTTCAACCTATTACGTTTGAAATAGTTTGAGAGCTTTTCTAGGTAAAAAACCGTAAATAGTGTGGAAATACCTCTCTCCTTTTTGTGGTGTTTCAGTAGCCCTGGGCTTTTTAGCGAGAAAAAAGCAGACTCAACTCGTGTTTACAATAAACGAAGATGATTCGGCGCACGTTCGCAGGACTCCACATCCGTTCCACATTACTACGGTCAGAACGAAAGTTTCAGGATGTGGAATTGATAATCATCGAACATAGACACCGGGTGGGGGAAAAGAGAGGAGAGATTGATGACGCTTTTATCCCATTTCGGCCTTAGATTCCCGCCAATTATTTTGGATACATCTCTGTGTGGCCCTAGTGACAGGAGCGGAGATGGAGTCAGAAAAGAGTCTGGAGGAAGATGAATGATGCGGCGTGGATTCAGAAAGGCTGTCTAAGAGCGACATGGGAGGGCAAGAAGGAAAGATGATACGGAACGGTTGGCTTACGACGAGTCCTGACCAGCCACAGACAAGCAATACTTCTATTTAATCCCCCATCATTCAGACCCCATCCAAAAACGCGGGAAATCCAAGAAAACAACATTTCATCAGCCCTCATTAGCCCTATAAATCAATCACAGAAGGGCACTGTGTATATCGGGGGAAATAAAGAGAGGGTAAAAAAAAAAGCAGTTGGCGGGAAAGAGATATGGCATAATACCGCGACTCGACACGTCCATTTCCACGTAATCATAAGTTATCTGCCTATTGATGCGCTCGGACAGCTGGCCATTTGCGTGGTCTAGAGTTCCGTGTCACGTGACCCGGAAACCCAACCACCCAGGGAGGATTATTGGCGTAAAATCGCAGCTTCAGAGTAAATGCAGTCTGACGCCCTTCTTATATGAAACTGTTATATCATCCCTTTTTGGCGGTAAAAGTAGAGAAAAGGGAAATGTACCGAGAGGGATACGATTGGCGGAAACGCTTTTGAAAGCTTTTCCTCTTGCCTTGTTCTCCAGAGTTCTCCCGACTGCCTCTGACTTGAGACGGTTATTGTCCCCCGTGTTTCCTGGGTATAATTTTTGACGGTTTGCTCGCAAGGGAAATGGACTGTATGACACGAAACGGTTGTAAAATGTGGCCAGTGTTTTTTCCCTACTGATGTTTCGGCGAACTGTAAGTGATGCGAGAATCGCTTATCGTTTCGCAAGAAGAGGAAGAAAAGATGGGATAAGAAGGGACAAGGGGATTGCATTATTGGAAGCTAGAGACATGCAGGAAGAAATGAACAAAAGGCCGAGTACATCTCCGGCAAAACAGGCGGCCATTATCGGGAAGTCAGGGAGTTGGAAAACACTGATGTTGTCCATATTACAATGGGGGAATTTTGAGATGCATCATATTTCAAAGAAATGGACCAAAAAGTCCAAAAAAGACTGGATGACCAATCAGGATAAATAAACACAGACACATAAAATTCCGCCAACATTGTTGACGAAAACAAGTGTAATTTCCTAATTTTCTTGATTTATAATCAGTGACAACACAATACAGCCGGTGGCATATCCGCATTTTGGCGGTGGTGGGGGCAAGATACGTTTCTGTAATGTGGCCCAGATATTTTGCCCATAATTATAATATCAAATTTGATTTTTTTTAAAAGGTTCATAGGAGGGTGTTGCTAATGGTTTCTAAAGTGCTGGCGGTAACAGCTCAACATGCACAACATGCCACCCACGTGATATTTAAGACACGGAGGCTTGGAGCTGGCATACCTGTTTTTAAAACATAGCCTGGACTCTAACTGGTTTTTATGTTTAAATTATATGTATATATTAGTGAGCCAAAATGTAAGCGCAATAATTGCTAAAGTTCAGCTTACACGGTTGAAGTCTGAATGATTTTGCAGATGCCAAAGCTATATATTGAGTACATTTTGGCATGGCAAAGTTATTATTTTAATTCATACACAAACAATCTTTGAAATGATTTATTTAATCATGAGACATGAGATTCCATTTATGCTCAACATCTTCAACATGTCTACCTCCCTATTCAACACATTCTCCACTGCAACGGCATGGTAAACTTGGACTGTAGAGATGCAACTATGGTATCGATAGAAAGCTAACGACCTACCCTGTTAGATGGAACCACTTTCACTGTGTTCAAGTTCATAACGTTCACGTACTAACCCATTGTTTTTGCATTACCAATTTCATACTCTCTGTCTTATAGTTTTATATAGTCAAATAAAAACAAAGAACTTGTCTGGCTTTTTCTCAAAAGCTTTCGCAAAGTACCGATCATATCCGTATAACAAGGATGACAAATGTGTGATCAGACGTGCATTAAAATATGCCCATCTGTTGATAAAATCCAGTCATGTGTGTTTGCTGATAACGAATTAGTCAAGTAATATATCAGGGTATTTTGGGATCAAGCCTAAATGTTCTATTCTATTAATTCAGAATAGCTTTTAATGCATCTTTTAATGCATCTGTTTTACATGATGGCCAGATTTTAGTAGCCCATTCCATTAAATAGCGTTACGGGTAATCCTATACGATAGCACTGCCCAGGTCGCAAGTAACAGTCGGGGAGTCAGTCAGTCAGTCAGTTAGTCAGTCAGTCAGTTAGTCATTCAGATGTAGGTGCAAAGAGGGAAAAAAATAATCGCTTCAGTAACCCCCACTTATACCAACAGAGGGCGCTATATATTTCTGAGCGAACCATTGGAATATACTAAAAATAAATACAGGAAGAGCAATCGCTAAGAACAAGTAGGAAATTAGTCCATCATGCAATTTCACTAGTACATGGAAAAATATTCCTGGTGTGAATATAATGCCAGTGAAATTAGAACACCTACAGACACCTTGTTAAGCTTACCCAAAGCGAATAATTAAACAGCTAGCTGGACATCATAGCTGGGCTGCATCGGTACTGTAGAGACGTGACTGCGTGAGTAGGATAGCCTAAAGCACTGAAGACATCGAGGTGATGACATCATTATAAACCATAGTACAGCCGATGCTAAGCGAAAAATAAAACAGTTGCATTTCTCCCTGAATTATTGCCTGCATTATGTCTTTGATTAAGGAAGAGTTTCACAATGGTTTTGATTCTTTCTTATTTCTTTCAACTTACACAAACTACAGAAAAGACCGAGGTGAATTATTATATTTGGCGACCCACTTTTGCTTTGTCGTCCCTGGCGACAGCAAATTAAATCAAAATGCTTTTAGTGTTCTGTCGAAAGTATTATAAAAAAGAGGAGGCAAACCTGGAAGACAGCGGACGGGCATCGTGGTATTGATGGGCCGGTACCTCGGTAGAGCCGTGTGGCCTTGGGTCGTGTTTGCCTGTTCCCCAGCTATCTCGCACAGGAAGCGGACAGAAACTCCCTAAAAGGTTTGTCTTTGGGATAATTCAATTGAGAAATTAATTATGATTTTTTTTCCTGTCTCTGTCTCTCTCTCTCGTGTGCTAGTATAGAGGGTGGGGTCCTTCCTTTCACTAGCTTTTCAAAGGCAGAAGGGTTACAAATGAGAAAAAAATGGGGCGGGGTACGTCAAGTTATTTGTTAAGGCCCGCCGAGTCTTTTTTTTTGGGGGGGGGGTGTTGAACAAAGGATTTTGCATTACAACCGAAACACAGAAGAGCAATGAAAAATTGAGGGGTGTTTTCGATGAAGTTTCAAACTGTTACAAAGTTGGCATGAAAAGAATTAACTCGTAGAGAATGATGAAATGAACCAAATATAAAGGTATAGAAATACACTGTTAACAATTTATCGAATTAAAAAACAGCAACCAAAGTTATTAGTAAAATGAGAAACAGTAAGCCAATTGTAGAGAGTCGTTTTAACGATATTTTCTTAATCTTGGAAAGAAACAAATGCAACAAACCATACAGTAAAACTTTACAAAAGGCCTTTTTTTTTTTTTAATTGAACGGCTGACACACTTCGACTGTTAGCACAGAGTGTTAACGGTCACTGTTTCAAAATATTTAATTCCACTTTGCTGGCTATCGATTTATTGGGAACACTAAATGTTTTCTGTTTTAAAGCATTGTTTTAAAGGCTATACATGTTTAAAAGGATCACTCTGCAACGCCAAAGAAAACGAAATCTCCTATTACGCAACATAGTCTTAAGTGAAGATAAACAATTAAGTTGATTAAAGGGGTACCCATTAAATTCAGCCAATCTGATGAGAAATAAAGGAAAGAAACGGATGACGTAAAACAAGAGACTTTAGATTATCGATCGTTTTACAAAGGCGCGGGACTTTCTTCTTGTTCCACTTCACTTCACAACCGTCTCCATCAAAAAGCGCCACGAGATTCAATATTTTCCGGCGCTGTGAGGGAGGAAATTAAGCGCTGTTTACACGCCGTATTTAAAACGGATGACTGAAGAATTTTAATGGACTCCTAAATCATAAACCGCGAGGAAACGTATGTACATAGTGATTTTTTCACTCTCTGTCGGAGATTTAAAATCGAGAGTTAAAAGAGGGGAGAAGCCAAGCCATCAATAACGACATGTTGATCTTTCAATTTTTCTTGTTTGCCGAAAGGTGATGGGAGCGGGAAATTTTCAGGGGAAAGAGGCGAGGACGGAAAACTTGAAAGAGTGGCCAGGGAAAGTGAAGTTTGACATCTTGCTTTCCAGATAAACCATGGAAGGTTTTATCAATGTAATTTCATCAGGGCAATTACTGGCTGGACTTGATGCGGCATGAGAGAAGTCCTATCAAATCTTCCCTGTACACTAGGTAGTCATGCTGTGTTTATGATGTTCAGGGCATAGTTTGTTTTCAAAAACGTCATAATGATTGCAAAAATATGGCTATGATCTCAAGTTTCGTTTATACTAATCTCCAGAGTACAATGTCTTAAAGTTGCTCACCTCCTTTTCCTTTAAAATGTCAAACCGTGCTGAGGTCAAACTTCACATTACATGTATGGTGTATGCTATTAGTAGCAATTCAGTGCATGCTCAAACTAGCGAGGTTGTACAATTATTGTTGCATGACATGAGAGACCTACATAACCAAATGTGGAATAACTTCTTCATTGTGTTATAGATGTTGAAGACACACCACGACTAAGGTATGATTGCGCACTAAGGTATGATTGCGCACTCAGTACATAGACCAAAGTGCGTACCGTGCATAGAACAGACAGGAGTCTTCAACATTCAACACAACGTCCATATTTATTTGACACTCTTGGCGGTTAAGGTATCTCGTTGGGTAAAGTCCAAGAATTCGCGCACGCTATGTCCCATACGTAACGAAAGTTTAACCCACTAAGATATTCATCGATTCAGGGGTTTTTTTTGTCTTCTACTGCGGGGCCTCTGCAAGAAGAATATCCACCAGAATGTGTATGTTATTAGTCTTTGCGATGATTATGTAATTAAAGAAAACATGGCGTTACATATGAAACAAAAAAGGGGACCTTTTCTTGGACTTACCCCATTTCCAATCGAACCAATGTCAGACACAATAGAGACCACGCTTGCACATGGCCATGGCCACGGGTGCAGGTAACATCCCCCCCCCCCCCCCCGTAATTAGAATTACGAGCAACTTCGCTGAATCGTCAAGGATACATCAAAACTGGTGGGAAATTATGAAGGAAGTAGGCAGACAGACAAACAAGTGCTTAGGCCTACAGTCTAAGAGACCACGATAGACTGGTAAATTCAATTCCAACTCTGTATATTTCGCCAGCCGAAGGACACTGTCCAGGCTAATGACAGGAAATACTTTTGCACTTGTGGTTTTTTGGTACCCACATGCACTTGTATCGACATGCATGGATTATCACCATGTCTCAGCGCCGATTCACGCTTCTGGTGTCTGCTAATAATACAACACGCCGTAACCTTGAAAACCTAAAACCTGTATCCTCCATTTTAATATAAAGATCGTAATTTCAACTAGAAATGTGTTTGTGGACAAACACCAGCTATTGTGCATGTCCCTATGTTAACTACCTACAAAGATTCAACCTAATCGGGCTTGTACTTCAGAAGATAGAAGGCTTTGGAAAAAAAACACCTTTAATATGACGTAACTTGACACCTGATGATGTCATGTTGACGACAATCCTCCGGAACCATCCGCGGGTGGTGGTCCATGTGTGTACCAAGTCTGAAGTAGTCTTGGCCCAAGACGCTAGTGATCGATAGTGGACGGTGCATAGTGCGCCCTCTAATGGCACAACAATTAGACCAGCGGGCCTAATCGCACTAACGTCTTGGCCATTTCGTATCAGCGGTTTAACTTTTTCTTTATTTTCTCCCTAGGCTTTCCTTGGGAACCAATTAGCGATCGAGAAAAGGTTCAATGGCTCGCCCAACGGTTGTAAATATACGGGCTATACGTCCGGTGATCAAGCATCATCGCTTTTCTGGGGAACCAATCGAACCAATCGAGAAATGGTTCAATGCCGGCTCGCCCGACGGTTGTAAACATTCGCGCTATACGTGCGGGGATCAAGCATCACCGCTAATGATGCAACGCAGTGCTCCCGACTACTGCGGCAAATAGCTCTGCCGTTTTGTTCGAATATATACAGACGGTCCTATTTACATGAAATGGCCAAACATCAATTATGCGAGGGCGCTACACAACATTGCAACTATCGCTCTTGATCACTGACGTCTTGGGCCAAGACTAAGTCTGAAGTCGATCACAGTTGCGAAAGTGCCAAAGCTTACTGGCGGTAAAGAAAGCGTGTACAAACCCTATGGAGAATAAATGCACCTTTAATGTAGCGTAACTTGTCACCCGATGACGTCATCGTGACGAAATTCTTCTAGGACCATCTGTGGGTGATCATGATGGCTAAGTATGTGCCAAGTCTGAACTCTATCGGACTTACGAAAGTGCCAAAGTGTATGGGTAGAAGAAAATAGGTGCTCAAAACATATGGAGGGGAGTCTGAAAAAGGAGAAAAAAAAACCTCAACGAAAACAATAGCTGTTTCGGCTGACTTGCGGAAACACCTATAAAAAGAACAGAAAAGAAAATGGAATTTATGATTGTGCAAGTGACATTCGTTTTCTTGTGTGGATGTAGACTTGACTCAAGTAAAACTCCATGACGCTACATTGTCGTTACACTGTCTTGTGTGATTTAGGTATATAATTAGCCCTTATTAGACGAACACAACTAGGGAGCCTACTATTCTACGCATGCACGGTGCGTTATGCTGTGAATAATCTAAGCACCATGCATGAATCAGTAATAATTTGGCGACCCCAGGAGAAGTTGCACTTTTAACGGTTACCTCCAATTTACAGATACCTTTATTAGAAAAGACATATTTCTCTATTTCGGATATAATGTTAAAGGTGACTTTCATGCATGCCGTTTTGGACTTTCCTTGCCGTTTTCGATAGTCGTCTAATTTTAGCGCGAAGGATTTGATGGGACAGATTTTAGGCCCCAAAAATTGAGCCGTTAGGGCACTAGTCTTATTTCAAGTCATACATGTTTCTGATCAAAACGGTGCTTTAAACTCTCATTATCAAGGGATTGATTTTCCAATCTAAATTGTAACTTGCTCGACATGCATTATATGCGACGCCGGTCAGACGTTGACGATTCTGGTTCATAACGCGATGGTTATATAAGCTGTTGGAAATACGTATGGGCCCTATTGGCAAAAATGGCTGCTGCACATATGTCAAAAATGGATTTTCAATATTTTGTCTTAAAAGTAACACATTATGTGGATTTCCTGTTACTCACACCTTCAAAATATTGTTGGTTTCGAAACAATAATTAGAACAAGCGGCGATCTCCGGCATGTATAGACCTACCGTTAACTCTGCATGCCATATTGTTTAGCACACGTAATAACAAATCATAGCAAATATCGCCCTCACTTGGACAGGTAGTGTTATTTACATTAAGTGCAAATGATATCACAATGTCTACTCATGTTTATCACACTTAGGGACAAATACCCGTCCTCAATAAGGGCGATCTATTGCAAGGGACCTATTTTAATATTAAGATTGTTATACCTCTGTCTTGACTACTGTATTGTCATTGGCCTAGAACGATCACGTGATAAGTTTATAAAAAGTCATTGCACACTCCCTGTGGAGTGTGCTATGACTTTGTACGTACGGTACGTATGGTGTGAAACGCTTGTATCGTTGGTACCCACGCTACTTTCACCATGTTTTCACACATGAGTGGGAGCAGCGAACTAGCTGATGATCAGCTGTTTCGAGCACGTGACATGCATGTGAGTTGATGTTCGATTGTCATGATTGTTGTCTTTACTGCTGTTTGTTTTCGTGATTTTTACATCAAAATCCAAACAAATCCAAGACAGAGGTATAACAAAACAATTGTTGACTGATGACGTTTTGAGCACCCGAGGGGCGCATTCGCCTCGCGTGCTATGCGCCCCTTGGGAGTTTAAAACGTCATATCCCACATCACAACAGTCAACAATTGTTGCTGTTGAAACCCCCTCAGCCGGAGTCAAGTTATCATCCAGAAACCGTTAACCTTTAACTCACCACTGTGACCTTGAACTTTGACCTTTTGACCCCAAAACCGATCCAAACTTGCCTGTTCCCAAGGGCAATCCCCTACTGAAGTAAGAACCCCAAATCTCATGTCTAACTCAAGTTATCATCCGCAAACCATTAACCCTTACTCACCTCTGTGACCTTCACCTTTGACATTTTGACCCCAAAACCAATCCCAACTTGCCTGTTACCAAGGGCAACCCCCAACTGAAGTTAGAAACTGAAATCTCATGTGTAACTCAAGTTATCATCCGGAAACCATTAACCTTTATCTCACCACTGTGACCTTGAACTTTGACCCTTTGACCCCAAAACCAAACCGATCTTGCCTGTTCCCAAGGGAAACCCCCTACTGAAGTAAGAACCCCAAATCTCATGTCTAACTCAAGTTATCATCTGGAAACCATTAACCTTTAACTCACCACAGTGACCTTGATCTTTGATCTTTTGACCCCCAAACCAATCCCAGCTTGCTTGTACCCAAGGACATCCCCCTACCGAAGTTAGACACCAAAATCTCATGTGTAACTCAAGTTATCATCCGGAAACCATTAACCTTTATCTCACCACTGTGACCTTGAACTTTGACCCTTTGACCCAAAACCAAACCGATCTTGCCTGTTCCCAAGAGAAACCCCCTACTGAAGTAAGAACCCCAAATCTCATGTCTAACTCAAGTTATCATCTGGAAACCATTAAGCTTTAACTCACCATTGTTGACCTTTGACCTTTTGATTCCAAAACCAATTCCTACTAAGGAAACCCCCTTCTGAAATTAGAAACCCAAATCTCATATCTAACTCAAGTTTGCATCCGAAAATCATTAACCTTTAACTCACCACGGTGACCTCGACCTTTGACCTAGACCCCAAAACCAATCCCAGCTTGCTTATACCCAAGGACATCCCTCTACCGAAGTTAGACACCTAAATCTCAGGTCTAACTCAAGTTATCATCCGGAAACCGTTAACCTTTAACTCACCACAGTGACCTTGACCTTTGACCTTTAGACCCCCAAACCAATCCCAACTTGCCTACTCCCAAGGGCAACCCCTACGAAGTTTCCATCCCAAACATCTTTTCTAATTCAAGTTATCTTCCGGAAACTAGCTGCCCGGATGGACGCCCGGTACGGCGGACGGACGGACGCCGTAGGCGATGACAATACCCCTCCAGCCTCTCGGCTGAGGGGTTGGCCATCATCTGGCATATGTGGGCGCTGATCAATGCGGAATGGAGCTGTTCATGTTAGCACATTCAGACGACAGTAACCGACAAAAAAAACCACGATTTTGCAGACAAACATGATGATATGGAAGGGTAGGGGTGGTGGTGTAAGCATCTGTACGTGTGTTCGTGTTTGCGACATAGGCCTACTGCACATAGCGCGGGAACAGACTTGAGCCGAGTATATTACAGATTAGGAGTTGTGTACAGTCTATAAGGGTAGTCTGGTTTCCAGACCAAAGGATTGATATTTTTTTTGATATGTTCGAATTGCTCGGGTGTTTTTCTTGGTGGAAAATGGTTGTACAGGTACTTACCAACAGAATGCCCCACCTATTTGTCATTTATCTTTAAAATTTTAATCAGTAATCAAAGCTTGCATTTGCGAAATGTAATGCCAAGAGTAATGCCTCGTATTTGTATTAAACTATTCAGCTCTGGCGTTGTGCGTCCAGAATGCAAAAGGCGAGGGATGGGCTTTGCTGTGTTCATGTTCTATTTTTGAATGTGACGCCTATCCATCTGACCTACGATCTTTGAAGAGACGTCAGGAGATCGTCAGGTCAGAGAACCAGACTAATTCTAAGGGGTTAAATCGAAAGAGAAACAAAAGAGGAACATGGTTCTTTCCTCCGTCTCCAGTCATCCCCAAGGGTCACACCAAACCGGTAGGATAGTCTTATGATCAATTCCCGGCAGTTACAATCGCATCTCTAGCTCTGGGAAGTTGACTTAGCCACTTCCACATAGGCGCATAATTATGTTCGCAAGCCGCAGCAAAGTAATTCAGCCACGGCCTCTGTTCGTGGTTTGTTCGATTGTTGTCCATGAATAATAAATTATTCCAGAGATAATGTTTACCATCACCAGACCAACACCTACTTTTTCCAAGTTTGCCTGATTCAGTGGTGGATTGAGCTACCCAAAAGGCACCGTCGCATTATGTGCTGGGGAGGCAGACACGGTTAAGGTGTTTGAGCATAAACGGAATATCATGCTTCATGAATAAATCAATCATTTCATAGATGGGTTGTTTATCCATTAAAATAATAACTACCGAGTTCAAAGATGTACTCAAAACATAGCTTGGGCGTTGGCCCTAGTTGTCAAGGCTTTGGCTATACCCATTGCAAGCTATGTTTGAAAGACGTTTACGCTCTGCTCTCAGTGACAGCGCATTCATCGGACAGCTTAAATCACGAATTATTCAGCAAACTTGGAAAAAAAGGTTTTTGGCCTTTTAATTTTTATTTTTGAAACAAAGGTGTTCGGTCATCCATGATTGAAAAGATGCAAATAAGGTATCAATAAAAAGCTCATGAACTACCCTTTAGCCTTAAGGATGGAGCCACTTTGATAGTGTTCAAGTTCGTAACTTTTACATTATCAATCCTGTAATGTTTTATTACCTTTTTTATATACCCTGTGTACTGTACATAGCTGCGTTCTAGGTTCCTTATGGCAGTTTCTATCGTTAAATTCAGAACATGAAATTTCGAACATTTACGTCGGGCCTTTTCTATTGCACTTCTAAGTCATGTTCTCCCCTATATTTGGTCACCACGGGTGGGGGGGGGGGTCATAATCTAACTCCCAACCTCCACCCCAACCCATCACTACGCTACTACTGTACGTAGTGTCGTAATCCCAGTATAGTATATGACGCACGGTAAGATTAACATGTTATACGAGAGTGTTGGCAGTGTGATGCGTGTGTTGCCGAACGGCTGAATATAAATCCGTGTATCGTAAATGTCGGCTCTTTGTCCATTACGATATTCGTAGTGATGTTTAGATCATATATGGAGTTATACCGCTGTGACTGTCGCCAATGTGCCACGTTCTGTCGCCGAGTCAGTACAGTTTGCGAACCAGTCTTATACTTGTCGTTTCAAGTGTGCATATCGCCAATCAAGCCGCATGCATGCGGTGTTAATAATAACATCTTTATTCGCACAAATTAATGGCACAAGATACAAAACAGATAAAAGTAAAAAAGTAAACACGTCAATATAAGAATAAAAGACATAGACAAAATTACAAGGAACCAAAAATTCAGTCAATTAACACAGATGTCATTAATTATTTCAGAGACATCATTGTCATTACAAATTTCACATTGAACAACGCCGTCTCTAACATTAATCATGTCCCAATCATTGATCATTAAACACATTGACGTTGATTTTATTTGACTATTTGTTCAACATCCCGAATGATGACCCATGCAACTGCCGTTCAAAAATCTTACAAACCAGACGATCGACAATTTGTCATTGAAATTCGTCTTGAGTACTGGATACACTGCGGTCTGTCGACTACTTTTTATATTTCTTTACTCCCACGGAAAGCAGCATGATATCTCAAATAGTAAGACGACCGTATGGTTTGACAGACCCTTATAATTTAAGGTATCATCGTGTGTATCAACCTACGAGAGAACAGAGATATGTATTCCTGTACACGTTTCTGTTACCTCCCCAGCGGAGAAACATCTTCCCTTTTAGGTTTTGAATTTCACACCTCCAACATTTCCTTCAACCCTTTCCTTCTTTTTTTCCCCGACACAAATGCCGGGAGGGGTAGGCGGTGTTCATGACACCAAGCGTGAACGAAATTTAAGCAACTGTTTTTTATCAGCGCTAATTTTGTTTAGCTGCAAAACTACCGTCTTTTTCCCTGCCGCTGAAACCGGACACATATCACTGGTACATTTCTCTAATTCAATCCTTTCTGCCCGGAGATCGTGCCCGCGTTTCCGATGTCTCAAATTAAGTCTATTTTTTTCATTGGATCGCCTCCCCCTCTCTACTTCCCTGTATCTCTCCTCAGTGCACAGTTAGATAGACACTGGGGCTCATCCCATCTCTTGTTTCTCAGCCCCGGTCAGAAAAGTAATCGAGATAATCTAATCGCGGTGGGCTCGGGACCGAACCGCGATTGGTTTTCTCTCCCCCTTGAGGGGTTCCAGCGGGGCTATATCCCCCATCGGTTCGCCCTCACCGCGTCGGTGATACACCGTCGCGAATTAAACTGCTCATTCCCCGGATAGGCAGGCGCTGATGAAACGGTAATCGATAGCAGACTTTGGGATCAAGAGTTTGATTACTTTTGTGGGGGCCACATTAATTTGTGGCCAAACTCAAATTAATATCCGTGGCTCGCGATGCGCGTGTCTCGACCCCGCGGTGACGGCGCTCCGTGCGCCGGCGGGAGGTAGCCTGGTCCAAAGCGGCATACGGGCCGCTGACGAACCGATTGGGATTGGTAATTCACAGTCCACAACGAGCCCCGCGCCACTGAATGAGGTAATGAAAGACAGCGCAGTAATACCCCCGGTCGGCCGTACCATTGCCCACTGTACAATTCGCTCAAGTTCAATGTACGGGGACCCATGCTTCCCTCTTTTTTGTTCCTCGCTCCCCTAATATTATTTCTTGATTGCTTGATATTTGGCAAACATGTTTTTCAATTATAGTCGCGATTGTAGGGGGAAAATAATGGTGGTGATGACAGGGTGGATAGCGGCACTGATCCCGCTGTACTAGGCTTGTGATGAGAGCGCAGTAGGCTGATGTACCGAGACTGAATGCATACACTCCACCTCGTCATTTGTATTTGTCATTTCAAAATGTGATTCCCCAACGACATCATATGGTCCTTATAGTTAGCTATAAGGAAATGCAGCTCGAGATTTAAAACTGTGGGGTTCCGACTTTGACATTTAGCGCGGGGGCGGGGGGGGGGGGGGGGGTGAGGGGGGTGACCCCGGGAAAACAGAAAATATTAACCAAGGTCAAAGGAAGAAAAGACAAGACCCGAAGCTGCTGTTGTGATTGAATTTAGCGTAAACTTGGCAAGAGAGTGTTATTTTGGTTTAGACTACCTACAAAACCATGGAGGAAGGAATCCTCCATGACAAAACAGAGCCCCGTCAAAAATAATTAGGTCCTGCCTTCCCCCTTACAGTCGTTACAATCGGTCGTTACAATCGGTGCCAGGTCCCTCCACGACCACCATCGCCTATGTTCCTCAATACCTATGTTCCTCAATACCTATGTTCCCCAACCCTAACCCTTACCATCTTGCCCAAACCCTACCCCTAACCTTAAGGATTTGGGGGAAATATAGGTATCGGGGTACATCGGGTAGACCCCACCTGCACCATACAATCATAACACGGCACGATGGCAACTTCCAAACTAACATCACACCAAAGGTCATAAACTTGTGTTATGCAATCGTGGTGGAAAACTAGTATCGTATTCAATGCAAACCACTGTTACTGATTGTTAATGTCATACTGAGCGTAATGATTGAAAAGTACCAAATATAAATTTTCATTCGGATTTGCTGACCACAGTTGATATTTAACGGATATACGTTTGACCTATAAAGATGACTTCACTGATATCTGCAGATTATAGGTAGAGAGTATTTTTTACATGACTGAAATTACGATACCATGGGTAGCATTCTTGATATGCAGCCCTGCAAACATGAAGAGATCGCTTTATGAGAAAATAAGAACGAAGATGAAACAAGCCAAGCAATAAGCAAGCTCCAGCAAAAACATGCTCTGGCACGAAACAGTATCGATATCAAGACGGCATGTTGCAACACTTACAGTAGGCCTATAAACAAAAGGAAGAACAAACAAGGAAAGCGTAGCGCAAAACATCACCGCTGGGTGTGGGTTAATTAAAAACCAAACAGTATCCTCTGCCGCTAAAAGATATTACAATCTGAAAGCAATACCCGTGCAATCATGGGCTTGTTCGCTACCCCGAGGGCCCCCGAAGACCCTGCAGTCAAGAGTTCGCGTGAGCTTGCAATCATTTCTGCTCAGATTCGGTTAACAACTGTCGCTCACACCACCCCCCCCCCCCTCATTCGCTCTCCTCCAAAACTTCGATCGGCCGTTCGTTTTGCGACACCGTTTCAGACGCGCCGCCATATTGATTACGCTTCCTCCTCCCCAGGGCAAAAGCGAACGAGGAATCGAATAGTTGGTATCATGCGTATGAGGGCTGGGTTTCGGCGCATCGTCAAACCTATCCTTTGACGCAGCTTAAAACGTCTGCTCAATTAATGCTTCTGAAATTACCAAATTTGACGCCAGGCCTGTGTGCTTAATAGCTGTCTTTTGTATTAGCAACTGACGATTTTTTTTTGCCGGTGAATTTTGATACGTAAAATTGCTTGATTTTGTTCTTGTTTATGACTTGTTTTGCTGTTGAGTTGAGGCTGTTCATATCCAGCCAATCTCCAGACTAGGTTCTGCTATTGTGCTTTCTGCTGCTTTGCGGTCTTTCATGACCAGTGCTGTTGCTGCTTATGTTTATAATAATGTCCTACAATGGTTTTATTTTTTTGATTTTGTATATTTTTTTAGCAATGACTGAACAGCTAATTTAAGCGCAAGGCACAAAGCCAGGAAAAGCTGTCCATTGCAGGTCAATGTCGTCATCATGATAGCAATAGACCTAAGACCTAATGACGTAATGGCTTTGTTTACATATGCGCTTTCCTATGGGAGCGAAGTCGGGACGCCAGACGAAGTAGGGACCGTCTACCACATAGAAAAGCGCACATGTAAACAAAGCGTGACGTCATGAGGTCTCAGGCCTATTACGTCCGTTATCTTAAATTTATATGAAATCGATTTACAACACACATTCTGGACTGACTGACATGGGGCACTCTTTACTCAGTGTTCCTTTGCCTCTTTTCGGAAGAGGTTATGGGGCTTTAGAAACTTAGGATTTGTTCAGTCAAAGGTAAAGTTGCCCTTGGGATTTCTTAAGATCTGTTACATGGCAATTTGTATTAGTCTCCTCATGATACTGCAACATTTCTTGCATGTTTGCAACGGACTCTTATTAGAGGATGCGGCTTGTTCAAACTGTAGCGCTGACGATATTTTTAAAATCCGGTTTTCTTTCTGAATACGACTCCCCCCTAGGCCTATAGTGGAGGTATCACGTTCGCCAGCCGAGCAGCCCTTAATATGCGTGAAATCCTCCCGCATTGCAAGCGGCTTTCTGGTAATTCCCCCATGTTCGTGCTGGCGTACTGCCGGCCCCGGCCCACTCCGAGTAGCTTCATAATCCCATAAGCGCTTTCCTTCTGGGGTTTTGTATTCAGGTCTACGTCAGCGAGACAGTGCTTTTTTCGTTATAAATATCTTTATGTCTGCCGGTTTTTCGTTTGTATTTTTTTTTTTTTTTAATTTATTTATTTATTATTAATTTTTTGATGACTATAATGACAATCACGACAAGGTGACGGGAGTGACGAAGACGATATTGACCATTCAAATTAACTAAAAAGACCTTTCATACAGCAGTAATGTATATGCGTACACTGAAAATTGACTAAGTAAGAAACGACGACAACTTTCACCAGTCTCCAATTTAAAACGCAACACAATGTCATGAAATTTAATTGTGTCGCTTCAACAGGGACTCTTAAATGAATGTACTCTATTATTAGGTACCTTTGTTTGATAACAAGTCCATTAACATGTAGGTTGTCTGGTTAATAACCTCTTGAGGGCAGCAGACTCGTTCTTATTTCGTTTGTTCGTGTAAAGCCGAATTGTATAAGCAACTATGTTGCAACTTCATTTTTGGTTTCTGTTGTTGAATCATTTTCTCCATAGCATACAAGATGCATCTTCTTAAAGCAAATGGTGCAAAGTCACAGTCTCAAACATGGTGTCTCGTCAAAGGGAATTGTGCCGACTCCGGTAACGGACTCAACGTCCTCGTGTGTAAAATGAGCATGAAAGGTAGAGGTATAATGAATTTTGTCTTTTAAAAATATTAGGAAGATATTAGAATATTTAGAAGGCACTCGGATAGTTCGAAGGCATTAGAATGGGAACGAGATATATCAAATACACACATAAATTAGTGCATTATTTGCACATCGATAAATAAATGAAGGTAAAGTCAGATCAGCCCCAACCGTTCCTTCAGCTTTTTCGCACGGATCGCAGGCTGAAGACAATTTGTGAAATATTGATGGGTGCGCTTGGTATGCACCTCCGCCATTTCAGTCCTCTTGCCCGGCACGAGACGGACCAAACTTTTGCGCAAAATTCAGCCATGCGCGGCAACTTTCTTCCGCCTGTTTTCTCCCATTGTGGTAATCCACGGTTGCCATGTTGACATTGACGATGAGAGAATGATTGCCATGGTTACCGATGCCGCGGTTGCCATCTGGCGGTGTATAACGTTCCGTTCCCGGGGCATTGAGGAGGTTGTGAGATGGACGGCAAAAGGAATGCTCATCCATCAATCATGGACCTCCTATGTATGTCTGTGGCACTGTGTTGGAGCCTCAGAGAATACATGAGAATTCATTTTAAGCATGGACATTCTAAGCAGTCTTTACGTCGGAAAACAATTGGCATCTACAATTAGAAAACAAATCCTCATGTTGCAATACACGTGAAAAAATCAGGAATGTTGCAAAGCCGTGCACTGCAAGTCAGCGGGTGTGTTCGGTCGCTAAGACGTAAAAGGTTTAGTAAGTTCAATCTACAAACAATGGTTTCAATTAGTAAAATTATCGATATTAGGTTGCCACGCAAGTAATGACCGTTATTCTGCAAAACAAAACAATCCCGAAAATTGGACTTTTAAAAACAAGATTGGTATTTCTGAAATAGATAACACTAAAGCAAAGGCAAAATTTTCTCATCATCGTTGTTACTGTTTGCATCAGTACCAAGAATCATCTTGAACTTACCCTGCAATTATTTTTGTCACTTTTTGAGCATAGTCCTTTGTCCGACTCGTGGCTTTATACTTTATACTTTCGTCTGCTATCTGTAAGGCATTAAACAATAAAGCCGTTAATGAAGCACATTAGCCAGGGCAACATAGAGGAAAGTCTGAAGATTGAAATGTTGATATAGTATGCATGGAGGACGAAAACCCTCACAGTAGGAATATCTCGAAAACCAATAACACCAATAAGAAGGGACCACAACCTGCATCCAAATATCAAATGATATAATGCTTACTCAAGTGAGAATGGGCGAGTTGCCTACCAGGAATAGGTGGCTAATTCAGTCATTATTTTTTTACAACACTAAGAAAGTAGAATATAGTTCAAGGGAATGAAAGTTGATTTTGCTACAAAACAAGAGAGATAATTTTCAGGCAGTCCTAGTAAGGAATACACGCAGGGGGGGGGGGGGGGGGGGGGGGGGGGGCAGGGTTACCGTCCACTACGTGTAGTACGTGACAGAGGGACCCCCTCTCCCCCCCCCTTCCTCTTTTGAGTTGGTCATTGTGTTACCAGAATATCAGGAATTCTTTTGAGATTTCTAGGGGGATGTGTTAGGTAACAATAGTCTAGGGTTGCGTATAGGGTATAGGGAGATGGGGGGGGGGGTACCCTCCGTCACATATCGTGCTGGGTAGAGTCCACTTTGCCCGGCTCCTATTATTCTGATGAATGCTATACATAACAATTAAAGAGCCGTAGGGTTCATGAAAACCATGTGTCCATGTCATATTGGGACTGGAAGTGTTTCGCAACAAGTTTTCTTTAATTTCATGAAGGGCCACTTAAGATGACCAAACTGATGTGTTTCCCTGCATAAAGAATACTGTTTGTGCCGTCTGAAAGCGATTATGTAAATGTCTGACAGTGTGAGCGCTTTTAAATGACAAAAACATTTCAAAGCGCGATGATGTGTTAAAGAGCGAGACATGGTTTACGCTTAAATGTATTTGCCCTTAGGCCTATACACATGCAGGTCACGAAATGAAAGCGAATTAGTGCTACTCGCCTTCGCACCACTAAACAAAAACCGGCCGCTAAAGATTATCAGTCACTGCGCGAGCGAAGCGCCCTCAACATTTGCTCTTCGGATTTCTATTTTGCCAGCAGCAATCATTGTCCTGATGGAATATTAATGACACAAACCAATAAAGCTCTCTTCCAGCTTCATTCTTATTTTGGTCGAGGAAATCTTTAGTGGACCCTTAAAACAATAATGAGGCCGTGCGTAAACCGCGCGCCATTGGTTAGTGACTTGCGTCCAAAGATTGGGTCTAGTTCTGTGAATTGTTTGTGCTGGCTTATTGAGTGTTTGAGAGAGTAGAGCGCTAGCACCGGCCGCGATTATGACTCGGTAATCGACGTGCTTTTCCGTTGGCTAACACTACATCGTTAGTCAATATGGGTTGTAATTGACTAGGGGTATTGTTGTCTCTCCGGCAGCGCGCTTTGGCGTGAGGGGCGCACGGGCCTCGGATGCTAATTTCCCCGCCGATGAGGATGTGATCGCCCGGCGTACGCGCCTCGTGCTCGCCTCGTCTTTATACTGTGCTAGGGATCTGTATCCCCGTAGCGTGGCGTGTTCTGGGGTTTGTTGTCATGTCTCTAAGAACACGTCCTCAAACACATCTGCCCTTTGTTAGTCGGAAGTGTAATCCCAATTTAATTGAAATAGTATTGGTCTGTGATTGAGTGTCAGGGGGCCGGGTGTCATCATCTAGGCCGTGTCCAGCCCTACATCTTGTGTACATTTCTCTGTTCCAGAAGCGGTATCGTTGCGACAAAGGAATGTATAGCCAATTACCATTTTAGCATGTATTAATTACGTGTTGTAGTTTGCGGGAGAAGGGAGATATCAAATATGTTCGTGTAGCCCCCCCCCCCCCCTCCATGAAAAAAAGAGCTTGGAAGGTAGGCCTACAAATTTTGGGGCTCCAAATCCATCTGTGTTTCTCATTATTTAACTGCATGAGATGCAACTGGATCACGCAGCGCTATTATTGTAAAGTCAGTGGATTTCAATATCATGTCCATCGCGCCAGCTTTCTTCCTCTAACTTTTTTTCTGTGGGACCTCGATTCAAGAGTTAATCTTGGATACACTTTGTCTGCACCATTTAATCCTGACCAGTTAGTTAAAGATGTCTACATGATACAATTACGCGTGATACACATCCTTGATTCGCTAGTCAAATCACAAGGCGATATTACTCTGGCAAATCACTTTGAGGAAGAGGGTGCAAGTGCACAAACGATATTGCTTATCACAATGATGAGAAAAGTATTCAGTAACTCTCATAAAATAACAGAAACAAATAATGAATATAGCCTTACTTTGTACCAAATGAGCACAGAAAAGGCCTAGTTAATGAGAAGAATAGTGTCGACAATGACACTTTCGGATTACATAAGATCAACAACATACTGAGGTCAGTAAATTCACCTAACTACATCTTTAATCTGACCATGGAATTATGCCTACATTTTTCATACCTCCATCAGACTTAACAGGTTCGGACTGATTTTGTTAGAGGCATTTGCGCCCCATAAACTGCTTCGAATAAATATGGAGGAAACGTGTGTGATAAACAAACTATTCAAATCAGCAAATAGTATTAATTGAATTGGTTACACTTGCCACGTGGTTTACCCTTGAGAGGCAATAGGCCACGCGACACTATAACAACAGCTGCCTACCTACTTACGCAATCTATAACTTGGTTCCTTTGTGCTGAATACTTCTGGTTACTGGACGATGCACGCTGCATACATCGTGTTCACGTGGAACAATAAATTCTTTGTAAAAGAACAGTAAGTGCAAAAGAAAACGATGTAGAGGATGTAGATGTTTCAATTTTGACCATGAGTAAAAGGACACTACTTTAGAATGTGTTTTCTCCTGTGATGTTTAAAATAATGCTTTGCCATGCACTTCAAGATAAACATAACAAATGACGAGGCTTAGGCCTATGTTCAGGCCCATAAACTCATCTAAAAGCACCCTACATATGATTTCCACGGACCCCAAAAGTTGGACAATTCGCAGCGGGTTTTTTTTTTTTAATAAAAAAGACTGTAAAAGCTTTTTTTGTGTATAACTGTCTTTATTGAAATCAAATTTATAGATTGAGGCAACAATATAACATTTTTATCAAAGGATACTACCAGGTTTTTAAGACAATAGCTTCTGGTTTAATCTTCCAAACTGCGTTGAATCTGATGATGAGGCGTACAACGTTGACTGCTTTAATTCATGGTAGAGTGGTTTTCACAGGTTTGTTTTGCCCTTCTTGCGTCAGCGAATTTTGTTCATTTTGAACATCAATTGTCTTTTAAGGTTGCAGAAAATTAATGTAAAATTTTTGATTTCTTTGTGTCTGCGTTATCAATTAAATTGAGCTATTATTTTGCGCAGATGTATACAGTTTTTACTTTATATTATAACTGTTTTTTTTGTTTTGTTTAGGGTAATTTGTAACGTATGCATGACCCCAATGGAGGAATTTCAAATTGGAACTGAAGCCGAGGGCCGGGCCTCTGTCCTGTCTTTTGTTGAGAGGATTACAAACAGAAAGGTCTTCAATTCGGCAATGGCTTAGCACTTCTAAACATTTCTTGTTTAGTGTTCGGGCATACCGTGGGTAAAGAAATGTATAAATAACACTAAGCAGATGGGTTATAACGAACTGACAACTTTCCCTAAGTTGTTCGGACTTGGGACTGATTCAACCTTTCATACATCCGTGCTTGCAGCTAACCAGTGTCGATTCCACGGTGCATCAGCCATATTGGGGCCTGCACGATTGTCGTCTTTCCGTGCAGTTCTGTTATTATACACTCTTTAAGGTTCAGGCTTCAAATTGACAAATCGACACCTACCGCTATTTGTAAGTTCAACAATCGCAGAAGTTGATTTTCTGTAAAAAAAAATTCGGCATGCACTTTTGTTTATGTCAAGAGCAGTGGTCATTTACAAGAACTCGAAAAGGGTACATGTATTTTATTCTATTTTTATTTTTGAAGAACAAAGAATGGCTGGCCGGGCTCGAGGCAAACATATTGGGTGATTCCCCGGCATATGGGGAGACGTGGAATTGGGAAATGGTAAAGCGAAAACAACCCAAGCATCTAGCCAAGCAGACGGTACGCTAGTCGTGAAATACTGCCCGGCACGCGCGACCCAATTGTCTCTCCGACTCCCCCGTCTTTTCGGGGCCCTCCAGAACTGAGGCTGAGCCCTGGCGGGATCAGAGGGGCTTCCCAAAGCCTATTCCCCCGAAGCCACGTTCTACCAACACGCTACTGGCCATCATCCTCGGACATTATTCACGCTAAATCAACCATTTTCAGGACTGTCGTTAACGTTTTGACAGCACGCCTTTTGCAGTGGTGCACACACGACGTGTTGTGTCCTAGGTTTTTCGAGCTGGAAAATATCTGGCCTTGGCGTTTATTTTTTTTCGTCTGCCATCTGTCAGTGTGTATTTTACTCCTGGTTTGATGTCGAAAAAATTACTTTAGCTTTGGGTCTTCAAGCATAAGTAAAAATGACTAACACCGTAGAGGAATGATCAGTCCACTCGTTGGTGGCCAGAGTAGTAACGAATTTACGGATTTTTGACACATTCGCGCAAAGATTATAATTGTCAGATTCGTGTCAGATTTACATTGTGATTTTTTTACAACAATGATTGCCATCCTTTGAGATGTACAGCGCTGAAGAAAAATGTCAACTGAATATGCGCGCATAAGTATATTCCCCCTTAATAATGTGAAAAGTCAAACGTTGTGCAGCGCTTTGGCTCCTCTGTAAAAATTGCTCATTAAGAAAGCGGAGCATACAGTGAATCCCACAGTTTATCGTTATTGTACAGCCTAATAACCCGCAAAACGAACTTATACTTCGTGAGATAACGGGTGCTGGTCATGCGTCGAAATATTGAAATACATTTCGCAATAATAGAACTAAGTCTTGTGCTTTCAGGCCAATGGTCCAACGAGTGACTTGTCTTTTCTTTTGAAGTTCTTCTTTTTCGGTGGTAGTCTTCTTTTCTTTGGGTCGTCGATGAGGAAATTAATTTCCGCGTGCATGTGCCAGATATTGGCGTCAGCTGCGGGCTGTTTTGTTATTTTTGTTAAACGGACAAGGACCGGGCCGTTTGTGCGGCATGTCAGTCGGTCTTGTGGATGTGCGCCAACTAATTGATTACCGCGCCTGCAATGATTGTTCCTCTCCCCCTCGCACCGCGCCACATGTGAGCATGTCACCCAAAGCGAGCAATCCGATAGCCCCGGTTTCGGCCGGCAAATCCTACGGAAATTTGGTCTTGAGTTTCACGGGGAGAGGGGGGCTTTTTGAAGACCGAGGAACACACAGCTTAATACTATGCGGGTCCCGGGCGGGCGTACAGGCGGGCGGGCGCGGTGACTGATAAGTTCTGGGTATAGTACCGTCACATGTATACCGCCTTCCGCACAGACCAGGCGATGTTGGACCGGGGCTCAGGGATCAAGTCTCCGTCTCTCTCTGCTTCACCTCATGCCGTGCGGCGGCCAAACCCTCACGTGGCAGTCAGTCAAGTGCCCCGGGCCTAAAACTCCTTGGTATTATGAGAGTTTAATGCATATGTAATGTGCGACCTACTTCCCCTTTTCTATTCTCATCCATTTCTGCCGGGCCTATACCCATCTCTTATGCCCTGAAAGCCTGCACCCTATCACTCCGGCACGATCCATCACTCTTTCTTTCTGTTGAAGGCCTCTTTTCCGTTTATACTTTCTAAACTCTCCGTTGTATGGAGTGTGAGGGAAACTCACCGTTACCAAAGCAACCAGACGGATTCCCCTTTATATCTTAATTATGCCCAGACCATTTGGTAAGAGGAGTAGCTCAATATGCGCATTGGATGAGATGTCCATGGACCATAGCCTTGCTAGCCCAAAAGTAACGTCTACATAATGGTGGCTGCTCTGTGTTCCGACACCCCTATGTTCCGACACCCTATATGTTCCGACAATAACCCGGGCTAGGGATAGGAACATGTGCAGTCGGAACATGCATGTGCAGTCGGAACATAGGGGTGTCAACGAACATGCATGTGCAGTCGGAACAGGGTGTCGGAACATAGGTGTGTAATCCTACATGATATATAGTTCACATGGAAAGACTTTCCCAGAAACCAGTATTCCTATAATCTAGCACACCAACACGATTTTCTACATCGAAATCAGATCCCAAGCATAAAGGACATGCGTGCAACCCACTGAAACCAGCCTCGCCTGCCCTGACCAATAATTTGTGGGGGGGGGGGGGCATGAAATTAACCTCCCGTCACCCAAAAAGTGAGGTAGTTGAATAGGACACCATGTAACAAAATGGTGGCGCTGTTCATTGGTGCCTAGTGAGTAACAACGCTTGTGCCACCCCCCCCTCCCCCAGCTCAGCAACGCTCCTGGAGCGGAGTACAATTGTTCGAATATTCACAAAATCCTGCTGTTGAGTTTGGATATTGCAAGGACACCTACGAATGGGCCAGAACCATTTCAGGCGGAATGATTTCAAGGGGTATTTGGGACCTGCTCTATTTTCAGTGTGAGCAAAGTTTGCATCATTAAATACTTTAAGTAGTTATCACTGTGACTGCCTGCCTTTAAACCGTGGAAATATATATATACTTTTGTTTTTAAACTGAAAACTAACTTGTATCCAGCTATTACAGAAGGTTCGGTGCAAGTTGTCCCTGCCACGTCTGACAACTAGAGTATACATCTTGCAACATCCTCGCTAGGCAGGGTAATCAGTCTTACTCTTGTACGTCCTAAACTACCCTGGCAAACCGAATCCACATAGTTATTTACTATCTTGACACTCGTCGTCAGCCAATCAGATTGCTTCGTAGACTTCGTGATGCTTCGCTATACGCACTGAATATTCACGATCTGATCTACAATGTCATTTTTTTTAAGCTTGAGAGCGCTTTACATGTAGCCTTTGGTGCAATATTTTAGGTAACACAAATATGGAGACCGAATTGTCGAGGATTTTTTTTCGGAGTAGAGAGCCTACTATACATGATCACCAGAGAATTTCCACTCAGGGTGCCGGCCAGTAAATCGGTCCGAAATTGTCTATACGCCGGCCAAAGCACGATTTGCATGCCCTCAAATTCTTCAGTATTAAAGCATTTTGAAGAACGTGAACTTGATGATTTGTAAAAAAAAGAAGGTTGAAAGCCGTGCAGAGGACTGCGAGCTCGTATTTCTGTGAAATGTGGATGAAATTAGGCTCTAAAATGGCTCTATTTTTCAATGGAGCGTAGGCGTCCATTTTCAAAATGGCGATGGGTTCAGAACTGCTTTTAGAAGTGATCATCTTTGGATGGAATTTTCTCCCAAAAGTCATCGGTTAACCCCCAGAAAATTGAACAGAAAATGAAAGATGACGAAATAAGCTTTAATTTGATGTATGTCTTGAACACTTCAGAAGGTTGTGAGTATTCCTGAATTTCTGAAGTGGGGGCATTTATCATTGGGGTCTTTGGAAATTTATTTACTGGTCTGCAACCTACAAATGCCTCTTGAATAGTAGACATGTTTTTTTTGTTGGAGTGAGGCCCGGTGGGATCAAGAGCCTGCGCTGCGTGGACTAGTCAGTGGCAGCCAAAGCCATTATGTAGCGCAAGAGGTACGGTTGTTGCCCGATTGTACTGGAGATGGATTCATGTTGGCGGTCAGTTTTGTAACAAGCGATCTGATGGGACGTTAATCCATATTTGGAAATATCATGAATAATTCATCGCGAGAGGTCAAAAAAGTATACACGCATGCGGACTCGGTTTGTCGATGAAATTTTGAAACTCTTTCTCCAACGAATGTCAGATGTCAAAGGAGGGTGCTCGCTAATCTTTAGGAGGTCGGTATATAATGTACCACCTAAAGACCTATTTACTGTACACTAAAGATGTACGGTACTGGGTGTGTGGTTTTGAGTTTCACAACGAAAAAGAGATTTTAGTTCAAATTGCTATTTTCCTAGCAGTAGGCCCTATAGGCCTAAACAGTTATTCAATTTTGAATGAGACATCGAATGAAAACATCCACCTATATTTAATTATGGAATAATTACATTACAATTTGCGGCCCGGCAATAATTCCGTTCTCATGGGGTAGGCTGGTTCCAGACCCACTATCAGAATCAATATTGTAGGGAGGGAGCCAGTCTACTCACTTTTGTTTATGTTTGGCGTTATCTATTTTCAAGAGGGTTGGAGACGCCAAAAATAGAAAAGAGTATTTTTCTCCCGTTGATTAAAATGAAGCATACATGTTGAAAGTTTGTAAGGAAAAAACAAAATAGAATTTGTACGAACAGTAGGCATGTCTGGAACATTTCGATCCGTGACCCAATGTCGATCAGCCTCCTCCACCCCGACTTCTCGCCGCGACCAGCGGTAGACATCAGCCCCCTCGCAGACACTATTTATTCAATTTGTCTGTGCACAGAGTCAGATGGCAACTCGGGGTCGATCGTGGATAGGTGTCAATTGACACCGTGGTTAACTGGGGGTTGGGTCCCGCACAATGTTCCATGTCACACTTCGTGTAAACTCGATTTGAGCCTACACTTTAATATGCAACTGCCATGCATATATTATTGCAAGCGTATGTTTGTTGGGCTGTAGCCTACGTGTAGCCTACGTGTAGCCTACTAGTACTAGTTTTAATGTGTAATTTCGATTCGGTATACAGGTTCAACGGCGAGTCAAAAAAAGCGCAACCCAAATGTCGGGACTATTGTGTTAGTGAAGTTCTTCATGTAGCACTTGCAAAATCTAGGATATGAAAGTCCAATTCATAAGCTTTCTTTTAGTACAAGAATCATTAAAATCACTATGTACTTTTCAAGTTATGGAATTTTAAACACAACCACCGTTTTAAAGTTCTGTCCACGGATCACAAGAAGGTAAGTGTTCTTTCAGCAATACAAAAACAAATCACATAGGGATATGTGTTAATCGTTTTCGTTTTGCTGAACACCTTTTTTGTGATCCGTGGACAGAGGTTTAAAACGGTGGTTGTGTTTAAAATTCAATAACTTGGAAAGTACATGAGTGATTTGAATGATTTTTATACTGAAAGAAAGCTTATGAATTGGGCTGTCATATTCTAGAATTTGAAAGTGCTACATTCAGAACTTCACGAAAACAATGGTCTCGACATATTTTTTTTTACTCACCCTGTATTTATTTGGGTTGCTTGTGCGTTTACAATGCACAAAAAGATATGCCTGAAATAATTCTAAATGTGTAAAGTAATTGTTTCAGACTATAAACGTGGGGCGATTTTTTTTTCGCGCTCGATGTCTCATTCAAAAGTGAATAACTTTTGTGTTGCTAGAAAAAAAAGCTAAAAATAAAATGTGTCTTCGGGTGAAAATATATCGGTCAGTACATCTTTAATCTTGATGCAAGCAGCACCTGGTTTCTTGATCTGCCCTAATAGACGCTGTGCGGAGTCAGAGGGCAATGGTTTTGTATTGCCTGGATAGGCGTGGCTAATGGTTTTGTATTGCCTGGATAGGCGTGGCTAATGGTTTTGTATTGCCTGGATGGGCGTGGCTAAATCTTTTGTGCATTCATTGTACCAATTTAAAAAACAACAAAGAGTACAACATGAGATAGCTAGACCTGCAATGCATGAGGTCTATGAACTCGAGCCTCAACATTAACATCAACAAGAGTTGCCAACAAGGAATGTCAATAACTGCTTATCAACTATAGACCTAACAAACTAAATGTTAAAAATTCACAACCACCACTGATTAACAAAACTTTTTTCTTTCCACAACAATATGATAAAGCTCGTAAAAGCTTCATTCAAATATTTTTTTTAAGCATTCACATTTTTTCTTTTCATGAACCAAATCTGAAAGGAACAGAAAAGCGAAGCGTGAGATTCATGGCAGGAATAGCTGCGTGTAATGCGATTTGAGAGACTCATCACAGCTGGGCGTCCATTGTCATCGAAGGCCGCTTAATGGGCTTGGCAGGAGAACCGTTCAAGTAGCTGGATGACACTATAGACAATTAGTATCAGTGTCTTGCACTGTTGGCGATATAGAGGCCCACTGTATCGCGGGCGATACAGTTTACATGAACATAGTTTCGTGTGGCCTTTATATATGGGAATTTGTCTGGAAAGAACCATTACCCTTCTGACATTTTTCTCCGTAAATGGAAGATGTTAATTTATTCGGATTTCCTGTGACCAAAACCTTAAAAAATATATTATTTTTTTTAAATGAAATTTTATCCACCAGATGTTGGCGATCTCTTGAAGCTAAGTGTATTCTTAGTGCTTGGTGCGGTCCTGACGAACTCAACTATACAGATTGAACCATTCCTTCCCCCATGATTGAAAACTTCTAACATCGACACGAACATGATCGGTGGCTGGTACATTGGAGCACAATATATTTGATTGCAAAGGCTCATGCATAAAACTATGCAAAAGACAGAAACAAAATTCTCTTACACATTGTGTCTTTTAAAAACTCTCGAAAATACCGGATAACGTAAAAGGATGACATTTCAATAATTCTTGAAATTTAAGATTGACCACCACATGAAATTTCCAAAACCTAGCACACTTAGATACCAATTCCATCGTTTCTAGTCAATGCAGTTTTCAAATCGTGAAGGCTCATCTTTTTCCCCCATTTTCTTTTCTAGATGGAAGGAGGGTAAAAGCGAATAGCGCGATTCGAGTCGGAACATTACATTAATGGGGACAATATCGTTACTACCGAAATTCCTTTGAAACCTCGAAGACACAAATCAATATCTACCGTTTTCAGCAGACACTGTACGTCCTGTAGGCCAGAGGGCGCTGCGCACTAAAATCAGGACCTCTGACGGGTGCAGACCAGTAAGTAGACTTACATAGACCTCAATGACAATTTCGCGCACTTCCCAAAAATATTAAAAGTACTCACAACTCTCCAAGGTGTTTGCGATAGACATCAAATTAAAGCCCATTTCTTCATATTTTATTTTCTGTTCCATTTTTTTTTGGGGGGGGGGGGGGTAACTAATGACTTTTGGGAGAAAATTCGATCCAAAGATGATCACCCCTAAAAGTGGTCCGAGCCCATCGCCATTTTGAAAACGGACCGCCTATACGCCCCATTGCAAAAAAAGCACTTTTTACACTAATACGAGCTCGTAGTCCTCTTTTTTTACAAAACCCTTCTTTTTTACAAATCCTCAAGTTCACGGCCCTGAAAATGCTTTAATACCGGATAATGCGAGGGCAAACAAATCGTGATTTCGGCGGCGTAGGCAATTTCGGGCCTATTACAGGTCTGCACCCTGACGGAAGAATCTATTCAGGAGTACAGACCGTACCAGTAAAAAGGCGCAAAACTTTAAATTGTTCTCTTAATAGAGAATTTCGTGGCCCCTGCCCTGAAATGAAGGGTGCCAGTTCTAACGTGGTCTTTGAACTTGTATTTCTGAGATTTTTGATGACATGAGACCCGAAAGTCGCTCTATTTTGCAATGGAGTGGAGGCATCATTTTTCGAGTTTTTAAAATTTAATAACGTTTTATCTTACCAGGGTAGCCCCATCAGTTATCAAAGAACTGTTCTCCCTGGGTCCCTGGCGATGGGCTTCGTGACTGCATGAAGGGGTGATCATCCTTGGCGGGAAACACCCCTCAAATGTCATCACAATCCAAGAACACACTGAATACAAACACCATGGCATATCCGATCAGTTTTATTTAGTACTGAAGCAACACTGCAATGCACAATTCTTCATGAAATGAACTCCAACCTCGTTACACACTAGACTTAATAGTACTCACACTGAGGTACTTTTTCCACAACTAGAACATGTACCTGATGGAATGTATTAAACAAAGACGTCTTAGCCGACCGTATTTTTGTCTCTCTCTTTTAATAAATTCAATGTTTACCTTATAATTTGACAACGGAATTATATGTACCAAACTCTTACAATTGTTACGTGTGAATTATACTGATTATTCTAACGGACAACATTCACGTAAAAGTTACATTTGTCCCTTTTCCCTATTAAATTCGCGTGATATGCCAAAAATATAAAGAGATGAGACACATAAACTTAATTACAAAATCTGTAGTGCCATATTAAGACCAAATTGGTATTTATACTTCACTGTTGTAGGTGGTCAAATACATGAACACATAAAACAAATTGCAGTAGGACAGATACCCCCAAGTTGCGCACATTTATCTTTTCCCTAGATTTCATCAAGTGGTCTTGCCAAACCTCTGTATTGATAAGCTTCAAATTCACAAAGTTACTAACTGGCACAGTTACCCTAAACTGAACTGTGTGGAAAATCATGTGAACAATGATAGCATCATGGTATTTAGCCCAAAAGCAAAAGGGGGGGGGGGGGGGGGAGAGGTGTCCATAAACTGAAATAAAAAATAGGCCAAGGGTTGCCTGACGTGGTGGACTTGAACAAGTTCAAAGAAATCCCCAAATTTACCTGTAAGAAAAGTTTTGACATTAACGTATTATAAACAACCATAATCTCTTGGGGGATTTCTTTGAACTTGTTCAAGTCCGCCAAGTTAGGCAACCCCTTGGCCTAATTTTTAGCCCAATTTCCGGACACCACCTTCCCCCTTTTCTGCTTTTTTCAGGCTGCTATCATTGTTCATATAAATGGATATCCACATAGTTCTATTAGGGTAGCCGTGTCAGTAAATAACTTTGTAAATTTGAAGCTCATCATTACTGAGGTTTGGCAAGACCTCTTTGTAGTGGGGCAGATAGGGGAAATATTTGGGGGAAATGTGCCTTTGATGATACAAACATGGCATTTGGCACACAGAGTATGTCTTAAGAAAGATATCTGGCTATAGGGCCATCGCAGATTTGTCCTTTGAACAAATATAGGTAAAACAACAAGCAATTGTCAGAATTTTCAAAATGGCTGCCATTGCTTGTTATTCTACCTAAATTTTTCAAAGGACAAATCTGCGATGGCCCTACAGCCAAATACCTTTTTCATGACTTAATCTGACTGTGTGTCAAACGCTATGCTTGTATCATCAAAGGCACAATCCTATCACCTATCTGCCGTACTTTTGGTGCTTTGGACAAGTCGATCAGCCACCTGACTATGTGTTCCCTAAAATTTGAAACATTGTCAAAAATGGCCTCCGCTGGACAGACATTTATCATGAAATTTTATATCTCTCCTTTGAAGAAATAAATCCTTGAGAGAGAGAGAGTGAAAAACATTTGACTATTCAATCAATATAATATCCTTTTTGGGACCTTGTCTGCTTGTGTTTACAAAAGAAATGTACACAGCTTAATTCTTTACCACCACTCAAGTGTTTTAACATCACTATGGGATCGAATAATGTGCAATCAAGTGCAAGATATATTTCCCAGAATTAATTTCCTCTTCGTGAACATTTACAATAATCTTATTTTACCTAACATTTAAACTTTGTATAGTCAATAAACCTTCATTGCCATCATTATAAAGCTCTGCTGAATATATACTCAAGTGTTAGATTTAAATTATTAAATTTCTTGCATTTCAATTCACAGTGATTCTTTATTATGAACAACCCAATTTATACAAATATATAACAATAATTTACAAATGTTGTAAGGAATATATATATCCGCTAACAAAACTTATAATCAAATACAAATCTGTGTTTGGAATATTAATTTTTGTTGTAGCTCACGTTCCCCTCAAAACCAAACCTAGATAACACAATGAGCACAGATTGACACCAAGAAGACCACACATGAAATGAATCAATCTGCATAGCTTCAAGTACATGTACTATACATTGGTGGAGTAATGTTCAGGGCAATTCCCCCAAAATGTTTTCACTTTTATATGTGGATCTGTGTAGAGACAAATGAAAAGTGAAATATGAGAATTTTCCTGTACATGTGCTGACATCTGGAAATCATAAATATCATAAAAGAAACAACTCAAAGTTTAAGGGATTATACTTGCGGTGAACTGGTATCAAACAGTTCCATCTGAATACTTAAATACACGGAATGTCAATTGAATACTATTAGTTATCCGGCGAGCGCGAGTGAAACACGGAATACTGTAGTGCGTCTGTGTCCCACATACCACGAGGCCGAAGGCTGAGTGGTATGTGGGGCGCAGAGGCACTACTCGCGCGTGTTTCACAAGTGCCCGTGGGACAACAAATTTATCTTCAAGCAAACTTAAAGCACAGTGAAGATGGAACACCCACAACTCACATGAACTTTTCAGCGGTTATCCTATTGCACATGCGTGTTGTAAGGAACGACGCGCGCCTCTTGATATGCAGAGTGCGTATGGACCGTGGCCATGCTACATGGTTATATGTAGCACGGCGTGTTGCCATGGATCGACCAATAAGGATCAAGGATTCAAGTTCACTTGAAGACAAAGCTGAATATACTCTGAATAAGGACAAGGTGAAATCGTACTTGCCTACAAAAACTGCTCTTTTGATTACCAATAATATTGTAGACATGAATGGGTTACTTTGGATTATCAGGTTATTTTCTGTTTTTTCCCCTCTTTTTTCCCTCTGCATGTTCTAAAGAAGCTGCCACGGGTAACAAGTACACACATTCACAGTTAACCCCTAATTTTTTAGAAAACGAAACCAAACTTTGACACATACTGTTGCTTCATACTCTAGACTACGGCGTGATGAATTTTTTTTAGGACACACAAGCACCTCTCTTAATAAATTAATAGTTACTCTAACAGGCAAGAACTAGCAGTATTGCATGCTGAAACTGTACCAACCCAAATATAAACAAAGCCAATGCAACCAAAATAAAGAGTTATCTCAAATAAAGAGAAAGAGTCTGGTTCTAATCTACATTGTCTAACTAGTTCCAAATTCACCCTCATGAATGATACTTACTTTACACAGGCCAACATGCTTGCACTATGACAGTTCAAATTATGATCAACTTTACAATTGCATGTGTGCTTGTAGAGCAAGCCACAAGCACATTGTATCCGTCAAAAGCTAACTACCAATGTTGGATTCTGTATGTTTGATCAGGCACTTTCTATACTTGTTTCTTAAGACCACACACAAATTAACGGATTAGACTTAGCATTGCAACTACATAAGCACAAAGACAATTGATATTTTGGCTTCTCAAAACTGTCTATACGCAATACTATTTATATATCCAATGTTTTACTTACAGCATGTAATGTATATACCATTTTATATAACACCCAAGGAAATCCTTGTCATTTGATTGGAGGATTGTAGGTCACGCGGCATCCATTGCACGGCCTACGTCATAACCGTGCATTTTTGGTTGCATCCACCGTGCATTTTCGTCCCATCCCTTTTGATCTATTGCACGCCGCGCGCACACTAAGACACGCAGTGGCCCAGCGCTATACGATCTTTGCGCTATTTAGACCATAGCATGCGTTATAGCAGTAGAAAATTTGCCTTTGAAGTTGATGCAGTTGCATTGATGATTTTTGCATTGTTTTAAGAGCTTAGAATGTTAATTTTCATAAAATGATTTGACTTTTAAAACTTAATTGTTATCCTCAAACAAGCTGAAAAAAGTAGTGGATATAAAACAATTTTGTGAGTTTTGTTTGTTCTTAAGGTGTTATCCTCCAATCGAATGACAAAGATCTACTTAGATGTTATATAAAACAAACAATGAATGTTTCGCATTTCTGCCATGGTGAGAATGTTTTCATTCGTTGAAAGATGGAATGTTCCATTCAACGAGGCGAAATCTTTCAACTCATGAAAATATTCTCACCATTACACTCATAAACATTCATTATCTGTATACCAACCCCCAGAATTACATGTCAAATGGAAGATGATAAAATAAAACAAACATTTGTTGAGTTTTATAATCATTCTCCACTTTTTGAATAATTCCTAAACGCTGATAATTCTCTTATAAACAGGTACATAAGGTATCAATTTTCTTGGGTCCGAGGGTAGAACGGAGATAACACAACCATGGAAGGAATAAATTAAACTAAAGTACTTATAAACACGACGTTGAAGACATCTTGCTTGGAATACACAACCAAACATTCAAATAAAAACGTTCCACTCAACTTTTTATGTGCTTCTTCCGTGTTGCTATACCCCAGCTTATGGAGACTTTTCAAGCGACACACACTGACGGTTCGGCACACAGGAATACAATGACACATCAGCTGAATATCGTGTACAAAACAATTCAGGCACACAATGGAATCCAAACGCTGTTGGCGCTTCTTTTATTTATACAATACCTTTTACCTCTTCCACTTCCTGGAGGAGTTCTGAAGAGGATAACCACCAAGTACCAAGTACTTTTCACATTCTTTGGTTGTTTATAGTGACTGTTGTCTTTTACAACATGTTGTTCACAGGGACGTCGTGGGGACCCCATCCTACAAGAACAAAAAATAATAGAGTCAACAACGAAACTAGCTTAGAGAGCATATGTGATGTGATCGAGCTAAATGAGTCATTTGTCGACCCTGGTCAATTTTTTTTTTTTTACAGATTTGAAAAGAGCACAATGTCAGCATTACTGCTGTAACACCGCATGCTGATATCATCTTTAGTTCAAAAATTATGGAGGTCGGAACACCAAGAGATGTGATGAAGTGATGTGATGAAGTGGCCCTATTTTGGCCTGAATCTCCAAATGAAAGTTCCCGACAAAAGACTCATTTAGCTTGATCGCATCAAATATGAACTCGGGAAAGCTAACTTGACCAGCTTTGGCCTATGACAATGGCCCTGAATGCTCACACCGGTATTTGCCAATACCAGTACCTGCATTCAGGGGCACTACAGTATGTCCCAAAAATGTGTCCGTCTGACTATTTTTGAAATTCCTACAAAACCATGAGGTCAATTTTGAAATTGTTTGATTGTGCAGATACCCCTATGAGTTTCACATAATTCCAGTCATGCGTCACTACACAACTGTCAATTGATCACAACATTTTGACAATGTGACCAAGTTCCTTGCCTTATTCAATTTCAGTGCTGTGTCAAGTAAGTGGTGTTCAAAATCCTTCATGTTGTGAAAAGGGCTGCAGTTGGGATTGGAATCATTTGCCTGGCTATCAGTCATCATGGCAAGACATCAGTTTAATGCTCAAGGGCAAATGAATTAACTTTTCTAAAACCCTCCTTCTGTTTGATCAGTCACAGTCAGTCAGAAATTCAATCCACTTCCCCTGCCATAACTTAAACACAGGCTAGTGGGCAGCAGTCAGATCATATTGCTGGTAGGCACTGCGACAAGTCAAATTCATTTAAAAGACAAAATCAAGTAACTGGTAGTTACAGCTGGCTTATCAATCTCCTGCAGTCAAGGTATAGTTGTATGAAGTTACATAAACAGTCACAGCCAGTCAATCCTGCTTTATGTAGGCAGGCAGCACTCAACTGTTAAAAAACAGTCACTTGACTGATTTTTTGACAGCTAAGTTGGCTTTGTAGAATTTGCCAGCCAGAGAGGGAGTGTTGTGCAAGTCAACATAATACATTGTCAAAAACAGACTAGCACCAATTATCAAGAGTGTTTGCATTATTAGGAATGAATAGAGAATTGTTACCACTTCTGTAGTGTTGGTTGCCAGTTCAGATTGCAAGGCTTCGTCAGACAGTCTTCTTATCTCATCCAACTCAATCCGCAGCTGGGCTTCACTCTCACCTTCAGAATCTGACCGTAACATAACAGAAAGAAACATCCTTAAACCATTGCTATGGTCTCATCTCACACTTTTGTTAAAAGTGTGGATTCGGAACTACGATTCGGAAATTACCAATGCATCTTCACTGTCAGATTCTCCGCCGTCACTGCAAAACCTACTTTGAGTCGGAAAGAAATCATCGTCTGAACTATCCATGTTGACGGAAGGAGCCTACGCACAAAATGACTTGGTTGTAGGGGTGTGGCGACACACATGCTAAACACGCCACAATGCTTGATTACGTATAAAGCCTCGAAAAACTCCCTTGTAAATTACCCTAATGGCCACAACTCGACACGAGATATGCAAGTCTTTTCATCTCCACTCACTGGACTGTTAATGACAATACTTCTTTTGACGCAATGGTTTAAGTCAAAGAATACACTCCCAAGTGTGGATTCTTAAATTACGAATCCACACTTTCTCGTGTATTCTCCTTAACGTACTGTGAATACTAAGACAAACTCAAACCACAGCCTACAGATATTTGGCACATTGTCTTATCATTTCTCAACCACAACTGCCAATACTTGACTCAGACAAAGCTCAAAACAATCACGTTTCCTCAAAAGTTCAAAGACGTGCCTGTGGCTTGAACCTATGGCAAACTAATGGCCCTTTGCATCAGTAAAGTACCATGATTTTATTCTTAAATTTATTCTAGGAAAGCTGCTGATTGTGAGGGACATTTTCAGTTAACACAATACAGGGTGAGTAAAAAAAACCCTGAAACCCGATGGAATTTGAATGAAGTTTTGCCTGTAGCACTTTCAAAATCTAGGATATGAAAGCCCTGTCATTAAGCTTTCGTTAAGTATGAGAATCATTCAAATCACTCATGTACTTTTTCAAGTTATGGAATTTTGAACACAAACACCGTTTTAAAGTTTTGTCCACGGATCACAAAAAAGTCAGTGTTCTTTTAACAAAACAAAAACAATTCACCTGCATCCCTATGAGAATTGTTTTAGTTTTGCTGAAAGAACACTTACTGTTTTTGTAATCCAGGAAAGAACTTTAAAACGTCGTGTTCAAAATTCCGTAACTTGAAAAGTATACATGAGTGATTTGAATGATTCTTGTACTAAAAGAAAGCTTAATGACTGGGCTTTCATATCGTAGATTTTGAAAGTGCTACACGCAAAACTTCATTCAAAAATGGGTCCTGCCATTTGAGTTTGGTGTTTTTTTTACTCACCCTGAAAAACAGTATGGAGGATATAATGCTATCAGCAGGATAGATGTCAATCCCTAATTAAATCAGCCAAAAAAAAATTATCAGATGCTTTGACAGTGATTGAAGGCTCTTCACCTGTTTTCACGCTGCTTCCTGAGCTGCATGGCTCTTGTGTGTCTCCCTCAAAAGCTAAATTTGTCACGCCTCTGTTCATCTCATCTTCAAGCGCTCTTCTCTCTGTGACTGTTGACAGGCCCCCAGATTGCCCTTCTCCGTCATGAATGAAGCCAGCGTTAGACAGGCCCTCGTGGCTGGGTGAGGACGTCTCCTGCCGGACCTCAGAGATGGCCTCTTGGACAATCTGCCTGGAAGCCGCCGAGGCGAATTGCTCATTGGCATGGTTGCCATGTTGCAAGCTGCTTGAGAGTGCAGGGGAGCCGCTAGGAGCAGAGCTACTGAGAGTTGGCGGTTCACTGTAGATGTTCTGGGTGGAGGATATGGATGTGGCTAGGTCCTTGGTGGATGAAGCGATGCTGTCTAATGAAGCATCTGGGTTTGAGGCAAAACAGAAACATTGAAAAGAACATCTGTAATAGTTTGTCACATTCCATAAATTCACAAAGAGAAACTGGAAAGTTAAAAAAAAAAATAGTCAATAGAAAGTTGAAAAGAAGAAAAAATTCCAAAGGGAGGGATTTGAGCCTAGAACTTGTGGAGCATGGTGCTTTACTATAATAATAACGGAGTCTTATATAGCGCACGTATCTACCAACAATAAGGTACTCAAGGCGCTGGTTATTATGTCTATTATTAAAGAAAGGTAAATAAAGTATATGAGAAATATGAGACCCATTATGTAGCACCTTATAAGGGTTGACAAGGTGCTGCGGCGCATATTGCAGCCACTGCCAGAAACACCGGGGCAAACCCCTTCTCTTAGCGATGAGTGTTACTGGGTTCTTTTACATGCATTACACAACACACGGGAGCTACGGCTTTACGTCCCATCCGAAGGAGGAAGCAATAATGGTAAAGTGCCTTGCTCAAGAGCACAAGCACCATGTTCCCACGGTCAGGATTCGAACTCATGTACCACGGCACACAAATCAAACTCTGTAACCATTGGACCACAGCATCCCACAAACACTCCACATACAGAGTTATCCAGCCCTATGTTGGTGGCTTCTCAACATGTCAATGGGTTTGTTCATGAGTGGTACTGGGCAGGTGCCATACGCCTGTATGTGTCATGCTGCCAGGGATCAACATGAACAATGATGTAAACCTCAGATAGAGCAAACAGGGATCACTCAGACAGGATATGGCCTTTTGCTTCAAATCATCAATTGTTATACCTCTGTCTTGAATACTGTATTTTCATTGGCCTAGAACGATCATGTGTTAAGTTTATAAAAAGTCATGGCACACTCCCTGTGGGATATCACGTATGTGATATCCCACAGGGAGTGTGCTATGACTTTGTACGTACAGTACACGGTGTGAAATGCTTGTATCGTTGGTACCCGCGCTATTTTCACCATGTTTTCACACATGAGTGGGATCAGTGAATTAGCAGACGATCAGCTGTTTCGAGCGCGCGACATGCATGTGAGTTGAGGTTCGATAGTCATGATTGTTGTGTTTACTGCTGTTTGTTTTCGTGACTTTAACATCAAAATCTAAAGAATCCAAGACAGAGGTATAACAAAACAATTGTTGACTGCTGTGATGTGGCATATGACGTTTTGAACACCCGAAGGGCGCATAGCACCCGAGGCGAAAAACCATGTTTGATACAAAAGTTCATGGATTATCAGCACTTTTCACTGCAAGAGTTTGGACTCTGAGCCAGATACACAGGCCAGCCAGCCAATCAAGGCAGTTTCTTTGCTTGTTGAGGGGTCAAATAAAAGTCATATACAATGCATGCAACTTCTGTGCTTGACTTGAATTGTACTTTACTGCATCAAATTACAAGAAAGGATGAAACATGCAAGCAAGTAATGAAATCTAAGGAGCTAGGAGGTCGTTGGCCTGTCCTCACCTTTGCTGAGTTTGCCATTCACTCTGAGTGTGTCGGCCTTATCGTAGTCAATTGCACTTGAGGATATGGAGGCACTAGTCCGGTAGTTTGGCACAAAGTCCAGCTTTGTTGTGTCTGGATCCAGATTATTCTGGTGAAGGAAGTCTCTCAGATACGCAATCTCTTTCTGCAATAAATCACGTTTAAAAGAATTGCTAGGTGACTAGTTACACACTTTGTTGTTCTCAATCCTGTCTCAAAATGCTTCCTCTGAGACAATGGACCGATCCAGTAAGCCCCTCTCACTGCGCACGTGGGCAAATTAACACGTGCTCCTCTCCAATGCCACACTGCATTTTCCTGCCGCGCGCATAATACGCGCGTGCACGCATGTCGGACTTTTGTGCACGCATGTTGGACATAAATCACTGTGATTGGTCAGAATACCATGGGGCGGTGCTTACTGGATCGGTCCATTGCTTCTCTGAGACATCAAAAAAACCCGATTTCCACGATCAATAAAAACCTTTAAACTGGAGGTACAACTACAAGAATCCAAACGGGAAAATTCAGCCACTTTGTTTCAGGCTTTTGCGGATATGGACCAATCAAAGCAAAGTTGTATGAATTGTGTTGCCAGGGACTTATTAACAGGCTTAAATCGAGAGAAAAAGCTCATACTAGTACTTGCAAGATAAAAATGACATGTACTTATACTCTTACTCATAGAAATGGTCTCCTACTGGAATTGTAAATCTTTTTAAGAGGTACTGTTTGGGAGGCTTTTGCATATTATCTAATACCCAGTTTGACAGCAACAAGCCCTTAAGAAAATAAGTACCCATAGAAATGTGCTGTACTCATGGAAAGTACTCATGGAAAGTACTCATACCTGTACTCATTCTTAACAAAATGTACTTATACTTGGTACTTCGTTGGATCTTCTCCTAAGGACTTCCACAAGGCCAGAAACACTGGGGCAAACTCCTTCTCTTAGCGATAAAATGTTACTGGGTTCTTTTACGTGCGTTACGCCTTATACAACACATGGGACCTCCGGCTTAACGTCCCATCCGAAGGACGAAGCATTAATGGTTAAGTGCCTTGCTTAAGGGCTCAAGTGTCAGGGCCCGGGCTCGAACCCACGTCAACTGTTGCCTCTGAAACACCAGAACATGAGTCCGGTGTTCTTAAAGGGAATATACATCATTTGCTTTTGTTGTAATTTTCAGAAATGGATGGATTTGGGGGGTTAGTATTTTATAGCAAATATTGTTACACTGACGTTTTTGACGTTTTGGGTTCGTAGATGCAATAAAAACAATCATTTTCCTGGAGTCTGGTTCCCTGACCCCATTTAAGATGAAACTGAGCAATATATAGTTTTTGGGGAATTGTAAGGTCAGGGAACCAGTCTGGCTGGCTTGTACCCATTCACAGGTGTGTAATCGATTGCAAACAAGTGCAGACTTGGAACTAAATATGGTCAATTGGGACAAGTATTTGAAAAAAGCCAGTTTTTTCCAACGCTGGTCGGCCGACCAGCGTTGGAAATTGATACAAAATACCACTTTTCTTGAAAATGACAGTACACCAGGGGCCATGATTTTACAGGATGCTTTACACTGTCATTCACTAACAGTCCAGCAAGATATTTCCTAATTATTTGGTAGATTTATTTTTTGATGTTTGCAAATGTTGTATTTTCCCTTTAACCGCTAGGCCATGACACTCCATGACTTTTGACACTCCAATTGTCCTGTATTCATAGTCATACTCCTGGAAAGGTACTCATATTCGTACTCATGGCAAGGTACTCATACTCATACTAAAGTGCTTGTATTCATGGAAATGTACTGGATGACAGAACTTGATGACAACACTGCATAGAATACAGCTGATTATCTTACCAGCTGCTGGTCACACTGAGCCTGCAGTGCATCTGCTTGGGCTTCTGCTTGTCGTCTGGCATACTTCTCCATCTCTAACTCACACGCCGACTCCTCTCTCACTCGCTTCTTCTCTCCTACAAAGACACAAATTCCCCAAAACACATTACTGACCTGCTCTGATCAAAGGCATCTAGAAATTGCCAAGTTCATCCAATGGGTTTTAAATATGGTTGACATATGTTGCACCTCCACAACATGTATTGTTCATGGCATATGACACAATATAATCAGCAACCGTGTAACTATAATTTGAAGATTAAACAAGCAGTAAGGATGAAATGGCCTGTGCAGAAGACAATTATAGTACTGCAGCAACCAAAATGTGAACTTTATTCCAGTTATTGTTAATAAAATTATCAAAGTGTGTCGACAAAGTGAGATTTTTCCACATTCTGCATAATGAACAACCTACATGTATTGCATGTGAATGCGTAATGTGACTTAGATCCTATTTGGAGAGTGGAATACTTTATGTGTAAATTTCCAGAAAATAACGGATTTATCATGAGCAAGTAGAAAGGGGGTGGTCACATCTCAACATGGATTGTAAGATGTCAAACTAACAACGTTGATGAATAAACACAACAACACTTGGAGACAGGGAGACGAGAAACAACGTTCTTAGGGAGAGTTCAACTCAAGCATTTCAGAGTATCCTCTATTAAAAGATCCTACGCTGTCTGTCTGTGTGTCATGTTTCTTGTACATGTACATGTAAAAGGAGTGAGTGGAAGTGCAAAATGCAAGGGTTAATGGAGAGGTATCAAGTGTGCAGGTCCTATGCTCCAATTTGTCCTCTGAAGTCACGGTTGGTATGTGAAAAAAAAAAAAGATTTAATTGTCTTGTTTTGCTTTTTTGGCAAATTTCTTTCTTTGACAATTTGCACAGTGAAATATTACATTATCTCGATGAAAACACTCCAAAACATATCGCTATTACGCAAAACATACCATTGATGATTAAAAGTGTGGCAAAATTGCTTCACCAGGGTTTAGCACACCCACTTGGGGTCAACATGCAAATTGAGGTCAAAGTAATACATTAGTATATAACCCTTTAACCGTCGATTGTGCAAATTCGTACAATATGAATATGTAAGCATTTCGAAACCTGACTGCACAACGAACCCCTTCTCAAAAAAAGTCAATTGTGGGCTTTACGACTCCACCCAGCTAGCGGGTGCCGTGCTTGCTAGTGTACCAAAATGTAGCCAGAAATTGCGCGCAAGGCCACTTGCCCTGCCCTATCAAACTGTAGCTGTAAGCTATCAATAATTAAAATATCCTCTGACCCTTGTATATTACTCTGGTCTGTGTGGACAGTACCACACGCACATAGCTTGCTCTCTGATTAGCTCCTGTATTTTTTACATGAACCATCACAGCCGATTGCTTTACATGTTTAATGTGCAGTTGAGTTGTCATGTAAGGATTGATGAAGACAATCCGTATGATTTACCAGATGGTATTTCAAACCGTTGTCAGTGGAGATCAAATGATCAAACCGATAATGATTAGCATGTGAACCAACTAACCACGCAGAATGCCCCAACATCTCCACATACGCAGGGCAACAATGAAGGAGAAGGCTCTGGTGAATGGGTACCAAATGTAGTTGTCCTGAAGCTGGATGACGAAAAAGACCAAGTCTGGGATGAATGTCAGGAGGACAACACAGGCATCAAATATCTGCAATAAGAAAGAAGATCGGACCAAAATCAGGTTATCTGGCCATTGATTAAACGGAGATTTAGGCTTCAGCACAGATGTTTTGCTTCCACATGTTTTGATTTGTTGAGCTTGGATTTCAAATCAAATTAGGTTTTGCCCTTCACCGACGTTTTTAAACACTGTGTACTCAGTGTGTTACCTCCCGAGTGAAAGTTGGAAAAAATCACTCGGGTGGGACTCGAACCCACGACCTCCTGCTTTCTAGTGCAGATGTCTTACCACTCGACCACCGAGCTAACGGGATCGGTTGGCCGGTTCGAATCTGATGTACATAGCAGCGGGTACCGCATAAACTATTATAAGATGGAATTTTGCATTTTTTTCCCAACTTTCACTCGGGAGGTATCACACTGAGTATACAGTGTTGAAAAACGTCGGTGAAGGGCAAAACCTAATTTGATTTTTATCACCCCAACGCAAAATTCCATCTTATAAGAGCTTGGATTTGCATGGAAGGTTTGTTCTGGTCCATGGGCAAATATTATCAACCTGTTTTTGCACGAGTAGTTTCTCTATTAATAAACAACAAAGGTCAATTTCATGGCGCTACTTAACAGTAAGCAGAAAAGTTGTGCTTACTATAGCAGAAATTGTGCTAACATTAAGCAATATTTCATGGCGTGGATGTGTTAACGGTTGCACTCGCATGGAGATTTCTATCGTTACGTCACTGATTTAAGCACCCGTTTCCTCTTAGCTAAGCGTGCCTTTTGATGTGCTTACTGCTTACGGTCTCCATGAAATAGAAATAGGCTGTGTTAGCAGAAAATTGTGTGCTCAGCAGCCCCATGAAGTTAGGCCCACGTCTGTTTCCATTCAAATGCACGTATTGGCCAGAAACTGATAGCCACCAGTAAATTTCCTCAGCCAATGTTGTAAAATCAGCATTCAAATTAACTTTCGTGCATTTGAATTCAAGTAATTTGCTTAATCCAGTTGCTCAGTGGTTCATTTTAACAATTCAGACTAACTGCAGCATGCAAATGTTGCACATAAGGTTCTTTAAATATGGAACAATTATGCATTGCGTTACAATAGACTTAAAGAGGTTGTGGAATGCTCGAAGACATTTCCATCATTTTTTGGGTATACATGTATGTAGCCTAAGGTGTGATGAAATAAAAACGACTATTGTTTCTGTCATGAAATGAGTACAAAGGGTACTTTTGAGAGCTATTTTTCAGGTCCTGTTTCGACCCGAACGTGCAATTTGTGTAAAAGTCGTCGTTGCGGGCAGCAAACAAAACACAGTAAATCATGACGTAATAAACAGGACTCGTTTATGCTATTCTGCATCGGGAGTCCTGTTTATCACGTCACGATTTACTGTGTTTTGTTTGCTGCCCGCAACGACGACTTTTACACAAATTGCACGTTCGGGTCGAAACAGGCATGACAGGACTTGAAAAACAGCTCTCAAAAGTACCTTTTGTACTCATTTTATGACAGAAACAATAGTCGTTTTTATTTCATCACACCTTAGGCTACATATAACCGAAAAATGACGGAAATGTCTTCGAGCATTCCACAACCTCTTTAATTGGCCATTGTACATTGCTATACAGTGTATGTGTGACATATTCAAGGTTGTAGCATCAAAAAGAACCCAGCATCTCACCTCTAGCTTTCTCCTTCTGAAGTGGGCTCCCATGCTGAAAACTCTAACCACAACCTAAATAAGTAGATGGGAAATTGACATTCAAATTAATATGTACAACATTTACACTGTAGACGCAGATCAGATCCATTCTGTGTATTGAGTTCTACTTTCTTAGCAACTTTCCTAAAAATATCCCAAAACAATTGTTCTATGAGGGCACAGAGTTTGATGCTGGCTAGACGCTGTCTGTCAAGCACAGTGCTGCATGTCATCTACAATATATGTATACATGTATGTACAATAATGTGCACGGTGGTTTTACTCCCACCCCAGTATGCTTGATGTCGCTCAAGTTGTTTATGTGACTACTGTATATATCAAAGGTACATGTAGTAGGGAATTCTCCTTATAGACATTGCACGGATGTTGTCATTTCCTAAAATAGTTTTATAATTAAAAAATGTTAAAAACTTTTTGATGCTTTGTGCATGGGTTATAATTCAAATTGTCCTGCCTTTCATCGTCATGATCGTTTTCCATAATCCCAGGTGTACATGTACAAACAGACATGTACTTGTGTATCTACTGTAATCTGGAATTCTATTGTTCACCTTGTAAAAGATTTCTGTGTGACTGCCGAAACAGCTCAATTCCTTTTTGAGGCTCCACGTAAATGGTATGTGAGGGGGGGGGGGGGGAGTATACAAATACAGCATGATTTGAGGGGAAGTAGTGGGAATTACTGGTCCCGAGGTGTAGGTCAGCTTGACTACCTCCCGACATGAAATGGAGGGGGTAGTCAAGCTGATCCACACCGAGGGACAAGCAATTCTAACTATTTTCCAGAAATAAACCATGCTGTATTTGTTTTACTGCACCTCATAAATATTTAGTAGCCTCACTGTCTTTTTAGTAGCCTCACTGCCTTGTCAATAACGGCGTTCCTAGATTTTGCATATTTATTCAGCACAATTCAAGTTCTTTGTCACTAGTGCCAACACAATGTGTTTTTACTGCAGTTAACAAGGAACAACAGACTGGTTCCGTAAAGATTTCATGTCATAGACTGCATGTCTACGAGGCGGGTTCCAGAGGGAACTTTTGGTGCTACCAGAAAAAAACTACCGCAAGGCAGCAAGCTGGATACTCATCGGGATGATGTCACCTGGGCGCGTATCATTTTTATTTCCCGGACGCGCGGCGGAATTGGCCAATGACGCGTTTCAATTTGATCATGAATATTTATGAGGTGTAGTAATTGAATTTACCCCCTGAATTTGTGCCACCATCGCCTCCAGTTATTCAATTCTGAAATAATCATGACTTAGAGCAAGTACACATATCGTAGATTTGTAATTTGACATGGAAGTATCATTGAAATTGACCGCTAACTATTTTTATTTGCTTAGCAGGTACTTTGCATTACATAATCTCTCTTTGAGATAGAAAGCATTAAAGATTGTGTTCTGAATTTACAAAATGTTATGTCACCCAAAAATTTGGACCAAAAATGTATAGAATGACCCGAATAACTGTGTGGGACTAACAGCTTAAATGCTTGGGCGGACACCGTGGAAAGACAGACTCAAATTCTCTGTGTGCAATGAGGCGAGACACTGTGTGGTACTTCAGTTTAATTGTTGGCTGCCATACCAAAGTCATCACTGAACAGACTCACCAAAACAACATCATTATAAGGGCATATAAACTACAAATATAGCATGTAAAGGTCAATTTATCACTGTCACAACAAAGTGTAGTCAGGTCAAGGAAGGAAACCTCATTGTGCAGCACAGATCATAATAAATAATGACATTTCATTTTGCATGTGAAAAAAATTCAAACTTGCTCTATTGTACACTTTGTATATGCTTGGTCAATGTCACCACAAAACTTGAAAGATGCATTCCCCGCGCTACTTTCGAGTTTCATCCCCAAAAATAGATTCCTTTTCTAAATTGCTATTTTTCTAACAATATTGATCTTTGAATGAGGCATCAACTGAAACAAATCTGCCCATGCTTATTTACTGAATTATTGGCTGCCAGATAATAATTCTGTTTTCGCAGGCCAGGCCGATTCCCATTGCAAAATCAGTATACATTGTACATGTATCTGTTTGTGCCCAAACACAAAAGGTTTCTTTGGTTGCAGACCTCCAACAACGAAAAAAAAATTTGAGGTTGAAGTAAAACATATTTCAGTTGAAAATGTTTGAAGAGAAAAAAAAAGTTGTTTTAGAGCAATACATATTGTTTAAATTTTAGGAGGTAAATCAGCAGTAAGTTCCAGGCTCATAATGCAGTTTGCTGGGGGGGGGGGGGTGCTTGACTGAGGTCATCACTGGGTTTGCCTCGCACCTTCTTTCCTCTCCTCTGTTATCAGGTCACAGGGAGAAGGGAGATATGACACAATGAATGGCCAAGAGTTTGGAAAGGTAAACATTTGCATACATGGACTTGAAGCATTTCTGTGCCATGTTCATTCTTCCTTCTTAAGGGATGAAACATCTGACAACCACTGCCATGCCAATTCTAAGGTACCGATTGTCCTTCGGCTCAGCAAAGTGGAACACGGAAAATGTAGAGTGTCTGTGTCCCACTTCGACCAAGTGGTATGTGGGACACAGACGCACTACATTATTCCGTGCTCCACTCGCACTCGCAGGCCAACTTACAGTACCCCACTGCTTGGTGCATGCTGCATTTGTACATGTACATGTGATGTTCATATAAATTGAAGACAAACCTCAAGCAAAAATAGAGACAAGATGGCCAGGCTGCTTGCAGACAGCGCTGATAGAACCATCTTCTTGTCATCAGGTGCAACTGTTCAAGGAAAACATACACAAATTGTTACATCATTAAGACATTTGACACCATACTTTACAAACATACATACCGGTACATTTACCAGTATACAAATATTGAATGCTTCGAGTGGTGTGGTAAAACTAGCCTCCCTCGGTGATCCATGGACATTCTATTTTCCCGAGGCGAAGCCGAGGGAAAATAGAATGGTCCATGGATCACCGAGGGAGGCTAGTTTTACTTCACCACGAGATAAAGCATTCAATATTTCTTTTATAACACTTCACCCACAGATTCTGCTTGGTTTTAATATTTCAAATTATTTAAATCTGAACACAGTTGAAATAAACTTCAATTTCAATACAAAATTGGTGGAAAACGTATTTCTCTCTTCCAAATTACCCCTTCACGAAATGTTTGAACCCAAGTCTGCGGCGCGCTCTCTTTCGAACAATACGTGCTACGCACAATGCGCAACGCGCACACCAGCATCCATTTGCACACAAATACCGCGCCGTCGAAATAGTACTTTGGTCGCTAATGGTATAGTACTTTGGTTGCTACGGGTATAGTACTTTTGGCCGTGCACAGAAAGATAGCAAAATTAGAAAGTTAAACATGTGACTCGCTCTCGGCCAATCAAGACACAGAATCTGTGGGTGAGGTGTTATAATACATTATATACCAGGCATGCGACTGCGAATTAAAAAAAAAAAACGAGGAAACTCCAAACCACACAAGATTCCTACAGTGTTTTTCAATTTGTCATGGCATTCATGAAAAGTAAAAAACAAGGAAATCAGCGGATCTGAGGAAATTTGCATGCCTGATATATACGTTCCGGTAGTTGCAGGGCAGGTCCATGATAATAGTATACCCCTAAATGATCCGCATTCATTTCGTTGAGAAACATGACAAACGTTATTAAAAAAATATTTTGATATAGAATTAGCAAAAAATAAAAAATACCACTCCATAAGCAACAGCCCTGGTCAAATTATTAGTGTTTAGTTATTCATTGGTTATCTTCATCGACCATTTGATTAATCCAGTGGTATTTGCAATAATTCTCTGAATTGGCCAAGGGGTCATTGTGATGATCATCCAAGGATGTCATTTGATCTAAATACATTGTGAACTTATGTATGTATACATACAGGGTCATTCCATGTCAAATCACCCAATGGGTTACACCCCACCCCCTTCAAATTTGCTCATATTTAGTATGTGGGGTAATTTAGGCTGAAAAAGCTGAAATTTTAAGTTTTAGCGCCATCGGACAAACGGTTTTTGTGCTTCCGCCCCCCATTGTTTAGCAATACATGAACATATTTCAGGGACAAAAAATCCCTACTTTAAATCCACTAGTACACTGCATAGGGATATCACATTTTGCAACACGTTTGCCAACTTTGACATGAGCTACATGTAGAAACCAAACAAAAAACATTATATTTTTTTGATATTTTGTAGAAAACATGGTGGGGTTTAATTTTCATCCAAGTTCGTCTCAAAGTTGGGAGATCCACAAGGTCAAATTCAAGGTCAAAGTAAAGGTCAAAAGGTCATTATACTTCAAATAACCCTGACATGAAAAATAATGGTAAATTTGGATTCCTTATGATGTTACCTTTCAAAAGAAACCAAGATTAACAAATTTGGCTTACAGGTTATGGAGATATGGTCATTTGAAAATTGGCAGCCACGCCCATTTTGACCAAAATTGCCAAACAATGGCGGGCGGTAGCGCAGAAACCGTTTATCCGACGGCTCTTAAACTTAAAATGTTAGCTTTTTCAGCCTAACTTACCCAATAAACTAAATATGAACCAATTTGAAGGGGGTGGGGTTTAAATGTAAAAATTTTTTGGGTGATTTGACATGGAATAATCCTACAGTCATGACAGTGTATCAAGCACAATAACAGCAACACATGTATCAGTATATCAATATTACTTGATTATTCGATATTATTTTGATATTAATATCACAGATATCAAATTTTAACATATCCAAATATCGAAAATTATATTTCGATATGATATCGAAAATATTTAAATGCGCCAGATTATCTTCAAAATAAATCTCCCGCTTGTGCTTTTAACGTTTGCTGTATAATTAATTAAAAACTCGTCGGCAACTTGTGCTTGTGACTCAAAATAAAAACACCAGGAAATGCCAAGCGGCGATGCTATGTGCTCAGCGATTGCTGGAATTTGCAATCTCCCTAATGAAAAACCTGCCTGTTCTGGACAAACTCTCAGTGCTGAGATATATTTCAAAAGTTTCAGCAATATGCTGCAGAGAAAGTTGTTGGAAAATTGGGACTTAAGTTTTTTTTTTTTTTGCTTGAAGAACTTCCGTTGTCCGTAGTGTTTTTACCTGTTCTTTATTTGTTTACATTGGATAATCCATATACCAATTATCTTGATATCGGATTTCTAATATATCGATAATTGAAAATTCTGATAGACGGTGCTTACATGCACATATAAAGTACAATCCTAAATACTCAAATCTTCATGAAATGTTCATGACAATTAGGCAACAACATGTTTACTCACTCAGTGCACCGCACACGACAAGATACAGAAACTACATGTACATGTAATAATCTTCAAGGACTTGATTATTCACTTGGACATGTACTTTTACCTTCAGAACTGTCAATAAACTGCCAGTGAAGGTAATATTTGAAATACTGGTCTGTAATAAAATTTCACAACCCAGCCCTAGGTGACCTAAGCTGGCTATTGAAAAGACAATCTTATATTTGACCTTGGAGCAAACAATATCTAGAGGCCTAGATTTGTGTCTATAGTCCTGGACAAGTATCTCAGGCTTAAAGTTAAAGTTCAGTTCTGCAATAAGAGTTTTACTGTTAAAGCTGCAGTCCATCATTTGCAGCTACAGTATCCAAAAAGTATCTGACATAATTATTGTTGAAAAGCATAATTGGTTGAAAGATAGTTGAAAGATAGTAAGGGAATTAAACTCCCTGTGAAATAATTCTTTCTGGCAAGCTGTCATTTTGAAGAAATCAACGAAAGAAGGCCTTTCCAACGGTGCATTTTAAGACGCACCGTTGGAAATTTTCGTTAGTAGTTTGGGTTTTTTTGTACTGCGAAGCGCGCGAAAGCGTTGACACGACGAACACATGCGCACGGTTGCAATTATTCGTCGGATCGCTGCGCAACATCGCGTAGCTGCAATCGGCTCAGTGAGAATGTCTCTCTGAAGCTGAATTATCAGGCCCAATTTCAAAACATGATTCAGCAACTTTTGATTCGAAATCGATATCCTAGAATTTTTTTTTCTCAAAATATACGGGTCATTCCACCGGGTTGGGGAACAATGTGTGACATACATGTATGACCACATTAAGAAAAGCATGAATGCCTTGCTAGCAGTTGCTCTACATAATATTTGCTGTTGGGTGTTTCACTACTGCAGAAAGTTTGAAATGATTTCAATGTACATGTATTTTGCCAAAAACATGAGCAAAAAATGTCATTTTGGACGTAACATTGACACCGTGTCAGTGTTCCGTCCAAATATGACATTTGTGCCTTTTTTTTATTTCTGCGAAACATTACCCAAATTCACTTTGCGTAGTTCTAACTATACATGCAACACAATAAGAAAAGCTTTTGTTACGGTTGTCAGGTATCAAATGGAGCAGAAATGATAGCTTGGTTGTGTGGACGTAACATTGACACAGTGCAAAACCCAAATGTCACACTTCCATTGAGTGATTTTTACACCGTTACATCCACACTTGAGGTATTGTTTCTGCTATATTTGAACCCTGACTATACCAAAACAAAAGCTTTTCTTGGTGCTTACAATAGGTGTCCAGTTGTAAATATGCAATGTCAGTTTGAGTAATATTCTACATAAGTGTAAAAAATGGCAAAAAAAGAATATTTGGATAAAACATTGACATGGTGTCAATGTTACGTCCGAATTAATACATTTTTGCTCATATTTTTTTCAACGTACTTTCAAATGATTTCAAACTTTCTTAAGTATTGAAACACCCTCAGACAAATATAAAGTTGAGCAATTGTTTAGAATGCATATTTTAATAATATAACCAAATATATGGATGTAACATGCACTGCTTCCCAACCCGGTGGAATGACCCATACAGCTGAAGTTCAGCTGAAACTTCATCAGGTTCAGAGTTGCAATCACCTGATTGAGAACGTGCTCTGGGCAATGAATTCAGGCGCAATTCGAGATCGAGACCCTAGAATATTCTTTTTTTTCTCGGAATATACAGCATTCACTCAGGTTAGTTGTTAAACACCCTTCTTCAGATTTTGAGCACTTTTGTTGCTTCAAAACATAATGCACAAATAACAAATGGTGTACAATGTACGTACCTGTCAGACTAATACAAGTGCCGGTGCATATACAATGTGCTTATCTACCCCTTTCTGCAAGTACATGTAAACCTAACCTAATTCTACCATTTCGGTATCATACATCTCCTTTATTATTTTTTCAATAGGTTCAAATATGTCAGTTTCAATCATATTCAAGTTGAAATTTCACCAATTGGCAAACTGATCATTAGACATTCAAGTGATATCCATGGCAACACCTAACCCATCTGGACACAATGGTGATTCATTAATCTTTTGTATAGTCTCGTTTATCCATCTTACCAGCAATCATGTCATAGGAAAACAGCAACTCTGATGCAACAATGAAGCAGTTAGCAGCATTCAGGACAAGCGCTGAGACATGGAGAGGGATGCTATTGATGAACTGGTCCAGATGCTGATGGCATCTGGGCAGAAAAGACAATGCAAGATATCATACGTTACTTTATCCAAAAACAATCATTTCCAACAGGAGAGAAAAATGTAATGTGGGAAATAGACAAAATGTACATTTACATCTTACAATGTATTTGCCATTCATATATACCTTAGACAGTTTACCCATTAACCAATAACGTACCTACATGTAAATCCTCAAAATCCATACCCCTGTTTTGGAGTACCGGTATTTCAGCGGATTCAGGATACCTCCATATAATATTGAAAACAGAGGATTTTGATGGATTCATGATCGTAAGCCTAGCCGTACTGCATGATTTTGATGGATTCATGATTGTAAGCCTAGCAGTATCCGCTCCGTTCACAAGTACCCCCTCACCGGCAAAGGAAGTATAGTTGGGGGTACGCGGCCACTGCGTGTACATAGAACAAATCCCCTGGTGTATGCGCGTCACACACAAGGAACGGTACGCGTCAACCAGCGAAATGTACCGCCCATGGGACGTTGTTGCTAGGTAAAAGGGCGCCCTTTTTTGGTAGCGCACGGAACTCATTGCGGAATTGTGATGGATTTAGGATACCTCCATATATACTGAGCACGCAGTCACCAACACCAATATTTTTGTGCATGACACAATAGGTGGATATTTGCGGATTCAGGATACTTTCTCGTAAAAGTGCTCAAGGGATAAGGGTTAATAAAGGTCGAGAGCACGTCACGTGGCCTGTTTTAACAGGTTGATAAAGACATGGCTGGCTGGTCTTAAACACTTTTCCGGTGTCACATGAAATTTTGGCTCCTATGAAATCCCTTGCCAGCACCGTTTTATTGGTTGAACGTTCTAAATCCTCAAGTAGGCATGAGCAATACTACCAGTGGGTCACTATTTCATAGTCCAAAATTCACACAACACCGGTGCATCTGCGTTGTGCGCCACATCACGCAGTACGCGCAACGTGGGCGTCAGCGTCAATCTCAATATTATTATTACGGTAGGAGTTGTTGACCAGAGGGCCTGACCAATGTATAGCCAGAAGGGTGTTTTGTTGCTCGAAATTGTTGAAATTTATAAATTTTGACTTGTTTTGACTTTTGGACCGAATTTTTTTAAGACGAGTTGGAGTCTGGATGCTGATAAGTACCATACCAAAGCTGAAGCATCAAGACTCCAACCTGTCGTAAACATTGCGTTTAAAACCTCCCAAGCACACATTTATTCCCTTATTCAAACATTGCTGTCATTGCATAATTGAAAAAATTCTAGACATCTATATGATTTTATTTGCAGGACGTGTCATCAAAACAAACACAAGATTTTTCATTAGATGGATGGGGGGGGGGGGGGGCCTGAACAAGACAACTGTTTTACTGTAAACACATGGTAAAGGAACAAATTTGTTTTAAAAAAATGCCTGTCTCTTCAACTTCCCCTACCGGTATAATGGATTTGTGATGCAAACCAATGAATCTGTTGTTAATCAAGGATTTACTTTTGTTCCTCTTCCCTTTTCCTTTGTTTATACGTTAACTTTTTCGCAACAGCTCTTTCTGGTTTTGTACACGTTTTCCAACCGAGTCGTCCTTGATTCGGTTTCAGTCCTCGATTCATCGATGATGTTGCACATGTGTGTCCTCGATATACACCATAAACACGCGCATGTATTTATTGTATACATGCACATCTAAAACATTAATACTGATATTTGTATCCTTGTGGAGACATTTCTTTGTTCTCGCGTAGTAAAGTTTTCGAGTTTGAAAGTGTAGTTTCAAAATGCTCTTATTTTAACCAGAATTAATTTCCTTGGCTGAAATTCGGACTTAATATCCCTTTTCTAAAACTGTTCCATTTGCGACAAAGCAACGCACCTTGGAAATTCCTAGTTTTGTGTAAAATCTATATACAAACGTGTACATGTATCTATTTCATGAAAACCTTGTGGAGATGTGTTCATCTATAGAAATTGCCCTGTGGAGACGCATACACAGTTTTGTTCCCTATTGTGTGCATGTCTCCAGAGGGCACAGTGTATCAGATCACCAACAACCACATGTTTGCACCTCCCCTCATGTACTTTGATGCACCTGTAATAGTGTAATGTATTTTTGGATGTACTGTAATGTACCGGTACATGTTCCGTAATTCTACAGCAACGTGAAACATATTTTCAATTAATTTCCCATTTCAAATTAATTAAAATGCAAAACTTTGACAATTAATCATGCACAGAACATGGAGCCTGTGTGCATGTACCTGCATTTTTCTGGTCAAACCACTACACAGAAGCCAGACAGAATAAAGTCACGTACATGTACATGTACTCTTGACTGGCTGTGACTGTTTATGTTACTAACAATGATTGATAAGCCAGCGGTGCATACATGTACCACTTGCCTGCTTTTGACGCAGGCATGCAACTTGGAAGAAAAAAAAACGAGGAAACTCCAATCTTTCCAAGACTTTGTACACTGTTTTTTCAATTTTTAATGGCATAAGTGTGAAGTGAAAAACGAGGAAATCAGCTGATCTGAGGAAAAGTTGCATGCCTGTTGACGGTTGACTGAATTTGACTAGTCACAGAGCTTGCTGTCGGTGACTAGCCTGTGTAAAAGGCACGGCAGGGGAAGAGGATTGATTTTTTGACTGTCTGTGACTGTTCAGGAAGCATGAGGGTTACATGTTTTTCCAGTTTCAATTTGTTCTGTGTATGTTGTACTTAGGCCTACATTGTATTCATTCTTTGTAATTTAATGAAATGCAGTTGGTATAGAATAAAATTCGTACACTTTTACTGAGGAGTAGGCCTACACAGCACAAATCTTGTGGTACATGAGGTTATCAACAAGACTGTACTGTAGCCATACATGTACACAGAGAGTGAAACTGACAAACCAACTGGTCAGTCAGGTCAGACAAAATGACCTACAATGTAGACTACATGATTTTCCCACGCCACATGCAAATTGCCCAATTCCTTCACTAACTTAAAATGTGCAACAGTACAAACAAATTTAATTGAACCCATCGTACATTTGTATTTTTGTTGGTTCAAATGTATACATACAGGAAATACATGTACTCATAGGCTATAGAAGATGTCTGATGTCCAAAGCTTCACCATACATGTTCCAAAATTCAACCATACATTTACATGTACATGCACCAAATACTTGCTGTTGAAAAACCTGTGACAAATCTATGACACCAAAAACATACAAATAGGCTTACAACAATACAAACTCTTTTTACTGTGTCAAAGTTAATAAAAGCAAATTCGTACAATGCACCAGTACTATTTCCGTGTACAAGTTTTCAGCAATGAAAGCAATAAACCTCAAAACATACACGAGTCAACATCTGCTGGTGCCCCAGCACATTGGACTTGACAATGCATCTATAGGTGTATTCTTTGCAATATGGAAACATACCGGTAGAAACGTACCGTACAAATGTTTGGTACAGTTTCCACATTTAATTCTCGTTTTCATTTTTATAGATTTGCTATTATGAAATAGCTTCTTGCCTTTTTCTTCAACAAATGTACATTTTCCATAGTTTTGAGAAATGTTTGTGTGTAAAAAGGTTTATGTGGTCTAGTTGGCCTAAATATTCATTCATTAATCAAAGTACCCTACATACATGTACATGTACATGTACCAGTACATGTACATTGTACACCTCGATCAGGGGTGATTAAAAAAATTCTTGCCTACTGTATGTTTCGTAAATATGCTCAAAAGAATACAGTACACGTGAACCTGCTGTCTCGAAAACATTTGATCATCAACTGATTGAATATTGCTTTTTGCCACTTTGAATATATGACTTTATATATTACATTGTACATTTAACTGTGATGCCATATTGGTAAAATTATGCCAAATCTCGAATCTAATTAAAGAAGCTTACATGTAAAACTGAAACTGAAGGTAACATTATTAAAAACTTGCACTTACAGTAAAAAGATGCCCTGCAATTGAATCACAGGAAGTAGAAGCAAATGAGACAAAGTATTTCAAGTGAGGAACTATTTTACAGGGGTGTGAGTGACCACTGATAAAAAATAGCTGAAAACAGCTGAAAAAAGGTGTAAAAAACTGAACTTTGGAAATCTCCTATACTTTTGTACACAGCAAGTGAGGGCAAAAGCTGGAAAAAAAAGCTGAAATCCAAAACAAAAAAAGCTGAAATCAGCTTTAAAGCTGAGATTTCACACCCCTGATTAATACAATGGACAAAAATCATTCACTTTGAGACTAGAAATCCCAGAGTTGCAACGAGATATTACAAATCCACTAGGATCCTGCTTTCAGTACAAAACAAGTGGGAAAATTACACAGACATATTCAGCAAAACAAATTATAAATATTTATGATTGGAACACCTGCCGCTTATAATGGACATTATGATGGATTGGGAGAGGCTTGGGTTCCGTGGTCTTTCCCTCCCTGCATGATTTAATAAGTTAATGGAACACCACATACAAACAATATGGCCACGCACGAAAAAAATAGAAGAAAAAAAAGACAATGTAAATGATGTACAGTATTTTTTATGTACTGTACGAGTTGAGGTTTTTATAGTATTTTTTTCAATGATTGTAAAAGTAAGTGTAAAAAATGTTATGCAAAAATTGAAAATTATTAAATTTATTATTTAAATACATTATGAACATTTAAGCGAAAAAAACTTAAAATAAAAAAATAAAATGGGACTACACGTGTATATTTGCACATGAACAGCAGATGTTCGCAGTTCAGGAATTCCTATGGAAACTATTTGACATTCCTTTTCGTTAATTTGATTGAAAAGAACACTTTTTTAAACATTTAAATTTTTCGAAGCTTTTCGTGGCAAACAAGGGTGCGGTCATGAGATGTCATTTCAGGAAAACATTGTTCAGTTTAGGGGTTTTATTGTGAGCCCACATTTGCTCATTGAAAACATTTGTGAAAAAAAACTTTGCTCATTTGGCGTACTGTCATATGAAACAACAATGAATCACCAAAGAAAAGAAAATTTACAACAGCAAAATATCCAAATTCTGGCAAATTTTCTTACTGAAACATACCGGTACATGTAAAAAAAAGACATAGATAGAAAGGACTTTTTTAACAGACTAATCTCTTATTTTTGCATTTATTTGTCCTTGTTGATACACCTCAATTTGTTTTCAAATTGTGTTCTCATTTACATTCATACAAGTACATGCAACATGTAATTTGAAATTGGGATTGAGGGTGAAAAAATTATGAACATTCACACTGATTAATAATTTGTTTTGGGAGATACTTTGCTAATAATAATGTTAACTTTCAACTAATTTGTTGTGTACAATTCCACTCAATTAAGTGGTTATTAACCCTACCCTCCCCGAGTACCCCCAACATCAGCAAAATCCAGCCCCCCCCCCCCCCCCCCCCCGCCCCAACCCTACCCATTTTGATGGATTCTGGGGGACTTGGTCCTGCAGGCCTGGTTTGACTAAATATTGATGGAATATGATGGACTTGGGCCTGGAGGCCTTAAACAAAGCATGCATTGGAAGCAGTGTGATTGATGGATTTTGGAGGAATTGGTCAGTAAGTTTAGTAAAAGAAGTAGGGAGTTAGGGTGAATGTCACATGTACAGACCTGAACATGTTCATCATGTTCATAAATGTACGTACGGTTGGTCTACCCTTCATAACATATGGATAAACTGCCTAAGATAGATGTACCGTATGCTTTCTTGTACATGAACGTACATACATGTACGTACAAATGTATGTAAACTTGTGTTAAGAATTAGACTTCCTTGTACACACCTACATGTACATGTACATGGCATGCATTGTCACCATGGATTCTATTCATAGCATCCATGGTGACAATGAGTCTCTATTCAAAAGCAAAAACATTTCTACCGTACATTGTAACTCTATGAAAATCAATGTGTCAATTTCAAAAACGTATCACGCGATGAGTCAGCATAACAGACACAATGTGCACGTACACATACAGCGATAACATTAACAAGTTTATTTGAATTTTTCCATGGATTATGTAAGTCTGTATCTGTTATGTTAACTTACGAAGAACATTGCCTTATTTTCACACAATACACTGTACCATATCAATACAGGCTAAAAGAGTTGCAACCTGTAGAATATGTTTCAAATCATAAAACATGCAAGATAACATCTAAACCAGACCAGAATCTTACCTTTTATATGACCCAACTGATTGCCGCCGCCGAGATTTTGCCATCACAAGATTAAACACTAAATTCCAGAAATCCGAATCTAATCATCTCCAAGGCAATTAAACACCAACCCAGAGGAGTGCTTTTGACGAACCAGTTCCATGACATACGGTACCCCAAAATCTGGCGCGGCGCAAAATCTGCTGCGCAAAATATTAGTCATCAAGTAGCGCAGAATATACGTACACCAGTGCAGGTGCAGCACTCGGCGCATTAATAAGCACTCATTGAGAATACTGAGCAAGTCTGATCCCACTCAATCATGCGGTTTTTTTTTTTTTCTCGCTAGCTTCCTGGTTTCATCAGTTTGCTGCACAACCACCAGGTGTTACTTAATCACCCCCCCCCCCCCCAGTATGTGTACGTATTACCTGGCATACATGTACAGTGTATGTAAATGGACATGTCTAGCCAATAATAAAGGTGTTCACTCATGAGTGTAAAATGTACACATGGCTATAGAAATTTCTCAAAGTGATACTAGTGTACTGTTACAAACATGGACAAATTTACACATGAAGCTACGGTAGATGACAATATTTTGATGTACATGTAGATCTTTTTTCTAATAATTGGTGGGGTTTTTTTAATTGTACTTTCATGAAAACAATATTTTTAGTTCCCAACTGCGAGTAATACGGTGCCTAGAAAAATAAAACCTACCAAACTTTCACCCAACATGTAACGAGTCAGCGCAAAGATGGAGTTTCTCCAGTTAGTATAATTCCGAGCTCAAGAGTAGGCCCCAAGGTTCCTTTTCAAAATGTATTCTTCATATTGGGGAAAGCGAGGACCACTGGAAACAGTCAAACATCAAGAACCTCTACTCTGGAATCATTAAAACTCTATGTAGGCCCTGCCAATTTTCAGCTCGATATATATGTACAGCTTTTAAAAAATCTGAAAAAAATATACTTATAAAATTCCAGTACGGCATTTACAATGCATTTGATTGCATTTTAATTGTCCTTTTATCAGGTGATTGGTTTCTTTCATTCCTCATTGCAATTCGTTTCCTAAATTGTATATTGTGTGTTTCAAAGAAAGTGTATGAAAATGTTAGGAATCAGGCCTTGCACAAGCCTCAGCCTTTTTCCTACCACTTAAAACCCAATAACTGAATAATGGGGTTTTTTTGGCTATTGATTGTGATGTTCATAAATTTTTGTGAAAAAAACAGAAATTCATTTCAAAGGCCATTTTTGCTAAGAACCATCCTCAATCCTCTAAAATTGTTGGGTCTGAGCTGTATACAGAGAGTGAGTGCAATATAGTGAGATTGTCAATAATACGGCATTTGCGAGACAATAAATTTGTATATAGCCTGTTTGCACATTCGTAAAACATTAAACAAGTAGAGCTATGGCACTGTGTCCTAAACATATAATTAAATGAGGCCAAACACATTTCATTTTCCTGTGTTTTTCTTGTGAATGCTCATAGTACAGCTTACTACCGGTGCATGTAACCATGACAACTAGAAATGCATACATTGTGCAACTACACAGCAAGGTACAATGTGCAGTATCTCTAATAAGGGAATAAATGTGTGCTTGAGAGGTTTTAATCACTCTGTTTAAGACTGCTTAGAGTCTGGGTGCTGATAATTACCCGAGCTGGAGGCGAGGATAATTATCAGCACCCAGACTCTAAGCAGTCTTAAACAGAGTGATTAATACCGACCGAGCACATATTTATTCCCATTCATAAATACCTTTTCGGTAAAAAAAAATCAAGGAATTCGTTCAAAAAATCCCGATTTTGATCAACAAGTTCACTCCAGCTTTTTGAAACATCCCTCTAGCAAAATAATGGAGTGTTCAGCTGGCGAGTAAGATGTAAACAACCCTTTTATGGAGATTGACGCGCGCGTAGCACCTGGGGCGTTGCGTTTTGAATTTAGAACTATAAAATTCTGACTCACTGGTAGTGTTGCGCATGCCTACGTTAGAATTGTGAACGTTCAACCAATGAAACGGTAAGAGGCACTGGATTTTTAGGAGTCCACATTTTATGTGACACTGGAAAAGTGTTTAAGACCAGGGCCCAATTTCATAGCGCTGCTTAACAGCTGACTTTGTGCTTACCGAGCCACCATCTATTTCATAGGGACCGTTAAGCAGTAAGCACAGCAAAAGCACGCTTAACCCCAGAAGAAAACTTTGCTTAAATCAGTGACGTAACAATAGAAATCTCCATGCGCGCGCAACCGTTAGCATGAAATAGTGCTTAAGCAGCAGCATGATTTTCTGCTATAGTAAGCACAACTTTTCTGCTTACTGTTAAGCAGTGCTATGAAATTGGGCCCAGCTAGCCATGTCTTTATCATCCGTTTAAGACCGGCCACGTGACGGGCTCTCGACCAATAGGAATGGCTAAACTGTCTGAGGTATAATTTATGAATGTCTGTTAGTAAGCCATTTGCGAGTTACATAGATAAATTACAATGTAGCATAACATCTGGAACGCTGACTTAATCCAATGCTTTGCACATTTTAACTTTGCATTTTCCCGACTAAAGAGACTGTTACTATAGGCCTACATGTACATGTATCACGTAATTTGGGGCAAGCCTTATGCTAGCAACCCCCAGCTCCAACATGGTCTGGTGTCTTTGTGCCATTCTCACCCATTGTGAACAATGAATTGGTGCTGAGCATCTCTTACGAAACTATGCAAGAGCTTGCCCCGAATTTGGTCTGGAGAATTCACAGTTAAAAGTCACAGACATTTTTCAAATTTAAATCCCAAAGGGTATACTGTAGGTCACTCGCAAATAGCTTATTACATGCACATGTTCAATTATTTTTTTTAATTCAAACATTTGCACTATAATTTGCATAATTAATGCATCATGTCAATATTACCTTTTTGATTTGCTTGCAACAAAATTGTAGCTACACATGTAGAAAGGATTAGGACTACATGTATTTTGGACACACAATCAGCGTAATAGTTGAGAAAATTGAATAATTCATCTATCTTGGAACATCGGCCATCTTGGTGAAATTTCTTTTTTTCTTAAATGCCTGCCTCCTTCTTTATTTCAAAAAGGCGGACAAGAAACTATTATTTTTTTTACTCGGCCTTACAGTCACTGGTCACCAATAAATACGATATATTAAACATGGTTAATTCCGGATAAGAGTTGCGAACTCATGAATTTTTGAAGTACATTTTCTACAAGTAGACCTAAATAATTGTTTCTTGGAGTGTAGACAAACCAAGCTTTCAGAAACAGTTTTTGCTTTTCTTCTACTGCACTTGGATTAATTTTTTGTCAAGGATTGAAGTTTCGAGAAACTGAAGTAGCATTTTTCTCTATTTTGTGAGGGAAATTTGAGTTCCCCTCTGTAACATTTCTTACATGTATGCTTCAAAGATTTTATTTTTGGTTGACTATGAAGTCTCATGCTGTCCCTATCCACCACTGTAGATTTTTAAACCAAAAGATGAAACATCACAGTTCTGAAGTCACAGTTGAAATATTTGACTGATAAAAAGACAAGGCCAATAATATGGCAATGTGGCATGAATGGCCATCATGGCCTAGCCCCATAAATTTTGGCTGAAATCCTGGGCTACCTCTGTATATCAGCCACAAAAGGCCATAATGGTCATAAGTGCATGCATGCGAGCGCACTTTGGCTAATACTGAATGACAGGCAACAGCCGTATCGATGCACTTTGCCAAAATTTGACGCAAGCTAGTGAGGGCGCGATTATCACAAGCCATGACGTCTTTGCAGAAATTCGTCCGAATTCAACCCGAAATAACAAGATAACTAGACCTCTGAATGTAATGAAGTCAACAGGTTTTTTTGTTATTAAGCAGTTTTAGACATGATTGTGTGATTACATAAAAGTGACAAAATGATTTTCTGCTCCCCTAGCAATGGGACCTTTCACGCACATGGCCTTTTGACGCTGATAATATACGGAGGTAGTCTAGTATTTCAGCCACCCTTGTTTCTGGGGCTAATAATGGCCATGTTTTGTTAAATTGTAAATCATCATTGAATCAAATGATATTCATTTTAACAACGCATATATCCATTTTTACAATACGGTGAATTTGCAAAAAAACATCAACAGTCAACTGTCAGGTATATAAAGCATGTCAGGTGAGGTGACCAACATTTTGTGAGAATGACTTACGACTTGGCGCTGCTCTGTCTTGTTGTATCCTCCATTGTTAGTGGAATCTCTGATTTAAAACTGCTTAAACTCCGGAGCGGAGACAACTTCTCCGACGTCCTGTCATAACCAAAAGAAATGAATATTATAAATACTAACTCTCAAAGTAAAAGATAGTTAATCTCTCCAGCTTGGGACCTTCGTGCACCAACTAAATCATAACAAATTACCTACCGGTACATGTAAATTTATTCTACGTTTTATGAAGAAGTCACCATCATTTCACCAGACGGTGTAACAAATATCATCAGTCCTTTGCTCGTACCACTCTCGCCCAAAATACAGTCAAGTACGAGGGTCCCAAGCTGTGCAACTCCCTAGATGTTTTTATACAACACCTGAATAAATCCCAGTCATCTGATTGGTGGATCGTTGATCACGTCATTGAATTATTCGTACCAACGCACGGCGCGCTCGTGGCGCGCAGCGCACAGTGCAATGGAAGTTCTATTGCACTGTGAATAGAACTTCCATTGCACGGTGTCGCTGCTGCTGGTGGTGGCGCTGTTTTAAATCGAGATAAATTGAATATGATTGTTCTTAACCTGTCGAACAGTTTGCATTAATATAGATATGATGAACTTGTGGCACTTTTAACCAGTTTTTAACCTGAATAAATTGGCTATTAAAAGTCAACCAATCAGATGACAAGGATTTATTCAGGTGTTACATGATATATAAAACAAGTAATGAATGTTTCACATTCGTGCAATGGAAAGAATAATTTCATTCGGTGACAGATAAAATGTTCCATGATTCCACTCGGCTTCGCCTCGCGGAATGGAACATTTCATCTGTCACCTCATGAAATTATTCTAACCATTGCACTCACAAACATTCATTATTTGTTTACTATATGGAATTTTCCATAATTAAAACAAAAATATAAAGCCGAACTACCGGTACATGCAATAACTAGGTATATAAACTCTCTACACATAAAGTCTATTCGCATGACACACAGGGTTACAAGAAGTTACTGTCCTTTTTGGTTTTAGTTTATTGTCTTATTGTATGTATTTTGTGTTAGTATGTAATAAGGGAATAAATGTGTGCTCCGGAGGTTTTTATCACTCGTTTAATACCGCTTAGAGTCTGGGTGCTGATAATTACCCGAGCCAGAGGCGAGGGTAATTATCAGCACCCAGACTCTAAGCGGTATTAAACAGAGTGATTAATACCGACCGAGCACATATTTATTCCCATTCATAAATACCTTATCCGTAAAAAAATATCAAATAATTCGTTCAAAAAATCCCGATTTTGTTCAACAAGTTCACTTCATGCTTTTTGAAACATCCCTCTAGCAAAATAATGGAGTGTTCAGCTGGCGAGTAAGATGTAAACAACCCTTTTATGGAGATTGACATGCGCGTAACATGTTCTGCGCGATGTCACGCAGAACGCACCTGGGGCGTTGCGTTTTGAATTTAGAACTATAAAATTCTGACTCGCTTGTAGTGTTGCGCATGCCTACGTGAGGATTGTGAACGTTCAACCAATGAAACGGTAAGAGGCACTGGATTTTTAGGAGTCCACATTTTATTGTGACACTGGAAAAGTGTTTAAGACCAGCTAGCCATGTCTTTATCATCCGTTTAAGACCGGCCACGTGACGAGCTCTCGACCAATAGGAATAGCTAAACTGTCTGAGGTATTTATGAATTGTTAATTAATACTAATGGGAGTCCCTACTCGACAAGCAGTTGCAGATCTTGGGGACCCCATCCACATTTACTTTTCTTTTCGTATCCTCGACCCTCCATTATCTGCGCAGGTAACGCTTGCAATACGTGCGCGCGTTGTCACATACAGATTGAAGGTAAATGTGTAGCAAAAGGGCCGTGTAGCTTTAGGGTAGGGGTCTGACGATATAGCTACAATATTGTGTAGACAATTAGGCCTATGCGGAAAAATAAAGAATGAAAAACCCTACACCATGCCCTAACGTCCTATTTTTGGCCATCGTGTAGTGTAGGGGCCCTGTTTTGTTTTGAGTCAAATAGGCCCTATGTAATTTTATTGCTCCAAAATCCCCTTCAATCAAAAGCAGACTTTTCTCAATTCTAATGATACCCGTTTTGCAATTTTGAACAGTTTCTTGGGGTAGAAACCCCGGGAAAATGTCCATACTCGATCATCAATTTATCTGCTGCCAAACATATTAATTGTAACCTCACCTTGTGATTTCACCCAAGAGGAATCGAGGAAGCTGTGTAAATTCGAAAAAAAGTTAGGCAAAATGTGTTTTTAGAGCACATTTTGGATGCTCACGTCGTGCATAACTAAGTTGGATCAGCCGGTCAACAGCGGTACGTTATACGCATGACATCGACAACCATGACCAGGCATGCAACTGGGAAATCACAAAAAAAGAGGAAATTCAAATTTTTCCCAGACTTTGTTCAGTGTTTTTCTATTTTCAATGGCACACATGGGAAGTAAAAAAAGAGGAAATCAGCTGATCCGAGGAAAAGTTGCATGCCTGCATGACGTCGCATGAGCCGGCCAATGATAGTGCAATACGTCATTATAAATATTTATTTTCTCATGAATCATCATCAGCGTTTAGAGTCCATTTGTCCCACTTTGTGGGGTTGGACATTTCATTTCCTTAATGGCTGCTCTCCAAGCTTTCCTGTCTGTGGGGTCCATGTGAGCAATACCAGATGTTTTGGCATCTTCTTCTACAGTTTCCCTCCAGGTTTTTCTAGGTCTCCCACGAGGCCTTCTTCCGGCGACTTGAAAATTGAAAGCTCTCTGGAGCCAGTGTGTTGCCTCTCTCCTAACCACATGTCCATACCATCTAAGCCTGTTAATCCTCATAACCTCTGCTACCCCCATCAGGCCCACTGACTGAAGGAGGACTTCATTCCTCGTTCTTTCATGTAGTGATGTCCTGCACATCCACCTCACCATCCTCATCTCAACCTTTTCCAAGCGCTGTACACTAGACGATTTCATTGCCCATGTTTCGTTCCCGTATGTCATGCATTTTCTTACACACGTATGCATCATACACCTTCCTTTTCACTCTTAGAGGGGTCACCCTTGAGGTGAGGAAGGGAGAGAGTTCGCGAATATTTAGTTTATGTCAATGGCTACTTCAAATACGTCCAAAGATTGATTATTGCAACAGCGATCGTGCGTGGCCTAGCGGTTAAGAGTCTCGTGTTTCAAGCAAGAGTCCGAGGTTCGAATCTCGATGAAGTAAGTGACTGATTAATAAATAGGAATAAAGGAAAGGAGAGGGTGAGAGTAGAGGAGGGAAAGTGAAGGGAATAACCATAAAGGATACAACTTTTGGTGCTTGAAAATTAATCGAATAAAACGTGGTGATCGAGTATGGAATTTTTTTCGAAACCCCGATTTTCCTGTGCATTTTGTGCCTTGCGATCATCGCCATTTTACCCCCAAATTTCCCTCAAAAAATCAAAACCCTACCCAGGCTCTATGTATGACATGATACTATAGGCCCTAGGCCCCCTACCTGTTTATTGAGAATGTTGCCAACTGACATGACTGACAAAAAAAAAAGGGACATGACTGAACTGGGGCCTAGTTTGGTACAGATTACAGTAGCAGTGACAGTAGGCTAGGCCGATTTTAAAGTGGATTTTGCTCCCGGGCCCTACACTACTACACGATCGCCCTATTTTTGTTCTTAAGTAATAATGCATTGCAATTGTGCCACAGTTTACTACTAACAGTATTTTGTAGCTTTAGCATGTTTAGGTGAGGTTTACGTTACCTGTCTGCAGCCATTTTGAACCGATTCGATTGACACTTCACACGTGACGTACTGCGTTCGACCACCTGTCATGAATCATTCTTTGTTTTGCGACAAAACCATTTTTTGTCGAATTTAATTCGTTGTTACTTCATTAAGAGAGACATTACTGTTTTGCCAAAGCAAAGGATGGTTATCAAGTCAAAATGATGTCTTAGTTTTTGAAGCGATCGAGTATCAATACATTACAAAACTTAGTTCTTTTTCTAAAGTTACATTCACACTTCACAGACATTACATGACTCAACTGTCAAGACTACGGCCGGCTATACGAACGACGTTCATAAAATGTTTTGGAGTGGATCGTAGATCGGACAACCTGCTGAAAAAAGTGAAACACGAATTAGCTGCTCATGGAAGGGCGCCACCACGTTCCTGATAGGTAGCGCTAACATTTTTGTTCTTTTGTAAACATAGAGTTTTAGAATATAACTCTCTGTTTGTAAATCATGCAGATATGGAACATTTTCAAAGCAGTTTATTCGCTGATTAATGGAACCAATCTGGTATAATTCAGGGAAAATGCTTGAGTACCTCATCTGACAGTGTACGATGATGCTGTGCATGAGTTGACTGAAACTGTATTAACAGGATTTATATTCTAAAACAAGTTGACTACATGTACTTTTGAGATAATTTTTGTGTTTGAGACAAAGATGTGTTTCTTCTTTGTATACAACCCCCCCCCCCCCGCTAATTCCACTGGTAATGGATGCATCAAATCTGGAATCTGTCTACTCCAAACCAATATCTCAGTCATTAATACATTACGGACACACTCTCGCAAAATGTGGTTCGACAGCTTTCTAAAACCTCGTGGGATCGGGGTTTTGTGCGTAAACCTCATCAGTTAGCCGATCACGCTCAATTGACGCTCAATTGATCACGCTCAAGTCCCATCATAATAAGCTAACCATGTTAACCGGACCATTTTCCCCAAGAGTGTGTCTCTAAGGCCAAAAAAAAAGTCTCCGGTTTCTGGTATGCGCGCGCGTCGCCGAAGCCATGCGCGTCGGCAAAATGAAAACTTTTTTTTTTCAATGAAAGATGATGTCTCAAACCGCCAAACTCACTGGTTTGAGTGGAATCCTGCTGCTGCACAATTTTAACGTGTTTTTAGATGGGGTTATGATCGAGAATAAGCTTTATGTGGCCTCTCTGGACTCCATGTATTTGCAAGAAGTTTAGTCGGGCACCATTTGCAGTCATCGGCCGACATTTGAAGCAAAAAAAAAACAGGTAAAAACAAAAAAAGCCGCGTCGCCGCACCACTTTTTGGGCAAGCTCCATACCAGAAACCGGAGACTTATTTTTTTTGGCCTTATGGTGTATGACGTTTTAGGCGAACCGGATTAATGGACCGATCCAGTAAACCCAGTTAAATTATAAAAACTAGAGCGCGCATTCACTATACCGCACGCACAATGCAGACGTGCCACCCTGTAGACCTCGACGCCATTTTGTAAGTGGGCAAAAATACTCGGATGTGCACACTTCAGGATTGACTGCAATGCGTATCTTGTTGTTTTACTGGTTCCATTTATAAATCCCCCCGACAATGCCTTGTTTTACCGTGCTGTTTTGCCTAACGTTATGTGTTGTGCGCATGTGCTTTGCCCACTTACAAAATGTCCTTGCCAGCACGGGGTCAAGTGATGAGTGCGCTCTCTAGATTTTTTTAATATAACTCTATGAGTAAACCCCGCCCACTGCGCACTGGGCAATATTAACACGTGCTTCTATCGAATGCCACACTGCATTTTCCTGCCGCGCGCATCATACGCGCGTGACTTTTGTGCGAGCACGTCGGACATATAAGTCACGGCTGTGATTGGTCAGAACACCATGGGGCGGTGCTTACTGGATCAGTCAACCATAGTCCACCCACACACCGTATACCTTTATTAGAAAAAAAACTCCGTTTATTTCGTTGCATTCCCGATGATCATTATCGTACACCACCATACATTTATCGTGAATTTCATGTCGCGAAAAAAAACCGATGTTGTAGAACTTCAATGTCTAGAAAAAATTGCGATCATCGACAGTGTCGTGAAATAAATTATTTAGTACGTCTTAGTTGTCCCTAGTTCGGGCCCAGGGGCGGCGAAACCGGGGTGGCACCCCCCCCCCCCCTGCGGACATAATGTGCCCCCCTTGAGCATAAAATCTGCCGGCCCCCTCGAGATATATAAAACAAAACTGGCTCTAAAATCTCAGATAATTTGTTTTCCCAAAATGGTATATCCTGAGAGTTCTGATATAAGCGGGGAATATGAAAACCCGAGCCCTAAAACCTCTACAATGGGCCTTGAAAATGGGCACATTATAAATTTCAACCGGAAATACGTCAAGCACCAAGCATTGGAATTTTTAAGAAAGAATTTCTGTCTCTTAACATAGATGACATCATCAGGGGGCCCACTTTGTTGGGGAATGGATAGGTCGATACACAATTTGGTTGAGGACTGTGTTTACCGTAAAGTTGGTTGTACTAAGAAACTGTCCAAAGACTTGTGTGTGGGCAGTGAAGGTCATTTGCTCTGTATAAAAGTATAGGGACTACACATTGCATAGGTACTGTGTGGGTGTATGTGTATACAAGGAAAACAATGAGTAATGCATTTAAGAGAATTAATGATTAAAAAGTTCAAAAGGAACATTGATAATTAAAGTGTGATAATTAACTAAAAATTAAGACGAATTGATAATTGAGAATTGATAATCTGAAAACGCTACAACTTCATGTAAATATCTGCTCGGTCACCATGGCGTCTGCATATTACATCCCTACTGATGAGATAATGCATGCAGTATATTCCACCAGATACAGAACCAGAATAAACTTGGCCGGTTTCGAAGAGCGCTCCAATTTTTGTAAACTTGGTACCAGCCCAGCCCCCCCCCCCCCTTTGATTTTACGGAGGCCAAGTGTCCGGTGAAAAAAACATGTCGACATCAAGTTCAGCACGGTTGTGCCCCCCCCCCCCCCAAAAAAAGCTGGATACGCTGCTACACCAACGGAAGATGCCTTTTATTGAGCAAGTGCCCCGGTGATGCGACTGTAACCGGTCAGTCCAAAAATTCAACCCCCAAAAGTGGGTGCAGTGCATTTTGTTTTCGTCCTTCACAGATTTATTTTAACAGGCAATTGTTTTCAACTCAAGTTGACCGTAGTATGAAACTGTGTCACCCGTCTAAGTAAGTCTCGTGACCAAGATGTAATCGCCCATTGGGATTACGTCATTAGCATTCTATCCGATTCTCATTTCTAACCCAGGCTTGTGCTGAATGCACATTATGCAAATAACGTGTTCAGAAGATTTCCACTCAGACTCCAGCCCTATTGTTACATTCATGCCTCGCTGATCACCATGGTACAGCGACCTAGCGTGCACGGGCTTTATTTTAAGCTGTTGTTTCCGTGCTGGGCTAGGCCTTCATTACTGTCGTTGTGCTCCTCACGCTCACTGCATGCTACTCATTACACTGTTCGTAATTATCATTTTGGCTCTGTATAAAATTGTTTATTCTAATTGAACGCGCACATTGTGTCCAATTTATATTGTATGAACAAAGACATCGTTACCATTTACTCCGATCAACACCAAGAGGGGCAATGTCTTCAAGAGTAGAAAGAGGTACGTTACATGTCTCTGGTTAATGTACATGTGTATAAAGTTCTCCTACAAAATCTAGGGTCACTTTAAGTAAGTGTAAGGCCTTTATTTGTGTATAAAGTATAACTTGGGGATAAGCAATAATAAGTGATTAGGGATTCGTCTCACGCGTGCAGTGACATTGTGTTCGCACGTACAATACTGCATAAGAATTCATCTCACAGGGGAAGTGACATTGTGTTCGCACGAATGATAAAAAAATTGCATAGGATTTGGTACGTGCAGCGACATTGCGTTCGCACGTAAAATATAAAATTTGAATAATATTTCGTCCTACACGTGCAGTGACATTGCGTTCGCACGTAGAATATAATCTTGTGTTAGCACGAATGATAAAAAATTTGCATAGGATTTGGTACGTGCAGTGACATTGTGTTCGCACGTAAAATATAAATTTGAATAATATTTCGTCCTACACGTGCAGTGACATTGTGTTCGCACGTGGGGAGAAAATACAATTTCGAAAGAATTCGTCAGACACGTGCAGTGACATTGTGTTCGCACGTGAGTTAATTTGCATAGGAATTTGATACGTGCAGTGACATTGCGTTCGCACGTGGAACAGTTGAAGGGTAGCATTCCAGTGGAAGTTTTTTTTCAAATTGTTGTCCCTGAATAATTCATCTCGCTAATTTACACCAGTATTTTCAATGATAAACCTGTGACAGTGTCTCCTTCATTGTCACATTGACTTGCAGGTCTTATGTAACTCCCTTTCTAAAGAAGGTTAAAAGACGTTCTCCACCTCAGTCTCAGAAACTAAAAAATAAATTGAAACAATATAAAACCTAATCAACATTCTGGGCAAAACGTTGGTGCAAGTGATGCAAACAATTAATTAGTTTTTTTTGTAGGTCAAGTTGGGAGGAGTGCAGACGCTGCAGGCGTGCATTATGCAGCATCCGCAAAGCAAAGCAGCTGCTGGATCTGTAGGAGTGTTAGGATAATGTTATAGGCATTTAAATTCGGCGATTTAGAAACCTACGCGTTTAGAAACCTCCGCACCGCGTTCTATCACTTTTCCGTTCGACAATAAGGCATATTCATACGTAATGTTCGGCAAACTCGTGGGTTTTTTTTTGGCTAGACCGGAGACGGTTTGGTACGAAGACCTTGAAGAGACATGGGAGTTATAATTTTTTTTTCCATTTTCATAATACTATTACGTATGTGTTATTGTCACGTACGTACGTAACTCACGCACGTACTTGAATATTATCACGTACGTAGGTAATACTATCACGTAGGGCCCACGTGATAATTATTACGTACGTAGGGCCCACGTGATAATTATTAAGTACGTCTACACAACGTATACTCGTTTAAGGATACACGTATTATCACTTACATATGCAATACATGTACGTACGTAATATGTACTTATTTATCAGGTATGTACGCAATAATAATACTAATATTGCGTTAGTACGTAATATTATATTATCACGTACGTATATGATAAATTAGATGTATCATGTACGTACGTTGTGATTGTCATATGTATATAGTAGTAGGCCCTAAATAAGAACAATAATGTTCATCTCCTCTTGGTCTTCGTACCCACGTACCCGCGTATCCGCATATCCGCATATCCGCGTACCTGCGTAATCGCGCGATTTCGTGTACCATACTTCGAAGTGATAAAATCTAGGGAACTGTTTAGCAAGGTGCAATGAACAGTGTTAGGGAAAATGAAGTAAACGAAAATTAGCCTGCATAGCCCGCTGCGAGCATGCGCACATTGAGCCTGCAGGCAGTGCGATGGGGAGTTTTAGAAGTTTTCTAAAAATATATATATATATATAAAAATAACACTAACTTAATGCAAACGAAAATCTGTCTAATGAATAACACTGTCCCCCTAAACTTGAAAGTACTGGTGTATTTTATTTTATTTTCGCTATTAAGAAACTTCACTCGCAAATTTAAAGTCGATTTTGTAATTGATTGAGAGTCATTTTGTGATGTTTTATCGATCATCAACTGGAATGCTGCCCTCTATACGGACATTGGCTGGTACTTTGCCCAACTCAAAACAATAATTAAACAAAAGTTAGTAAAACAACTACAGAAAGTGGCAATGCCTGGTGCGTTGTCCACCAACGACGATAGAATTTCTTTATAATTGTATAAAATGTTTAAGAGCAAACAAGATTCATAAAATCTAGGCCATCGGCAATTGACAGTGACCATGCCTGGTGCAGTGTCACTTGTAAGGGATACCCTCTTCGGTGCATATTAGCGCCGATTTCCAAGAGGCCCCTTCCTTCAGAAGAACTTGAACATCAAAACTTAAACCATTTAACAAAAACACGGAAGGACGTTACTACTTAAATAGCCATACAGAGAAAACTGTTGGTTAATAAATAACACTAATTCCTAAATGAGCTCTCTGTTAAAGTGACATATACGCTCTTATAGTTACACTAAAAGGTCAAAAAATCTGGGATTAAACAGCGTCTGTAAAAGCGCCGCATTGTCTATACTTCGCTAGTCTGTGAGCAGTGAGGGCACAGTTGACAGTTGACCATATTTTAATGATCGTAGTAAAATCAAAAGTCATAACTTTGGTTAATTATACTATGCTTAAATTTATATAAAAGACATTTTTATTCTGTGAAGAGCTTTTAAGCTCGGTTCATTATTAAGTATTTAAAGATAAACTTATCTGTGAGTAAAAAAATGCTTACAGAGAGAATGACTTTTGGGGGAAAAAAACTCAAAAGTAGATTGTATTTTGTTTCATTGTAAATTTTGCATGTTTGATTTTTGCCTTTGTGTGCATTGCTCTCTGTGTGGTGTGATTTTTTTTAATGGTATCCGTCTGTTGTCTCTGACAATAGACAAAATTAAATGTTTTTAAACAAATTAATCGTTGCGGCTACGAAAATGTCAAATCGTTAAGCAAAATCGAAGCAGTTGTTGAAAGACTTGAAATCAGTGTTATTTTTTTCTCAACTGCAATACGTCGGGCAAAAAATGTTACGGGTTTGAAGCGGCAAGCCTCAAATTTACGAAAATACGAAATCAACTTTCAAATGTTAGCAGTATTGGAAAAAATAATACCTGAAATCAGTGTTATTTTTTTACCTTTACTGCAATACCTACCCGGATATTTATTTGACAACGCGTACGACGAAAACTGAAAACAAAATTCAAATCGGTCCAAAAAAAATTGTAGCAAAAATCACATCGTAAGCGATTTTTTTTCCGAAAAAAAAATCACTCCGCTTTCTACGTGTAGGCCTACACGCTAGGAAAATGATGACAATAACGCGAGGAAAACACCACAGCGTTAGTGAGAGTAAAAATACCCGAAATCAGTATTATTTTTCTTGCCACAAAGTAAACAAAATGGGTTATGGAAATAAATCAAAATGACGAAAATAACGGCATAAAAATTAATCATCCGCGACGAGAGAAGTAAATACATGTACATGTACTTGCAAAAAGTCGGAAAGCGAATTTTGGCAAACGGTGGGAAAATGACGGCAGCAAAAGAAAATGAAATTGACGAAATTACGAGAAAAAGAAAACCATTATGAACAAAATATCTGTTTAGAAAATGACTGAATTTCAGTTATATACAGCGGCATTTCAAAAACATCAAAATTGTTGGCATTGTCGAGAAGTGCCTTCAAAAATACCTCATTGCCCCCCCCCCCCCCCCCACACACACACACACACACACCCACACACACACAAAGTACATTGTGAAAGGGTACAACTTATTGGCAACCTGCCACTATCGGCGTCGGCACATGTTCGTGTGCATTATGACAAAAAAGATCATGTCTGTTTTTAAAAGTAAATAGTGGAAACATGGGTAGAATCCTTTAGTTTCTATTTGGTATCAAGTGGCCTAATTACAGGTAGGCTTAGACATAATGCTTTGGAATGTTTCACTTCAGTAACAAATGGGCTAGGCCCAGTGTTTTCGTAACCCTGTTCACTTAGGAAAGAGTTGCAGCTTTCATCAAAGAAACTGATGATCTAAAAGTTGAGACTGCATGGATGAGCTAGGCTGCTTTGACTGGACGAAAATCAACCCTCCAAGGCTCCAACAGCCTCATTACACAGAAACTCGAGGAACCGGAAGCAGGGAGGAGGACCGACAGATGAACGGATGACCTGCTTGCTGGGCTACCCATTACTGATTCTTGAGGTTAGTTTACACGTTGGCCTCCTCTTCGCAGGATCAATCAAGTCACAGAACTCATCAAAATGGGCGATCTGACTCTGTTATAATGTTCTTCCACAAACAACGAGTTCTGGTATCCTTTCAGAAAAATGAGGACCACTGACTGATGAGGGAATTGCTTTGCTGAGATTGATGAGCCTGCCTCAAGACATCGTCAGGGCTCCAACAGCCTTATCACACAGAAACTCGAGGAACCGGAAGCAGGGAGGAGGACCGACAGATGAACGGATGACCTGCTTGCTGGGCTTCCCATTACTGACTATCAGGTTTGTGTACATGTAGCCTGCTTAAACAGAAACAATAAATAACTAATCAAAATGGGCGATCTGGCGCTCTTCTATGTTCGTCCACAAACAATGAGCTCTGGTAGCAGGGCTTTGCTTTGTGGGGTTATTCAATGTTGTCTTTCCCCTTTTTAGCCCTGGCACGGTTACAGCTCAATAAATCAAATGTTTTCTTTCGTCATTTGAATCCTTTCAGAAAAATGAGGACCACTGACTGATGAGGGAATTGCTCTACTGGGATTGATGAGCCTGCCTCAAGACATCGTCAGGGCTCCAACAGCCCCATCAAACAGAAACTCGAGGAACTGGAAGCAGGGAGGAGGACCGACAGATGAACGGATGACCTGCTTGCTGGGCTTCCCATTCCTGATTATTAGGTTAGTTTACATGTAGGCCTCCTCTTAACAGGAACAATCAAGTCACAGAACTAATTTAAATGGGCGATCTGACTCTGTTATTATGTTCGTCCACAAACGAGTTCTGGTAACAGGGCTTTGCTTTGTGGGATTAATTCAATGTTTTCTTTCCCCTTTCGAGCCCTAGCACGAATACACCTCAATAATTCAAATGTTTCCTTTCGTTATTTGAATCCTTTCAGCAAAGTGAGGACCACTGACTGATGAGGGAATTACTCTACTGAGATGAGGATGAGCCTGCCTCAAGACATCGTCAGGGCTCGGACAGCCTCATCAAACAGAAACTCGAGGAACCGGAAGCAGGGAGGAGGACCGACAGATGAACGGATGACACTCAAATTACATTTGTGTTTGTCCTTTTGTGATTTATTTCATTGCACTTTTTTTTTCTAGTTATATTTTTTACTTCGTATGCACAATTGTTTTTCTTGGTGGTTTTGCATGTCTTTTCATTTTCTTATTAATAATTAACTTACCTCACAAAAGTATAAACGCAATATATATCGAGTGTTGAACTTGCCTCGCGTCAAATATTTGTTTTCACATAATAGCTAAATTAGACAAAATATAATTCTGAAATGTTTCAAAATAATCTAGGAATTTTTTTTGGAGGGGGGGGGGCATTCTCAAGTTTTGTCTTCCCTTTTTAAAACCTTATTCGCAAAATGGCGAAATACAAAAACCTGGCTTTACCGTGCACAGTCATGTAGTCGTTGCTTATGTAATAATCATCTATGATATTATAAAGTGATTATTAATTTCTCACATTTATTGGCCTTCTGCCCAACTTTTTTCCTCATTTGGAATCTTTTGTATTTGTTTGTATGAATTGGTTTAAATATTTGTATGAACGGATGACCTGCTTGCTGGGCTTCCCATTACTAATTCTTGAGGTTAGTTTTTAGTGACATGTACCTAAAGAATAAGTAGAAACAAGTAATCAAAATGGGTGATTTGGCGCTCTTCTATGTTCTCCCACAAATAAAGAGTGCTAGTAGTGGGGCACTGCTTTGTGGGGTTAATTCGAACATTTATTTCTCCCCCCCCCCCCTCTTGCTATACCTTTCAGATCTTTCTTAATAATAATTCGGATATTTTCTTTCGTCATTTGAATCTTTTTACAGACATGAGGACCACTGATTGATAAGGGAATTGTCTTACAGAGATGGATGAGCCTGCCTCAAGCTACCATAAGATGGGAGGACCGACGGTTGACTGACTCTGCCTGCTTGGTTGGCCATTACCGATTCTTGAGGTATGTTTACTTGAAAAGAGACCAGGGATATGTAGGCCTACACTTAAATTTGTTATTCCTTTAATACTATGTCACCTCTTACGATGCTTGATTTCCTCTTTAAATATTAATTCACAATTTTGCTAGTTTACTCTTTTTGTCATGTTTTAGAAGATGAGGACCGCCAAGCTTGGATGAGACTGGAAAATTACGAAGCTGCTCTATCTGGACAAGGATGCCCTCATCAGACACTTTCCAATTTGCGGAATATTGGATCAAAAATTTGCAATATTATAAAACATAAAAATGACGAAAATACGAATTCTTACGCCAAAGTTACCGCTATAATTGGAAGAAATAATAGCTTAAATCACTGTTACTTGTTAACTTTACTGAGATACCTGAAATATTTGACAACGAATATGACGAAAATTGAAGAAAAAAAGGCAAATGTGTGTAAAATACATTGCAGTGAAAATCAAATCATGAGCGGATTTTTTTCTCACAGAAATGCTTCTCGGCTTGCAACAAGTGTCTGAGAAAATGATGAAATTTACGCCGAAAATAACTGAAATCAGTGTTGTTTTTACCTTTACTGCGATACCTACCCAAAATATTTGACTAAACGCGTGTGACGAAACGTGGAAACAAAAATCAAATCGGTCCAAATTAAATAACAACGAAAATCACATATTACGTGGAGTTTCTTCTCGCAGCACGGCACTCTGTTTCTACAGGTAGCTACAGGAAAATTACACCGAAAATCAACGCGGCATATGTGACGAAACATAGTTTACACGGCTAAAAAATCACAGCGTTAGTGAGAGAAATAATACTTGATATCAGTGTTATTTTTCTTACCTACAAAGTAAAACAATTCGATTGCGGAAGAACGAAATTACAGAGACGAAAATTACGTTAAAAAGATTAACAACGGCAGCGAAAGAAAAAAATATTTGAAAATCGGTAATTTTCTAAACTTCTAGGCCCTAGGAAAAATGACCGAAATAATGTCAACAAAAAAATTCAAATTATAATCGGCAGCCACTTCCACTTTAAAAAGTCGGAAAGCGAATTTTGGTAAACGGTGGGGAAAATGACGGCAGAAAAAAAGGTAAAAAAATGACGGAAATTAAGGAAAAACTCCATTATATCGAAGTAAAGAAAATGACTGAATTTCAATTAAAGCAGCATGTTAAAGGCAGCCCCCCCCCCCCAGTTCTAGGCCTACACCACATCTTTTAAGTATTATTCGTTGGCGAAAATAACTGCAATTTGTGACATTGTCAAGATGTTTGCCTTCAAAAAGGCCAGAAATATGTTATGCATGTGAAAGGGTACAACTTAAGCATGGGCGTCGCCAGGATTTTTTCTAAAACATATTTTTCGCAAAAAATTCTTGTATTTCTCGACATCAAGTTCTCGATTTATCAGTTTTAGAGGGGCGGGCAGGGACATTTTGCCCCCCCCCCAAAAAAAAAACCCATTTAATTAACACCACTATGACTTTGCGTCATTTTTTTTTCTTCCTTTTCTTTTTATTTTTTTGCTTCTCGGGGGGGGGGGGGGCAGCTCGCGACGCCCATGAACTTACGTGTAATCAACAAAGCGATAGGGGAAATGGCTGTATAGGACATGCGACATATTTACTATCGCATGCGACATTTCTTCGTGTTTTTGTAAAGGTTTAAACTTAATCTACATCATTTATGTGAGTCCGATTTTGGAAAGATCGGCAGGGATACATGTTTTCATCAAGTAAATATTTCTCCTTTGAGTTACTCATTTGGTTGTCTTACTTTGACCTTTGATAACGTATAAGGCCGACAGTGCTGTTTTATTGAAGGGGAGAACACGAAAACCATAACGGAAAAGTAGTTAAAAAGATCGGTCTAATATAGACTTTCACGATCAAATCTTTGTGGGCTACCAGTATACCGTACTTAACGTAAATTCAAAAGAAAGCATTTCAAGATATGCGACAGGTTTAGAGTAACATAGAAAACTACTATTTCCCTGTTGATTTTAGCCTACGTGTAACCGTCCCTCCGTATAATACTATGTTCAATGTAAGTCCGATTTGGAAGGGATCGGCAAGGATTAAGATGGCATTTTGTCATCTTAATGTCACGTGAATTTCTTTTAATGGTTGTTTATAGTGTGCGAGTTATATGCAGTTTCCAAAGCAACCTGTCATTATCAGCGTCGGCACATTATGACAAAGTAATCGTGTCTGTTTTAAAAAAGGAAATAATGGAAAAATGGGTAGAATCGTTTGGTTTCCATTGGGTCCTACCCATGACCTGGTTATAGGTAGGCTTAGACATAATTATTGGCTACATTTGCAATGTTTCACTTCAGTAACAAATGGGCTAGGCCCCGTGTTTTTCGTACCCCTGTCCACTTAGGAAAGAGTTGCAGCTTTCATCAAAGAAACTGATGATCTAAAAGTTGAGACAGACTGGATGAGCTAGGCTGCTTTGTCTGGACGAAATTTAACGTCTTTAACAAGACGTCGGTTTAACTAAAACGTGACTTTCTTTCCATTGTATATTTATTAGAAAACCAAGAACGTTCAATTTTTAGGAAAATTTAAAGAATAAACTGTTCAGGAACTTCTATCCATTAAAATGCATTGCAACAGGTATTTAAGTGACACTCAAATTACATTTGTGTTTGTCCTTTTGTGATTTATTTCATTGCACTTTTTTTTCTAGTTATATTTTTTACTTCGTATGCACAATTGTTTTTCTTGGTGGTTTTGCATGTCTTTTCATTTTCTTATTAATAATTAACTTACCTCACAAAAGGATAAACGCAATATATATCGAGTGTTGAACTTGCCTCGCGTCAAATATTTTGTTTTCACATAATAGCTAAATTAGACAAAATATAATTCTGAAATGTTTCAAAATAATCTAGGAATTTTTTTTGGAGGGGGGGGGGCATTCCCAAGTTTTGTCTTCCCTTTTTAAAACCTTATTCGCAAAATGGCGAAATACAAAAACCTGGCTTTACCGTGCACAGTCATGTAGTCGTTGCTTATGTAATAATCATCTATGATATTATAAAGTGATTATTAATTTCTCACATTTATTGGCCTTCTGCCCAACTTTTTTCCTCATTTGGAATCTTTTGTATTTGTTTGTATGAATTGGTTTAAATATTTGTATGTCAATAAGACTAAGGAATTAAACAAAATAAATAAAATTTGAAAGATGTGAGACACTTGATATCCTTGGAAGGTTGTCAGTATTTTGCCTATTTTTGTTTTAGTTGTTGGCGGGGGAGGTCAAGCTACTACAAAAGTAACAAAACCCAGCTGAAATGACGTTTTATTATTTATGGGCGATTGGGGGCGGGGTGCGCACATAAAGGCACGTCAGGGAATATAAAATAATTAGGTGTTTTTGTAAGGGAAATCTTTACTCTTAAACGGAAATAAAAAGAATCTCCTAGGCTCCTAGGTTCTACCTTTTAAAATGTCCAATAAAAAGACCCGAATTTGCATACGCCGGCCAAATCACAATTTGCATGCCCCCATGGGCTTTTAAAAAGAACTTTTGCAAATGGGAAAGACACTTTGGAAACAATCAATCAGTTTGAATATGCTTCATGAATTTCTGAATAAACGAGCACATTTTTAAAGAGTATTTAATTACTATTATTTTTCGATTTGGTGGTGGGGGAGGGGGTGGCTGGGGGGGGGGGGGGGGGGCTAGACAGAAGATATATCAGAAGTGGCGCAATAAAACCGACAGCGGGCGCATTAATTTTGATTAGGGTTTCAAAAATTTACGCGAGTCGTTAATTTGCATAAAAAGTGCCCCCCACAATTTTTTTTGTAAAAAACGAGACCGTCTAGTTTAAAAATCGGTGAAATCGTGCGAGTAACCGAGGATCATCTCCCCAGCTTTTGGGCTATTATCTAAGAGCAGATTTGATAAAATTAGCGTCCAAAAATGGGTCCTATTTTCACGAGAAAATGTAGGGATGCCATTGGTAACTTTGGCAGTATGGCTCAGCATTACCGGCAGGCTTCAACCCCATTACGGACACACTCTCGACATGCTTTCTATACAAAAACCTCGTTGGATCGGGGTTTTGTGCGTAAACCTTATCAGTCAGCCGATCACGCTAAATTGACTTCGGCCAATCCGCAAGTCCCATCATAAGGAATATTAAGTTAACCGGACCATTTTTTCCCAAGAGTGTGCCTCTAATGTAATATTTGAGGAAACTCTTGAAGCAATCCGATGATCGCCGCTTGAATTCTGGTTGTGCATTGTCGGCCCCGTCTCCCTCCTCAATAATAATAGTATTCTCTGGTTTGATAAGCAACGCTAACGTCGCGAAATCTCAAAATGTTACTAAAATTCGTTCATTTTTCGTCATCAATGAAATTCCCGCTCACAGTTTACATCCGACGCGTTGACCTACCCAACGGTAGTGGGGCGCCCTTCCCCGGCCATGGACCATTATCATAGACATATAATAAAACCTAGACACGACATTATCTGCTTTTACGTTGTAAATTCTGTGGAAAGATTTCCATACACGAAGTTCACTCAACACCCTGTGTACAAACCCTATGAGATTGGACTGAAAAATTCTACGTGTTTTCTAAGAAAATGCTTGTATTTTCTCACTGCTCAAATTGACTTTGATGACATGAAATTGCTATCTTGGGGCTTGTTAGTCAATACAGAGGAAAATTAGTGAACTTATATGGAAATCTTTCCTCCATGGCTTCTCCATGGCATATTCCATACGTTATTCTATACGCGCAGCATTTTGCTCACAGGTGCAATAGCAAATGTCGCGTCTAGGTTTTATTATATTTCTATGATCATTATTGAAGACACGTGTCGTTTCATCAGGCCCTGTACAAAAAGATACCCAGTGTCCGACGCATGCCTAAAACTTTCAAATGAGTTCAAAAGAGGGCGCACTGCCACATGTGTAGCTGATATGCAACTTGACAGTGAGTGACTGCCAGTGCCATGTGTGTGCAGATATTCGTGTCATAAGCTTCAAGTTCATGATTCACTTTTGATAAATTTGGTATGTAAATATACGTGACAAGTTGTTTTAATTTTGTGGATTATAAATGAAGCCTTAGAAAGAATTTACCAGCTGACCAGACGCCCCTTCTTAATTGCCTTTTTTTGGCTTTGTGTACATGACTAGCATGACTAGTCCGAGTAGCCCCATAAATCATGTGGCCAATTTACTGGACTACCTCCGTAAACATAGGCCACTTCCACATGTACAAAAACGTGTCGCACTTTGTCAAATTTTGATTTTCACATTTAAGCTTAGTTTGTAGGTTTTTTTTGCTTTAGAAGCACACTCGCCCTCTTTATAGGCTAATCAGAAAGTGCTGCCTTTTTCAGATGTCTATTTTTTTGTGAAAATTTTCATGTTGAAATTTTGATACGCAAACGTGTGCAAATGAATCTGGAATTTTCACGCAAATCAGACATCTGAAAAAGGCAGCACTTTCTGATTAGCCTTTAAAGAGGGTGAGCATGCTTCTAAAGCAAAAACCCCTACAAACTAAGCCTAAATGTGAAAATCAAATTTGACAAAGTGCGACACGTTTTTGTACATGTGGAAGTGTGGCCTATGTTTACGGAGGTAGTCCAGTAAATTGGCCACATTTATGGGGCTAACTTGGACCCAACTTATCGCCTTTTATAATATTCGGACAGTCCATGTCCGATTGTTAAAAAAAGGCGATAAGGCCCCCCAAAAAAGTCTCCGGTTTCTGGTATGGAGCTTGCCCAAAAAGTGGTGCGGCGACGCGTTTTTTTTTTTTTTTTACCTGATTTTTTGCTTCAAATGTTGGCTGATGACTGCAAATGGTGCCCGACTAAACTTAGTGCAAATATATGGGAGTCCAGAGAGGCCACATAAAGCTTATTCTCAACCATAACCCAATCTAAAAACACGTTAAAATTGTGCAGCAGCAGGATTCAAGTCAAACCAGTGAGTTTGGCGGTTTTGAGACATCATCTTTCATTGAAAAAAAAACTTTTTCATTTTGCCGACGCGCATGGCTACGGCGACGCGCGCGAATACCAGAAGCCGCAATGTAAACAATGCACTGCTAAGTCAACAATTACACTAAAGTAAACGATGCACGGCTAAGTCAACAATATACACTAATGTAAACAATGCACGGCTAAGTCAACAATGTACACTAATGTAAACAATATACACTAATGTAAACAATGTACACTAATGTAAACAGTGCACACCAAGTCAACAACGTACTCTAATGTAAACAAAGGCCAAAAAAAAAAGTCTCCGGTTTCTGGTATGCACGCGCGTCGCCGTAGCCATGCGCGTCGGCAAAATGAAAACGTTTTTTTTTTCAATGAAAGATGATGTCTCAAAACCGCCAAACTCACTGGTTTGACTGGAATCCTGCTGCTGCACAGTTTTAACCTGTTTTTAGATGGGGTTATGATCGAGAATAAGCTTTATGTGACCTCTCTGGACTCCCATTTATTTGCACTAAGTTTAGTCGGGCACCATTTGCAGTCATCAGCCGACATTTGAAGCAAAAAAGTCGGGTTAAAAAAAAAAAGCCGCGTCGCCGCACCACTTTTTGGACAAGCTCCATACCAGAAACCGGAGACTTTTTTTTTTTGCCTAATGTAAGTAGTGTACGCCAATGTAAATAACACACGCCAATGTAAGTAGTGTGCGCCAATGTAAATAACACACGCCAATGTAAGTAATGCCCGGCTTTCCGATTGAAATTCAACTCGGAAAAAATGTTGCATCCTGGCGCCACTTGTTTCCTCGCGCCACTTGTTTCCTCGTATTAATTATCTCAATGAAGATCAGTCTCGTGGCAAAAAATGTTAAAAGACATGAATCTGGGACTTACCGGTACAAACATTTCCAATTTTGTTAAGAAATACTTTGAAATGCACTCTCCATTCCATAGTCTCATCTACATGTTTGGAATGGAGAGTCCAGTGCATTTTCAAAATATTTCCTATAGGCCTATAGGGCTGGTTAAATTTTGGGTCAGTGATGAGTGCCAACTATGAGTCATATTCCGCCTCGATCGATCACCTGCATCTTGCTTGGCCAAGGTCTACAACCGCCTGATTCTTATCAGGATCCGAGCTGCCATAGACCCAATGTTGAGATACAACCAGAATGGCTTCATGGGAGGCCCATGCTCAGATACTTGCCCTTAAAAGAATCATCTAGGAGGTCAAGAAGAACAACCTGACAGCTGTCTTAGCCTTCGTAGATTTTAAGAAAGCATTTTACTCGATCCATCAGGAAAAAATGATGAAGATCCGGAAAAGACTGGAGGCATATGGAATACTCCCACGACTCCTGAAAGCCATTCAGGCCACCTACACAGATACCAAGTCCAAGGTGATCACCCCGGATGGTGAAAGCTGTGTGGTCATTGTTCAACATCCTGGCTGGAGTCCTCCAGGGGGACACGCTCACCCCATTCCACTTCATTGTTGTGCTCGACTACACCCTGAGGCAAGCTCTCAAGGACCTTGAGGATCGGCTTCACCATCCTACCAAGGAAGTCGAGGAGAACCAGGCAGGTCAAGATCTCAGATCTGGATTTTGCGAATGACATTGGTCTGCTCTCAGACCAGATCCGAGAAGCCCAAGAGCTTTTGAGCTGAGTAGGAAGGGATTGTGACAGGTTGGACCTTCACTTGAATGCCAAAAAGACAGAGTACATAGCATACAATGTCAGCGAGTATGAACCCCTCAAGATCCATGATGATGGAAGCCTCAAGTGTGTTGAGGACTTAAAATACCTTGGGTCCATAATGCAAAGTACGGAGGATGAAGACCAGAAAAACCCTCGCTTGGAGAGCCCTCAGTGACATGAGCAAGATCTGAAGGTCCCACCTATAGTATTAAGGAAGCTCAAGCTGAGGTTCTTCCACGCTACCATCGAAACCGTTCTCCTCACTACGGGTGTGAGGTATGGACCCTCACTAAGTTCCTTTCATGGGTGCTATACAAGGATGATCCAGGCTATCCTGAATGCCAGCTGGAGGACACACACAACCAATGAGGAGCTGTATGGCATCTCCCCAGCGGGCTGTCCATCAAGATCCAGGAGTGGAGAATGCACCTAGCTTGCTGGTCACTGCTACCAGCATCCTGAGCTGCCAATAAACAAGGTGACCTTTGAGAGCCCACTCATGGCAAGCTGTCCCAGGGGAGACCAGCGAAAATGATGGTCAAGGTCCTGGTGGAAGTCGACACCAAGGAAGAGCTGACCAGCTGTATGGGCAACCATGACATGTGGTGTGTCAGGCATCATGCTCGTCTCAAGCCAGGCCTGTTTGAGTGGACAAACTGACTGACTGACTGACTGACCACTAGCTGCAGCTGATTTGACACTGATCACATCCACAATGTCACCACTAAGCACTGCAGCTGATTTGACATTGTTCATATCCATCATGTCACCACTAGGCACTGCAGCTGATTTGACATTGTTCATATCCATCATGTCACCACTAGACACTGCAGCTGATTTGACATTGTTCATATCATGACACCACCAGGCTCTGCTGCTGATTTGGCATTGTTCATATCCATCATGTCTCCACTAGACCCTGCAGCTGATTTGACATTGTAGCATGTCACCACTAGGCACTTCAGCAGATTTGACATTGTTCATATCCATCATGTCACCACTAGGCACTGCAGCTGATTTGACATTGTTCATTTCCATCATGTCACCACTAGGCACTGCAGCTGATTTGACATTGTTCATATCCATCATGTCACCACTAGGCACTGCAGCTGATTTGACATTGTTCATTTCCATCATGTCACCACTAGGTCCTGCAGCTGATCTGATATACATGTAGTTCATATCCATAACGTCACCACTAGGCACTGCAGCTGATTTGACATTGTTCATATCCATCATGTCACCACTAGGCACTGCAGCTGATTTGACATTGTTCATATCCATCATGTCACCACTAGGCACTGCAGCTGATTTGACATTGTTCATTTCCATCATGTCACCACTAGGTTCTGCAGCTGATCTGATATACATGTAGTTCATATCCATAACGTCACCACTAGGCACTGCAGCTGATTTGACATTTCATTTCCATCATGTCACCACTAGGTCCTGCAGCTGATCTGATATACATGTAGTTCATATCCATAACGTCACCACTAGGCACTGCAGCTGATTTGACATTGTTCATATCCATCATGTCACCACTAGGTCCTGCAGCTGATCTGATATACATGTAGTTCATATCCATAACGTCACCACTAGGCACTGCAGCTGATTTGACATTGTTCATATCCATCATGTCACCACTAGGCACTGCAGCTGATTTGACATTGTTCATATCCATAACGTCACCACTAGGCACTGCAGCTGATTTGACATTGTTCATATCCATCATGTCACCACTAGGCACTGCAGCTGATTTGACATTGTTCATATCCATCATGTCACCACTAGGCACTGCAGCTGATTTGACACTGTTCATATCCATCATGTCACCACAAAGGGCTGCAGCTGATTTGACATTGTTCATATCCATCATGTCACCACTAAGCACTGCAGCTGATTTGGCATTATTCATATCCATCATGTCACCACTAGGCACTGCAGCTGATTTGACATTCTTCATGCATCATGTCACCACTGAGCACTGCAGGTGATTTGACATTGTCCATCTGCTCTCAGACCAGATCCGAGAAGCCCAAGAGTTTTTGAGCTGAGTTTAAATACCTTGGGTCCATAATGCAGAGTACGGAGGATGAAGACCAGAAAAGCCCTCACTTGGAGAGCCCTCAGTGACATGAGCAAGATCTGGAGGTCCCGCCTATAGTATTAAGGAAGGTCAAGCTGAGGTTCTTCCACGCTACCATCAAAACTGTTCTCCTTGCTACGGGTGTGAGGTATAGACCCTCACTTAAAGTTCCCTTCATGGGTGCTATACAAGGATGATCCAGGGTATCCTAAATGCCAGCTGGAGGACGCACACAACCAACGAGTAGCTGTATGGAATCTCCCCAGGATGCCCATGAATATCCAGGAGCCGAGAATGCGCCTAGCTTGCTGGTCACTGCTACCAGCATCCTGAGCTGCCAATAAACAAGGTGACCTTTGGTAACCCACTCATGGCAAGCTGTAGCGGGGGGACCAGTGAAGATGGTCAACCTGATGAAAGTCGACACCAAGGAAGAGCTGACCAGCTGTATGGGCCACAATGACGCTTGGCGTGTCAGGCATTGTGCTCATCTCAGGCTAGGCCTGTTTGAGTTGACGAACTTACTAATTGACTGACTGACCACTAGACACTGCAGCTGATTTGACATTGACCATATCCACAATGTCACCACTAGGCACTGCAGCTGATTTGACATTGTTCTTATCCATCATGTCCCCACTAGGCACTGCAGCTGATTTGGCATTGTTCATATTGTAACATACAGAATTTTGCTATAGTCTTTTGGGGTAGCTGTGGCTAGGAGCAGGATAAACGTCGACTACGAAGACTATACAAAGACACACTGGTAATGACTATGAGCTCAGCTATATGGAAAACTGGTTTATTTTTAAGAACTCAATATTCTACCGGTATTGTGTATGTACAGAAGTAGAAGACGGAAGACAGAATATCGTAGATAAAGACTGGCCAAAGCATATTGCTGAATCAGCTTATGGCTATGCCTCTGGTTTCCCAGGGAGAAGAAGGAGAACTCAATGAAAGTGGGAAAATGTGGACATTTTATACAGATTCAGAGGGACCACTTTAGGTGAAAATAGGAGATGATGTCATATAAGGAAAACATAACTTATGTGACATCATTTCTGAGTAAAGGTAGACTGACCATGGACTGACGTAATGGTCAGTCTGGGAAGTACACTTTTGATGTCATTTTTAAATCACAGTCTTGGTATGCTGTAGGTGTGTTGCTTGGAAAAGAGTGACGTGAAGACCTTGGGGTGTAATGTGGAACACCTGTGGTGAGAGTTGTATCAGGGACAGTCCAAATTTCGGTCTTACAATATCCATTGTGCCACCACTAGGCACTGCACCTGATTTGACATATTGTTCATATATCCATCATGTCACCACACTAGACACTGCAAACTTTTGAGCCAATTTGAATCAGTTAAAAATAATTGTGTTCTCTGTAACCATGTTTGCCATGTCTTGTTGCATTTAAAAGTCTCTCTCTGAATTATTGTTATATGGCATTACTGATATACATACATTTACTGTTTTTACCGTTTTACAGGCATGGCAGTGAGTACCAAGCACTTCCAACTGCTTCAAAGAAGGTGTGGTGTGCATTTTCTAAAGACTTTATACAGCACATTTATATGCAGGAGACTTTCTGTAGTGTGTTGTCATGCCAATCCTTACCAAACCGAGGGTTGGACTTGGAAAAGTGCAAAGTTATTAGGAACAGTTCCCTCATTACGTATTCTCCAACGATGGTTTCACATACCAGTCAACCAGCACTACCAGTCCAGAGGCGAAACTGGCAAATTTGCTTCAGAATCACAGAGCATTCTGGGTGGACGGCCATTCAAAGCAAAAAGTAGTCACCAATCACAGAGAGCCTCAACATCAGCACAGGCTACTGAGGACATTTCCCAAGACACCATATTTGCATTGTCCTCTGGGCAGGGGAAATGCGGAGTGGCAGTCATCCGTGTCTCAGGCCCTGGGGCCTCCAAAGCTCTGTTGGCCGTCACCAAAATGGCCAATCTCCCAGAGGCTAAGAAAGTGCATTTGAGGAGATTGTACAACCCGACAGATGGGGAGACTGTGGACAAAGGACTCATAGTCTGGCTACCGGGTCAGTTAAGTTTCTTATTAATACTTCATGCACAATTTGAGGATGTAACTTTTTAGTTTTAAAAAGGTAAACAATCTAAATCCATTAACAAATTTCACAAAACGTTAAAACGAAACCCAAAATGTTAAAAGAGGACCTACATTCATGTGGTCTTCCTTTGAGTTAAACATATAGCACAAATAATTAACGATTTTTTAAACCTTTTAAAACGATTAACGATAATTAAAACCTATTTCATTTACAAAACCTCGAAGCACCGCAATGCTTTTCGTGGTACGTACATGTACACATAGTTAAGTTTTGACTGCCTGCTATTTATTATGTCAATCATTGTTGATTTATTATGCCAAATTAATATTTGCTAAATGTGTACAAAATTAAATGCAAAGTCACATCCTTAACACATCTTCGGCCAATGCCTCTTCTTTCATTAGTCAAAGTACCAGCATGTTAGGGCAGTGAAAGTAAGTAACTCCCAAAAGCAAAAATCAAGTAGTGCTCATTACCCCAAGCATGTCAAAGGTACATCAAAGTTTATTTGGTAGATGTAGACTCAACCATGCAACAATGTTGAAACCTTCACGACAAAATTATGTGTGCATTGTTAGCTACATCATCAGGACTAGTTGTTTCTAATTTCCCAGTCAATCTCTTTATACATTTGTCTGGAGGAGAAAAAAACATCAAGTAAGTAATCAGTAACTGTCAGTTGTTAGGAAAACCTTAACCCTAACCCCCTAGGCCCTTGTTGCTTACAACCATCCTCAATCCTCCAAAATCCTCCAAAATTTTGCAACTCCGCCTAAATTTTTCAAAATTGTCAGACAGTCCTGCCTCAAAATGCATTCATCCTCAATCCTCCAAAATCCTCCTCATCCCAAGACTTTGCACTCGTGTTTAAATGAAGGATAACCAACGCCAAATCCTTCAAATCATCAGACAGTCCTGCCTCAAAATGCATTCATCCTCAATCCTCCAAAATCCTCTTGTGCTTCAATCACCATTCATCCTCAATCCTCCAAAATCCTCATGTGCTTCAATCACCATTCATCCTCAATCCTCCAGAATCCTCATTTGATTCAATCACCATTCATCCTCAATCATCTAGAATCCTCCAAAACCGCCAGGAGGATTTTGGAGGAGTGAGGTGGGTTAGGGTTAAAGACATATAACTTGCTGGGGAGTACAAGCAACCTCAGAGCTATCCTTGTAGGGATAGCACCAATAACATACATGTACTGCCTCTGCTTGCATTCATAATGCTGTTTATAAACTGATTTATTAGGACCACAGAGCTTTACTGGTGAGGACGTTTGTGAGTTTCATGTCCACGGTGGGTCTGCTGTTGTCACGGCAATGCACTCCGCCCTGGATGCGATCCCTGGCCTAAGACACGCTGAGCCTGGGGAGTTCACTAAGCGGTAAATACATGGTACACGGAAGCAGGGCATGGTGGGGTTGTAGAATTTCATTGGTCCATTCCGTTGGGTATTTTAAAGCTATAGTCCATCATTTGTAATTAGTGCATTTTGTTCGTTTGAAGCAACAAAAGTGTTCAAAATCTAATAAAGGATACTGAGCAACTAACCTGATGAAGTTTCAGCTAAGCTGAAAAACAGCATTCTAAGATCTCAATTCAAATCAAAAGTTACTGAATCATGTTTTGAATTGTTTTGTAATTGCAGCTATACGCAGCGTCGCGCACTGATCCGACGAATTATAACAACCGCGCGCGCGTGTGCGTCATTCCAATACTTGTGCGCGCTGCGCTGAATAACAAAACGAACTACTAATTTAAATTTTCCTACGGTGCTTCTTAAGAATCACCGTTGGAAATGCCTTCTTTCGTTGATTACTTCAAAATGACAGCTTCCCAGAAAGAATAATTTCACAGGGAGTTTAGTTCCCTTACTATCTTTCAACCAAGTTTGTTTTCCAACAGTAATTACGCCAGTTACTTTTCGGATGGCTGCAAATGATGGACTATAGCTTTAAGGTTGACATGGAGAGTCGACTGTGTCGAGTGCAAGTATAGTAAAGCCTTGGGTTTTTTTCAAATATGGCTGGCTGAACAATCACGCAATAAGGATGAGAAAGTTGCATACAAAGAAAAAATTGGCTTCATACTGGTAGAATGTTAAAAAAAAAAAGAGCAAAATTCAGAAACTAGCATCCTTTTCTAAACTGTAGTTTGATTGTAGGATTTGCACACATTTGGTCTGTAATCTGTCAAGGATGGTGTAGGCTGGTTGTGCATTTTATTTTCATTCTGCAATCTCATGTGATACCAAAGTGCCTTCACTTGACTCTGCCATGGATACGACGGCCTGTAATTCAGACTGTATGCTTGCATTCCCTGCCCCTTTTTTTCACTCTGTGTGTAATGATAAACCTGCACCATCAAAGTGCTATATTTTGTATTATATAACTGACATACAGATCCTTGTCATTTGATTGGTGGAACTCACATCACGTGACATTCATTCTCGCTCCCATTCACGCCAGGGCTCAAAAGTCCCATTTGCCCATGGTGAATGGGATTTACTTTTCAACAGTAGGATCATACTTGTTGCATGACGCAGTATTTGTGTGCGCAAATGCATGCTGGCGTGCGCGTTGAGTGTTGTGCGTAATGCGTATTGTTCCCAAGAGCCAATACCGTAGCTACAGAGTTGGGTTCACACATTCCATGAAGGCATGCATGGTTTGGAAGTTTGAAATACATTTCCCACCAATTTTGTATTGAAATAGAAGTTCATTTTAAAGGGAAAATACAACATTTGCAAACATCAAAAAATAAAACTACCAAATCATTTTGAAATACCTTGCTGGACTGTTAGTGAATGACAGTGTAAAGCATCCTGTAAAATCATGGCATCTGGTATACTGTCATTTTCAAGAAAAGTGGTATTTTTGTATCAATTTCCAACGCTGGTCGGCTGACCAGCGTTGGAAAAAACTGGCTTTTTTTCAAATACTGGCCCCAATTGACCATCGCACTTGTTTGCAATTGATTACACACCTATGAACGGGTACAAGCCAGCTAGACTGGTTCCCTGACCTTACAATTCCCCAATAGATGTAAACTGCTCTGTTTCTTCTTATATGGAGTCAGGGAACCAGACTACTGGAAAATGATTGTTTTTCTTGGTTTTTATAGCATTTTCGAACCCAAAACCTCAAAAAAGTCAGTGTAACTATATTTGCTATATATTTCCAACCCCCCAATTCCATCCATTTATGAAAATTACAGCAAAAGCAAATGATGTATATTCCCTTTAACCGTAAATCAAATGACAAGCAATTCTATGTCAGTTATAAAACAAATATTGAGTGGCTTTAAATTGTGAAATGGGAGAAATTATCTCTTGGTAAAATCTGGACTTTTCCATTTTCACGAGGCGAAAAGTCCGGATTTTACATTGTGATAATATTCCTCCCATGCCACTGTGAGCCACTCAATATTTGTATAAAAGCTCTTGTAAGTAGGTCCACCACTGAAACAGCAATTTGCATGCTGAACCTTACTATCCTGATCACTGTTATGTCCGGCCGCTGATACTGTGAGATCTTTAGGGGTCTCCCAAACCTTGGCCTTATCCCTGCTTTGGCGTCATCTCTGGTTTCAGAATCATATGTAGAATTAAGAGACATTGATCAAATGAAATTACTCCAAAACGTTTGGCCTCATATTATTGCATTAATGTACCATTGTACCTAAAGATCAACAGTGGAAAACTGAATTCTTGAGCCAAACCTGATATGAAGCCAAGGTTTTGAATACGCCCCTCGATGTTTGTTTCTCTCTCCAGGGCATTTTTAAATGGTAAATTAGACTTGACTGAGGTGGAAGGTCTGGGAGATTTGATCCAGGCTGAGACAGAAGCCCAGAGACGTCAGGCTTTGCGGCAGATGGAGGGAGACCTGGGCCAGTTGTATGAGGCCTGGAGGTTGCGACTCATCAAAGTAGGTGGAGTGCTTGAGACATATCCACCAGAGATGTGAAATCTCAGCTTTAAAGCTGATTTCAGCTTTTTGTTTTGGATTTCAGCTTTATTTTCCCTCACTTGCTGTGCACAAAAGTACGTATAGGAGAATTCCAAAGATAAGCTTTTTTACGCCTTTTTCAGGTGTTTTCAGCTCTTTTTATCAATGTTCACTCACACCCCTGATCTACATGTACATTGTTCAGCAGGAGGACGTCGGATTGAGTCTCACATTAGCAAGCTTGTCAATTGCTCGTCAATTGCTTTTTTTTCCACAAGTTCTCGGACGGCATGTACCAGTGTTTCCCCTGGCTAATGAACTGAGCGAGGTGGTAACAAGATGATTGAAACAAAATTTATGCAGTCTGCAAACTGAAAAGAATGCAGCACTCACAGAAATGTGCGATGATTCCAAAAACACATCGAAACTGTGAGTTCTTGATACATGGAGGTAAAGGAAAACGCTCATATATGATACAAAATGATTTTTTTTCAATTGATATTTCCTTTATTGTAAATCTTCACAGCAAGGTGGTGATATTGGCAAAAATTGAGCGAGGTGGTCACTGAAAGTAGCGAGGTGGGCCACCTCACGTTTGAATGGGCAGGGGAAACACATGTACACAGTGCTTATAAAATTGCGTGGGTGATTTAATGTAGAATTTTCAGGGAAGGTTGAAAAACAGCATACGATAATTCATAAATGCCAGCTCATGGGGCTGCTGATCATTGGTTCGTGAGTGACTTTGTCATGCACGCGCACGCACCACTGATAACTAGCCCCCATTGGCTGCACACTACCTATTGCTAGTTTTATTGCATCCCGTGCTATATGAGAACCGCAATCTGAATGCTCATGTTGTCTTTTGAACAACTTTCATTCAACTTTCAATCAATCAACTTTCAATCTATGGCGTCCCCTTGCTTGCCGTACTTAAAACCAAAACATTTGTGTTTTACAGTGTGTTGCGCATGTAGAAGCATTCATTGACTTCAGTGAAGATGAGAACATTGAAGAAGGCGTCCTGGACCAAGGTATGGAAATCAGACATATATCACTACAAGTTGGAATCTTTAAACAGGATTCAATATCTTGATGTGAGGGGAATAGTCTGATGCGAGATGATTATAGAGTCAGATGGAAAACGTTTGTTACAAAATGAAATCTGGAATTTTCAATAGAGACAAACGAAATCATTTGTTTTAGTAGCATTTATCTACTTTTGTCCATATGGGGAGGGATGAACATTTTATTGGGAAGATAGTGATTCATTGAATTCTCAAATTCCATCTAAAAGTTGACTGGGAAGTTGACTTTAAATTGTAACAAAGTTTTTTGGAATTACCCCCTCCCTGTAGACGTGAAAAAAAAAGTACTAGCAGTAACTAGCAACTCATACAATTTTCAGGTGTAACCCTCCTGCTATTTAAACAGTCACAGACAGTCAAAATTCATTTCCACTTCCCCTGCTATACTTTAACAAAGGCTAGTTACCAGCAGTTTATATCAAGTGAGCAAGCACTGTGACTAGTCAAACTGGGTCAACTGACAAAGCAGGCAATTTGTGGTCACAGCTGTTTTATCACTCGCCCAGACAGAGCAAAGCTGTATCAAGATACTTAAACAGTCCCAGCCAGTTAAATCCTGCTTTATGTAAGCTGGGAATTCTTAATTGTTGAAAACCGTCCTTTTGATTTTGGCTGAAAGGGCTACTTGGCACAGAATGTATGTTTGCATAGGAGGGTTAATGTTGGGAAATCTAACTGTAAATGCAGACCAGCCTTAAGCCCGGTTCATACTCGGCGCGAACGCGAATTTGTGACGTCATGGCAAGTATTCGCGCTGCGAATTCGCAAAAGTTGAACACATTCCAACTCGGGCGAATTTCGCAGCGAATGTTTCATGACGTCAAATTCGCTTCGCATTCGCATGAAGTATGAACCGGGCTTAACACTTTTCTCCGACTCCTAAAAAAACCCCAATGATTTGTTTCTATTCCTGACACCTCCCCTGTTCTGCACAAGCAAAACAAAAAAAAACTTTGTCCCTGACCCCACTCTCCTATCAGCATAATCCAATGAGAATCCTCCTTTCTTTCAGCTCAGGCTGGGGTCAAGCAGCTTGTCACAGACATACAAGCTCATCTAGATGACAATCGATGTGGTGAAAGATTGCGGAGTGGAGTCCAAGTTGCCATTATTGGACAGCCAAACGTTGGCAAGAGCTCCCTCCTTAATCTTCTGTGTAAGTGCCAATTCGTAAAATTAAGAAGAGGGGTTTTGACGTGAAATAAGTTAAGGAGAATACACGAGAAAGTGTGGATTCGTAATTTAAGAATCACGAGGCGCGAAGCGCCGAGTGAATTCGTCAATTAAGAATCCACACTTGCGAGTGTATTCTTCGACTTAAACCATTGCGTCAACAGAAGTATTGGAAAGAATGCTGCAACCTGACGCCACTTTTTTCTTCATATATCATCTCAATGAAGGCCATTTGTTGCAAAAATGATGATAAGACATGAATCTGGGACTGATAAAATGTTTCCAAAATTGTTAGGAAATACTTGAAATGACTCTCCATAGACGTTGTACACAAGTGCGGAAGTGGCGTCAAGTTGCAACGTTTTGTTTCCTGACGTGTTTAGCGTGTGTATCGACACGCAGGCTCCTTACGTCAAAATGGATAGTTCAGACGACGATTTCTTTCTGACTAAAAGTAGATTTTGCAGTGACGGCGGAAAATCTGACAGTAAAGATGCATCGGTAATTTTCGGAAAACAAATTTTCACGCAGACGGTCCTATTCATGCTCATTATGGAGAACAATTGTCTGACATGTTTAAAGTGTGGATTCGTAATTCCGAATCCACACTTTACTAAAGATTCGTCGTTCCGAATCCACACTTTGTGACCAGTGTAAGAGATTTGTAGATCCGAATCCACACTTTTAACAATAGTGTGACGTCATAGCAATGGTTTAAAGTCATAGAGAACTCATATTGATTACCTACCTATACTTTTACTGTAGAATACCCTTCCTGCACCCTGCTTCTCTGAGAATGGGCCTTAAGAATTTTTCTTTACACGTTTGCAAAGGTCAGAGACCGGCAGCCATTGTGACCCCGATAGCAGGCACTACCAGGGACGTGATTGAATCTGCTGTCAACATCGGCGGCTACCCTGTGCTCCTCCTAGACACAGCGGGATTACGAGAGACTCAGGATGTCATAGAACAGGAAGGCGTCCGTAGGGCCAGGCAAAGGTACCTTTTAAAGCTACAGTCCATCATTTGCAGCTATCCAAAAAGTAACTGACATAATTATTGTTGAAAAACATACTTGGTTGAAAGACGGTAAGGGGACTAAACTCCCTGTGAAATTATTCTTTCTGGCAAGCTGTCATTTTGATGAAATCAATGAAAGAAGGCCGTTTCCAAGGATGCGTCTAAAGACGCATTCTTGGAATTCTCCGCCAGTAGTTCTTTTTTAATTTGGCGTTGACACGACGCACACGCGTGCACGGTTGCTATAACACGTCAGTTCAGTGCGCGACATCGCGTAGCTGCAATTGGCTGAATGAGAACGTGTCCCGGATGCTGAATTAGGGCGCAATTCAAAACAGGTCTCAGCAACTTTTGATTTGAAATCGAGATCCTAGAATATTGTTTTCTTGAAATATACAGCATTCACTGAGCTTATAGTTGTTCAGCACCCATCTTTAGATTTTGAGTACTTTTGTTGCTTCAAAGGACCATAATGCACAAATTACAAATTATGGACGCTACCTTTGTAAGTGCCAACATGAGGCTCTTAGCAGGGTCTCAATAGAGAATCGTCATTGGTCTGTATTATTGTCATACATAAAACAGTGGTGTAGTCGAGTACATTTCAACGAGTATGAGTACAAGGCTTTTTTTTTCATGAGTACTAGCATGAATACGAGTACCCAAAAATGTACTAGTACAAGTACCGTCCACAAGTTAGGAGCAATTTTCGTTTATGTTCTCAACGGCTTTTTGTTGTCAAACTAGCAGTGATGTAGTCGAGACCATCACAAGACCAGACACAAGACCAGTTGCAAAGTAAGCACAAGACCATACACAAGACCAGCCACAAGTAACCAGGCACTATAAATGACAAAGGGAATGCCTTTGGATGCAGTTCATTTGAATAGCTTGTATTTGAATTAAGACTGGAGGTCTTGTGTGGGTCTTGTGATGGCCTTGTGAAGGTCTTGTGAAGGTCTTGCAGGGTCTCGACTACAACACTGCAAACTAGACATTAAACAAGTGCAGATAGAAGCCTCCCAAATAATCTGAAATTGTTTTTTTCTGCATGTAGCTCTTATAAAATTGTTTAATGTAGTCTTGCGGAAGAATGCTTGCAGGAGTACTAGTACGACTACTTTGTCTTGAGTACATGTACGAGTACCCAAAAATGAACTTCAGTGCTAGTGAGTACGAGTATCACAACATTGACATACAAAATCACTATGTTGGCAGTAATTGTTTGGCATGTATCTTATAACATTGTTTGTTTTCTACAGGGCTGAAAATGCTGACTTGACCATCATTATGACGGAAGCAAGTGACATCATCAGTAACATAGCCTCCTCAACAAGCAATAGCCATGATAGACTCTCCACCATCTTGGAAAAGAGGCTTCAGGAGACAGAGACTTTGACCTCTGAACCGACCCAGGGGTCATCACCGTCCGGGGATTCCATTCCTGGTGACGGGGGGTTTCAGAACTCCTCAATCGTTGTCATCAATAAATCGGATCTTGTTGATGTTGATTGTATGGATACCCTCACATCCATAGAATCGGCACTTTGTCAGAAACATGACAAGAAGAATGAAGTACAGAAGAGATCAGTCTGCATCATGTCCTGCACAACAGGCCAGGGAATGGACCACTTTCTGGAGATCTTGAGGGGCAAAGTTGAGGCTCTGTAAGTGTTTCAAAGGTTTTGCATGTGTTTCAAAGGTTTTGCATGTTTTCCTCGCAGGTCAATCGTATGTCCATCACAAGGCATGCAGATCAAGTTAAGGGACGATCTGCTCAAATCATGACATTCTTTTGTTAGGGGCCGTTCACAATTATCAACATTTTCACAAGTGTACAAAGAGTACGCTTTTTCAAGACCCCTCCCCCTAAAAGTGTACGAAAAACATGTTGATTTGTTTTCACACAAGTCTATATATAGACACTTGCATGTGATTTAAAGGGTTTTTGTAACTTTTGTAGATCAAGATTTTGGCCATGACATGAACCCCTATTCAATGTGAATGAAGATGTATGTATTATAAATGATTGTGAACGGCCCCTTACAAACTCCATGTATTTGTTGGTCGGATTCTTGTGGACAATACATCCTTTGTCGAATGAGGAATTTCAACAATTGATCCAAGTCAACAGCACGGCTAGAATATTTATTGTCAGCCATTGCTAGTGCCGGTGTTGTTCGACAGGTGTAGCGTGAATATCCGACTCCATGAAATGTGGACTCATTGGTAGTAGTGCGCACGCGTGAGTACGATACTATGCTATTTTTAGGATCGTTTGGGGAGAGTGACCTGTCACGTGCGAGGGATGAACCAATAAAAGGGAAAAAGGGGTCCGATTTTCATAGGAGTCGGATTTTCATGTGACACCGGCCTTTAAAAACACGCAGTGGATACGGACTATACATGTACATGTACATACAGTACATTTTCATGTACATGTGTAGGACAATGCCGCGCATGCTGTACACAATACGTTCATGGGATGCAATGCGGGGCCTGGCGCGGGGCGCGACCGGCTCGGCAAGTGCTCGATCGGCATCGGTTGCGGCTGTCGGCTGTGGTGACGGGCGAGAAAACAGATCGACATTTAAAAAAAAAAAAAAGCGTTAGGCGGGCATTAACGGGCGAGAAAACATATCGACATTTAAAAAAAAAAAAAAGCATACAGCGGCCATTAACCCCCTCCCCCCCCCCCCCCAGCGTACGGTTTGTACGCACGTGAAAATGTTGATAATTGTGAAGGGCCCCTTAATGTTCAACCCAATTGTTACCTTGCCTCTAATTTGATTGATTATGACTTGTTATGGGCTCCGTGCACGAATACCCCTTCAACGGCCAGAAAAGAGAGTTGTGGGAGACCGAGACTGGTTCCTGGTCCATCCGTTGCAGACTTTGAATGTATCCATACTTATGGGGGGTGAGAACTAGTCTGGGAGACTTTTGAAAGAGAAATTGAACGCATTCACACCGAGGACGCTCACGCGAAGATGCTCATGATGGCTTAGCTTGGGCAGATTCAGGATAAATAAGTCTTGCGAACTTCGCGCGCGAAACCAGTACAGTACGCACGCGGTGTGTGTCTAGTCCACGGTGCTCTCAAAATTGGTAAAAAAGGACCCTCTTTTGTTGGCGCACAGAGCCTATATGGCATGTGATTCTTAGCCTCCATTTGCAATAAGAATCTAAATTGTTTTCTCGTTTCTTTGCTTAGGTGTGGAAACCCCTTGCTTGGCAACCCCAGCTTGACGCAAGCCCGTCACCGTAGCAACCTGAGACATTGTCTGGCTGCTCTGGAGGCATTCAGCAGTCATGAGGACCTCGTAATGGCAGCTGAACAGCTTCGTATTGCACTCAGGCAGCTTGGCAAGATCACGGGCAGAGTTGGGGTGGAGGAGATTTTGGACGTGGTGTTCCAAGACTTCTGCATTGGCAAATAACAGGGTCATTCAATAGACTTCATTTACATTAGCTGTAAAGGCATGCTGAAACTGGTGACAAAATGAATATTGCTCCATTAGCTTCCAAAGGAACATTCACAGTGAGTCTAACTATTTAACATCAGAGTCCAGGGCCAATTAAACGAAACCCCAAGACGCGTCCCATCATCGAAACTCGTCTTATCTTGCGACTCATCCTAGGATTGATTTCACAAACTTGGGATGTGTTCAGCACATGTCTTAACTTCCTTAGCAACGCCTCTGAACTTGTCTTAACTTGAGACCGGTCTTAGGGTCGTCTTATCTCATAAATAGATCTCTCAAATGATGTAACTTCCTACAGATTGCCAAGTGCATCGGCATTTTGGGCATCAAATTTTCATAACGCTCATCGGCTGCGCCGTATCTTGAAGAAATTTCGAGCAACAGGCGCGCGTGTTTAGAACATTTTGCACACTGAACGCAATTGTAATTTTCTTATGAAGATAGCATTCTATGAGAGAGATCTATAGGTGTGTTAATTTGTATATTGTCTGGACATCATTGCAATTATGTCTTCTTGTTTAAGAAGATTGTATGCCTAGAGCCGTAGTTTTGAGGGGAAAAAAATCGCTGCAAAAACATTAGAAAAGTCTAATTATAAGCCAACCCTACTTGACTATTTAAAATATAATACTTTGGGTTCTTGAAATCATGAACTGAGGAGCGAGAGGTTTTGTCATCAGGGTATTAATGACTCTTTTGTATATTGTGTAGACCTACATGTACTTTGTGTGTGAATTTTAAATTAAAATAATTGATGATATGTAGTCAGTTTCCTGTCAGGTTTTTAAAACGTGAGAGCACTTGTATACAAACAAAAGCACTGTACAAATTGAAACAATGATTTTCTCCTTTAAAAAAATCCTGTTTATCAATCAGAATACTTTCTCAGAACAGAAGGTGGTCTCCGCATTATACATCTAAATGCAATACATGCAAAAGACAAATCATACTTTAAATTATAATTTAACAATGCACAGGTCAAAAGACACAAAGAAAACTGAACTGAAAAAAAACATAGGTCAAAGCAGCATTATATAAAATACATCTAGCATGTCTAACCTCTGACTACCTCCCCCCAACCCCCCTCCCCCCAACCCACTCTGAAAAAAAGAAAGAGTTTGTATCCTGGGAAATTCCCTGATACACTGACATTGCTTAAAAACAAATCTCCAAACTACTTTCCAATTACGTTTATTTCAAAAGGGACCATTGGAAATGGTACGCATACGGGATACACATGCGGCTCAGAAAAAAGTTGCTTGTTAAATCGCCATTTTGCTTGGTTATTTTATCTGGCCCATTATGGGCAATGTGTATTTCATATTAAAAGTTTAAGATGTTTGTGTGTGCATTTGGTGAAACCACCACACAAAATGCTGATACAACCAGGTGCATGTAGTTTTTCCGAGCCGCAAATCATCCTTTATGCGTACCATTTCAACTTGACCCTATTCGTCCATAAGAATGTATCCCATGCAAAAACATGAATCCAGCATCTACATCTCTTACCTTACCTCTTACAAATGCCACCAACAAAATTCAACTCGTATCATTTGTTCAGGAGAGACTTCTACAGTAATAATTAAATGACACATTTTCTATTGCTCAACTTGAAAAAAAAAAGCAACACAAATGAACTTAAACAAAGATTTTTCACAAAATATCCCCTGTTGCTCGGAATTAAAAATACATATATGAAATAAAATATTATTGCCTTCTATAGCTTCAAAGAAATATACATCATGGCTTGCTCAAGGGGAAAAAAAACGTACACTGTACACTAAGGAAACATAACAGGAAAACACTCATTACAAAATGACAATAAACATCAAATTTTGTGTAACAAAGTGACTTTCTCTTTCAGTCTAAAGGTGATTCATACTTCATGTGAGTGCAAAGCGAATTTGACGTCACAAAACATTTGCTGGGAATTTTATCGGAGTTGAAATGTCTTAAACTCTTGTGAATACCGCAGCGCGAAAACTTGCCATGACGTCATAAATTTGTGTTGGTTTTTATGCCGAGTATGGACCAGCCTTTAATAGTTACATTGCCTAAAACTGCCCAGCCTATTACAGTCTTATAACCAGAGTTGGTAAGTTGGAAACATTGCTTACTTGCTAAACAATTGATTCACTTGCTCAGCATTGAACTGGGTACAAACACTGTACATGTATATAATGACACTATTGGTGATCCCTGCATTGGGCAACAAAATTGCATGCTTAAAGGTGCAATCAAGTGTTGAGAAGGTTTTGCGCGCTAAAGGGGAATGGGAAATCTGCTGAACTCTACCGCGGGGGGAAGGGGGGGGGGGATCATATATAGGGACAAATTTTGTAGCCCAATTGGATGCTTTCCAAGATGCTGTGCTCCTTTCAATAACAGTGGCTCCAGAAAAGTATAGGTTGGGCAGTTTTAGGTGATGCATGCAATAAATAAAGTTTTAGCAACCAAAAGTCATAGTATAATTACTGAGGAGGTATCCACATTTCACCCCCACCACAAAAAGACTAGTTACTTGAATTCCCCATACATGTGTTAAGGTATGGGCATCATGTAGAACACATTTTCACTCGTTACGCAGGTTGTTTTTACAAAGTCAGTTCAGTTCTGCGGAGACTTTGTCCCATATTGACTAAAATTCCTAAATTTCAATAATTAGAGGGTACAAAATTCAATTGGCAAAGAGGTAAGTACACAAGTATAACCAGTGCTAGAAATAAATAGATATTAGGCCAAAAAAGAAAATAAGTCGGTCTCTGGTCAGTGCGCGCGTCGATTTTAATCATGCGCGTCGATCTTTTTTTTTCCAAAATGTTCCGCGGTAGCTCCAACAGCGCCCTCTATTTCCGCACCTCCTCAATTTGTTTTACCAAAGAGCACCAAGGAATGGGAAATTGCACCAAGGCAAATGATCGAAAGCACCAAGGCAAATTATGGAGGACACCAATGTACACGAGGACACCAAAAAAGAAAAAAAAAAAAAACGCATCGCCGCGTCAATTCCAGAACTTTGGTCTGACCAGAGACCGAAATTTTTTTTTTTTGGCCTTATGATCGATAGGTTTTGAGAATTTGAATTACGAAATCAGATTGTCCCCGTCATTCAAAATGACTTTGGCACAATAAACAAAATCACTATTACTTCAAAGTAGTTACTGCACTGCCCTATCAGTACACAATCACATTAAGTTTGAATCAGAATTTTTTTGCATGTAACACAGTGTTGCACTTCTTAATTAAAAAGTTCAACAGGTCTGTACCATATACAAGACAAATCCAGACATTAAGTAGTACCAAATTTAGAAGTTATGTGAACTTCGCTTGAAATGTTTTTGGCGGTACATGCTTCACATTCGCTAGCAGCATGAACCTGCATTTAGACAGAAAACACCATAATAACACGTACGACTACCGACTATCAGAAAGCATAGGCAGCACCGTGTTGATATATGTCACAGATACGTGGCACTTTGAAACAAATCACACAGCAATATTTGCATACAGTTCATGATATAAAATGGTGGAATGTATCATTGTGGACATACAGTTCATGATTCAAGTTCATTTTAGATGCTTCCGATCACAAGAAAACGTTAACATAGTAAAAATTAGGAGTGAATGCAAAGAAGGAGAGCGGAGCAATGCATTCTGGATTGGAAACTGTTCAATGTCAACATTTGGACAGTGTGGTACACTCCCCAAACAATGACAGCATTGTCACTGATGCCAGGAATTCCAAAATTTTGCAAATTGTGAATCATCCCCGTGAACATTTTAGGGAAAATTGGTTTGCCTTACCAATAGGCAGGCATGCAACTGGGAATTTAGAAGAAGAAAAAAACAAGGAAATTCCAAACTACACAAAACTTTGTACAGTGTTTTTAAATTTTGTAATGGCATTAATTCATAAGAAGTAAAAAATGAGGAAATCAGCGGATCCGAGGAAAAGTTGCATGCCTGAATAGGTTTGAACCAAGACTGTTGGCATGTTTTCTATGTTGCATCATATGACTATGGCAATCATATCACGTCATATATCATGGGTTTTTCTTTCAGATACATTTACTTTAGTTCACGCGAATTCATGGTATCACCCCAATTTTTGACAAATACAAACACTCTTTATTAACGAATACTTTTAAATCTTATGCCTTGTAGACACACTGAAAATCAGATTTTAGAGTATATAGATCTTACTTTGTCAAATTGTGATTTTTGGAAAGGTACAATAAGTTTTTAAAATAGTGTTATAACTAAAAAAATATCAGAAAAAATAGTAGTGACTGATGTTTTCCTTAAGTAAAGATTGATGTTTTGCTTAAGTAAGCAAAATAATTACTAAAATTACAATTATATATTATTTAGGGGTTTAGTATGAAGTATTTCTGGTGTGCTAAAAACAAAACATGGAAAAAGTGGACTTCTTAAACCCTAATTGTAAAAAGCAAAAATCATGCAAGGTTTGAAACATGAGACATGACAGACAGTGACAATGGTAAGGGTTCGTTATACATGATCCCTGGCGTCGTAAACATCATTAGCTCGGCCTTCCTCCAAGTTCTCATTCCCTTGCGCGTCGCCGGCGTCGTAGTGGTGTCGGATGTCGTTTTCTTGTGCATCAGCTTCCTGATCGTTTCCGCCATCTGGATTGTTGTCATGATCTGGGTAGTCTGCGGCATTGTTCACGTTTCCGTCTGGGTAGTGGAAAGAAAAATCCCAACAATGAATACTTTTAATTTAAGGGTACATTTAAGATCAGGCACAGTTCTACATGGGGCTAGGTGGCTTAAGTTCCCCTGAATTTTATCAAGTATCCAAAAGATGCCATTTGATTACATCATTTTTCTAGTTTCTCGAATTCAGAGAAACTTTCTGGAAATTCATGCAGTCTCCAATTTCTCAGGGCAATTTCTAAAGCCCGGTTCATACTTCACGCGAAAGCATGTGCGAAGTGAAATTCATGTCGACAACAATGTGTGGACGCGCTTCGAATGTATTGTTGACGTCACGAATTTCGCTTCGCTTTCGCTTTTGCATGAAGTATGAACCGGGCTTATAGCAAATTTATTTCCCTTTTTTTCGGTTGGCACATGTTCAAATTTGTGGGTGTACATGTAGAACTGTGCCTTATTCATCAGCATGTTCCAGAACAGTGCTACATTAGACTAGGATGGAGACAACGTTGAAGCCAAAGAATCATAAATTGAGAGACAAGATTTGGTATTGACAGAATAAATGCTTGATATTCTATACCAGTGTTTCCCCTGCCCATTCAAACGTGAGGTGGCCCACCTCGCTACTTTCAGTGACCACCTCGCTCAATTTTTGCCAATATCACCACCTCGCTGTGAAGATTGGCAAAAAAGGAAATATCAATTGTAAAATTTTCATTTTGTGTAATATGTGAGCATTTTCCTTTACCTCCATGTATCAAGAACTCACAATTTGGATGTGTTTTTTTAATCATCGCGCAGTTTTGTGAGCGCTGCATTCTTTTCAGTTTGCAGACTGTAAATTTCGTTTCAATCATCAAGTTGAATTGTTACCACCTCGCTCAGTTCATTAGCCAGGGGAAACACTGGACAGGTCACGAACTGATAAAAAAGGGCTTCAATTTTGACTCTCTGGCTAGGTCTTATCCAACCTATTGTATTCACTTTATTTGCATTACATGATACCACACCCAGTTAGAGGAGTGCTGAACAGAAACCACTGCAAAATGCTGGTGATCTGAAATGCAATCAGTTGTTACTGCATACATGTATATTAGTGGTCTGCACAACAATGTACAAAGTGTGTGGACACACAAACGAAAAAGAGCATTCCCTATGCACAGTCTAATGGGATCAGTTCTTCTTGTACCCAAAAGAAATATGGATGAGAAAATCCTTAATATGAAGTAATTTTTTCCCAAACACACAAACACAAACACGCATCAAATGAAGAAACTTGTTTGGATGGATGGTTATACAAACGGTGCACACGACTACAAGAATGTGAATGTTGATATAATTTAGAATTAAGTGAATGGGTTATTTCTAAATAGAAACATCTGTGGAAATATGAGCTGTGAACCAGTCCAAAACAATGGAGAGAGATGACTTTTTTGGCTGGTAACCAAATTGCAATGGAAAACATACACATATATTTCTGTTTGGACTTCCAGGACGTTTTGGACCCGGCTACTAAGCAAACAATTTGGGGAGTAAATGGCCACCACTTGGACTCAGGAATGACATACCAGCTTTTATGGGCTAGATGCAACAGACAAAGGCCAGAATGATGTCACTTTTTAAAATGTATCAGGAGGCGGCCTCCAAAAAGGAAGCGGGTGGGGACGCTAAACATGTTTTTTTTTTATTTGGCCTTTCCGGTAGATGTCTTTTTTCCTGAACAGTATTTGAGTCTACTTGATTACAACTTTACATTTGTGAAAAACAGAGCATGTTTGCAAATTCTACTCAATTTCAGTAGATTATTTTTCGTTCTTCACAAAAATTTCTTGGAAATCCCTTTAAGAGCACGAATAACTACGTAAAACTGTTTGGATTTTTCCTTTGGTCCTACATGTATTTTAGGCCTAAAGAACCCTCAAATTACAAGTCATCAGTGCTAAACAATTTCAAGTTACACGCAATACGAAAAACAGAAACGGAATATTGCCTCAATTCTCTCAATCCTTTGGCCACAATTTTAGCTCCCATTCCAAGGATGTATCTTGGGGGTATGCTGATATACAAAGTAACTTTGCAGGATCTTCAGTTCCACCATGTATAAAGTTTATAATGTTGAAATGTTTATGGTGAGAGAATCATTAATCGGTGTCAGTTTCCCTAAGTGGTGTTTTTCTGAAAAACAACACATCAAAAGAAAGGTTACTTTGTTAGTAGTCAAACATTCAGTCAAACTCACTATGGGCAATATCTCACAAAAGTCATGTACGTGTACTCTTTCCCTTGCTCTCTCAAAAGAATTGTTAAAAATCCAAAAATTGGGATATGTGCAAGTTGCCCATAAGATAGACTAAGAAAAGTGGTGATGTGTTAATGGGAGAGACACATGGGAGAATAACAGGCATGCTGTATTACAAGCGTAGTTCTCCTGATTCTGCTCCTGCTCATTGCGTTCAGCTTCATTCGAAGACAGAGCGTTGGCTTGCTCAATCTCCACATCGCCCAGCTCTAGATGACCCTCCTGCTGCTCTTCACCATCCTCTGGGTTCCCATTATCCTCTGGGTTCCCATTATCCTCTGGGTTCCCAGCATCCTCTGGGTTCCCAGCATCATCTGGGTTCCCAGCATCATCAGGGTACTCGGCATCATCTGGGTTTTCAACACCATCTGGGTTCCCAGCATCATCTGGGTTCTCGGCATCATCTGGGTTCTCGGCATCATCTGGGTTCCCAGCATCATCTGGGTTCCCAGCATCATCTGGGTTCCCAGCATCATCTGGGTACTCAGCACCATCTGGGTTCTCAGCACCATCTGGGTTCCCATCATCATCTGGGTTCCCATCATCATCTGGGTTACCATCATCATCTGGGTTCTCAGCATCATCTGGGTGCCCATCATTGTCTGGGTTCCCATCATCATCTGGGTTCTCAGCATCATCTGGGTACTCAGCACCATCTGGGTTCTCAGCATCATCTCGGTTCCCATCATCAGCTGGGTTCTCAGCATCATCTGGGTTCTCAGCATCATCTGGGTTCTCAGCATCCTCCTCCTCAACTTCCTGTCCATCATCAAATTGCTGCTCACCGTCTTGCGGTGCATCTTCTTCGTCTCCTGCATCTCCAACATCTTCTGCCTCTCCAGGATCCCCGACCTCCTCCTCCTCCTTCAGCCCATTTTCATCCTCTCCTTGCCCGGCACCATCCCCTTCTCCCCCATCCCTGCCTTGCATTCGATCTGCATCCTGATCATAAATGAACGCAGGTCTTTCCACCGCCGGTCCCCCATCCTCTACCTGCCGTTGCCGCTGTTCCTGTTCTGCTTCCCAAGTTTCATTTCCTACCTCTTCATCTGTCAAGTACATGGTTTTAAAAAACAAAAAAATTCAAAGTGGATGAAATGTTATGCTGCCTGCTCACCAATGTACAGTCAAACCTGCCAAAAAATAATCCTAGCCCTACCATGATGAAATACAGTCCGGCGGTGCAAATACTGGTACAAATGCGCAGTTGACTATCGCAATTTTTCTAGTTTCTCATTCACGATGAGGAGTTTGTGACACAGATGTTTTCCAACAAAAACAATGCAGATGGCATGGTTGGTTGGTTGGTTCAGTTAAAGTAAGGGCTTTACAATTTTCTGTGCCAGTTTGTAGAACTGGAACACACAATTTTAATTCAGGAAAGAACTCCTCCAATTGTGATTCATGTACACTGAGGAAGTGCTATGTTTGCACAAGTGGCATAGCCAGGTTTTTGGAGCCTAGTTGGCCAGGACAAAAGTTTCAAGAAAAAAACTATGTCCACTTTTCTGCCTCTTGCAAAGATAATTTAACCCTAACGTACCTGAATCCATCAAAATCCACACCCCTGTTTTGGAGGATCTTGGTGGATTCAGGATACCTCCATATTGAAAAAGTTGGGGGATTTTTATGGATTCAGGACAGTAAGCCTCGCGGTTCTACAGAATTTTGACGGATCCAGGATACCTCCATATTGAGCAGTTGGGGGACTTTGATGGATTCAGGATCTCAACAGTTTAACGCCTTGGCTATATGTTTGGTGTGTACGAGGTATGTGTACTACACTGGTGGATTCTGATAAACTCAGTACTAGTGGATTCTGATGGACTCATAACACCAACATTTTTTTGCATGACAAAATTGGTGGATTTTGGCAGATTCAGGATACTTTCTAGTAAAAATACTTAAGGGGTTAGGGTTAGAGATAATTTTTTTTTGGGGGGGGGGAGGGTTACTGGTGTCCTTAAAAGTTAAAATAAGCTCATCCACTTCCAATAACTGTCAGAGGTTATTGTCACAGATTGTCACTGGATTTGATGTGTATGGCAGCATTTTGCATGCTATATGTAACCTGTACAATATGGATGGCGTTACAGCATTTAGCGCACGCCAAGGAAAAAATAATGGACTTTAGGCCAAAAAAAAAAAAGGCTCCGGTTTCTGGTATGGGCCTGCGTCGCCATAGCCATGCGCGTTGGCAAAATTTTTAAAAAAAATTTCAATGTAAGATGATGTCTCAAAACCGCCAAACTCACTGGTTCGACTGGAATCCTGCTGCCGCACAAATTTTAATGTGGTTTTAGATGGGGTTACGATTGAGTATAAGATTTATGTGGCCTATCTGGGCTCCCATATATTTTGCACAGAATAGTCGGGCACCATTTGCAGACAGTGTTGTATTTTTGTGATTGTGTGTGTGTGTGGAAGCCAGACGTGTGTGTGGATGTGATGGTCGTGTATCTGGAACCTGTAAAGGCCTTTTAATTAGTGCAATATGTAAGTGAGCAGACTAATGACCAGCCTGGCAGCACAGGCACTATGTCGATGTCGCTGTATGGTCTGACGTTACTGTTTTCTCTGATTTTTGTCTTGACTATCCAAATTTCCCGAAGATTGCTCGTGTCGGTCGAGATCGTAAGTGGGTGCAGAACTCTCAAGCCTTATGGCCTTACTGAGGTCACCTCAAGCTCCACCCTGAAGGATATGTTTGAGAGTTTTAAGCGGATCGAAGCGTCGTCATCTGCAACATCAGCCGACATTTGAAGAAAAAAAAAAGTTGAAAAAAAAAGCCGCGTCGCCGCACCACTTTTGGGGCAAGCTCCATACCAGAAACCGAAGACTTTTTTGGGGGCCTTAGGCATAGCACATATAAAACAAAAGCACACTGCTTGCTTTGAGGCCAGTGTTACTGCCATAAACCATCACCAGATCCCATCTACCCAAGCATTTCCCTTAGCCAAGCTGCCGACCCAAGCAAACCCACCAAGCACACCATGTAAGCAGCATTACTTCTTTAATGAAACACAGAGTTATAACTCCGTACTTTTGAAATCACCTTTTGAAGTTTAGACTTCCGGATCTGTCAATTACAAAAGAAATATTGATGCTTCAGTGTTTGGATAGATGAGTTGACTTTCAAGGGTTTGGAGGGGGACATGACGGGGGGTGTTGTTTGTCTCATGGCTGGTACAAGACTGGGACCTTGAGTGCTCAGAAACATGCAAAACCAAATCAGGCCAACTTCACTTTTTAAAGGAGACTTTTTTCAATATTTTCACATGACAGGGAAGTCAAGTGATTTCAAAATGAGGCTAAAGACTAGACTGGTACATGTCCAACCATGATCCAACTGTTTGAAGAGACTGACCTCTTCATTTGTTGTCATTAGTGACTGACTATGGAGAAATGTATGGAAATAGAGACCAGTACACATGCCATATGTTTCTTTTGACACAGTTTATTGATGCAGTACTTAGCAGTGTTGGACTGGTTGTTTCATGTTTTCAATACCTTAAGTTTTGGAACTCTCATACAAAGTATTGAGAGTCCCGAATTTCGGACTAGGCTGGTACATGCATGAGCAAAGTAGTGTACACTGTGTTTGACCCAGTCAGCCAGTAGAAGATTATACAATCATTGTCCAACATAGCCCAGGTTGGACGAAGTCTTCATTGCATTACGACTGACATCCAGGATGAGAATTCTCTACATAAGACCACCCAAAATTTGGACCAGATTTTTGTTACGTTTTACCTCGTTACAGAAGCTTATTTCACGCCTACAGTTTCTATGTGTCCTTCTCTATTGATCCAGGGGTTCAGGAATTCCATATGTGATGCTGACCGACATTAATCAGGAAAATAAACTCTAAAGCAACGTTAAACTTGTACGTGTTTGTAGTCTCTTTTCATCAGTTTTATTCCCGAGTCGTACGTCATGTACGTAAGCACGAAAGCGCGCACGCTAGCGCCCTCATTTGTTTAGTTTTGGTTGGAACAGTGACGTCACTGCAGCCAACCGACGTCACGAAAACGCTCAACCAATGACCAAAGCCGAAACATGTTTCTGGTAACTGGCGCGAAAACACGAGACCACGCCTTCAAGTAAGTGCGCGTGCGTATGAGGGTGGTTACTAAGCAAATCGCGCGTGCAGACTGCATATTCACGCTGCATAGTCTGGCTCCCAGACCAGACGTGATATGAGCGCCGAGCATAATTGTCAGGTCTAGGGAACCAGACTACACGCTGCACGGACATACGTCATGTACGACTAGAATAAACTCTGCGGTGAGAAACTGATGAAAAGAGTCTACAAACACGTACAAGTTTAACGTTGCTTTAGAGTTTATTTTCCTGATTAAGGTCAGTCAGCATCGCATATGGAATTCCTGAACCCAGCGGCCCAATAGATAAGGACACATAGAATACTACGACATAAAAATTGGCTTCTCCAACAAGGTAAAAATATTGAAAATATTGGTCATAATTTTTTTCACCCGGTTTTGAGCACTTCATACCCTGGACTCCCTCCGTTACGTAGGGAGGAAAGGGAGTCCACCTGGGCTATGTCCAACACAGTTCACAGCACTGCAAATGTCTTGATTGCCATTAAACCATGCCCATGGCAAGATTCAGACAAAATGGTAATTTTGGGTGGGGGATGGGGGGGGATGGGGGGGGGGGGGATTGGAGCGGATTTTCCCATGCATGCATGTATCATCACTAACCCTGGATACTGAATTCTTGCTCTGCAGGAACACAAACCAATGTCTGCACTGGTAAGCAGGTGGTCCTGGGTTCAATTCCCACCCATGAAAACTTTGTAAACATTCCTCTTTACAGAGGAATGCACTTGATAGCACCTCTTAAAAGAGCAAACGTTCTAAAATCAGTTGAATATTTTGCAGTGAATCAAGTCATAAAATCTGCTCAGCGTTATTGTTTGGTTTTAAGAGTGACTTTATCACCGACATTGTTGCAACTCTGGTTAAAGATAAGAAACTCCCAATGGGAAAAGCCTGAACTATTCTTGTTTTGCCTGCGGGTCAGAGTGGAAGGACTTTAGGCCATCAGCCTGGGGGATTGGTCAGTATCAAATGAGGGGAATAATGCTCATTGTGACTTTTGGCAAGGTATGCACCCCTGTAGTTGGAAAATATGTGATAGCATTGCAGCGGTGGCAGCTTTTTGGCTGGTATCACTTTTTTTTTTTTAAATGGCGGCCAAAATAAACTTGTTACCACATATAATTAATCCAGTAACAAGCCTATTGGTGGCCATTTTGAAGAAAAAAAATTAAAAGTGATTACATCCCAAAAACTTCCACCGCTCACACTGCAAAGCTATCACACATTTTCCAACTCTAGATGTGCATACCTTGCCAAAAATCGCTTTGAGCATTGCTCCTTTCGATCATTTGATACCGGTGGCCCAATTTTTGGACCAAAGCTGATAGCCTACTTTGCATTCTGCCTGGCAACAAGCTAGGACATCCCATTCAATCCGAAGGCATCTTGGAACCTTTCATCGGAACCCTGACTAGCATTTCTGACTCGGTCATTTGTCAAAGAATATGTCACTGGGAGACATACTTCCAAACATTAATACACTCAAACAAGTTTTTACAAATTCTCATTTTCTCTAAATCCAAAAAATATAACTGATAATTTGATAAAATACCCAAATACCAAACAACAAACAGAAGACAATGACACAACCTACCTTCATTGTCTCCTTCTATCTGAATATCTTGGTCCACTACTGGGACGTTGGCTCCTTCATTTGGCTAAAGATAAAACAAAAGACTTTTCTAAATTTTATTGTCAAATAAATTAAATAAAAAGATGCTCAATAGGCTCTCAGAAGCTGCTGGCCAACAAATTCGTGTTCATGCATGAGTCAATTGATTGTGCCACATACTTTCTTGAAGGAGTAGTGTTTGTAGTAAAAAAAAATATCAGGTTTTGACCCCAGTGACCCATGATGACCTCTGACCCCAGTTTGGTCATGTGACATGTTGGGGCTGGACTACTGATAGACAAAGTTTGGTTGAAATCGGTCAAAATATGCAATAGAGAATGTCAACGTTTGTTACTAACTAACTAACTAACGGAGAGACATGATGATTTGTTGAGCTGCTACCCGCAGCTAAAATCGCAGCTAAAAATTGAAATCAATTTCCAAACTTGCGTCCCTGCATTTACTGTTTAGGAATTGGCTAACCTCTTCAGCATCTCTCCCTTCATCGCCTTGGTCACCTTCCTCTCTGTCATCTCCATATTCTGGCGGTCGCCCATCCCTATCCTCTGCCCTGTCCTCCCCTCCCTCATCCTGCTCTCTGCCTGGCTGTTCCTCATCTCCTCCAGCATCCTCTGTAGACAAAACAGACAAAATATCATTAAAGGGAAAATACAACATTTGCAAACATCAAAAAATAAAACTACCAAATCATTTTGAAATACCTTGCTGGACTGTTAGTGAATGACAGTGTAAAGCATCCTGTAAAATCATGGCACCTGGTAAACTCTCATTTTCAAGAAAAAAAGGTATTTTTGTATCAATTTCCAACGCTGATCGGCCGATCAGCGTTGGAAACAACTGGCTTTTTTTCCTAATACAGGCCCCAATTGACCATCGCACTTGTTTGCAATCGATTACAAACCTATGAACGGGTACGAGCCAGCTAGACTGGTTCCCCGACCTTACAATTCCCTCATGTATGTAAACTGCTCTGTTTTTTTCTTATATGGAGTCAGGGAACCAGACTACAGGAAAATGATCGTTTTCCTTGGTTTTTATAGCATTTTCGAACCCAAAACCTCAAAAAAGTCAGTGTAACTATATTTGCTATATATTTCCAACCCCCCAATTCCATCCGTTTCTGAAAATTACAGCAAAAGCAAATGATGTATATTCCCTTTAACTATGATTATAACACTCCTCTTGCTTGTTCTTTATCCTGGTTGGCTGAAACACGGTCACGTGTGATTCACTAACATGACTTACCCTCCTACTATTTAAGAGGTCACCAATGGTCAAAATTTACTTCCTCACCTCCTGGCCTACTGTGTACAAACCAATAGGGGTCTTGACCAATATTGACCCAAGCAATAACAAGGCTGACAATGCATGTTTCCATAGGAGGGCTAATAAAGGCTAGTGTATGAAACTTGCGTCAGCGTGAACTAAGCGTTTCTTTAATTGTTGAATTGCTTACAGTTGAATTGCTCATGTGTTAATTGTTGAATTAAAACAGTTCAATAATAAAAGCCTGAAAGGTTTTTTTTTATTTTTGCCTGGGCGAAAGGCTAGGATGTCACTAGCTCTACCTCAACATATTGACAGTGATTGCTGTCGTAAATAATTCTCCATGCATGTGCGTCCATTTTTACATTTCAAAAATACCTTGATCTTTGTCCTTTCTATGCACATGTGCATTACTGTTTTTGTTCTTCTTCTGACAAGAACAGCTTTCTTGTGTTTTTTTTAAGCTCTGGTAAGAGCTAGAACATGTCACTTGGTGGTCGGTCGGTCGGTGAGTCTGTCTGTCTGTCCCCAAAAAAAATTGACCAAAATAAGGCCCCATAAGTTTCCCACAAAATATCACTACCAAACTTAAATAATAAAAAAAAAAGCAAACACAATATATTAAATACTTGTATGTAACAATTCGGAAAGATGTTTATGAAAAGTTTGTAAAAGAAGGCCAAATATGTTCAGTAATGTTATAGTCACGTGGTATTTATCACAAATCGCTATTAATCAGGTACACATTGTACATCTAAAGTATGGTGTTGCATATGACAGGCATGCAACTGGGAATTTAGAAAAAAACGAGGAAACTCCAAACCACACAAGACTTTGTACAGTATTTTTCAATTTGTAATGTCATTCATGAGAAGTAAAAAACGAGGAAATCAGCAGATCCGAGGAAAAGTTGCATGCCTGATATGAAAGGGGAACTCCCAAGCTACACGCCAATGTGACTCTAGAGGTCGCTGTTCATGTGGGTCTGTGTAAAACAGCGTAGATTTCATGCAAGACTTTCAGGCAAGACGGCCGGAGCTTATTGTGAAATGCATGTACATGACCTATAGCAATATCCAATTGATTATCTACATGTATAAGAACCGTACCTCCACCAGAACAGCCTTGTGTCATGGACAAAACCATTGCACACAGCAACCACAGATATGGGATTTGGTTGTCCAAGTAAAGCAACATGCTGTGCCAACACTTCCACCAAAATTGACAGGATTTTGACAGGCAAAAACAGGATGAGCATAGAACACAGCATCTTTTGGAACACTCAGGAAATAGAGAAGAAGGAAAACTGATGCTTTGTTGATATAAAGGAAGGGGGAGGTTGAAGCTTGGTTCGCCGAGGGAAACAAACAAACTTTTCAGAAATTGTTGCTGCATAATCCAGCATCCCGTGGAAATTTCAAAGAAAGTTGAAAGCAACATCCTCAAGGACGTTTGCAAACACTGGATCAAGAAGACAGCCTTTTAAAATGTTGAGAAAACAGAGGACAATGGAAGATGCAATGCGTTTTGGAGTAAGGGAGGTTGCAGTTTGTTTCAACAAGGGAAGCACAAAGGCTGCAAGCTGCATGATGCAGCATCCCGGTGAAAGCTTCTGGTATTCTGGTACAATAATTTCCTTTCTGTTTGTAGAGCAACATTCTCCAGCCTTTTTAAATGCTGGGGTTACAAAGAATGATGGACCTGAAAATGGCATTGAGGTACAGAGGCAGACGGAAGGTGCAGCATGGTTCATCAAGGGGGAAAACAGCAAAGCTTTTGAGAAGTTGCGAGCCACTTGCCAGCATCAGAGCCACTTGATCCCATGGGAAAGGAGATTCACATTACCACAAACTTGTCACTTGGGTTCTGCTGGAGTGCAGCAGGGCTTGGTGGGATCACTGCTACTTGAGGGGTGTCTCCCCTAGTTCCATCCGTCTGAACGACAGAGGTCAACCCCTGGCGCATTCTTGGTCTCCTTGGCTGCTCCGGATACAGGTAGTTCAGAGGCCTCATGAGGGGTATCCCTTGGTACCCATCAACATGGTCAGCTCGACGTAATGGTTCTGGCGTGACCTTTGACACAACGTTGCCTGGCATTCCCTTTTGGGTTACCAAGGCTGTATCATCTTGAGGCAAGGTTGGCAAAGGAATAATTTGTCGTTCGAGTAAGGTGTTTGTAATTCACAAAATGTGAAAATGAACAAATGAAATGCACAAATTTAACTGACAAAATGTGGTTAATGTTGCAATTGTACCTGTACAGTTTCTTTATTTTATGTACATTGACGTGAAAGCAACTTTTCATCGTGCACTTGTACTGGAAAACAATTGTCCATATTCGTAGTTATTCTCCTACTCACAAAAGGACTGGACAGCAATGGAATAGATCTCTCTCATAGGACTCCACCTTCGTAGGAAAATTACAACTGCATGCTCAATGCCATCAGGTGCGTGTGTACTTGTTCTACATGTACATAACCCCCGAGGACCGACACACAAAGGGAGAACAACAGATCCTTTCAGTCCTCGGGCGTTGGGTCTTTTGTTCAAAATGGTCCTCTGTATTAAGTGTGTGTGCTTAGTCTATGGGAGAGTGGTATATTACAGGGACAAAGGGAAACACAAAACATTGTCCTAGAGAGTATAGTAAAACAAGAGTGGATGCGCGCAGTGTGCAAAATGTTCTAAACACGCATGCGTGTTGCTCATGATTTATTCGAAATACGGCGCAGCCGATGCGCGTCACGAAAATTTGACGCCCAAAATGTCAATGCACGTGGCAATCTGTAGGAAGCGATGTCATTTGAGAGAGACCTTTTCATGTACATCAAATTTGTTTTAGCTCCACAATTACCATTAGAAATGTGCTACGAGTGTAACTTCCTTCCTGTACAATACACAACCCAACACACTTGTGACCTATGATCTGTGACCTGTGACATGACCTGACAGCCCCCTCCTAGTTTTGACCCTTACCTTGTTCCTTCTGCCTGTCCTCTTCATCGCCCTGTGGTCTCAGGCGCTGCATCCTCATCTCCATGTCCTTCTCCAAATCCTCCTGTCTTGCCTCATCATTCTCCTGGGCCTTCCTGCCTTCATCAACTTCTTCTACAGAGGCAAACATGTGAAGTGTTCTATAGCTCTCGTTTCAAATGATACTCTACTACAATTAAAGCTACAGTCCATCATTTGTAATTTGTGCATTTTGTTCGTTTGAAGCAACAAAAGAGTTCAAAATCTAATGAAGGATACTGAGCAACTAAGCTGATGAAATTTCAGCTAAGCTTCAGCTGTACATTCTAAGATCTCAATTTCAAAAGAAAAGTTACTGAATCATGTTTTGAATTGTTTTGAATTGCAGTTATACGCGACGTCGCGCACTGATCCGACGAATTATAACAACCGCGCGCGCGTGTGCCTCGTTCCAATACTTGTGCGCGCTGCGAACTACTAATTTAAATTTTCCTACGGTGCTTCTTAAGAATCACCGTTGGAAATGCCTTCTTTCGTTGTTACTTCAAAATGACGGCTTCCCAGAAAGAATAATTTCACAGGGAGTTTAGTCCCCTTACTATCTTTCAACCAAGTATGTTTTTCAACAATAATTACGCCAGTTACTTTTCGGATGGCTGCAAATAATGGACTATAGCTTTAAATCCTGCTCTCTATCATTAATATCAGTGCCTCCAAGGAAAATTGAACATTCGTCAGTTACTTTTTGATTCTTGATGTAATTTACATATTGTGCGTATGTGCTTGTGCATTAACCCTAACTCCCTACTGTCTTTTACTAAGTACTGGACCAAGTCCGCCACAATCCATCAGTCACACTGCTTCCAATGCATGCTTTGCTTCAGGCCTCTAGGCCCAAGACCATCATACTCCATCAACATTTATTCGAAACAGGCCTGCAGGACCAAGTCCCCCAAATTCCATCCAAATTGGGGGAAAGGATTTTGATGGAGTTGAAGAGTTTAGGGTTAGTAAAAAAAAAAGTGTTGGTTGGTTGGTTGGTTTGTCTTTTAACAAGATAACTCAGAAAGATATGGACGGATTTGCATGACTTTTTTTTTGGGGGGTGGTCCTTGGTACAAGTACAAATCTGGGTCTGGATGCAGGAATTTTTTTGAAGGATTTTTCACCATTTATGCGAGTATTTCTTTTGGGTGTACTGACAACATGGTGGGAATTGTTTAGCCTTGGCGGAGGTTTGCGCTCTCCGAGTGCTTTCTGGTTCCCTTTGTTAAACCACCGATCCATCTCATTGTGCTCTACTCCATTATGTTTGACCTGATCAGTTTGTTCTTCACCCACCTCCATCTTGGTAAGCCGGTCCCCCGTTATCATCTTCCCCCTTTTTTTTTACCCACCTCCATCTTGGTAAGCAAGTCCCCCGTTATCACCTTCCCCCATTTTTTTTACCCACCTCCATCTTGGTAAGCAGGTCCCCCGTTATAAACTTCCCCTGTTTTTTTTACCCACCTCCATCTTGGTGAGCAGGTCCCCCATTATCATATTCCCCCATTTTTTTACCCACCTCCAACTTGGTAAGCAGGTCCCCCGTTATCAACTTCCCCGTCTTTTTACCCACCTCCATCTTGGTGAGCAGGTCCCCCGTTATCATCTTCCCCGTTTTTTTACCCACCTCCATCTTGGTAAGCAGGTCCTCCGTTATCATCTTCCCCGTTTTTTTTACCCACCTCCATCTTGGTAAGCAAGTCCCCCGTTATCACCTTCCCCCATTTTTTTTTACCCACCTCCATCTTGGTAAGCAGGTCCCCCGTTATAAACTTCCCCTGTTTTTTTTACCCACCTCCATCTTGGTGAGCAGGTCCCCCATTATCATATTCCCCCATTTTTTTACCCACCTCCAACTTGGTAAGCAGGTCCCCCGTTATCAACTTCCCCCGTTTTTTTACCCACCTCCATCTTGGTGAGCAGGTCCCCCGTTATCATCTTCCCCGTTTTTTTACCCACCTCCATCTTGGTGAGCAGGTCCTCCGTTATCATCTTCCCCGTTTTTTTTACCCACCTCCATCTTGGTAAGCAAGTCCCCCGTTATCACCTTCCCCCATTTTTTTTACCCACCTCCATCTTGGTAAGCAGGTCCCCCGTTATAAACTTCCCCTGTTTTTTTTACCCACCTCCATCTTGGTGAGCAGGTCCCCCATTATCATATTCCCCCATTTTTTTACCCACCTCCAACTTGGTAAGCAGGTCCCCCGTTATCAACTTCCCCGTCTTTTTACCCACCTCCATCTTGGTGAGCAGGTCCCCCGTTATCATCTTCCCCGTTTTTTTACCCACCTCCATCTTGGTAAGCAGGTCCTCCGTTATCATCTTCCCCGTTTTTTTTACCCACCTCCATCTTGGTAAGCAAGTCCCCCGTTATCACCTTCCCCCATTTTTTTTACCCACCTCCATCTTGGTAAGCAGGTCCCCCGTTATAAACTTCCCCTGTTTTTTTTACCCACCTCCATCTTGGTGAGCAGGTCCCCCATTATCATATTCCCCCATTTTTTTACCCACCTCCAACTTGGTAAGCAGGTCCCCCGTTATCAACTTCCCCCGTTTTTTTTACCCACCTCCATCTTGGTGAGCAGGTCTCCCGTTATCATCTTCCCCGTTTTTTTTACCCACCTCCATCTTGGTAAGCAGGTACCCCTTTATCATCTTCCCCGTTTTTTTACCCACGTCCATCTTGGTAAGCAGGTCCCCCGTTATCATCTTCCCCCGTTTTTTTTACCCACCTCCATCTTGGTACGCAGGTCCCCCGTTATCATCTTCCCCATTTTTTTACCCACCTCCATCTTGGTAAGCAGGTCCCCCGTTATCATCTTCCCCATTTTTTTACCCACCTCCATCTTGGTACGCAGGTCCTCCGTTATCATCTTCCCCGCCGTCTTGCCTGGCAACGTTCTCCTCCTCCCCTTCTTTAGCTTCTTCCTCCTCCCCTCCTTTAGCTTCTTCCTCCTCCCCCTTCTTGACCTCTTCATCCTGCCCATCTTTCTCCTGTCTCTGCTGATCTTCTTCATTCTCAATCATCTTCACAGGGCCAGGATCTTGGTGATCTGTCCAAGTAAAGCACAGTAACTTACTTAGCAATAGCGTCTGCTCAGTGACTCCACGATATAGGCTCTATAGATCAGGGGTGTGAGTGACCACTGATAAAAATAGCTGAAAACAGCTGAAAAAGGTGTAAAAAAGCTGAACTTTGGAAATCTCCTATACTTTTGAACACAGCAAGTGAGGGAAAAAGCTGAAAAAAGCTGAAATCCAACACACACAAAAAGCTGAAATCAGCTTTAAAGCTGAGATTTCACACCCCTGATAGATGTTCTAGACTGAATGCTGTAATGATGACCTATTATGGTGCAAATTTCACTTTGATTGAAGCAACTCAGTAACATCTAAAATTGTAATATTGTACAAACAGGGTTCGACCTTATCTTTTTTTCACTAGCCAGCCGGGCTACTGAAACAGACTCTTAACAAGCCCGCAGGCATTTTCACTGGACCGCATGTTTTTCTTTTATAGAGTATCTCATGAACAATAATGTGCATACATGTAAAACGTGTATCCTGAGGCAATCTTGTCAGTGTTTTTGATAAACACATCTAATAATTTAACCCTAAACATTAATAATAGAATTAGACACAAATTGGTACAGGTTTGCTTTCTGAATTTAATGAAATATTTCTTCCTGTCCCTTCATCTTTGCCGTAGCCAAATAATTTTGGACTCGCCAGCTAGCTGGGCTACTTAAGCAATAGTTTGACTAGCCCGCCGCAGTTTTGACTAGCATTTGGCTAGCGGGCTACCGCTTAAGTCGAACCCTGGTACAAATGTTATTTCTGAATTGTACCATTATGCAAAGTTGCGTCTATTAGGATTCAATGTCTGTTGGTAACCCACTATGGAGTTGTTTACACAGCATCCCAAGTCGCTTAAAAATATGGCCAATTGGGTCCATGATGCAACGCCAGAGAATTGACCACTGCAAAGTCCACATCACTCTTTCATCACAGGTAGAAGTAAATGGTTTTTGTTGTTGACAAATAGTATTTTTGGGGGGGTATTTATCAGACATACCTTGGCCTGCTTCTTGTGGACGGTCAACTTCTAATGGAACTCTGCCGTGAAAAATTTAAAAAGGGCCTTCAAATTCATGCCAATATGTTTGAAAAGAAAACAAAAACGCTTATTTAATGATCACCCCAAGCTGTTTTTACAGTAATTCAGCAAGTTATTCAACAGAATTGTATTTAAGGCCAATTCAAACTCGGCAAGAAAAGCAAACGCAAATGGGCAATTCCATGCAAAAGTGGACACAGCTGTAAAGTGGAAACTGTACAACATCTTCCAAACTACAAGCATCACAACATCAAATGTGGTGTCAAATTAAAGGGAAAATACAACATTTGCAAACATCAAAAAACGAAATGATCAAATTATCACGAAATACCTTACTGGATTGTGAGGAATGACAGTCTAAAGCATCCTTTAAAATCGTGGCTCCTGGTGTGCGGACATTTTCAAGAAAAGCTGCATTTTTCCAACGCTGGTCGGCCGACCAGCGTTGGAAAAAACTGGCTTTTTTTCAAAAACTGTTCTTAATTTTTCATATTTAGTTTTCTGAATTTTCTTTGCAATTGATTACACACCTCTGCAGGGGTACAAGCCTGCTAGACTGATTCTCTGACCTTACAATTCCCTAAAGTGTATTAAGTGCTCCTTTTCATCTTATTGGGGTCAGGGAACCAGACTACAAGAACATGATAGGTTTTCTTGGTTTTTCCAGCATCTCCAAGCCCAAAACGTGAAACATGTCATTTTAACAATATTTGCTATAACATACTAATCCTCCAAATCCATTTATTTCTGAAAATTAAAGCAAAAGCAGATGTTGTACATTCCCTTTAAAGGGCTACAAGATCTTTCATTTGAGTGGTGTGCCAATGAGATTGAATGTAGTTAAGTATGATTTTGGGTTAAAAAACTGGCTTTTTTTGCTAAAATCATGGATTTTTGGTAGTCATTTTGACAGTTTTTAGTTTTACGGCTCAGATAAAATACAGAGATTTCCTTAAAGGTGAAATATAACATTTGCTTTTGCTGTAATTTTCAGAAATGGATGGATTTGGGGGGTTATAAAGAAAATATTGTAACACTGACTTGTTTGAAGTTTGTGTTATAGATGCTAGAAAAACCAAGAAAACAATCATGTTCCTGCAGTCTGGTTCCCTGAGCCCACTTAAGATAATGGGGAATTATAAGGTCCAGGAACCAGTCTAGCTGGCTTGTACCCGTTCATAGGTGTGTAATCAATTGCAAACAAAATGTGGACTGACTAAATATGGTAAACTGGGGGCAGTATTTGAAAAAAGCTAGTTCTTTTTCCAACACTGGTCCGCCAGTGTTGGAAATTGATACAAAAATACCACTTTTCTTGAAAATGACAGCACACCAGGTGCACGATTTTACAGGATGTTTTTAATAGACTGTCATTCACTAACAGTCTAGTAAGGTACATGTATTTCATGATAATTTGGTAAATAATGAATAATGAAAGGTTTGCGGAAACACCATGTGCGAATAATTTCTCAACTAAGAGAATGGTTCTGAAAAGAACCAGAGGTATAAACTCGACGTTCCGGTCAGTATGCTCTGACCGTCTTCAGGAGATAATTTGGTAGTTTTGTTTGTTGATGTTTGAGTGAACATATAACACCTATGCTGACAAATCTGCACTGGTTGCCAGTATAGTCTCGCATCCATTATAAGGTCATTCTCATCATCTTCAAAGCTATCCATGGTCTATGTCCAGCCTACATCTCAGAACTACTTGTACCATACAATCCACCAAGGCCCCTTAGATCACCTTCCCAGCATCTTCTCACCATGAACCCCAGAAAAATGACGAACTATGGTGAAAGAGCATTTGCATGTGGGGGCCCTAGACTTTGGAATTCTCTCCCACTGTCACTGCGATCAATAACTGACCTACAATTGTTTAAGACCAGCCTTAAAACACATTGTTTTGACAATTGTTTTCCTTAGTCATATAGATTTGCTTATGAATTGTAAAGCATTTTGTGAGCTCCGACAGTCCTGAAATGCGCTACATAAGAATGAGTTGTTATTAGTATTATATTATGTTTGCAAATTTTCCTTTTCATTGCCCTTGGGCTAGGACAATATTTGACTGGCAGCATTTTACCCTCTCTCGTTGTTATCAGGCTCCTGCTGTCCATCCAGATTCTGCAGGTCCTGATGCTGCTGCAGCTGCTCAAGCTGCTGCCGATGCTGCTCTTTCTGCAGCAGTTCTTGCTGTTCAAGAATGTACCGCTGCTGGGCTTCTGCATCCTGTGCCCCGGGCTGCTGTGGTTGCTGCTCTTGCTGTGGTTGCTGCTCTTGCTGCTGCTGCTGCTGCTGCAAATACTGGTTGTATGCCTGCTGGTTCTGGACATCCTGAATGGATCAAGTATCGGAATTGTTGAAATGAAACGTAAACCTATGGCTTTGAGATGCAGTTATTTGTCATCATCAGTCAATTCACAATTCAGTGCGCCACCAAGAGTTGGCCACGGAGAGTTAATTTTTCCCAGTGCATTGTGGGAGATGGTCGACAAATTCGCGGCGCGGGACATTTGAAATTGTTAGTTTTTTCCGGTCAGTAGTTTCGTAAGAGTATGATTCGAATACATGTATATGTTCACCCTTTTTTTCTTTTAATCAATATGGTGTTTTTGATAAGGCGGCAGAACGCTATGTCCCAATCTATAACAAACTTAGCTCAAGTTGTCTACTGACACTCATTCAAACAAATGGACAGCATTTTGTCAACCGTAAACTTAAAAAATGGACTCTCCATGGCAAACTCTTGGTCACTGCATTGTGAATCGCCCGAATTCGAACCTGGGTTTCATTTGATCTAATGAATGATGAATGATAAATGGCCAGTGCATCTTATCATCACATTGGCTGCAGTTGAAACCCTACTTCCTAGAAGCATTTCAGCACACAACTGTTACTCATACTGATGACATTTTCCTGTCTCTGATACCTTGATACTTTGTTATTTGCCATGATGATATGATTTTTTTTATTTGTTGGGTTGGTAGTTTGCTATTCACGATCTCTCTTGGAAGTCTGCTGCATTAAAGGTATAGTCCATCATTTGTAATTTGTGCATTTTGTTCGTTTGAAGCAACAAAAGTGCTCAAAATCTGAAGCAGGGTGCTGAACAACTAACCTGATGAAGTTTCAGCTCAGCTTCAGCTGTACATGTATATTTCGAGAAAAACAACATTCTAAGATCTCGATTTCAAATCAAAAGTTGCTGAATCATGTTTTGAATTGGGCCTGAATTCAGCGTCCGAGACACGTTCTCACTAGCCGATTGCAGCTACGCGATGTCGCGCATCGATATGACGAATTGTAGCAACTGCGCGCGCGTGTGCATCGTGCCAATTTCCAACGGTGCTTCTTAAGACGCACCGTTGGAAAGGCCTTCTTTCGTTGATTTCTTCAAAAAGACAGATTGCTAGAAAGAATAATTTCACAGGGAGTTTAGTCCCCTTACTATCTTTCAACCAAGTATGTTTTTCAACAATAATTACGCCAGTTACTTTTTGGATAGCTGCAAATGATGGACTCGGGCTTTAAAGAGTGCATCAAAAAGATAAATTTATAGATGCCAGATGTAACAGGGACAGGAAAAAAATGTGAAACCGAGGCAAATCTAGCATTCCAAGAGCAAAGCAGGACTGTCCTAAATATTTGAATATTCGATCATCAACTAAATATTCGAATAGCTTTTTGCCGGTTCGAATATTAAAAAAAAATGCATATGTACGTGTACACACAACTGTGATGTTATTTTAATTGTAAAGTTGAGGCGCTTTATTGTCAGATGCCACTTTTTTGTTGATGGTAACTTTTTTTGTCGACGGTAACTTCTTTTGTCGACGGTGGTTCATGGTAACCATTCTTTTACCAGGTTAAGCTCTTGACAGTTATAAAATACTGCAAAAAATAATCTTGATCACCACATGCAAATTTTTACCGGTGCTTTGCGTGAATTTTTGACTGGCGCAACACGCAGTTGCAGCTGGCACGTGTAAAACTGGATTGGCAAGTTTTGAATCATGGAATATTTGGTCAAATGCAGTTGTGAATAATCACAAACAAAATTATTTAAAAAAAACGGACAATGTTCAAAGAAAACACCAATATGAAGTTCTATGCACTTTTCTTGGCCTCCTTTGGTGAAAATGCAAAATTATCAAGTTTGGGCAATTTAGTGCCTTTTTTTTTACCGTGCACATACATTGTACACTTAGGATGTACGGTAAATACATACTTTATACTTAATGTGTTTTATAGCATGGCTGTAGAACTTGTGAAATTCTATATGAAGAGCATTGCCACTGCGCTGTGTTATCAGTTATGTGTTAATTGCCCGCACCACCAATACCAAACTGCTGCATATTGCTCACCAAGTCAGAAATTGCCATATTACATGCAACGGCTACATGTACACAATGTGAGTGGAGAAAAAAAACAGTTATGAGTAAAGTGTGTCCAAATTCATGATCCCACCACTCCAATGCTGCCTATAGACTCTGTGCATATCTCAACTGCCCTTTGCGGTGAAAATGTAAAAAATACATGATGATGGAACAGTTAAGTGACTTTTTCGACCAACGTTTCCCCACATGGCAAATGCTCTCATAAAGATGTTACGGATTTCTGAACGTTCAGATGAAAAATTGGCTGTGCGCGCTTGGGGCAATTTGCATGCATGAACTACATTGTAGCGCATGCACGCACTTGAATCCTTCATCGGCCTCTGTGGGTAGGCCACGGAACGCCATCATGCACAGAGTCTATAGAAAGAAGTCCAGAAGCCCAGCAAAAGTCAGAAGCTAAAGCAGCACTAAACAATGCCCACGACAAAGAGATATGGGCTCCGTGCACAAGTACCCCCTCACCGGCAAGAAACGGAGAGTTGGGGGAGACCATCAGGTGAGACATTCAAACGCATCGCAGACAATGCTCACATGAAGGCATTATGGCTTTGTGCACATTCAGGATAAAATTAGTTGTGCGTACGTCGTGCTATACGCGCGCAAACCAGTACGCGCACACGGTGTGTCCCGACCAACGGGCTCTCAAAAGTGGCAAAAATACGCCCTCTCTGTTGGAGCACGGAGCCCATAAGCCCCAAGTCCATATTTGCTCACTGCATCTGGTTATTAAGCTGTGCACCTGTTACATGTACCAGTGAAATAACCCATGGGTGCAGTGATGCATGGTTTAAGTAGGCACAAAAAGCTCATGATATGGTGAATATCCCATCCTGTGGAATGATACAAAGACTGCAAATATGACAAATGCGAGCTGAAGGCAATAAGGTCAAACTTGCCACATTTCCACCCTTCTGAGGTTGGCCTGGGTCGTTCTCGTGGTGATGGGATTGCTGCTGCTGCTGCTGCGGCTTAGGAGTTTGTTGTTGATCCTTGCCTTCGGATGGCTGTTGCTGCTGTCCTTGACCGTCCTGTGACTGAGGTTGTTCTTGTTGCTGTTGTTGCTCATTGCCTTGCTGCTGCTGGTCTTCGTGCTTTTGCTCTGAGCTGTGAAGCTTTTCTTGCTGCTGCCCTTCCTCTTGCTGTTCCTCAATGCTGTGTTCTTTTTGCTGTTCCTCATCTTGCTGCTGTTCTTTGTCTTGCTTCTGGTTCTGCACAGTGCTGAGTTGCTCTTGCTGTTGCTGTTCTTGCTGCAGTTTATCTTGCTGCTGCTGCCCTTCCCGCTGTTGCTGTTCTTGCTCCTGTTTACTTTCCTGCAGCGTTGGCCCTGCCTGTTGCGCCTCAATGCTGTGCGGTTCTTGCTGTTCCTCGTCCTGCTGCTGTTCTTTGTCTTCCTGCTGAGGTTGCTCTGTGGTGAGCTGTTCTTGCTGTTTATGTTCTTGCTGTTGTTTATCTTGCTGCTGCTCTTTCTGTTCTTGCTGCGCCGTGTGCTGTTCTTGCTGCTGTTTCTCTTTGCTTAGCAGCTCTTCCTGCTGCTGATGTTCTTGCTGTTGCTCTTCTTGTCCATTGCCTCCCTGCTGCTGCCCTTCCTGTTTCATCGGTTTTTGCTGTTGCTCATATTCTTGCTGATGTAGATCCTGCTGTCCGTCTTGTTGATGTGGCGCCAATGTAACCTTCTGTTTGTTGTGGTGTTGCTCTTGTTCTCCATGCTGGTTTATTTCTTCCAACTGTTGCTTATTTGTGAGCTGCTGCTGCTGCTGCTGCTGCTGCTGCTGAGGTTCTTTTTGCCGCTGGTCTGTATGTTCCATTTTATTCTGTCTGTTTACCAGTTGGTCGTGTTCCCTTTCACGAGAATGAGATTGTTGCTGACTTCGTTGAGATTTCTGATTTGCACCTTCTTGCCCAGTCTCGACAACCTACAAATTAACAATTAGTGAATAAATACCGGTACCTCACAATGCTTCTGTTTTTGGTTCATCCTCAAAAACAAATTCAAGGGGTATGGTTAGGGTTTGGCAAACCTCTTGAGAAAGAAATAAGGCACAAATCTTTAGAATACAGAAACGAATGGAGAGAGGGCAGGACTGATAATTAAAACTCAGATTTTTACACATCTCCCTAGGTATGCATTGGTCCAATGCAAACTTTGGGCAGTGACATTGAAAATGCCAACAATCGTGTTTGCACAAAACATAAATCTTATGTAAGTTTGAGTACTACATGTATTTGGAAGTCTCTTACTTAACCCTAAAGGGGCCGGGGGGGGGGGCGGAATCCGGCCCCCCTCGACTTTTTCCGCGATAGCCTTTAAAAAAAAAATGTTCGCGACCCGAGCTTTTGTGACTTTTTAGCCTCGAGCCTTGCGCATCTTTTGACACCAAAAACTTGGCTTGATCGCATCACAAATGTCAATGTCTGCAATTACACCTGCGTAGCTAATGTGGAACTAAATGCTTTTGAAATGGACATTTCTTTTTTCATAAACTATTTTGATTTTTAAACCAAGCAAATGTTATAAACAATTTCTACAAAAAGTTTTACACATCAAAATGTAAAAAAAAAAAATCACAGTTTTTTGAAAATGAGCAGAGCAACATGTGATGCCTTGAGCAACATTAAATGTGAAAGAATATAGACAATCAATATTGAATATTGAAATTAAAGGAAATTGAGATAAAAAGGGTTCAAAAAATGAAAATTCAGCTTTGAATCCTACAAGCCGTAGCAGTACATGTAGTCCATTGTGCTCTTGTTTACGCAAACTGGAAAACAAAATTACACAAACAAAAGTGATTTTTTTTTATTGGTTGGGTTGATGCAAATGCAGAGAAGTAGAGCGTGGTTAATTTTTATCCCGTTGAAAAATGACGATATTGATCAGCAAGGTCCACGGGCGGGCATCTCCAACAGCTGGCTCTCAGCAACAACGATGCAATCTGAATGGTACAGCAGCTGGGCAATGTTTTCAGCGGATGACGGAAAAAGCACAGCATTGACGTGTCCTGTTCCACGAAGGCATGGGCTCATACCATCCAAAAGACAATGTTCAGCCATGATGACGACAGCAATGAGGATCCATTTTTCTGTTCATGTTTGTTGCCGGCCAAGTCTGTGTGGTCCATTGTGCAAGACTCCTATATGAAAGTTCAAGCTCACATCTGGCATTGTCGCAGCGTTATGGGTGTACTTTCAATGAAAGCTGCGTGACTTCGCTTACAAAGTCTCTTTTACATTTGCACTTCAACTTATTTTTAAGTATTAATAAAACCATTTTTGACCAAAATATTAAACTTTGACAGGTGGACGCAATGGTGAAGGATGAGTTTGGAAGAAAAAAAATTAGCTTTAAAAATATTTCCACTTGTGCATGATGAGTTGATTTTGATAGGAGGCATTAAAAAAGTGCATGGTAATGAGTGCTGACATTCGTGATTCTCCTGTGGGATGATCCGATGATGTGATGCACCATGTTTTATGGTCAAGGATATTTGTTTAACTTGCCACCTTTGATGTGTCTAACTGCTGTTGCTGGCCGACATGCTGTTGCTCTTGTTCAAGTTGCTGCAGCTTGTCTGCAGTCTGCTGCTGCTGGTATTCTTGTTGCTGCTGCTGATCTGTCTGCTGTTGCTGTTGTTGATCTTGTTCCACTTGCTGTTGTGGGTGTTGTTGATATTCAACCTGCTGCTGCCCTTGCTGCTGCTGATATTCTTGATGCTGTTGCTGTTGCTGTTGTTGATCTTGCTCCACTTGCTGCTGCGGGTACTGTTGATATCTAACCTGCTGCTGACCCTGCTGTCCCGGATATTCTTGATGCTGTTGCTGATCTGTCTGCTGCTGCTCTTCTTGCATGTCTTGTTTGCCAGGGTGTATGTGCACTAGTTGCTGCAGTTGCTGCTGTCTGTCTTTAAACTCTTGAAGATGTTGCTGATGCCGCTGCTGTAAATCTAGGTTCATGCTTACCTGATTCTGCTGTTCCTAAAAAACCAGTCGCAGCAGCATAATCATCACTTCAAAATTGAGAAGTTATGTTAAGGGTGTACATTTGTCTTGGTAAAGTCAAAAGAGGACTACTTCAGTCGAGAAAATAAAACTTTGTTGAGCTTATGGAAATTCACAATTATGAGGTACCATATTTGACTTGCACCATTTTGCTCCCTTGTACTTAATTCCAACCAGGATAAGTTCTTGTTTTCTTGGATTTTTTAATGTATTTGTCTACTCTTTCTAAACTTGAATGTTACTGTGTTCACGTTGACCCAAGGCATGAAATGAGTTAAACACAGACATGTGGGTTGGAAGGTGAACAATAAAGTTTCCATTTGGTACATGTACAGTGGAACGTCGCTATATACTGAACACGGCTATACCAAACATTCGGCTATACCGAACATCATCCTTGGCTCCCGATTTTAATGCATAAAACGTACCGAACACTGTTGTTGAAAAATGTCAACAGAAGAGCAAGAAATAGATACTACTTCCCCAAGATATAGAAGGGAAAAGCCAACCGTGTAATCTGAAAATCTTTATTATTACATGATTCAATAGTCGCATGTGTTCAAAGTCATCTTTCAGTAACTACCAAGGCATACAGGGTGAAGTTCTGCTTACGGAATTGAAAAGATGAATGGACAAGTTTGGCAAATCAGCGCGTGGTTTGGAAACCAGCGCGGGGTTTGGAAATGAACAATGGTCAGAAGAGGGCACCACTTGTGTGTGAAAAACCACTTGCTGGTAAGTATCGGCTTAAAATTGCTATACCGAACGATTGCTATTACGAACAATTTCTATGGATCCCACAATGTTCGTTATAGCGACGTTCCACTGTATTTGTTGAACATCGAACTGCATTTCTGGGGGATTTTTGTGGATTGTGTGAGACGATCAAATCTTGAGGACTCTGAGAATATATTCATCATGTATCATCCATTTTTGAAGTCACTCCTACCTGTCCAGTACCAGGTTGTTGCTGTTGCTGCTGGTCCTGTTGCTGTTCGTACTGTTGCTGCTGCTGTTGCTGCTGCGGCTGATATTGCTGTTGTGGTTGATATTGCTGCTGTTGATTAGTGTCTGGCAGCTGTTCATGCTGCTGTTGTTGCTGTTGTTGCTGTTGCATTGTCATTCGTAGCTGCTGCTGCAAGTTCTGGACATTGTTCTGGCATGTATTCAAGGATTCCTGACATTTTTGGGCCTCAATTTGCCTTGTTTGGACCTGCAACACAAACAAGCCAGTGCTTTAGTAAATTGAAAGAGTCTGAAATTAGTCACAGGCTTTGAAGTACACAGTAATAAGAAAGTATACAATAATAAGCATAGTTACAGTCTCAGTGTAAAATGTAGTCTAGGGGCTAGATGTTGTTAATGGTTTGATACGCATAACCCGCCACCGCGAGAGGGCCCTATCACGACCAACCAATATCACCCACAGACTTGTCAGAACAACGTCTAGGGAAACTGCTGAAATCTCCCCCCGAAAAATGGGGGAAACTAGTGCGCATGCGCGACTTCTGCACGCAACTACGGTCCATCTTCAGTCCTACGCATACTACACATAACAAAAGAGCTGACCAGTGAAGCTGCACAAATGTCTTGCTGCATCTTTTATTGCATTTGAGAGTTTGCGTCGGAACTACTATCCTTTCTTTGAATTGCGCGCTGCATATATTAGGCCAAACAGTGCGAGCGTATTACACAACCAACACGAATTTCCCTAGACGTTGTTCTAACAAGTCCATGGGCGATATTAGTTGGTCATGATAGCGCCCTCTGGCGGCGGCAGGTTATTGCGGTCGCGGGTTATCGCGTATCAAACCATTAAAGGGAATGTACATCATTGGCCTTTGCTGTAATTTTTCAGAAATGAACTATTTGAGGGGTTACTATAATAGATCAAATATTGTTACACTGACATGTTTGAAGTTTTGTGTTCGAAAATGCTGGAAAAACCAAGAAAAACACAAATGGTGGAGTAGTCTGGTTCCCTGACTCCACTAAAGATAAAATTGATCAATTTATAGATGCCGGAAAATTGTAAGGTAAGGGAACCAGTCCACCTGGCCTGCACCCGTTCATAAACATGTAACCAATAGCAAATAAAATTTGGACTGAAAAAAATGGTGAATTTGGAGGAGAAGTTGAAAAATAGTTAGGTTTTTCCAACGGTGGTCGGCCGACCACCGTTGGAAATTTATACAAAAATACCATTTTCTTGAAAATGACTTCACACCAGGTGCCATAATTTTACAGGATGCTTTCGACTGTCATTTACCAACATCCTAGTAAGCTATTTCGTAAAAACTTTGTAGTTCTATTTTTCGATGTTTGCAAATGTTGTATATTCCCTTTAACAAATCAAACCTTTAACAACGGCTAGCCCCTAGACTATGTAAAATGTTTACATGTGACCTGCTTTGGCAAAGTGAAAGTAAAGTGGGAAAAACCTGAACTCTCAATGTCAGGCATGTCAGGGAACAAAATAGTACCAAACCTTTCTCTCTCATACACTATGACACTACCTGCATACAGAGAGGTCCCCACAAAAAAATGAATGGCATACTTCCACTAGCCTGAGACTCCAACCACATATACCAATGCATGAAGAATCTTTTTGGAAGAGAAATGAAACCAAGATCGCCCGATTCAGTCCCCATTCAGTCGGGTGGCATGGGTGGCTTGTGCGTAAAGCGCTCGCCTCTCACCAAGGTGACCACGGTTTGAATCCTGGCCGCGGATTCTGGCCTATTTGAGTAGAGTTGTGTGTTGGTTCTCTCCTGTGCCATGAGGGTTTTCTCTGGGCCCTCCGGTTTTCCTCCCTCGAGAAAAATCAAACACTTTCGATCTCAGGCTGTGCTCCGTGGTCATATATGGGTCGGTGTGGCCGGCAGCCATAGGCGCCTTTACGTGCCAGCAGCCCGACCATGTTGTAGCCGCTTCTTCGCAATTCAGTATCCCAGCCGCCAGTAAGTATGATTAGCCTCCCGAATTATTATATTATTATAATAGTTGTTGTTCAAGAGCCTATTTTGTGAAGCAAGGTGGGGGTCATTGCTGTCCCGATGAATTACTAAACCGCGGACAGGAATTCAACTTACATTGTAATTGATAGATGGATTGTTATAAATGTAATACTACCCACATGAAAGAAGTATGCTTCACAAAATAGGCTCTGCTGCAAATACCAATGAATACTACTGGACTGAATCGGGATATTTTGGTATCACAATTCTTCTAAAAGGATTCTCCATCCATTGGTACAAGTGGTTTGAGTCTCAAGGTAGTGGAAGTATGCCCTTCCAGTTTTTTTTACCACCCTGTGTAGACATTTTATCAATTTCAGTCTTTAAGGGTGCACACCTGTAACTAGGCCTAAACCCATCCGCCGAACTCATGAATAAAAGTTATACCCTCAAAATATATTTTATATTAGAGAGTTCTCTCTGTTCCCCATAACATTGGGGAATTGAAGAGATATGGCAATAAACCTCTGGCCCGGACTTGGGGCTTCCAATTCGGAGCATTTCGGATACAATTGGGCTCAAAAGTGGTGCTTTTTTGCCATGTTGTGGAGGCATTGTTTTTCAAGATGGCTACCATTCTGCTTTGGGGGAAAAAAGGGGTTGTCTTCTTTGGGCGCGAATTTCTCAAAAAGTCAATGGTCAACCCACCAAAAAATGAAAAGAAATTGAAAGATGACATGTTGATCATCATTTTTCTGTGCAGCTTTAATACCTGTGAGAGTTTTAAGTATTTTAAAAAGAATTTTGAAGTATGGGCATTTAGCACTAGTGTCTATGGGACTTTTTTTCACTGTTGCACCTTTAAAACTGAGAACAACTCCAAACTGAAATTTGTGACTGAATCCTCATTCTGCAGTAATGAGTCACCGTTACATGTAGGAGCCAGATGACATGAGTACTCTGTGACTGACCTGTGCTTTTATGGAGTTCAGCCTGTCGTTCAGGACCTCCTTGTCTTCTAAACACTGGCGGTTGTTGCTCTCAAGGAGCCCTTGCTGCGAGCGAAGATTGTTCATCTCTTCTTGACGTTTGGCTGTAATTAAGTCATCCTCTTCAATTAATTTGTCGTACTTAGCTGAAATTGACCAAAACAAAACTGTAAATATGGAGTGGTAGTTCCACTGATGAAAGAAAAATTACGCAACACTGCTAAATACTGAAGTATTCCTCAACCAATTTATGCATGCAGTAAGCATCAGCTCAGAGCCAATCACAAGCAATGTGTCTCCCAGACCAAAAGAGTCTGACCATTCTGACAAAATCTTAGGTTAGGTACATGTAGCCGCCACGGCTACAAATAAATATTATGGCCCTTTCTCAAAGCTCAGCTTCCTTTCCGTTTGGGCTTCATCATTAACCCTAACCGCCCTGAATCCTCCAAAATCCTTTTTGCAAATTGGAGGAATTTGCAGGATTGAGGTTACATGGCCAAAGTGCGTTGCTGATTTCGGAGTACGCACTGTGTCAAGGTCTTGGGCCGGACCTTGTGTTGTTTATGCTCAGCCGTGCATAAATTTAGTCCTTGATTATACTTGACATCCTCCGCACTGCTCCAGGATGTCACTGCCTCTGCCTCAGCCTATTGACAGTCATAGCCGGAGGATTTTGCAGGATTCAGGCAGTGGTCACCCCTCCATGGACCATATTCAAGAAACCACGGAGGAATTTGCAGGATTGAGGCTATATGCTATTTTTCCATGAGGCCAATTGGAGGATTTTGCAGGATTGAGGCTACATCCTAGCAAAAAGGCCTAGGGAGTTAGGGTTAAGGCCTTGAATGTTCCGACCAAATAAAATAAAACAAAAATAATTGCTCGCTTGGATAGCAAAACATTGACTGATGTTGAGCTGGAATCTCCAAAGTTTGGGACCCAAACATCAGGCAATGCCCGAAATGGAGACAAAGCCGACTTTTGGAAAAACCCCTAGGTAACCGTCGTCAGATTAGACACAGCAAAACTCGCCCCTCATACGATCCGAGTGCATAGTTGAGGCACAAAGTCGCAATTGAGTTTCAAAGTTTTTAAACGCAAACAACGAATATATTAACTCAACATTTTTAATAAGCATTGCTGTTCCTCAATCAAAGTGTTTTGGGACGATTTCTGAGACATGTTTTAGCGTAAGAAGTTCGTAAGTTCAACCATAGAGCAAGGAACATGGTTCAGCCTTTGTCGTGTCAATGTTCTAACGCTTCTCCGTGGTTCATCAGTTGGCCTCTTGCGGCGATATCAAGTGAAAAATCGTCAACTTCCCCATGGTTTTTCACAAAGAATTCCCTGAATGTCATTTTGAGATTTCACTGGAAGACATTTCCTTTTTGTTTTTGGAAAATGTTCACATTCTCCGATATCTAGAGCAAATTGCAGTCTTGTGTGCACGTGCACGAGACCCGAACGAAAGCCACAAAAGACTAGTGGCCGTCCGATCCGATCATTGGTAGAATATCGCATAACAAATTTTCCTAACGCGATGTCAACTAAGACTTGCTTTGAGCAACCTTAAAGCGTTTAGTTTTAAAAAAAATCATTAGGACACTTTGCTTCCACGATTTCTCCCACAATTTCAAGCAAACATTTCATTTCATGGTGTCCCTAGGCTCGAAAGTCTGTGCGGCCGTGTAACTCACGGTCAACCAATAGAATTACTTGTTGGGCACAGACATTGCCATGGGGATTTCCCCTGGCACGCAATACCGCGCTTTTTGCACACACGTGTGTACGTACAGAGGAACATGAGACACACGAACCATACTTTTTGGACTGCGTTGCAATGACGATTACGTGACGAAGGACCCAAGTGGTCTAGGTACAACGTATGTATTTTAAAAGTAAATGCAAACTGATGTTAGACAACGATTTCTTTCGGATAATGCCTAAAAAAAAACACTTGCTAATAAATGCCTAAAATGGTTCTGGCTGTCGGCCATTTTGACCGATTCTGATCGTAAGTCGGTATCGTAATATTTTTTTCCCCAAATAACCAATAAAATTGTGTGAGGTCGCATTTTACCACTTTCAAAAATAGGATCGGTCGGGTGACCTGAACCAAAGACATTTTTTTGTTTGGTCTTATTGTCCAAACAATATACAGTGTATTCAAAATTATATTTTTAGCCCAAACATTTTGTATTGTAAAATTGTATTCCCATTTTTTTTTATCTTCTCAAAGTTACGTGCTCAGGATGTGAAATAGTCTCCTTGTGAGCTCTCAAAGAAAAAGACAGCGCCAATTAGTTTGCAATACAAGAACAGTAGAGTATCTGAGCCTTAAACCCTTTCGTGCACAGAGTTGTCGCTAGCAACCGCCCAAGGTTTCGTCATACATATTGTAATTGGTGTATCTAACCAAATAATTTGTGCACCAAAGATTCAGTATATTTTTGTCTTACCTTTACATTCTTGTAATAGTTGTGCTGTGACAGATAAGTTGCCCTGTTTTATTTGCTGTGTGAAAACAAACAGAAAAAATAAGAATTACACCTACATGAACATGTGTGTAAAATATGAAAAGGCTATGATATGATTCTTCCTGAATCTATCCAGCACTAGTTCAAAGGCACACAACAGCAATTGTACATATTTGAATGAAATGGAACATCAGAACACTTGGTTGTTTTTAGCTGAACTTAAACCCAACCTGCCCAAATCCTCCAAAATGTTTTTTGCAAAATTGAGGATTTTACAGGATTGAGGCTATACATGTATGGCAAATGTGTGGCTGATTTTGGAGGATGCACGGTGTCAAAGTCATGGGACGGACGTTCTGTTGTTCCATATGCTCAGCCGTGCATAAATTTAGGCCTAGACTACTTAAAATCCTCTGCGCTGCTGCAGGATGTCACTGGCTCTGCCTCAACATATTGACAGTGATTGCTGGAGGATTTTGCAGGATTGAGGCAGTATGCAATTTTTACATGGAGGCAGTTGGAGGATTTTGCAGGATTGAGGTTGCATCCTAGCAAAAGTGCCGAGGGAGTTAGGGTTAAATATTGTAACAATTAAAACCAAACATAACCGGTCGTTAGATTTGTGAGCAAATATGGGAATGTACGGGAATGTCATCAGCACTGCCTCAACCCATCAACAGTGATTGGTGGAGGATTTTGAAGGATTGAGGCAATGGTCACCTCTCCACTGAACAAATTCCAGAAATAACGCTTAATTTTGGAGGATGGAAGCTGAATCCATTTTTTACATACTATGGCGACAATTGGAGGCTTTTGCAGGACTGAAGACGCTTCCTACCCAAACGGGCCTATGGGGCTAGGATTAAAGTACCAGTACCAAGGAGAATTCAGATTTCTGGAAGGTTACTAGAACAAAACTTGTCCTCACAAATTGGCCCTCCAGGTCAGTCTTGTGTTCTTGGCAGACATTGAGGTTGGTGGTGAGCTGCTGGTTCTGGGTGCGTTTGCTGTCGAGCTCCAGCAGGCATTGCTGCCTCTGCATGCCCAGGGCATCCTTCTCTTGTCGGAAGCTGTTGATGAGCCGGTTGGATTCCGTGATTTGCATCTGTAAGGCCTCACTGCGCTTCTCTAAGTGTATCTGTAAAGGCAGATAAACGACAAAATAACACCAATTGGGACAATGAATGCGGTTTTAGGTGAAAAGGTAGGAAATTGGAAAATGGCAAGGCCTCAGGCCTGCAACAAACATTCAGTTATTTGTTGTATTGCTATTCAGTTCCATTTTTTCAGCTTGAATAATTAAAAATCGCTGCCCGCATACAGGGTGCACCATTATTTTCAACATGTGAGACCCTCATCGTTGGAAATGTATTTTTCCCTGCTACCCATCTGACCTCTGGACCTGGACAATCCATAATCCAAGTAATAAAAAAAAACTGGCCTCTGCATTTGTAAAAAACCAATCAGCCATTTGAGTAATCAAAACATTAACAACAAAAAGGAAACCATTCATTGGTACCAGTAACAAAAATAATCAGTTACATGTACTTTCAGGCCTAGGATGGTAAGCCTTATATTATTTCAAAGACACCCCCCCCCAAAAAAAAAAACCCAAAATTTAGGAAAACGAATGACACTGTTCTAATACATGTATGAGAATTCCTAAAAATATATAAAAAATCTCCCTGATTTTGTAAAACCCTGGTACCCTATTTGCAATTTGTATTGTGTGTGTCAGATTATATTTCATAATAATTCCCCCCCCCCTGCTTCTTATGGCGGCAGTGATGGTGTTGATAGTGGCGGTGACAGTGGTCATGGTGGTGGTGTTGTATCATAGTATTCATACTCTACAATGCTGTATGTTAGCAATGTCTGAATGGATTATTCATTGTAAAAGCCACATACATGTGGGCACAACAGAGACTACTTATGCACTGGAACTTTTCATTTTTAGCCACGGGATAGCAGCTCAACACATCATCACGTCTCACCGTTAGTCCGTTAGTTAACACATGTACACGTATGTAGTTAGTAACAAACGTTGATATTGTCTACATGTAAATGGTATATATTTTGACTGATTTCAACCAAACTTTAATAAAAGTACTCAATATCAGTAGCCCAGCCCCAACATGTCACATGACCAAAATGGGGTCAAAGGTCATCATGGAGTCACTGGGGTCAATAAGTTTTTACTCAAAACACTACTCCTACCAGAAATTACATGGCACAATCACGTCACGTGACTCATGCATGAACACGAATTTGTTGGCCCGCAACTTCTGAGATTGAGCTTGTATTGTTTACAAGTTCATGTACATCAGGTACTCCATTGGATAACCACTCTTTTTTTTACTAAGGCCAAAAATTTAAAAAAATCGGTCTCTGGTCAGCGCGCGTGTCGATTTTAATCATGTGCGTCAACCTTTTTTTTTCTTTCAAATTAACACGGAAGCTACAACAGCCTCCTCAAATTTTTGTACCAAGGAGCACCAAGGAATGGGGAAATTGCTCCAAGGCAAATGATAAAGGGCACCAAGGCAAATTACGGAGGACACCAATGTATAATGAGGACACAAAAAAGCAAAATAGTACCCACCTTGTCTGTACAATACAAGCTTGAAAAAAAAAAAAGCCACCAAAAAACAAAACAAAAACGCGTCGCCGCATCAATTCCGGAACTTCGGTCTGACCAGAGACCGACTATTTTTTTTTTTGGCCTTATTTTTAGTGATGTGTTTTTCCCCTACCAACCATAACAATGAAAGTGAATGTTCCAGTACGTTACATGGCTTATACTTTTTTTTCAAATAACCACTTTTGAAAAAGAAACTGAAAATGTGCTTTGTTACTTATTTTGAGAGTTTGCATTTTATAAAACATACTGCCGATCTAGTCATATTTGTTGAGCGACAAAATCTGTACATGTAGACTGGAAGATTTAACTGATAATTTGCTATACACCTGGAGACTGTTTTTTGGTGTTCGAGAATGTTAAATAGGAATTCCAACTACATGTACATGTATAACATCTGTACACTAGCGTGACTGGTAAATCTCAGAGCAAAATGCCAGTCTCAGATTTGTTTGCACTTAGGCTTAATATCTATGCTCCAATATTTGTTCATGGTATAACATCTGGCTCTATTGAATTCTGTAAACAGTGAAACACGTACAACACGCAAAGATAAAATTTGCAGGATGAATTTTTCTGATTAATGATGATCAAGGAAAAATCAGAAGCATTTTCAAAGCTGTTGAATGAGCTACGTGAAATTTGTAAATCAGGTTAAGTTGAATTTGAGTTAAACAGAACACATTAAATTCCACTCTCTCTGACCATTCACATACACATTTCCCATTTGACCGCTCTATTTAGGCCAAAAAAATATATATTTCTGCTTCCGGTTTCCCTATCTACCCTATTCTGACATTTTTTTTATGGGAAAAAGAAAAAAAAACACCCAAAACCATCAATTTTTATTCTTTTTCCCTGGACTACATGCAGATGCCTCCATATGATCATACACAAAAAATTTGCCAAAAAAATTCCCTACCTACATGTATGGTACCTGCATGTACCTTATTTTTGAATGCCATGTAATCAGAAGCAGAACTTGGGGGGGGGGGGTTTGGGGTTTTTTTTTTGGCATTATGCCACAGCATGCACACAAATTGCCATTGTTACTGTATTGACATTGTTAGTTTACGCTTTACGTGCACTCATGCATACATGTACCGGTATGTTGCGAAATACACAATGGATGGATGGCATTTAAGAACCTCTACTCTTTTCTCTGTGGTAAAAGTGCATATGTGCCACACCCAATCTTTTTTGTAATGAGGAAAAATCCTATCTCAGCAATAGTTGCATATAGGCCTATAGCTTCACAGTGCAACGTATACACAAAGCCTACAAGTTTACTTTAAAGGGAAAATACAACATTTGCAAACATCAAAAAATAAAACCACCAGTACCAAATCATTTTGAAATACCTTGCTGGACTGTTAGTGAACGACAGTGTAAAGCATCCTGTAAAATCATGGCACCTGGTATACTGTCATTTTTTAAAGAAAAGTGGTATTTTTGTATCAATTTCCAACGCTGATCGGCCGACCAGCGTTGGAAAAAACTGGCTTTTTTTCAAGTACTGGCCCCAATTGACCATCGCACTTGTTTGCAATCGATTACACACCTATGAACGGGTACAAGCCAGCTAGACTGGTTCCCTGACCTTACAATTCCCCAATGTATGTAAACTGCTCTTTTTCTTCTTAAATGGAGTCAGGGAACCAGACTACAGGAAAATGATTGTTTTTCTTGGTTTTTATAGCATTTTTGAACCCAAAACCTCAAAAAGTCGATGTACAGTAACTATATTTGCTATATATTTCCAACCCACCAATTCCATCCATTTCTGAAAATTACAGCAAAAGCAAATGATGTACAAATGTATATTCCCTTTAATATTGTAACTTGTAAAAGAACAGACATTTAATAATTTCTTACTGATCAATACAATTTATGTACAAGCAGCATTCTTCAAAAATGTATGGCTATGTGCATTCATGATGCATTGCGATGAATGCCATCTTTATTTTTTTGTGTTTTATTGTCATCATTTTACCTCAAAAATCCTCTCTACAAAAAAGGTATCAATGTAGCATCCTGATGCCACTTTAAAAATTAAAAAACCCACATTTTTTGGTTTACCTTGTACATCAGATAGTAAACTTTCATTTGAACACTGCAAGGAATAGAATGTCTAGACCATGTCTTTAAGAGAGATTTGATGACGAAAATGTTGCTGCAATATTAAAGGTTTCTATGTTGAAATCGATACAAAGAAGGACACGATAAGGCCAAATAAAAAAAACAACCTGTTTAGCGTCCTGCCTTTTTGACAAAAAGGAAGGAGGAGGCCCTTTCTTTGTTTTTTTTTTCTCCAAATTGGTCGCCCGACCGGGCTATTTTTCAAGATGGCCCCAGTTTTTTTTTTTAAATAGGCCTACATGTAGCTGTCTCAGGACTCAAGAAATGACATACCAGCTTTATATGGGCTAGATGCAACAGACAAAGAGGCCAAAATGATGTCAATCCTTTTTGTTTTCTTTTTAATCATTATAATAATAATAATAAACAGTGCTTTTAAAGCGCATTTTGCACAAGTCCCAATGCACTGAACAATGCAAAACAATAACACATAACAAAGACAAACTTAACAAAGAGTTTTGTGTGAACAAGTGTATTTTGAGGGCTAATTTGGATGTTCCAAGGGTTGAGGCGGCTTCCAAAAAGGAAGCGGGCAGGGATGCTAAACATGTGTTGTTGTTTTTTTATTTGGCCTAAACACAAGTGGCAGCAGTCCATATGAATAGTCATATCATGAACGTCTTCTGGACAGTTCCATTTTCGCCAAGGAGCATGGAGTTATAATACTCGTGTGAAGGGACTGTTTGGGTTACATCTATGCTGTTTGTCCACTTGAAATTAACACTTTTCTGTTCTAGTGTCGCTTACCACCCCTCCCCCTTTGTTGAATTCTTCCTTCTTCTCTTTGTTTTCCCCTCTGGCTTTTTTTTTATACCTATCATATGCCCCGCCCCCTCTTGTTTTGTTTTTTGGGGGTTTTTTTATAGAAAAGAAAACAAAATATAATTTAGAATCTGGTTTTCCTGTGGTAGGATGGCTGTGTAGAGGTGCTAGTCACCTGTTCCATCTTGCCACTCACTGGCTTAATCCGTACGTATTCTGGCATAAACTTTTTTTTAATAATTAATTGAAATTGTAAATTCCCTATATTTTTTATCTGTGATTCTGTATATCTTGTAATATTTTTTTATATCAGCCAGTGGAGAAGTGTAATAAAACAAACAGAAATAAATAAAAGTTTGTGACGTGAGACCGGGAGATGGGCATGGGATCGAAAATTGATTCACATGTTTGCGTACTCCTAGAACTATGAGGCTCCACGTAGTGGAGCCTCATAGGTTCAGAACCCCGCAAAATTGTTGTCGTCACAAAACACTAATTAAGTACAAAAACGTCCATCCCAACCAAGCCGTTTCCCACAGAACCGCTGCACAGTTTGCCCCTAAACTCCGTACAATACCTCATGACATACTCACGCTATGTGCACCCAACAAACATCGGTGGATTCTGTCGGGTTTTTTGCAAAAATGATGGAAAATATGCCCCTTCCGCACTGAGCCAACCTGACACTTGAAATTTGCACGCGCGCAGAATGATCGCAGTCATTTTCGGTCCGATAGCTCGGAGCGCGCCGCGGGGGGTATGGTGTAGGAGCGGAACGATAGTATGCGCATGCGTACAAGTGCCAGTACGTACCCCCCGTGGCGCGCTCCGAGCTATCGAACCCGAAAATGACTGCGATCATTCTGCGCTCGTGCAAATTTCAAGTGTCAGGTTGGCTCAGTGCGGAAAAGGCATATTTTTCATCATTTTGCCGAAAAACCGACAGAATCCACCGATGTTTGTTGGGTGCACGTAACGTGAGTATGTCATGAGGTATTGTACGGAGTTTAGGGGCAAACTGTGCACCGGTTCTGTGGGAAACAGCTTGGTTGGGATGGACGTTTTTGTACTTAATTAGTGTTTTGTGCCGACAACAATTTTGCGGGGTTCTGAACCTATGAGGCTCCACTACGTGGAGCCTCATAATTCTAGGAGTAGTGATCGCCATCTTTATTTTTGTGTTGCATTTTGTCATTGTCATCATCATTTTACCCCCTAATTTCCCTCAAAAATTCAAAACCCTGCCCTTTTATCTATGACATACCTGTATGTTAATGTTGTCAATTAGTTTGGTAGATCAAATAGCTTAAAAGTGAATTTTGTTCCCTTATAAAGTTATACGAACCGGGCCCGTAGATACACAATCGGCCCACCCACTGTAGTTTTCCATTCCCCCATTCAATTTGTGCACGCAAAAGCAATTGGCTTACTTTGGACATTGCCAACTCCTCTAGTGTAGACGTCATCTCTTGCACTTGCTTCTGCAGAAGTTTACTCCTTGACGAAACATTCCAGTAATTGAATGCCAGCACACAAATGACGACTAAGAGTCCGAAAGTGAGAAATTGGGGAGTTTTTCCTCTTGACATGCCGTTGGATGCCATCTTCGAGCGTTGCATTTTGGCCAACAAATTACTTGTTCGCAGGGTGACCGTAAAGTCATGACCAAATTATGCTAAACGCACTTCAAAAATCTGTCAGATTTATCAAAAATCTGCCAAATTCCCCAGAATTACTCGAAATACACAAACACTTAAAATCACATGCAGATGTTGTAACATTGCCTTATTTAAGGTTCAATAAAGAATCTATAGTTACATAAAGATGTTATGATATTGCGTTAATTTCAGGCAAAATGCGGTTGTGTCACGACTAAGTCATCCTGCAGTTCCAGCACCTAGACTAGTCATTCTGTTCAATTTCGCTTGAAAAGATTAAAGTTTTTTCCATAAAAATGAACTAATTTTTCAAATTTGCTATGTTTTTTTCTGTCAAATATTAAACCATTTGTTCAGAATTATGCCCAAAAAAAATCCATTCTATCAAATGTTCTTGTTTAACTCGTTTTTTAACAAAAAAACAATTGTGAAAGTTAGCCGAAAATCGGCTAAAACGGTCATCTGGATTGTTCGTCCGAAGTCGACGCTGGTTGCGAATTACTGGTTACCAACGTTTTAAAGAAAGATGGTTAAGGATGACGCGAGTACCAGCGATAGCCGCCACGCACTTAAAGTTAATATATGTTGTTGGCAGGTGTATTATTTGTACACGTACTCGTATTTGTGTGGTGGTGTTTGTTTTTGTTGTTTTTGCATGAACATGCACTGTCACTGTTTGTGGGCTTCTGAACCAGGGTTATTAAAATTCATGTGTTTTTTTTGGGGGGGGGGGGTAATCAAAAGCAACATAATCTCGGATTTCTCTCGAGAGTCCGACTGGAGTCACAATTTCTGGTGACTCGACTCGACTCGAGTCCCTAAGTGTATAAATTACTCAATTCAATTGAGTCACTGCGAGCAAATGACTCGACTCCGAGTCGAGTCCCTTGCCAGAAGACTCGCCTCGACTCGGCTGGCTAAACTTATGGCATCCTTTTATAAATTTTGTATGGTATATAGTGTTCAAATATCCGTTGACTCGAGCGAAATATTTGAATCGACTCGACTCAGCTCGACTCAGCTCGAGTCACTTATTTAAAATGACACGACTCGACTCGAGTCACACAATTGGCAGTGACTCGTTAAAACTCTGTGAAATAAGGAAGAAGACAAGAGAATGAAATCAGAAAAGGAGAATGAAATCAGAAAAGGAAAAGCTTTTCGTGCACGAAATTGTTTTATTCAGATAGTCTATTCCTATCCTGTACACAGGTGTCGACAGGCCGATCCATTTTGCGAATTTTAGACATTTGGAGATGATCTTGCAAATCAATGATTGATGCCCACGTGTTGTAAACATGCTATAAACATTGGTGCGGCCTAAATAAGTCGGACATCAACTGGAAAAATCTTTCCTCTGGCTCTGGGGCTCTAGGCCTATCAAATAACACATGAGGGCGGTAGGCGTTAGCAAAACTCCAGGTGATTCCTCTCATTTCGTTTACCCCTCCTATATTTCTCACCCAGGCCTAGGCTACATATCCGCCGTAAAGAGTCTAACAGCAATTTCCTTTCCAGAACAAACAGCAGTCATTCCATTTTGAACCCTTCACAGCTGGGGAAGTTGGACAGATGTCTCAGTTATTCAGTTTTGATCGGTTGCTTCAACGGCCACAAAGAAAAGGTATCGATCTTTAATATCAATGTGAAAACAAGGTTGCCATGGTTACAATCTCAGCCAGATTTATGACCTTGGAACACAACATTTTTGCATAATGCATCAAAATACGACTGGTCGTATAGTTCAGTAGAGGAGTTCCAATGTTAAAAGGGTACTTTCGAGAGATTGAGGCCTTTTATGCTTGAAAACGGGTTTCCACGAAATGGTGGAAAGATAGTTAACTGAATATAAACGTTCACACTAAGATATACCTTATGAATTTGCTGTTTTTGTATGGTTATTGTTCGAAAGAATTACGGGGTACAACATTGTTTAGTGCCAAAAATTGAGCCGATCGAGCAATCAAGTCGTAATTCCAGTCACACATATTTCTTTTCAAATTGTTACCTCAAACGTTCGCAATGAGTTAAGTCTGAACTAGGACCTGATATCAAACAGTGAAATGTTTATCATGTTATGCATGTCTTATACGTTGACATTTTACGTTCACAATGCAAATACTGGAAGAACGTGCCCGCAAGGACAAAATCGCTGCCACGAAACAAACGGGTTTTTTGTTCAACGTTTCCTCCATAAGATTATAAGACACTAATTTGTGGATTTTCTGTGACTTGGACATTATGCAATAGGGCCATAAATGTAGTAAACAATATGAAATACCAAATTTTGGCGATCTCAGGATGAAAATACACCTCCAGTTAACTCTGATAGCCTGCTTATTTTAGGGGTCACAAAAAACGTTGTGCTTATCGTGAGACATGGTGTGGGGTTAGAGCGCCCCCTACGACTATGTATAGAAATAACTTTAGGTCTTCACATTGCGGAGCAGGAATCTCTCAATGTTCCATACATAGTGCCCAACGGTATTAGACAACAACAACTAAGAAAATTAATCAAAGTAATTCAAATTCTGGTAAAACGAAATATCGTCGGGGATGAAAGTTTGCCACCCCCCATTGTCGCTTTTTGCGGGTCATGACGACATGTCATGTGTTGAGCCGTCTTCACATGTTTACACTGTCATAATGGTTTCTGTGGTATTTTTCCAGATTGCAATGAGGTTTTGACTGTTGGGAATCTTTTGGTGAATTGTCTTAAAATAACATGAGGGGGGAGAGGGGAACTACACCCGATCGACTCGAGAAGCAATGTAGCCGAATAGGAAAAACCCTTGTTGGACTCACAAACGAGAAACATAATGCCAGGTCGATCGCACTAAAATAAAAACTCTTCTTTTTTGCATTGTATCAACTTGACCCTTAACAAAAGCAGATTAATTGATTAATTAATTGATTAGGACAAATGTCTGCCACATCTGGAATAAAACCTGCGGTGGGGCACGTGGCGCAAACTGTTATTGCTATGACGTGTCCACGCTGGTAAATTCAATGAGTATTTCAGATATTCATGATGGTCTAAACGATTAGAATTCGAGGCAACAATGAACAGCCACTTCTTGTTAGTAGATCACTGTTTTTGAAGATGGCTAATTGGACTAAGAAGCTTCAAAATATTACTTTAAGGGGCATTAAATTTTGAGGAACTTATGCAGTGCAGGTTTTGTCCAGCACTTCGGCTATACTGTGACGGCCATTTTGTGACACCATCTACAATAGTGACATTGTCTTTTTTAAAACTGTTGTTTTAAGCAGCGGATCTTGACGCTCTGCACCGACATGTCAGCGAAAAATGCCTCCCTCCTTCTGGCTTCCTTGGCCCTGCTCAGTCTGGGCTTCAACCTCTACAAGAGGGTCTTCACGGCCAATGAGACGCTGCGATGTGCTGGAGAGCTGCACGTGACTCGCAGGCACACCAAACTAGTCCGGTCGAGACTGAACAAAGCAGTGGCCACGCTGGCTGATCTGAACCAGACGATAGCGGGACTGACGGCGGGGGAAGCCCCTGTGGACACGGCGGCTAACCACCGCACTAAGCCCGCATCAGACATCGAGGACTTGGTGGCTAAGATCAGCGCACTGGAGAAGGCAAACAACGAGGTCAAGACGTACTTGCTCATGCTGCAAGAGGACACCAAGGGGGCCGAGCAAGAGGCGAGCTTGTCTGTGAAAACCGGTGGGAAGTTGACGGATGAGATCAACGATTTAAGGGAAGAGTTGAAGCGACTGAAGCGAGAACTGGTACGTGAACACCCATCTTGTCAAATAAAGATATACTGTCAGTGATTCGGGGGGGGGGGGGGTCTGATGAATTTTCAACTTGTATTACTTTAACGGAAAAAAAACCCAAATTTTCCTTCTGGTTTGGACGTTTGCAACCCTGCTCTAATTTCGGATTGCTTTTGCGCTCAAAATAGATCTGCCCTGCCCCTGCGATTAGACTAGTTCCTGGTCACTACATCATCAACACATATGGGGCGGGAACCAGTCTACCATGCGGGAACTGAATCATTGTCGAGTTTCAAATAATTTGAAATGTGTAAAGTGATTATTCCACAACCAAATGTGGGCCAATTTTGTTTCGTTCCTTATAGCTCCCTCAATAGTGCATACCTTTTGAATTATTCAGTGTGTCCAGAAAAAAAGGAAAACGGGGTTGGGGGCTCAGTTTCTATAGCAACAAATAAACGATAAGCTTCAACTCTGTCTTTTGACACCAAGAAACTCTCATCATCGTCACGCCCCAAGTGGTTATGAATCGAAAAGATCCTTCCAAAAATGGCTTCGTTCAGGACTGCACATCTTGACCGACGACGGCCAAGATAGAGGACAGCATCAGGGCAGTCCAACAGCTACTTGAAGAAAATCCTCAAGTTTCAACCAGAGGGAATGTGCCCCTAGCATCACCTTGCTTGTACCAGGGGCGTATATCCGGGGGGGGGGGTTATATCCCCCCTTTTGACCGGGGATGGGCTATTGAATCACCCCCCCCCACCCCCCCCCCCCCCACCCCCACACACCCACACCCACACCCAGACTTGTTTCACATACCTAGTGTGGACTTTCCTTTCTTTTCGTGTAGTTAAGGAACACCAGTGGAAAAACTCATTTTTCTCAAACTGTGAAAACTCTTACAACCCAATTTTTTTTCAATGATTCCCTTTAGTGTTTCTCTTCATTCTGCTACAGATAAACCTAACCCAAAAATGCCTCTAAACCTGTTTTCCAGAAATGGGGAAACACTGTGTGGACGTGGGCAAGTCCACACTTCGTCGCTGCTACCTACATTATGTGGACGTCTTTTGTTCGGAAGTCCACACTGCGTATGTAAGACAAGCTCACTGACACACACACACACACATTCTCGAATTTGTATCCTTGTGGAGACATTTCTTTGTTCTCGTGTAGTAAAGTTTTCGAGTTTGAAAGTGAAGTTTCAAAATGCTCTTATTTTAACCAGAATTAAATTCCTTGGCTGAAATAATAATGATAATAATAATAATACCGGTGGTTATAGCGCAGTTCCAAATTAATGATAAATGCGCTTTACAAACAAAACAAAGAAAAATTAAACAGATACATTGAAAGAGTAATCACATAAATTCGGACTTAATATCCCTTTTCTAAAACTCTTCCATTTGCGACAGATCAACCCACCTTGGAAATTCCTATTCATCTATAGAAATTGCCCTGTGGAGACCTATACAATCTTTTGTTCCCTATTGTGGAAATGTCTCCACAAGGATACAAATTTGCGCTCACACTTTTTCGTGATAAGAAAGAAAATGCGGATTTCGAGGTATTTTTCTAACATCCCAAAAACCAAAATGTACACAATAGCACTAAAAAGTGGAGGAACAAAGTACTAAAGCTTTTAAAGTGTGCCGTTTGATGTACGCGCGGGAGTACATATTGATATACATCTATATCCTGAAGAGCAACCCCCCCCCCCCCTTCGAATTTCCACAGCCGGGCAATTATTGGATTTTGGTCATCCCCCATCCCCCCCCCCCCCAACTTGCCGGCACAGATTTACGCCACTGGCTTGTATGAAACGAAAGAGGGCAAAATTAGCATTCAAATAAGGTGTACACTGAGGGAGAATGTTGATTGATTATTGAGCAAGTCGCCCCGAAACCCCTGGTTCCCATTTTTCAGGACACACTGTAAAAATATTTTCCAGGACGAAACTCGAAAATAGCACGGACAGTACCTATTTAACTCAAATTATAGGCCTATGGGCTTGTGGAAACGGCAGATAGGCCCATGGTCATTCACTGTCATATTACTCCTTTTTTGAACACTTTCTTTGCAGAAGAAGGCCGTGCGCAAAGATATCTCACAATAACATCCTCGTGACGTCACCCAAGCGTCAATGAGATGTCCGCCACGTCACACAAACAGACGACAGGAGAATTATTGCACCCATCGTGTCGCTATGGTGACCAGGAATCAGCTTATGAACAGCCCTACTTCGGCCATCTTGAAATCGATTTTGTCTGAGTTGGGGAAATTGAGTTCTGGGCGCTACCTGTTTCAGCCTTGCGAAGCAAATCACGGATGCCTGCATATAATTTGTATTGCGACTCTTCCTACTCCTGTACGTTAAAGGGACGATACAACATTTGCAAACATCAAAAAACGAAAAGATCAAATTATCACGAAATACCTGGATTGCAAGGGAATGACAGTCTAAAGCATCCTGTATGTAAAATCATGGCCAGCGTTTGAAAAATTACACACCTGTGTATTTCTGAAAATTGCAGCAAAGGCAAATGTTGTACATTCCCTTTAAGGATAAGCTGTTTCAGCTCTGTATGATAACAATGTAAAACTTTCATGTTGTTTTATAATTTAGTAAAACAAAAGCTTACACGAACATTCAAACAAACACTTTAACATATAATTTCATTTACAAATTTCTTAATTAACTAGTTTTGTCGTTGTAATAAAAAATCTCTCTAAGAGCATTATCACATAAAGTACAAAACCGTTTTTAAGCGGCGAATTTGACACACAAAAAAATTTCATTTCTTTTCAATAGTTTGTTCGATATAAAAGTACAAACTTTGGTCTAAAATGTCCAATTTCAGATGACTAACTTTTCTTGAAAAGTAATTCATGAATTAAGGCACCTTCTTCATGATTTTTTTTTTATAAAAGTGAAAGACATAGAATTTTGAAGTGTTACATTAATGATGACCACATTACTGAAACTTAAGTCTCCAATGATTTTACATGCACATTTACATAAAGACCCGATGATCTACAAAGATGTGTGTTTTGATGCAGGAATTCTGATAATGAAGGGGTTCCTTAGCACAAAACCGATATTGTATTTTACATAAACAGACAACAAATGTGACCAGCTATATCGTAATGAGGAATAAGCCTCACCTTCGACTTTTCAAGTTACGTACATCATGTTAAAGGGAAGATACAACATTTGCAAACATCAAGAAACGAAATGATCAAATTATAACAAAATATCTTACTGGACTGTTAGTGAATGACCGTTTAAAGCAAACTGTAAAATTGTGCCTCATTGTGTGCTGACATTTTCAAGAAAAATTGTATTTTTCCAATGCTGGTCGGCCGACCATCGTTGAAGAAAACTGGTTTATTTTTCAAAAGCTGCTCCTAATTTTTCATCTTTAGTCATTCTGCATTAACTTTGCAATTGATTACACATCTGTGAAGGGGTACAAGCCTGCTTGACTGATTCTCTCACCTTACAATTCCCAATGTCTATAAATTGCAACGTCTCATCTTAAGTGGGGTCAGAGAACCAGACTACAAGAATATGGTTGGTTTTCTTGGATTTTCCAGCATCTTCGAACTCAAAACGTGAAACAAGCTAGTTTAACAATATTTTCTATAGCACACTAATCCTCCAAATTCATTTATTTTTGAAAATTTGCTGCAAAAGCAAATGTTGTATATTCCCTTTAAAGCGCAAATCATTGGCTTTCCAATGACTTTTCAGTGTTCTTTCAGCAAAACGAAAACAAATCACATATGGATGTGGGTGAATTGTTTTCGTTTTGCTGAAAGAACGCACACCTTTTTTGTGATCCGTGGACAGAACTTTAAAACGGTGGTTTTGTTCAAAATTCCGTAACGTGAAAACTACATGCGTGATTTAAATGATTCTTGTACTAAACGAAAGCTTTTGAATTGGGCTTTGATGTTCTAGATTTTGAAAGTGCTACATCTAAAACTGCAATAAAACAATAGTCCCGACATTTGGGTTTCTTGTTTTTTTTACTCACCCTGTATTTCAGGCCAATCCAGTCAGTGAGCAGTTTGCAGCAGCTTAATTATTGTTCCTAAATTAATTACGGCAACTGAAGTGGTCGTCGGTAAGCAGAAACTCTTGAGTGACAAAATGAGAAATGGAATAGACTCAACCGAGAACCAGTCAGTAGACTTTTCAGCTTGGAACAAATTTTTGCTTATCTAACAATGTCTGGGCTCAGCGCATATTTTATATTGTTCTGCACAATGACGAAATTGCCCCGGTCGCTTAATATCATTTTGGTCATGCCGGATTCAGCGGACTGGTCTTTCTTACAAGAGCACCACAAGCAGTTTGAGTTATATTTTATATTTGTGAACAAAATATGCCAACAAATACAAAACATAAACCACCAAACAACAACAACAACAAACGTATAGCCCTTGAACAAAATATACTTCCTCCTTCCCAAAGGGAATTTCAATGGAAAATCAGTATTTTTTGGTTATTTGCTTGACCTACATTATTTAAATGATATAACAACATTTAAAAAAAAAATGTTCAGACAAAGGCTAATCTCCTTAAGCCTTAATTTACATTATTTTCAATGTCCAAACAAACCAAAACGATGTTCCCACATTGAGACCCACTAGTAGCTTTGAACTGCATAAAAAGCTTCAACGAGCGTCAGACGAGCTTTCCTCGTAAAAGTACACACTGTCACCAAAAAGAGCCTTACTACTCGTCTTGTTAATTTTCCCTTGTTTCATCAACTCCATGTGCATCTTCATTCGTCGCTGGAACATCTGAAACCTTTGTTTCCTCAGCCGTGCTGTTTCTTTCTTAAGACCAGTCAGGGTGGACTTGTATTCCTCGTTGTCCCTGGTCAGCCTAGCCACACGCCGCATGGCGTCCCTCATCCGATGGTCAATCCGACGGGTGGCGTTCACCAACACCTCCAATGACGAGGCGTCGGTACGAATCCTGGCCAGAAGGCGCGCCTCGCGACTGCGAAGCTCCAATCTCTCCGAGGAGGAGCTCAAGTAGCACGCCAAAAGGAGCGAGACGGTGAGCAGGAGGAGGAACAGCGTACACGGGGATGAGGCGTCGCGGACATGCCCTCGGAGTATGGAGGACGCCATCTTTGTTTCAAGCCCACATCTAGATGCAACACGATGTACACGTAGGCTTAGAGATGCAACCACATCCTGTGGACATTAAGGTCGCTGATTCTGATGACAAACCACTTTCCACGCGTGGTCAAGCATTTGCTCATTTATTCCACAGTCAATCGTTCAATAATATTGAACCCGACCTATTCGCAGGTTTTTTTTGTTCTCTGCACAGCCAGTTTTCACGCAATACTGAAAATGCTGGCTGCACACATCAGTTATGCGTCCAAACGATACTACATGTACATGTAATTGCCTCATTGTGTGAGTCTTTCATATTAAACACTGACACGGTCATAATACCAGCACGTATAGGCATGATGCTTCGGTGCGGTCAAAGATGACGTCCCTTGCCTCACATGCACCAGTAGACCACATACAAGAAGGTTTCATTTGCGTTGGCATCATTGTATAGCTCACAGAGAGATTGTGAGGTAAATCAAGATCAATGCTTTCTCGGTTTTTAAGCTGATTTCTGATGGAAACGGCCAAGCGGGAAAAGCAAGACTCGTTCCCTAGCAACAGACGCTTGAATCTCTCGTTGAATCAAGCTATACATGTAGTTGACCTATATTGTGTTCAGAGTCAGTTTGCCGCATATCACGTGGGATGCTATAGGTCTGTTCATAGGTGACACAAATTGACAGATATAATGCAGTAATTTGGTGCTGTCAGTCTGTATAAGGATGTTCTGTTTTTAACTCATTTGATTCATCCTGATTGCAACACCAAGTAAATGTAAGAGTATTGAATGTAACAAAAAAGTGTTTAGCTAAATTATGAAATATGAATAGGAAAAAACAACAGTTCAAAATTGCACAAAAAGAAATACACACATTTAGGCCTACGCAAAAACCGCTGTGTGAAATGATTTCAGGTTATCGGGCGGCCAACCGCACTATAGGACTTTGGTTTTCATTCTAAATTTAAATAAAAAGATAACCACAGAAGCTTGAATTCATAGTTAGTGATGTTTCAACAATTCAAAACAGCTTCAAAATCAGCAGATAATGTACTAACTATGCAGCAATCTCTGTTTGGCTCGTGGAACAAAGCATATCCAGAGCACTGATTGGTGTTGTATCGTGCCTGCAAGAGGCTTGCTATAGGGCTATGGCTACGTCTTCTCAGCCCGCTTCCACATTAAGACCGAGCTATACAAATGTCCCCAAAAAAGTGGCTGTCTGACTATGAAGTCAATTTGGAAAATGTTGGTTGTGCAGATACTCCTAAGCCTTGGCCTCAACCCCTATGATTTTCCTTTAATTTAAGTCACGCATCACTTCACAAATTGTCATTATTGATCAATTAAACAACATTATTGGACACTGTGGCCAAGTTCCTTGCCTTACTCATTTCAGTAAGTTGTGTAAATCCTTCATGTTGTGAAAAAGGGCTGCAGTTGGGATTGGAATCATTTGCTTGACTATCAGTCATCATGGCATGTTTAATGCTCAAGAGCAAATGATTCCAATCCCAAACCAGCCTTTTTTTCTCAACATGCAGGATTTTACACTGCTTACATAACACACCACTGAAATTGATTAAGCCATGGAACTTGATCACAGTGTCCAAAAATTTTGTTGTGTTCAATTGAAAATTGTGCAGTGATGCGTGACTGAAATTAAATGAAACTCATAGGGGTTGAGGCCAAGGCTTAGGAGTATCTGCACAACCACACAATTTCAAAATTGACATCATGGTATTATAATTATTTTAAAAACAGCCAGACGGACATTTTGTTTGGGGGGGGGGGGACTAACTGTAGACGCGGCCTACATTGTGGACTGTACAATGTAGTTTCTAGCCTTGTCCACTCAAGTGCGATTCTTTGGGAAATGGTGGCAAGCCCTGACAGATATGTTCAAACACGTTCGACATTATTGTTCATTAACCAACGCTTGCTTTGACAGCTACATGTCATTTGAGTTGTCATTTGCACAATTGGTTTCCAGAGGCTCGTGATATTTAGGGAGTCAGGTTGGCGTAGCGGTACTTTCTTCGCCTTCCACCGCTGTGACCTGGGTTCGAATCCCGCCTGGGAGTCAGGTTGGCGTAGCGGTACTTTCTTCGCCTTCCACCGCTGTGACCCGGGTTCGATCCCGCCCGGGCCAATGTGGACTGGGTTTTCAGTCCCTAACTGATTCCGTGGGTTTACCCCAGAATATTCCTCTTGGCTTTTCCTCCCACCTCTAACACTGTAACTTCTTCTCATTGTGTTCTCTTCACAGGTTTCTTCAGGCTTGCGAGCTACAAAGCCTCGGGCGCTTTTGAGGAATCCTTGGTTTCATTACCAGAAAATGATTAATAATAATAATATTTGTAAGATTTGTAATGAGCCAATGAGCCAGCTAGTCGAGTTCTTCTCTGGGATCCTGATGCCCCTCGTCGAAGAGGTCGTCCCAACATGACCCTGAAAACATCCATCGAGCTAGAAACTGGTCTGAGCGGTCCATCTCTTTCCAACAATATGCTCGACAGGGACAGTTGGGCCCAACTCATCAAGTCATCATGAAAATGAATGAATGAAGAAGAAGAAGACTTGTAGCAGTGTTAAAATGAGATGGTTCTCGGCTGCATAACACTTGATCCACCCTTGTCATCAAATTCTTTTATAGGCAACGATATCTTGGAACAACATTGAAGACAAATCTCACATTTGCGTGACATTAAAAGACTCAACTCAGTTACGGAGTGGAGAAAATAGTCTTCAAACCGGGTACTTATTAGTTTGGCCTTTTAAGACTAGTTGTAGAAGCTGTCTTCTCATAATAACGTTTGTTACAGACAGCACGGCATATTGGTGATGGGATTGTTCATTTGACGATACAAGCACTGAATTTGGCACACAGTCAGAGTATGTCATGAGAAAGATAGTTGGATATAGGGCCATCTCTATTGAAATAATATATAGGTAGGATAACAAGCAATGGCAGCCATTTTGAAAATTGCTTGTTATTCTACTCATATTGTTTTTCAAAGTACAAATCTGCGATGGCCCTATAGCTAAAAAGTTTCTCTAGGGCATATTCTTACTGTGTGCCAACTGTCATGCTTTTATCATCAAATGAGAAATTCTATCGTATTCTGCACCAATCTCCCTGACTAAGACTATTTACACAAAACAGAGCAGTTATGGAGTGCATGGGAAATAAATAAGTTTTCTTAATGGCCATGTTAAGCGAGTCGTTATGCCGATTAGAAAGGCAAACTCGTCAGTCAAACATTACCAATTCAAAATTCTGCAAGCAACGGTCCATCTACTCCAAACCACTAATTAATTAATGTCAGTACTGCAAATTCAAGCATGACAAACTCAGCGAACATGTGAAATGGTTCAGAGGTTAAACCTTTTGCGAAATCTGGACATTAATCAGCAAAACTTGGGGCAGATTGGTATAACTCTATCTTTATCAAAATGGATTGGAGTCAGTATGGGTCGCTATATATTGCGCTAAGCAAATATACAAAGGTCCTGTGCTGCCAGCCGACGAGGTGACATCTTGCTACAACACAAAGACGGTGTACAATGTACAAAACAATGGAACAATGCAGAGAGCGTAGTGTGTATTATGAACCATTCTGTTCACAACTTCGTCATTCATCAACATGACAATGACACGAAATATTACCAAACCATTCATCGGTTAATGAAAAATGGCGGGAGGTTTCGGATTTCCGTTGTGTTCGAGCAGAGGTTTGTGATTAGTAATCAAAGTTCGGATCCCAAATAAAAAGGTTTGTAACGCGACACGTTAAGGTGCTGATTTTGTTTCGGGAAAATCTAGCCCACAGAAGAGAACATTCGAAACAAGATCCTCAAACGCTAAGTGAGTGCAGAAACTTAACTTGGCACTACTGATGCCAGAACTGAACGAGACGATCGAATATTTTCCAGGCTAGTCGACGTATATGGCCACCAAAGGAGGAAGCTCCTCAGGGGTACGTATTCAAACAAAATATCGCCGTTTTTATGTCATTGAATATAATAATTTGCTCTCTTTATTCAGTTTACTAGCAGTCAAACATCACCAGTCCAATAAGTTCATTCTAGTTGAGAGAACGAGTGAAAAATCTACGATGAATGGGAATCTAGTCAAAAACTATAGCGGCCAGTTTGTGTTGTAATGTATTTTGACATTTGTTCAAGTCATTCAAGTCAGTAATTAATATAAACCTGCACCAACCGCTACTGCGCAGTAAACAAATGTATTATTACAGATGTACCGTCCGTGTTAATTTGAAGTTTTAACTTGAAAGTAGACTAGTTTATTAACTATGTTTTTTTTTCCTCTGGCAATGAAAAAGTTATTCACTTTTAAATGATGAAAACTAGAATTAGCTGTTGCAAACTGCTTACCAACCAAAAGGACCTATGGTATAAATGCAAAAAATTAGTTAGTGGCCTGACGTCAGGCCACTAACTATTGTTTTGCACTTTTAAATGATGTATGTATATGGGAACGAGTAAATCAGGCCCGTTAACATGGAATGATAATTTTACACATTTCGAAATACTTTCGGCCAGACAATAATTTCGGTTTTCACAGCGGAGACTGGTTCCGTCCCTATCAGAAAGATAATATATAAGGACTGGGGACCAGTCTACTCACAGGGACGGATCTGTGTTCAACAGCAACACAAAATATACGAATTTGTTTTATAGAGATGCAGACGGCCAAAATCAAAAAAAAATCCTGAAAATAAAACATATAATTTAAGATTCGTTATAGAGCACGGGCAGTACATGTAATGGTGTTTAAAATGAAAAAAAAAAAATCAATATTGTCATCATGACAAAGATTAAACCTATACTTATCAGGATGAAAAATGTCTGATCAGGCCAGTGGCGTTACGAACGTGGAGGGGTCGTGGGTGCACGGTCCCCTAGCCGAGGCTTAGACAAAGCATGAATGTACTTGTTTGGTTTCACAATTGCAGGAAAAAAGTATGATTTTCCATTTATTCAACAGCCTTTTCATATTCATAACACCTTGGTGGCGTCCTCTTGATCACATTGGTTAAGCTCAGTGATAATTGATTCAGTTTAGTGGTTTAATTCATGATGTTTGGTTGAAGACCAT